>NW_026606149.1:10155000-10735000 GCF_029834395.1 Sorex fumeus
GAGCCCGCCCAGACTCTCCCACCGGTTTTGATTGATCGAACATATTTGAAGTAGCTTCTCCCCCATTCTTCGGCTTAATAATAGCATCCTTTGATGTATAAATTGAGCTGCTATGTATCTGAAAATGATATTCTTCCGCTTTGTCAGTTATGATAGTTTATTTTGCAATCCATCAAGTATTTGTGAATATCTACTCGTGTGCCAGAGCCCACGCGAGCGAGCGAGCGAGCGAGCAGGATCCCCGAGAAGCAAACAGGCTGCGGGGGAGGGGCGGGGGGCTGCACAGCTCAGCCCCTCCTCGGGCCTCTCGGGGTCACGCAGTGCCACAACTGCCCGGTAGGTGCAGGCGGGCCTCTGTCCTGGGAGAAGCTCGCTGGGCTCTGGGGGTCAGCGTGAGAAATGCACAGACCACACGGAGACCTGGGGAGCTCGGGGTCACGGGGACCTGGGGAGCAAGAGGTCACGGTCACGGGGGATCTGGGGAGCACGGGGATCTAGGGAGCATGGCTCACGGGGACCTGGGATCACAGGATCATAGGAGATCTGGGAGCACGCGGTCACAGGGGATCTGGGGAGCACGGGGATCTGGGGAGCATGGGTCACGGGGACCTGGGGATCACAGGATCATAGGAGATCTGGGAGCACGGGATCACGGGGGATCTGGAGATCACAGGATCATAGGAGATCTGGGAGCACGGGGTCACGGGGGATCTGGGGAGCACCTATGGCCGCTGCTCCCAGACGCGTCTCCACCATGGCTGGGGCTCGGCTGTGACTTCTGAAGGCAAAGCCAGCACAGTCCGACCCTGAGCTGGGAAGGGCTGCAAGAGCGAGTCCTCCCTGGCAGGGCACAAAATCAGTGCTGGCACCTGTGTGCTTGGGGGTCATCTCATTTCTCTTGCAAAGCGCATTGCAAAAGAATGTTCCGGAACCATTGGAACAGCCCTGTGGCCAGGAACGGAGCATCACACCCAAGAGCAGCAGCTGTGGGCAGAGAGTCACCCCTGGGAGGGTCGGCCATGGAGCCGGGGGGAGGGAAAGGAAGGGGAGAGGGAGGGGTAGGGAGGGAGGGGAGGCAGACAGAGAGGAGAGAGGGTCGCAGAACCAGGCGAGAGGGGCCTCGGGAGCAAGGGTGTGTGGGAGCCTCGGTGGTTGCCGGCTGCAGTCTCCGGAGACGACGGGGTATCAGCTGAGGGACCCCCTCATGGGCACAGTTGGCCCGTGGCCGCATTGCAGACAGCACCGTCAGCACCAGGGCCTCCCCGTCCAGCCTGTGCTGGTGCAGCAGGGCCGGGGCTCCTGGCGGTGGGTCCTGCGGGGGACGCTGACACCCCCAGGGCTACGGGCAGGGTGGGCTGAGCCTGCTGCAGCCTGAAGAGCCCTGGCCGGTAGGGCAGCCCTTCACGGCCCAGGAGGGCAGCCAGCGGGCAGCCCCCCCACACCTGAGCCCGTGAGAAGGACCATGAAGACGCCGGCGGTGAGTGTCCCTGCTCGAGGCCCACATGGGAGCAGGCTCGGCCGCTTTGCCTGGGGAAGGGAGGGGCCGCCCTACGCTCCCCAAACCAAAAGGCAGGTGATGGGAATTTGTGGGGACCCTGATTCTGGGTGCGGCTCTGGCGAGGGACCTGCAGAGGTCAGTTTGGGCCAGGCCCCTTGGGGCGTGGTCTGCCTCCGAGTGGCCACCGCACTGTTGGCTGGGACACGGCCGAGTGGTGCCATCCACTCCGCCCATCATGGTTCCAGAGTGTCCCCGAATCTCGAGCCGTCAGGTCCTGAGGCCTGTGCTACCCCTGACGGGGGTCGTTCATAAACGCAGACCAACAGGATGTTGAGAAGCTTCGAGTGTGACTTTAAAAGAAAACAGACCCTGGACTGCTGATGAGCTCTGCTGGAATTTTAAAGAATTTCTCTCAACAGCCAAGTTTTCACTTTTATTTGCTTGCTCGAGCAAATTGATGAACAACGGGAGGACAGTGCTACAGTGCTTCAAATTCAGAGTAACCTCATGTCATTCTGACTCAGTTTCCCAACCATGCTGGGCTCGGTGAGCACTGGTGCTGCCCCAGCTAAGGGGCTGCGAGTCTCATCCCAGCTGGCTCCTGGGCAGGGAGGCCCGAGAGGCCCCATGAGCATAAGGATCGAAGCCCTTGGACAGACCTTTAGTAGATGCCGTTTCAGGGAAGTACATGAACGAGAATTTTTAAACCTCAAAAATAAATATAAATGGCTATAAAGGGTATTGGGAGGATCCTCCCAGGATGAGAGATGCATGCTGAAAGTAGACTATAGACCGAACATGATGGCCACTCAATGTCTCTCTTGCAAACCACAGCACCCAAAAGGAGAGAGAGAACAAAAGGGAATGCCCTGCCTCAGAGGCAGGGTGGGATGGAGGATGGGGAGTGGGAGGGATACTGGGACCCGTGGTGGTGGAGGATGGGCACTGGTGGAGGGATGGGTACTGGATCATTGTATAACTGAAACCCAAGCACAAAAATTTGTAAGTCTACAACTGTACCTCATGGTGTTTCACTAATAAGAATTTTTAAATAATAAAATTTATTTTTTATATGGAGCGATAGCACAGCGGGTAGGGCGTTCGCCTTACAAGCGGCCAACATGGCCGACCCGAGTTCGATTCCTCCGCCCCTCTCGGAGAGCCCGGCAAGCTACCGAGAGTATTCAATATGCCAGACACAGTAACAACAAAGTCTCCAATGGAGACGTTACTGGGTCCGCTCGAGCAAATCGATGATCAACGGGAGGGCCTTTACCTTTACCTTTAAATAATAAAATAAATAGGGGCTGGAGGGATAGCACAGCAGGTGGGGCGTTTGCCTTGCACGCAGCCAACATGGCCGACCCAGGTTCGATCCCCAGCATCCCATATGGTCCCCCGAGCACCACCAAGAGTGATTCCTGAGTGCATGAGCCAGGAGTAACCCTGAGCATCGCCGGGTGTGACCCAAAAAGAATAAATAAATAAATAAATAAATAAATATAAACGGTGGAGATTCACGTACAATTGATGCAACCCAATGCAGAAGAAACATTCTTTGGAGCTACGAGAGAATTTGTTTTTTGGTGGAGAGTAGCTGCTTGCTTTTTCCTCGGGAGGACAGAGTTGGGGGTCTCCCAAGGGGGATGTGCTGTTTCCGGCCATCCGGCTCCAAGCATCAGCTGTCCTGTGCTCTGCGGCCACGGTGTGGGGACCGTCTCTCCCAGCCCAGGGCACGTCCCGTGAGGCTCTGGGGAGGATGTGTAGGGCGTCTTCCAGTGACGCTGAAAGCAGGCGCAGATGACGGGGACTGTCCGAGGGGACCAATGCGTCTGGGCACCTCTGGGCGTCTCACTGGGGGTCCCGCTTGCCTCAGGCACTGCCTTTGGGTGCTGGCTTGAGGGTTGCCCACAGCCACAGGGGACACAGCTCAGCAAGGCTAGACCACCGGCACCAGAGGCACTGCAGCCAGTACCATGCAGGCAAGGCCAGTGCTAGAAGCGGCCCCTCAGCAGTGCTCGGTCGCACCCGCGCTGGACCCCAGGAGCCCGTCTTGGTAAGGGAATCAGGGGAGAGAGACTAGCCCAGAAAGTCCCGTTCCTGGGGGCAGTTTTGCTTCTCTCCTGGCTGCAAAGTCGTCCAGATTCACCGTGGGCGCGACCACCCACCCGACACCCCGTTCCTCCGTGGGCTGCTGGAGGCGAAGCTGGTTCCTCCAGTGTCGGGGGCGGACGGGGGTTAGGAATCCGTCTTCACTGACTTTCGTCTCATTTTCAATACCTGCTTAAGTAATTCAGCCCACTCAATTATTCTCTAACAGATTTTTATCGATGACCTTCTCAGGCACATTCCGTGGGCTGCTTGCTATTAGCTTAATGTTTCACAATTAATACCTTCTCGGTATTTCTCTTCCCTCGACCACTGGGACTGGGAAGGGCCAACCTATCTTTTAAAGGTAAACCCTGTCCGGTTAAACACAGGAATGAAATCACTATAGATCTATTATTTCTCGGAAGAGAATATTTCCATTTGCATAAAATATTCTTCCTTTGACAGGTTGCCAGGAAGGAACGACTCGCGCCCATTCTTCACAGTGCTCTTCCGTCGGGGAGAGCGAGCTTGGCGGCCTGCAAACTGTTATTCTCTCTCCTTGCCTCTCTGACTTACAGCGAGTGCCCTCTGAGAGCGCTGTTAGAGAAATGTCCAGGGGGTGTACACAGGGGGACCTCGGACAAATGCAGTCCCACAGGAAGGAAACCGGTTCGCAGGTGGGAAGAGTCGGGTCAGTGACTGAGAAATAATGGCTTGAGTCAGAATTTAAATAAAATTTAAATTTGAAGAAGTCAAATGATCTATAAGCCTTAGAGACAAGGGGTCTGGCAGGCCAGTGAAGTACTTGAGACCCCTGGGAATGGAGCTGCTTGTTACCAAGGAGATGCTTCCTGCTGACGAAGAGTCCGCGGCACTGTGTCAGACGTAAGAGGTCTGGGGAAATGGAATGTGGTCTTTCGGGATAAAAACAATCTACAGAGAAGCCCGGTGAATTGTCTAGTTACTGCACAGAAGCATGGGCCTAGGTGTTGGCCTGAGACTACCCTAAGAGCACCCAGGATGGAGTCTGGATGAGACCCACATTGGAATCCCAGCCTGACTCAAGCAGAGGCTCCCAGTATGGACCTCGCGTGAGTGACACACAGCACTGAGCAGAGATCAGTAGGAGGGAATGTCTCTGGGCTGCCACATTGGGTCCTTCCTGGCTTTGCTAGAACCAAACTACTTACTGCCTTTCGGGCTCAGGGTGGAGCTAAGTGAGAAGCGTGTCTGGTCTTCAGGCTGCTGTCACCCCTTCCAGGATCATGTCAGCCTCACAGTCACATAAGCTATTTCCGTGTGACACATCTCACGACAGAGATGGAAAGTGAAGGTGGTTGAGTGGGTGGATAGATGGAATAAAGCAATGGAAATGGATGAGTGGATGAGTGGATGGGTGGGTGGGCATGTGGATCACTGAACAGGTGGTTGGAATGGGTAGGTGGGTGAGTGGGTGGGAGAAAATGGCTGGCCGGCTAGAGGGATGCTGGCTGGCCAGCTGGCCAGCGGATGGATGGATGGATGGATGGATGGATGGATGGATGGATGGATCAATGGATGAATGGGTGGGCGGATGGGTGGATGGGTGGATGGGTGGGTGGATGGGTGGGTGGTGGATGGGTATATGGGTGGATGGATGGATGGATGGATAGATGGATGGATGGATGAATCAATGGATGGATGGGTGGGTGGATGGGTGGATGGGTGGATGGATGGGTGCACAGGTGGGTAGTGGATGGGTGGATGGGTGGATGGGTCAATGGGTGGATGGGTGGGTGGGTGGGTGGGTGGGTGGATGTATGCATGAATGAATGGTTGAATGGATGGATGGGTGGATGAACCGATGGATGGAAGAGTGGTTTGGTGGGTGAGTGGATGGATGGGTGGTTGAATGGATGGATAGATAGATGGATGGATGAATCAATGGATGGATGGGTGGGTGGATGGGTGGATGGGTGGAACAGTGTGTAAGTGGATGTGTATATGGGTGCGTGTACATATGTGTGGGTGGATTACTGATGGACATGTGGATGAAAAGGCAGGTGCGTGGATGGTGTGTGGGCCCACGAATGTATGTATGATGAGTAGATGGCCGTACTGACAGATGGATGGACAGAGGGTAGAGGAATGGGGGTAAACGGAGGGTGGCTGGTGGTTGGACAATGCCTTGGAGGCACCCATCGAGCTACAGCCTCAGAGCAGACGTGGTTTCAGGGACTCAGGGAAGTGCCACCCACGCAGCCTGCCAGGTTTCGCGTGCCCAACCCTGCTGGTGCTCCTCGGTGCTCATCGCTGGCCTGGGGTGCTGCCAGGACGGTTCCATCCCTCCAGGCCTGACTCGGCCAGTGATGTCCAGCCAGCAGCGTCCTCCCAACCTCCCAGCTCACAGACAGCTCAAGGGTCAGTTCCCTGATGAGCAGTGGTGCCCTGGGGAGAGCACCTGGGAGTGACCTCCTTGCAGGGGCCCTGCTGGAGCCAGCCATCACCCTCGGGTGGCCTCTCAGGCCCTCCAGGGCTTCCTGGGAAGTGGCCGACAGATGCAGAGTGGACACAGCTCAGAAACCAAGCCTGTACCGTGGTTCTTGGGGAAGCCTGCCCAGAGGAGCCCTGTGGTCACTGTTTGAGGAGAGGGGTGCCCCACAGAGCCCCCGGCTGTAAGTGGCGGGTGCCCAGCAGGTGTCCTTGGGAGCACCTGTTGGAGCCTCAGAAACCCTCTCGGGGCCCCTCACAGGACAGCAGGTCTGAAGAGAGCAGGAGGATCCCAGGAGCGACAAGCTGTCCTGCTGACCAGCCCCTTGGCAGTTCCTGCCAGACCCTGGGAGCAGGCACCGAGGGGGTGGGGGCCCAGAGGTGAGGAGCCCCCACAGGAAGGGCCCGGCAGGTTCCCAGCAGCCACCGCGTCCTGGCCAGAGCTGCCGGGAAGCTCCTTCTGGGCCCCCGAGTCAACCTGTCCCAGTTACTATGGCAACTAGTTTCCCTGGTTACCTGGGCAGCCTCCAGAGGAGCAGGAAGATGCCAGAGACAGGGCCTGGGAGGCGGCAGAGGACAGACAGACAGACGCACCGCCAGCGAGGGGCAGAGACTGAATGCAGAGATGGGGCAGAGATGGGCATCAATCCTCTGCCCCCGAAACCCTCCGGAGCTCCTCCTCGCTGAGGGCTGGCTGCTGCTCTGGCCCGCCTGCCTCCTGGTCAGTGTGGCAAGCGTGTCCCTGGTGAGTCTGCGCTGCTTCCTGTCTCATCAGCGGGAAGCCCTGGGGAGCCTGGACCTGCCTCCACGCCCCTGCCCGGCACCAGGATCCACACAGAGGCTTGGCGTGTCTCTCACCTCTGACCCTGATAGGCTAAGGGGCCTCCAAGGGGTCTCGAGGCTCCGTGGTTCTTTGTGGTGGCCCTTTCTCTGCCAGCACCTGACATGGACACTCGGGTGAGAGGGTGAGCGGGCATGGACACCCTCCGGCCGCTGGCCCTGAGCTAGCGTGTGCAGGGAAAGGCAGCAGCTGCCCACGGACCAGGGCCCACTCACGCTCTGCACTACTGTGGGCAGCAACTCACAGGCCGCGTCCTGATGGGCGTCCACTCACCTGCGCCCCGCACACCCACGCTACGTGCCCACAGCCCCTGGCAGCGGCTCTGCCCTGCCCCGCCCACCAGGAAATACACTTTCCACATTTGCTGCCAACGTTGCTGTGGCATCCGGACTTGACCTCCTGGCTCCAATTTGCATCTCTTGGGGGAAACCCCAGATGGAACATTTCCTTCCAAGTCGAGTATCCAGGGGCTACTACACAGCAGGTGCTGTGAGCTCAGTGCTCTTTCACCGTAACTATATTGAGGTCGTCCTACCAAGCAGCAGCGGAGCCCACCCCATCATTTTGCCTCTCCGTGACGGCAGTGGCCAGCACACTGGTACCCGGGGCCCCACACCCCCACTTCACGGGGCATCTCGGCATCTCACTCCAGGGCAGGTCACTCAAACACCCGTGGGCAGTGGGCACACCGCCTGTGAGTGTGGGACCCCCGAGAGTCTGCATGGACCCATCCCCCCGGGTCCTGAGGTGGGCGGGATCCATTGACATGAGCCACTGGGTGCCTGGGACACTGGTTGGTGATTATCCCCAAGACGATGCTTTCTTTCTTCTTTCTTTCTTTCTTTCTTCCTTCCTTCCTTCCTTCCTTCCTTCCTTTCTTTCTTTCTATCAATAATGTAGGAGTACTGCTATTTGTTCAGCCATTGATTAAGCTGATTGAACTGGGCATGAACTCCACGATAATGCTTTCTTTTTTTTTTTGACATTAGTTTTTTTTAATTTTAAACTTTTTTTATATTAAAAAAATTTTAATAGTGAGACATCATGAGGTACAGTTGCAGACTTACACATTTTTGTGCTTGGGTTTAGACTATACAATGATCAAATACCCATCTCTCCACCGGTGCCCATTTCCCACCACCAGGGATCCCAGTATCCCTCCCACCCCCACCCCCCATCCCCCCCATCCCACCCTGCCTCTGTGGCAGGGTATTCCCTTTTGTTCTCTCTCCCCTTTTGGGTGTTGTGGTTTGCAAGAGAGGCATTGAGTGGCAATCATGTTTGGTCTATAGTCTACTTTCAGCGTGCTTCTCCCACCCTGGGAGGATCCTCCCAACACCCTTTATTTGGTGCTACCTTCTCTATCCGACTCCCTTTTCCCCTAGCATGTGTGGTTGGCCTCCAAGCCATGGAGCAAAATTCCTGGTACTAATCTCGGCCACTCTTGGGTGTTAGTCTCCTATTTTGTTACTTTGTGTTCCCCAGATGAATGCAATCTTTCTATGTCTATCCCTCTCTTTCTGACTCATTTCGCTTAGCATGATACTTTCCATATTGTACCACTTGTATGTAAATTTCGTGACTTCGTCCTTTCTGACAGTTACATAATACTCCATTGTGTAAATGTGCCAGAGTTTCTTCAACCAGTCATCTGTTCTCGGGCACTCAGGTTTTTCCAGATTCTGGCTATTGTAAAGAGTGCTGCAATGAACAAACAATTGCAGATGTCACTTCGACTATACTTTTTTGCCTCTCTGGGATATATTTCCAGGAGTGGTATTGCTGGGTCAAATGGGAGCTCAATTTCTAATTTTTTGAGAATCGTCCATACTGTTTTCCAAAAGGGCTGAACCAGTCGGTATTCCCACCAACAGTGAAGGAGTGTCCCTTTCTCACCACATCCGCACCAGCACCGGTTGATAATGCTTTCTTAAGCTCTGCAAGTACGTCCGTTTTGTCCTAGCAGGTGACCCTGGAAGATTTTACCTGGCCAGGGAAGGGCTCCACCATCTCCTGTTGAAGCATTCAAGACGCTTTGGGACAATGATTTCACTGGGGACAACCGGGTTCCTACCTCTTCCAATAGAACCTTTAGCCTGTCTTTGTTGGATCAGTTTCCTACCATGCCCAGGGGTAACTCCCACGGACGGCCCCACCACGGCTGCCAAGAAAGGAAAACAAAGTGCAACCAGCTGAAACAAAGGCCACGCAAGAGCCTCCCCCGTTAGGAAACACTTCCTCTTGCCATCGTGGAAAGAAACTCACAAGGCACAAGCCCCCTCTGGGAGTGGGCAGTGACCCCCACCCTCCCAGATGCCCCCGCCTCATGGTTCACCTCCCGTGGGTGATGCTCTGCCCTGGAGGTTGGTTTGTCAAGTAACAAAATCAGTTTTGTGCGAGAAACTGAAAGTATCAATGGGTGGATGCATATTGCTGTGTAAATCTATAATCGTTATCCGAGCCAAGAATTCCCTCTGGGTGGAACAACGCACATCCACGAGCGAGGAATCGGCAGCAGCCTTTGGGGCCAGGGGCTCTCTGTCCTCAGTAGGGCAGCGCCCACTGGCCGCGGGTGGCCGTGCTACACTTGGAGAGCCGGCGACAGGCTGGAAAGGTCAGAGGTCTGACAGACCCCAAGACACAGGAACAGTAAGGCTGATGGCTCTGGACCTACGCGGGAGTAGACGAGGAGATGCACGCCTGGAGGGAAACTCGAACATGAAGAAGGAATCGAAGCTCACGCCGCCACTCTCTGAGTGATGAACAGAAACGACACAGTTCTCTCTGAGAAGGAACTGGGTAGAACCGCGCGCACAGTGTGGAGAAGGAAGCCGCCAGCAGTCAACGCAGGGGCAAGAGAGCCCAGCCCCGAGACGAGCAGTGGCCGTGGACGCGTCTCTGACCATCCCCACCCGCGATCTCCAGAGAAGCTCCATGTGTCACGCTGATAAGAGCTTCCTGGGCACACTCGGTGCACACGGGGATTCTGCTGAGCAGAGAGGGAGCGTGCGTGTGAGAAAGACCCTCGTCTGCCCTCAAGGGGCTGCCAGAAGAGCGAAGGAGTGAGGAGGAGCAGGAGCGTAAAGGTGGCACCCCAGGGCCCGGGGTGGGGAGTGCCGAGTCTCAGAGCAGCCCCTGCGACAATAATAAGACACTCGCGTTCTTCCCAGAGAAAATGCCGATGTGTTCTCTGAGTGTCCATGGCACACTCGACTCTCACAGTAGAGTAACACAGTGCCGCATTTCGAAAAAAATAATTTGTTGTGAACTTTCGTAGTATTCAGAAGAGGGAATTAAGTTGCCATGAAATTGTTTTTTGGTTTGCGTTGTTGTGTTAAGAGATGAACCACATAGACCAAAAAAAAAAAAAATGACCCTAGAGGTATTTCTAGGATCATTTCCCGTGAGGAATGATCTGGAGCTCTCGTGTGGGCTCTAAAGGGTCCCCCAGATGAGTCCGCCTATCGGTTTTTCAGTTGAAACCTCTCAATATGACAATGCTGTTTTTTCGCTCAAAGATTAGACACATCCCTTATTTAAAAAAAATCAGTCTCATGGCTTTAGATCATGTCTTCCTATGTAGTTATTCATTTATAAACATGTGCTGTGTTCTCCGAGTACCTGGCATTCTGCTGGAACGAGATTTATACATCTATCGCGTCTAAAGTCTACAGGATGCCTAATTCCCATCAACAATCAGCAAATTAGTGGGTTCCATGTTGACACTTACATCTGAACCGAAGGATTGTTTATTTTATCATTCACATTAGGGCAACATTATAAAGCAGCTTTAAAAGAAATACCAGGAGTTTTGAGGGCAAGAGAGTGGGAAGCGCCCAGTGTGTCCACGGGCCAGACCCCACACACACAGCCCCAGGACCCCATGCCCAGTGAAGGCGGCAGCAAGGAGCCGACACAGGAGGCATCACAGCATTTGGGGGGGGGGGGTTTGTGCCCACCGCAACAAAGAGACATCTTCCCTGCTTGCAGTAACACAAACCCCTTTCCCAGGAACTGCACATTGGAAGGAAGCATCCACTTCAGATGTCACCTCCCACTGCCCCACCTCCGCCCAGAACACCATGAAGAACAATGCTCGCGTGTGTGTGCGGGAAACCATCATTAGCACTATTGTAAATCACAGAACCTCAATCAATAAAAATTGTTAAAAAAAAAAAAAAAAGGTTCTGGTGCTTCCCGGTGGCCTGAGGTACTTAGGGATTTTCACAAACGCAGTCTGCTTCGAGTTAGGGAGCAACGGGAATAAAAAATTACTAGACGTAGCCAAGAGGAAAGCCGAAGTGAGGAGATGGGAGAACAACCGTATAATTTACTGTGCTCGACGCTTTCAAATAAACTGATGTTACGGCTCTCATGGCGGAGATGAGAACCAGCCAGGCAGGCATCGAGGTGATTTGTGAGGGAGGCGCTCATTATCTTCCGAGCGGATGACGGCCAGAGGGCAAATGACTTTGGAAGAGCAAATGCCTTTGCATGTTGGCGCCCCTCGACCAGCACTTACCTGGGCTTCTGCAGAGCGTCCCCCCTCGGCCATAACTGCGTCTGGCGTTGAAAGCTGCCGGCGAGATTGCTAGCTCCTTCCTGGGCTTCTTGTCAGGAATCCATCCACGGCCCTTTGTCTGGGGCCATCCCGGATGGGTTACTCCTAGCTCCGTGCTCGGGGTCATGGCTGGAGTGCGTGTGGGATCGTGCAGTCCTAGGGACAAGCTGGGACCCTCGGCCTGTGAGGCAAGCACCTCCTTCCCCGGCTCTCGGTCTGCCCTGCCATGGTCCTGTGAACACAGTGCGATGGCCTGCTCTTAGGTGTGTCAATGCCACAGGGTTTATAGAACCCAGAGTTCATAGAACCCAGACCCAGGGCTCCCTTTGGAGACCAGGGTCAGGTGCCAGGGTTCAGGTTGCCTCCGGTATTCGGGAATTGTCTCTTCCAAGTGAAATAAAGTGAAATCTGTCACCTGAAAGAGGTGCTCTGGGCACCCGCAGACACTGACCCTCACAAGGCCGGCTTCCCCTCCCCACCACTCATCACGGGAAAGACCTCTCTTTATTTTCCCCCTTTTGGCTGGGAACCACTTTTTGACGGCTGCCGTGGTTTATTTGAATAAAACTGCCAGTCAAAATTCTCATCATCCGGTTATGGACGATCACAACTTTAAATGACGGGGGCTGGGCGACAGCACCTCGGGGAGGGCGTTTGCCTTGCATGCAGCTGACCTGGGTTCGATCCCTGGCATCCCATATGGTCCCCCGAGCACTGGCAGGAGTAATTCCTGAGTGTAGAGAGCCAGGATTGACCCCTGTGCATCGCTGGATGTGACCCAGAAAGCAAAAAATAAATTAATAAAAAAAAAAAATAAGTGACTGGGGACCTTTGTGACTCCCAGCCCAAAGTCAATTCTGATTTAAAAATTTTTTAAAAATCCCTGTTTAAAAGACCTGTGATCCCCACTCCCTCCAGTTCATTCTCTGGTGGTGTTGGAGGGGAGCAGGTGGTGGGCCGTGATTTTAGTCGAATGACACGGTCGTTCTCTCCGGGCGACTGGGAATGGTGGTGAACAGAGGAAGAGCAGGCGCGGAGAGCGGGGGGATTCCCTGGCCAGACCCCACAGCCGAAGGTGGCTTCTGCTCTGCGCACCGGCCCCCATGCCGCCATCCAGGCCGTGGGGTCAGCAGAGTCCCGGCCAGCCGCCCGGCCGTGGCAAGTCTGGGAGGAGGGGGGGCAGCCCTGTGCTGGAATCCCGCCACCCGCCACTCGCGGGAGCTGACAAGCCCTGACTGTGCCATCTGCTCCCGTGTCGGAGCCGAGTGCCCCCTCTCCTCGCAGAAACGTGCCTGGGAAACGCGGCGCACCCAGGAGCAGCAAGACAGGCTGCAGGGAGGGGGCAGCGGCCAGCGCGCCCTGGAAAGGGCCATCGGCAGCCCCTCACGGCCGCCGGCTCTGTCTCTCCCTGACCCCTCCCGACTCCGCGCACATAAAGGCAGCAGAGGCCGAGATGTGCGTCCACTGACTTCAGTGAAGCACATGCAGGACAAAGACCCTCCCTCGGGGCTCCCCAGCCGGCTTCTCTGCTCGGGGCTCACCTGTCTGTGTGCTTCACCCCCTGTGCTCACGTGGCTCAGTGTCTTCGGGCGAGAGGCAGTTCCTCAGGAGCTGCTGGTCTGGCTCAGGCTCTCCGAGGGCAAAGCCTCCTGCCTGGCCCGAGGCTGCCCTGCCCAGCAATGGGGCTGTCCCACGGCTCCGTATGGGGCCCAGAGGGACCCAGATCTGTGGGGAGCTTCAGATCTGCTGGGATATCACGCCGTCATTCTTGTGCAGGCGGGACGGGAATCCTCTGTGGACAAAGACAGAAACCAGAGCAGGAGGGCCAAGGTCCAGTGCGGGGAGCCACCGCTTCCGAACACCCCACACCCCCAAGCGTCCGGCTGCATCTCAGTGCGATTGGTTTGACTCTTGACATCGGACCCTCATGGAAGAAATTTAAATTCAATACTGTAAGATGGCATCCAGCAGGAATCAAGCAGAATTTGTAGCAAGCCCCCGGGTCCACTTGCCTTTGAAAACCGCCCACTTCATTTAGAAGACGGGAGGGGAGGGCGTGTCTGAGGGCCAGCAGGGGCAAACGCGGGAACCTTCGCCAGGCCGGTGCTCAGGGGCGTCTGCGGAATGACTGTCCATAACCCACGTGGGAGAGTGTGTCCTTCCCCAGAGCCACCCTCGGTGCTGCCGGGGTTCTGGAGCATTCCGGACCTGCCCTGCCCTTCTCGGGGTCTACGTGGGCAGGACGCCCCCGACAGCCAGCCCCAAGCAGCGGAGTCTGGGTGGGCCTTCCACACTTCCATGGCAGCTGGGGCCCAGGGACCAGCATCCTGGGGACTGGAATCTGTCCTGGGTCACAGGGAGCACCACCTTTTCTTTAGGGACTTGGTCTTCAGAGCCTCGTCTCCAGATGAGGAGATTAAAGGCGGCACCAAGAGTCACCATGAAACTCTCCAATGCAGTGCTCAGTTTTGACAGGGAGCTGCCATGTGACTCTCAATGCAGTGCTCAGCCCCGATGCAGAGCTGCTGTGTGACTCTCAACACAGTGCTCAGCCCCGACACAGAGCTGCCGTGCCTCTTCTGTGCAGTTTGGTCCCGAGGCTCTGTGAGGAGTGAGGCGGGGCAGCGGCAGGTGCTACCGAGTCAGTCCCAGGAGCTGCACTTCCAAGGCTGTGAGGGTGCAGCCTTCATCCATTTCAGAGCCATGGACCATCCCCCAGGGCCGCTGTGGGGAGCAGACGACCTTGGGCTCACAGCGTCAGGCGGTGCCACCGTCCTCTCAGCCTCGGGTCGGGCAAGGGCCTCACCCTCAGGATGCAAACGGCAAAAAGGACACATTGGACCCTGTTCCACAGTGACAGAATAAGGGTGCCTTTTGGAGACAGGCTTTTGCATGACACCATACATGGGCACAGACGTCACACATGGGCACAGACATGACACGCGGACATAGACATGAGTCACACACATGGGGCACAGAAACCATCACTAACCAAAAATCTTTTTTTTTTTTGGCTTGGGGCCACGCCCAGGTCAGTGGGTGCTGGTCGGGGCTGTGGTGTCTCCGTGCTTCATACGCTAGGACGTTTCCCTGCCGCGTCACAGAAAGTGCCAGATGGCATCTGCTTGTGGCCTGAGGCCTTCCGTCCCCTTATCCAGGAAAGCCTGGGCCCTTGTCCGTGCCAGTCCCCTGCATTCGCCACACCGCCCGCCCTGCAGCCATACCCTTCTAGATCTTTCTAGAAGGATCCGGCTCCTCTCCCGGCAGCCTCTCGCCTGCCAGCCCCTCCGTGTGTGGTGTGCCGGGCTCCTCTCCTGAAGGCAAACACGGCTCTGGCTCTCTCAAAGCACTTCTCAGGGAGGACACGTGGCTGGTTCATCACTGATTAGAGGCTGAGAAGTGAAAAAGATTTCTGCCTCTCCAGACGGCGCTGCCTCCCCGTGCCTGTCACTTCCCGGGCCCGTATCCCATCACAGGTTCCACCTGATGACCAGCTGACCGACATCAGAGAGATGGGACCCTCGAGCCACAGGCGATGGGCCCAGGGGCGGCAGGGGCAGGCGAGGGGCCCAGCCCACACAGGCTACGAAGGGACGCGTCAGGGTGCTTAGGAACGGGGGTCCCATGTGTGGGAGGAGAGCGGGATGAAGAGGTGGACAGTGCGCTGGGCACGGGCCAGGCCCCTGGAGCACACACGGAGCTGCCCAGCATGGCGGCAGCCTCTGAGACGAGCCTGGCGTCCAGGGCAGGTGAGGGGTGACATGGTGCATGGTGGAGCGTGCCCCTACTACAAGGCAGGACGAGGCGTGTGTGACAGGTGCATCCACTGCCACCCACCTAGGCTGGAGGCCCCCAGGTTAGTGGAGCAAGCCGGAGGACAGTGACCAGGGGGTCACTGAGCTGCAGTGCCTGGGACGGGACAAGGGCCTGGGTACCAGCGGCCGGCAGACGTGTGCTCCCAGGTTACAGGGAAGGACATGGGGCCCGGACGTGAGAAGAGTGGCTGGGGGGGACAAAGGCTGAGTTCATCTGTGTGGTATGAGCCGAGCTTGCTCGCCCAGCCCACTAGGGCCAATTCCCGAGAGCCTGGACCCCAGGCCACGAAAATCAAACTAAAAAATGAGTTTCTGTCCTGAAACGTCAGCGTGAAAGCTCGTAAGTCTGTAACTGTACCTCACGGTGATTCATTAAAAAAAAAATTTTTTTAATATTTTAAAGGCTTTAAAAATGAGTCTGTCAGAGATGGAGCGATAGCACAGTGGGTAGGATGTTTGCCTTGCACATGGCAGACCCGTGTTCGATTCCCAGCAACCCATATGGTCCCTCAAGCACTGCTAGGAGTGATTTCTGAGTGCAGAGCTGGGAGTAACTCTTGTCATTGCCGGGGCTGGAGCGATAGCACAGCGGGTAGGGCGTCTGCCTTGCACGCAGCCAACATGGCCGACGCGAGTTCGATTCCTCCGCCCCTCTCGGAGAGCCCAGCAAGCTACAGAGAGTATTTGGATATGCCAGACACAGTAACAACAAAGTCTCCAACCCAAAAAGCAAAAGAAAAAAAAAGAAAAAGAAAAAAGAGAGAGAGAGTTTGTCACAGAGACAGGGCAGGGGTGAAGGGACCTGGGGACACAGTCGTAAATTAGAGCTGGAACATCCATCGGACACCTGAAGCTCTGCTGTCAGCAGCCGCGGAAACCAGCACAGAGACGGGGCGAGGTTTAAGAAATAACAAAGGACTTGGAAGCAGCACGGGGACTCCATTTCGGAAGCCAGACCCCCATTTTATGCTGCAGGGTGGTGGGTTTATAACTAAGAATGTGAGACCCTAAGGGCAGACATCCAACCACAGATAGCGGGGGTGACTGAAGTCTGTGTAACAAGGTGTGTGGCCCACCCTGTTTTGCCTCTGAACCCTCCGATGGTGAGGCCGTGAGTTGCCCCTGGCAGGGACCACCCGGGCACGCAGGCAGGAGGGCGCAGGGCTCAAACCCTCTCCCGGAGGGCGATCGGGGTTCTGAGTCTCTGAGGCTCGACAACTTCAGTGCAGAGGCCCTTGGTTGAGAGTGTGTGTGCGTGTGCGTGTGCGTGTGTGTGTGTGTGTGTGTGTGTGTGTGTGTGTGTGTGTGTTTTGGTGAATGAATAAACCTTGAAAAGTCTGTCCCGTCTCTGTGTCTGTTGGCTGTTGGCCTCAGGCCTGGGCCCACCTAACATTTGGAGGTCCCGCCGAGACCCCGGGCCACTTAACAGAATAAACAAGGTCCAGCGAGACAGCAGAGCGGCAGCAGGGGCCTCACGGCAGCTGACCTGAGCTGTGTCCCAGCAAGATGCCCCGAGCACAGAGCCAGGAGAAGGCCCCAGCACGGCTGGCTACGGCCCCCCAGCCTAAATGCACAGAAATGGGAAATTCAACCCCAAGCGTTGGTTGTTGCGCTTTATCGAGAGAGACCCTGACAGCTTCCCCAAAGCAAACGGAAGCTGCTCCCAGCAGAGCTGTGGCAGGTCACGGCGAGCAGCCCGGGGACAGGGGCCAGATCACGGACACGGGGACCAGGTGGCCGCTGCCCCTGCCTGTAGAGCACAGGGGAAGGACAGGGAAATCTGCTGGAACTCACATCGCAAAGCCGCTCCGACCACCTCAGTCCCCAAAACGCAGGAGGAGTGGAGAAACCCGCCAGCTGAGAGAAGCTTCAGGCCCAGGATGAGGAGCTGCAGGGGTGGGAGCAGGAACCAGCGTCAGGGAAACTCCTTGGGGGCCTGGGGACCCAGCGCTGCCGACCCCCCACCAGGGTGAGTGGCCGTGAGGGGCGGGCAGGGGAGGAGAGGGCGTCCTCGTGGCAGTAAGAGCAGGCGCGTGAGCTGCGGGAAGGCCGTCCTCAGAGAGAACGCACCCTGACCAAGACGGCTGGACAGAAACGCCAACCCCACACCCTCCCGGACGCCCAGCAAGGCCGAGCAGAAAGGTCACCTGCAGACGAGCAGCCCAGAAAGCGTCACTCACAGACACGCGAGGGCTGACCGTGGCCAGGACTCGGGGGAGGCACTAGGCAGCAAGGCCTTCGAGACAGGTCTGGAGGGACAGACAGACAGACAGACAGCCACTCGGGGACCCCCCGGGCTCCATCCCCGGCACCCCCTAGCGTCCTCTGAGTCCTGCCAAGCACCATCCCTGAGCACAGAGCCAGGAGTCATCCCTGAGCACCGCCAGGTGTGGTCCCAAACCCCAAAGATAAAAGAACAAAGAAGAGGAAGAGCCTCTTCCAGACCCTGGGTGTTCAGGGGCGACCCCCAAGGGGGGTCGAGTGCGGGTTCCAGGTGGTCTGGAGTGTGTGCAAACACGGCCCATGTCGAGGAGGCCGGCAGGACAGGGCGGGAAGTCAGCACCATCTCCCCACACACTGTCTCTGCAGACTCCAACACCGAGGCTCAACAGGTGCAGAGGCTCTCGGAGCAGGGCAGTCCTGCCGGGCACGGCCACACAGCCGGCCCTGGGACACGACCCAGGGAGAGAGAGGCCTCCGCTTCTCAGCCCCCCTGGAGCGCCACCTCTCACCCCCTGCCCCCCACCCCCACACAGAGACAGGAGAGGGTGAGAGAAGGAGCCACGGGCCGGGGAGGAGAAGCCTCAGAAACCATCAGTGAGGATGGGGCGGAAGGAAGCACCGGCCCAGGCCAGCAGAACATCCCATGGGCAGCCCCGAGATGACCGAGCTTGCAGAGAGAGAGTGGACAAGCCCCACTCCAGCCCCCGGAGACGGCACGCAGCACATGCCAGCTGTCGGGGAGGGAGAGACCAGGACAACCCGCCTGGCCGAGAGGAGCTGGGCCTCAGGGACACGTGTCCAGGGGATGCTCTAGTCGGAGCAACTGCTGATCCGACCCAGCCAGCCCCAACCTCCTCAGGGCACCTCCGCGTAAGGCCCAAGTCTGGCTGTCTGCTTTGTAAACCCCAGAACCTCAGCAGTCCGGGTGGATCTGTAGGAATATCTACCCCTGTGTGTAGTTTCACGCTGACGTGGTGAAGGACACAGGCTGCTCTAATCTTTCCCCGATTTCTACTGATCAGAAGCTGTCGAAATCTGGGATTCTAGCAATTGACCCATATTTTTACCTAAAAATTTCCATCATCTGTTGCACTGTCATATTTGGCAGTCGCCTATGAAATATTAAATGTCATAACAAACAGTTGGCTAATCAGTCTTAATCAGTCACCCCCAAACCGTGGGGAATCTTCAGGAAACCAGAGACTGCCAAGGCACCTTGAACAGAGACCAACTAAGAATAGCACAACAGAGTTCCATGGACGATTGTAAGCCAAGGCACACGGTGCAGGGAACGGAGGGGAAGGCAGGACAGGACAACGCGCTAGTGCCGGCCAGCCCTCAGGGCTGTTACATGATCGAGGCGTTACCCTGGGAACAGAAGTTGGGTAGGAAGCATCTGGGAGGGACTGGAGCGATAGCACAGCGGGGAGGGCGTTTGCCTTGCACGCGGCTGACCCGGGTTTGATTCCCAGCATCCCAGAGGGTCCCCCGAGCGTCGCCAGGACTAATTTTGAGTGCAGAGCCAGGAGTAACCCTTGACCATCACTGGGTGTGACCCAAAGAGAAAAAAGGAAAAGAAAGCTTATGGGAAATGGGTGTCTTGCTTTCACTCTGAACCCAAGATGAGCTCCAACTAAAAGCCTGATTTCAAGTTGACCTTTATACGTGAGATTTCTTTCTTCCTACTTTCTTCCAGGCCAAGCATCTTCCTCTAATACTGAGGGAACTTGGCCCACTCATAATGCAGAGAAACAGACGCTTAGAGCAAGATTCCTGCCCTTTCTCTCGGCCATGAAGCTCAAGGACGTGGTCGTTGGATCAGCCGAGCGGAATCCCAAAGGCAAAGGCCGTCTAGGGCAAACAGGACTGCTCTGCCCGACTTCCGAGGTCTCCTTGTCCTTTACCTGCCGGGGACCACCAGTTGGGGTTGCGTGGCCCGGGGTACATGCTGAGGGGGCCGGGCCTGTGACCAGACTCCCCGAAAGACGCGTCTGTCGGACTCCTCAGGAGGTGCCTCCTGCAGCTCTACTGCCCAGGACGAAGAATTTCCCTTCCTGTCTCGCGGGAAACGCCCGCGGGTGCTACTGGGGTGACAGCGACGGTGCAGGAGACCTCTGCCCAAACCAGCACAGCCGCTGGCGTCTCAGACACGTGGTCGCGGCCCAGACACCCCCAGGCTGCTCCACTCTCCCTACCCTCCTGCCACTGGCCACCCTGGGAAGCAGCTGCGGGCCGGGTCCTTCCCTTCCAAGGCTGAGACCGCTGTGGGGTGCCTACGAGCCTGCGCCCTGGACCTCCTCCCTCCCGGCAGTGCTCCAGAGCAGGGCTGGGGACAGGCGGGCATTTTCACAGGCCCTCTGTAGGGAGCTGGATGCTGCGCTTGGCCAGTGCAGAGGCAGGATTGGGAGCTCATAGCCCACGAGTGTCCCCTCGGTGCCCCCAGAGCTGACGCTCGTCCCCAAGGCCGCAGCGGGCAAGGCTGGTGAGAGCCCGCGGTGTGGTGGCCGTTAGCTAAAGGGGGGCGCGTTCCTGGCGCTCCGTGTGGATCTCGCCGCCCCCCCTCCCCCCGGGGAGAGGAACCAGAGCCAGGGACTCCTGACAGCTGCCAGGGCCGGCCCTGCAGAAGGTCCATCCTGTGTCGCAGACGTCCAGGGGACGGCCGCGGCTGTTTGCCAGCTGACCTTCAGCAAACGGACAAGTGGCTTGGACGTGTCAAGGAAAAGGACTTCAGGGTTGAGATGATACAAATAGGCAGGCAGATAAAACACGGGGAAACAGCAGACGTGACCTTTCTGCTCCTTCTAGCGGGAGCTTTCCTCGGCCAGGCTGAAGAGCAGAGCCTTGTTCTCGCAACAAAGGGCAGAAAATGGGACCGAGAAGTGCCTTCCCCTCCCTTCCTGGTTCCCGCCCGCTCAGGCTTCTCTGGTAAATGGGTGCAGTGGCCGCCGGGGCAGGGGCAGCTACTCTGCCACCACGAGGCACAGACTGAGCCGAAGAAAACCCGGATTCTGAGGATGACAGAGCAAGGGCCTCCATGCGCTCCCAGAGTTGCCGTTCCATCCAGGAATTCTACGACCTCTTTGCTTAAAAACTTTGTGATATCCATCCCTGAGTCACACTTCCTGTCATGTACAGCCAAATGCTTGCTGACTGGTATCATTTTTATCTTAACACAACAATCAAGTGTTTTTTTTTTAAAAAAAATCTTATTTTATTGAGCTGGAGCTATAGCACAGCAGGTAGGGCGTTTGCCTTGCAAGTGGCCAACATGGCCAACCCGAGTTCAATTCCTACGTCCCTCTTGGAGAGCCCAGAAAGGTACCGAGAGGATCTCGCCCACACAGCAAAGCCCGGCATGCTACCTGTGATGTATTCGATATGCCAAACACAGTAACAATTGTCACAATGGAGACATTACTGGGTCTGCTCGAGCAAATCAATGAACAAAAGGAGGACAGTGACAGTGACACTTATTTTATTGAATTAAAATAAGATTTAAAGATTGAATTAACATACGCCTCAGAGACCTGGGCCCTACGAAAACAGGTTGAGAACACTATTTGGGTCTCCCAAAGAGGAATCCAAAGAGCTATGCTTGGAGTATCACACTTCACTCAAGTGAGAGAAAAAATCAGGACTTCCGACCTCCGTCGACGGTCAAGAATCAGGGACGTTGTCTCGTTTGCCAAGGCATCGAAAATCAGATTTCTTAACTGGACACGTAATGCAATTTGGAGATGACCGCTGGACTAGAGCGATTACTGACTGGATTCCACGGGATGTCAAAAGATCGCGTGGCTTCCCATCTACAAGATGGTCAGACTTCTTTGTCAAGACCCTGAACAATCGGTTTGAGGCTCTTTGTGTTCCTAGAACGAGCAGATGCCATTGGGCTACACTAGCACACAACAGGGACAAATGGAGACGTTACTGGCTCCCGCTCGAGCAAATTGATGAGTAACAGGATGTCAAGTGATCAAGCGATTAAGTGATTTTATTGAATCACCGTGAGATAGTTACAAGCTTTCATGTTTGAGTTTCAGTCATACAGTGTTCAAACACCCATTCCTCTACCAGTGCACATTTCCCACCACCAATATCCCCAGGATCCCCCCCCCTTTCCAACCCTCCCCCTGCCTCCCTGGCAGACAATTTCCCCCAGACTCTCTCTCTCTACTTTGGGGCATTATGGTTTGCAACACAGATACTAAGAGCCCATCATCAAGTGCTTGTTTTCCGTAGATATTTGTGAATAAACAGAAACTGATGACTTTCTTAACTTGTAATTTGTGATTTAAAGTGATGTGGATGTCTTTCTTCTCGGGAAACCTTTTTGATCATTTTTAGTGAATTATTCATAACAAGCAATACAAAATAAATTACTCAGGGTGGGACTGCCATTGGGGCAGGCTTGGGTGGTGGTTGGGAAAATTCAAACGAATGGTGGTGGTGGGAAGCGGTAATGGTGTCGGGCTATTGAATCACTGTGAACATCTTTAAAAATAAAATAAAATTCAAAAAATAAATAAATAAAATGAAGTGATTGGACACATCATCCCTTCTCCAAACATCTCCACAGCTGAGGAGAGAGAGGCAGCCTGCAGGTGTGAGACCGTTGCTGGGCTCCCTGGTAACCCCCCCCCCCCTTGTGCTGAGTCTGACTCAGCAACCTGAGTGGATGCCCCCTGGGGCTGTAGCAAGTATGAGCTCCAGCACCTGGGACAGGGGGTGTGTGGGCAGGGGCCATGGGACGGTCAAGGCCAAGCTCAGGCATCCTGAAAATTCACCAATTAAGAGACGCAGAGTGGCAAAATGGATTCAGAGACAGAACCCAACATTCTGCTGCCTACAAGAAGCTCATCTCAACAGTCAGAGCAAACACAGACTCGAAGTTAAAGGATGGAAAACAATCCTGCAAGCAAACAGCGCCTTCAAAAAAGCTGGGGTGGCCATACTAGTATCTGACCACATAAATTTCAGGTTGAAAAAAGATTAGAAGGAACAGAGAAGGCCATTTTTTATTCATCAAAGGATACATACAACAGGAAAAAAATCACACTCTTGACACTCTTAAATGGGTCTCCTAATGGCACCTAATGAGGGAACAGCTAAATATTTAAAACAACTGCTAACAGATTTTAAGGAGGACATTGCTAGCAACACAATAGTAGCTGGAGAATTCAACATTGCCTTATCACCTCTGGATAGATCAACAAGAACAAAACTCAGCAAGGAAACATTGGCTTTGAAGGAAGATATAGAAGAGAGAGGCTTATAGACCTATACAGGGGTTACACCCCAAAAAGAAAGAATACACATTCTTCTCCAGTGCACGTGGAACATTTTCCATAATAGACCACGTGCTAGGACACAAAACATACCTCAATAGAATCAGGAAGAAAGAAATAATATCAACAATCTTTTCAGACCATGATGCACTGAGAATAGAAGTGAATCACAAACAGACACGGAGAACCATATCAAACACCTGGAAATTAAACAACTTAATGTTGAACAACGAGTGGGTCAGGAAGGAAGTCAAGAAGGAAATCAAAAGATACCTGGAAACAAATGAGAATGAAGACATGAGCTACCAGAACCTATGGGATGCAGCTAAAGCCGTGTTAAAGGAAAAATTTATAGCTCTGCAAGCATTTCTCAGCAAGGAAGAAAGGGCCCACATAAACAACTTGACCTCACAGCTCAAGATCTTGGAAAAGAATCAACAAAAGGAGTCCAAATCAGGCAGAAGGAAAGAGATCATAAAACTTAGAGCAGAAACCAATGACAAGGAAACCAAAAAATATTCGAAAGATCAATGAAACCAAGAGCTGGTTCTTCAAGAAAATAAACAAGATAGATAAACCACTAGCAAGACTCACAAAGAAAGAGAGAGAGAGAGAGAGAGAGAGAGAGAGAGAGAGAGCATCCTAATAAACCAAATCAGAAATGAGAAGGGGGATATCACAACAGAAACCAAAGAAGTTCAAAAGATGATCAGAGACTACTTTGAATGTCTGTATGCCATGAAACAAGAGAACATAGAAGAAATGGATAAATTCCTGGTTTTCTATAATCTTCCAAGGCTGAATCAAGAAGATCTAGAGTACCTGAATATTCCTGTTAACATCAAGGAAATTGAAACTGTAATCAAAAGTCTTCCCAAAAACAAAAGCCCAGGTCCAGATGGATTCACTAGCGAATTTTTCCAAACATTTAAAGAGGACCTATTGCCAGTTCTTCTCAAGCTTTTCCAGGAAATTGAAGAAACAGAAACTCTCCCAACCAGTTTCTATGAAGCCCATATCTCTCTGATACCAAAAGGGAACAAAGACACCACAAGAAAAGAAAACTACAGGCCAATATCCCTGATGAACATGGATGTGAAGATTCTCAACAAAATACTAGAAAATAGAATTCAATAACTCATCAAAAAGATCATACACCATGACCAAGTGGGATTCACCCCGGGGATGCAAGGGTGGTTTAACATTAGAAAATCAATCAACAGAATCCATCATATCAACAAAAGAAAAGATAAAAACCATATGATCATATAAATAGATGCAAAGAAAGCATTTGAAAAGATCCAGCACCCGTTTATGAAGAAAACCCTCGCCAAAATGAGTATAGGAGGGACTTTCCTCAATATAGTCAAAGCCATCTACCACAAGCCTATCCTCAATGGGGAAAAACTAAGAGTCTTCCCTCTAAGATCAGGAATGAGACAAGGATGCCCACTCTCTCCACTCCTGTTCAATATAGTATTGGAAGTACTTGCAATAGCAGTTAGGCAAGAAAAAGATATTAAGGGCATTCAGGTAGGAAAGAAACAAATCAAGCTCTCACTATTTGCAGATGATATGATACTATGGGCTGGAGTGATAGCACAGCGGTAGGGCGTTCGCCTTACAAGCGGCCAATATGGCCGACCCGAGTTCGATTCCTCCGCCCCTCTCGGAGAGCTCGGCAAGCTACCAAGAGTATTCGATATGCCAGACACAGTAACAACAAAGTCTCCAATGGAGACGTTACTGGGCCCGCTCGAGCAAATCGACGATCAACGGGAGGGCCTTTACCTTTACCTTTTATGATACTATACTTGGAGAACCCTAAAACCTCTACCAGGAAACTCCTAGAAACAATAGAGACTTGTATAGTAAAGTTGCAGGCTATAAAATCAATACCCAGAAGTCCGTTTCTTTCCTATACACAAATAATGAGAGAGAAGAAAGTGACATGAAAAAAGCAATCCCATTCACAATAATGCCTCAGGAAATCAAATACCCCAGAATCAGTTTAACTAAGGAGGTAAAGGACTAGTACAAAGAAAACTACAAAACTCTACTTCACGAAATAAAAGAGGACACGAGGAAATGGAAAGATATCCCCTGCTCATGGATTGGGAGGATTAACATCATCAAAATGGCAATAATTCCCAAAGCATTGTACAAATTCAATGTGATCCTTATAATGATACCCATGGCATTCCTCAAAGAAATGGAGCAAACACTCCTGAAATTCATATGGAACAATAAGACCCCACAAATAGCTAACGCAATTCTTGGGAAAAAGAAAATGGGAGGAATCAATCTCCCTAACTTCAAACTCTACTACAAAGCAGTAATAATTAAAACAGCATGGTACTGGAACAAAGGCAGAGCTGCAAACCAATGGAACAGGGTTAAATATACTGACATCTCCCCCCCAAATATATGATCATCTAATCTTTGACAAGGGAGCAAGAAATTTGAAGTGGAGCAAGGAAAGCCTATTTAACAAATTGTGCTGGCAAAACTGGGTGGCTACATGCAAAAAAAATGGGCTCAGATCTCTGCCTAACACCATGTACAAAAGTAAGATCAAAATGGATTAAAGACCTCAACATCAAACCGGAATCCATAAGGTACATTGAGGAAAAAGTTGGCAAAACCCTCCATGACATAGAAGCTAATGGTGCCTTCAAAGATGTCACACCGCTGGCCAAACAAGTGAAAACAGAGATAGACAAATGGGACTATCTTAAACTAAGAAGCTTCTGCAACTCAAAAGAAACAGTGACCAAAATACAAAGACAGTCTACAGAATGGGAAAGGATCTTCACCCAATACCCATCTGACAAGGGGTTGATATCAAGGATATACTATGTACCGGTTGAACTCCACAAGAAGAAAACATCCAACCCCATCAAAAATGGGGCAACGAAATGAACAGAAATTTTCTCAGAGAAGAAATCCAAATGGCTAAAAGGCACATGAGAAAATGCTCTACATCATTAATCATCAGGTAGATGTAGATCAAAGCAACAATGAGATATCATCTCACACCACAGAAACTGGCCCATATCCACAAGAACAAAAGCAACTGGTGGTGTTGGCGCGGATATGGCGAAAAAGGGACCCTCCGCTGCTGGTGGGAATGCCGACTGGTTCAGTCCTTTTGGAAAACAGTATGGACTATTCTCAAAAAATTAGAAATTGAGCTCCCATTTGACCCAGCAATACCACTCCTGGGAATATATCCCAGAGAGGCAAAAATGTGTAGTCGAAGTGACATCTGCACTTGTTTGTTCACTGTAGCACTGTTTACAATAGCTAGAATCTGGAAAAAACCTGAGTGCCCAAGAACAGAGAACTGGTTAAAGAAACTTTGGTACATCTACACAGTGGAGTACTATGTAACTGCTAGAAAAGATGAAGTCATGAAATTTACATACAAGTGGTACTACATGGAAAATATCATGCTAAGCGAAATGAGTCAGAAAGAGAGGGACAGACATAGAAAGATTGCATTCATCTGGGGAACATAAAGTAACAAAATAGGAGATTAACACCCAAGAATAGCTGAGATCAGTACCAGGAGGCTTAGAGGCCAGCTGCACAGGCTAGGGGAAAGGGCAGCTCAGATAGAGAAGGGAGCACCAAATAAAGGGTGTTGGGAGAATCCTCCCAGGATGGGAGAAGCATGCTGAAAGTAGACTATGGACCGAACATGACTGCCACTCAATGCCTCTTTTGCAGAACACAATACCCAAGAGGAGAGAGAGAACAAAAGGGAATGCCCTGCCACAGAGTCAGGGTGGGACGGGGGGTGGGAGGGATACTGGGACCCGTGGTGGTGGGAAATGGGCACTGGTGGAGGGATGGGTACTCGATCATTGTATAACTGAAACCCAAGCACAAAACTTTGTTAAGTCTACAACTGTACCTCATGGTGTTTCACTAATAAAAATTAAATAAATAAACAAGTAAATAAAATAAATTAAGAAAAAATTAAATAGTTAAAATTTAAAATAAGAAACACTGAGGGGCTGGAGCGATAGCACAGGAGGTAGGGCGTTTGCCTTGCACGCAGCAGACCCGTGTTCGATTCCCAGCATCCCATATGGTCCCCCGAGCACCACCAGGAGTAATTCCTGAGTGCATGAGCCAGGAGTAACCCCTGTGCATCACCGAATGTCACCCAAAAAGCAAAACAAATAAATAAATAAATAAATGAAGAAACACTGAATCAGAGCGATTAAATGAAGGAAGGGTCTTTGTATAAGCTGCATCTTCTAACGCACACTTTCAAATCCTTGGACCCTGGATTTCTCTGTAAGCATCTTGGTAAGTCAGGTGAACACACTAGTGTACTTGCCTTGCCTAAAATAATGAGGCTTATGCATTTTCTTGGACTGTTCCCTGAAATGACATTTTCTGTGGCCCTTCAGTTAATGACTTTGGGGAACATCTTTATTCGTATGATTTGTCTTCATCTTTCTTGGAACTTTATAAACTAGGCAGAAATGGCCTGCACATGTTCAGGCGTTTGCCTCATTGTCTCGCTCTTGGGCAGGGATGCTGACAATATTCCAGAACAGATTTCCTGGGGCCCAGGCACCAACAAAGCACGCCTCAAACTCTTCTCGTTGTGCTTGCTCTCTGGCCGAAGAAGAATGTTGAGAGTAAGAGACAGAAAGTGAGTGCACGCGTGTGTGTGCACCTGTTCACGAGTATGTGTGTGCACAAGTATGCTGCGTGTGTGTTGGCATGCAATCTGTGTACTACTGTGCATGTATTTGAGCATGCTACATGCGTGCGTGTGTAGACGAGTGTGTACATGCATGTTCTTGTGTCATGACTGTGCCGCCTGCGTGCTGGTGTGGGCGTGTGTGAATGCACGCATGTGACTATGCCAGTGACGAAGGCACGGGGCTGAAGCCAGGAGCCCTAACGTGCCGTTGCCACACGCAGAGGCAGAGAGGGGTGGTCAGTGCCGTGTCCCTCCTTCCGTGCCCAGTGACTGCAGGGGAGGGAAGTTTATGGGTCCAAGACGTCATGTTTGCCTGGTACCCGCAACGCATCCTCCGTCCTCCCAGTAACTGTGGTCTGACTTCATTCTAGTTGATTGGCAGCGAGGATTCAGAGACTTGGGGGAGTTAAACCCCCACACCTGAGGGGTGGTTGTGCCCACCAGAGCACAAAGCAGGCCTTGCTCCACTGTCCGACGTCCTTCACGTCTGCTGAAATTCAAGGAGTGTCCTGAGACCCACACCCGTGAGGGCCCTTCTGACCATGTCCCAGCCCCAACCTGGGTGCGTCCCGGTGGGAAGAGGCCTGATCACTCTGATTTAAATGGGAATAAGATGCGACTTCTCTCCCCTGACTCGCGGTTTAATGGACAGGCGGGGCCTTCCTGTCCATGACGTGTCCTGCGTCAGGAGCCAGGAGCACCTGTCCTGGAGACGTAACCGAGAACGGCCCAGTGTGAGCAGGCCACGGCCCGGAGTCCACTCCCGCCCAAGCACCCAGCACAGCTGCTCCAAAGTAAGAAAGAGTTCCTGGAAGTATTAGGAGAAACGCCCTTATTCAGTTACTACGAGGCCTGCCGGGACAGAAACGAAACATGATTTACGTGGATGGACAACGGGGCAGGGAACAACTGAAGAGACGTTACCCAGATGGAACACGAAATTTGGTCAGAGAGAAGCAAACTGTGGAGCAGCCAGCAAGTGACAGATGGAACGCAAAAGGGAAACGGAATGAAATCACTAAAGGAGGAGAAATAGATTCCACAGAGAAACGGTGTCTTCCGGTAGCCGCGACAGTTGAGCCACAGGGAGGGACAATTCTTCAGACGCGAGTCAAGGAACGTTTCCAAAGCCACAGGGGAAGGCGGGAGATGGCGCCGGACACAGCTGAACGTGTCTCAGAAGGAGAAATTCCTCCTCGGGAATCGGTGAGTGAAGAATCGGAATCGAGGGCCCTGGCTTACAACGGGCTTCTGAGCAGCACAGGACGGGATGCACCCAGGAGGAGACGGGACAGAAAGCTGGCCAAACATCACATTCACACGACTTCCTCTGGGAATCCGGTCGATCCGCTTGTAAGAAACTGACCTCTCTCTCTCTCTCTCTCTCTCTCTCTCTCTCTCGCTCACATACACACACACACACACCACACATACTGACACACACACTCACTCATACACTCACACACACACACACACACACACACACGCATGTTGGTCTTCCACCTGGGCGTGTTCATCGGCCTATCAGAAACACGAGAGCCAGGGTTAGAGTTGAACGACCCAGCACGGATGACTGACGCTTCTGGCCAGCTGCCACTGGGCATGCAGGTGACTCGGGAGCTCGGGTCCTGACACGCTGCCCTCCCCGCCCGGAGACCCTTGGGAGGCCAAGGGTCCATCCCTGGCTCGCGGATTCTTGGATTCATCGCCGGGTCAGGCCTTGGAGAAGCTGCTTTGGCATTTCAGATGCCGCAAGCAAAGTCAGGGAACACTGTTAAATACAGTCACTGCCCCACACACACGGAGTCACACATCGCCAGGGCCGGAGATACCGCACACCCGCTGGGCACCCGGGAGCACTGGCGCGAGACCCTCCACTCCACACAGCTGAAATAGCGGCATGCAGGGGTGGGGGGCGGAGACTGTGCTGACTCAAAGTCCGGCTGCTGGGATGGACACGCCTGCTACACACCTGACACCATACCTGACAGCACACCTGACACCAAACCTGCTACCACATCTGGACATCACACCTGACACCACACCTGATTGTTACACCTGACACACACCCGACACCACACCTGACACCACACTTGACAACACACCTGCTATCATACTTGACACCACACCTGACACCACACCTGCTACCACACCTGGCATCACACCTGCTACCACATCTGAACATCACACCTGACACCACACCTGACACACACCTGAAACCACACCTGACACACACCTGACACCACACTTGACACCACACCTGACACCACACCTGGACATCATGCCTGACACCACACCAAATACCACACCTGCTACCACATCTGAACATCACACCTGACCCCACACCTGACACCACACCTGACACCACACTTGGACATCACATCTGCTACCATACCTGACACCACACCTGGCACCACACCTGGCCTCCATACCTGACTGTCACACTGACACACACCTGGCCACCACACCTAGCTGCCACACCTGGCCACGGCCCCTGTCCATTGTAGACCGCATGCTCCCGTCCACGGCCCCCTGCTGCTCTCCCCTGTGCTGGGTCTGAACCCGGCATGCAGGAGCGCTGGCTACTCTCTGTGTGCACCCGCAGTGCACCCGGCCGTGTCTGACGTCACCCGGGATCCCAGGGGCCTCTCCTCACCTGCTCCCGCTGACGGGGGCTGCTCTCGACACCCCCTCCAGTGCGGGAGACGTTCTCACTGTCCCCCAGAGCCCCTTCCACACGCCCCCCGGGGCATTAACTCCCCTCTGCAGCGAGCCTCTGAGCTTTCTCCTGCTCTTAAACACCAACAAAGGGCGGTCCTCCCAAAGTCACTGTCTGAGATTGTTTCTCTGACAAAACGGCAGCACAAAGCAACGCGAGGGGGAGGAGGGGGAGGAGGAGGAGGGAGAGGAGGGGGAGGAGGAGGGTGATCCGCAAGCAGCCGGGGACAGAAATGCTCCCCCCACAGCACACAGTGGAGTAGGTGCTGAGCAGGTCACATTCTACATGCAACAGGAAAGCAGACAAAGGGGAAATACAAAAATTCCCACACACGCTTATTAAAAAAGGTTTTCACGTATAAATCAATGGCAGAAACCTCAGCGTAAATACTAACAAATTTGATACACAAAGATATAAGTGCCACAAATAAAATGTCTCCGTTGCCTTCTCAGGCGAAGGGTGGGCGGCCGGGGGCTTTGAGCTGACGGACACACTGCACAGAGTCCAGCAGTGGAATCAGGAGGGACGTCTCACGGGCGCGTGCCCATGCAGGAAATACCCCTCCCGAGAGACAACTAGTGAATAACTATGGCATAAAAGGCGCAACAAAAAATCCAAAATTTGGGGACTGGAGCCATAGCACAGCGGTTAGAGCATTTACCTTGCACACAGATGACCCGGGTTCGATTCCCAGCATCCCATATGGTCCCCTGAGCACCGCCAGGAGTGATTCCTAAATGCAGAGCCAGGAGGAAGCCCTGTGCATCGCCGGGTGTGACCCAAAAAAGCAAAAAAAAAAAAGTACCCGCCCTAGAGCCTGTGTGGGGTGGTGGGGGGGGGGGGCTTTGGGGGTGGGCGGGAGGGAAACTGAGGACACTGGCGCTGGAAAATGTGCATGGCAGAGGGATGGTGGAGGGAGGGGTGTTGGAACACTGTATGACCGAAGCCCAATCACGAACAGCTTTGGAATAGTCTCATCTCATGTGATTCAATAAAAAAATAAAAAATAAACAAAACTAGGGGCTGGAGCAATAGCACAGCGGGGAGGGCATTTGCCTTGCACGCGGCCGACCCGGATTCGATTCCCAGCATCCCATACGGTCCCCCGAGCACTGCCAGGAGTGATTCCTGAGTGCAGAGCCAGGAGTAAACCCTGTGCATCGCCGGGTGTGACCCGAAAAGAAAAAAAATCCAAAATTTGCCAACTGAAGGGAAAAACAAATGGTAAAATCATTCTTGCTGTAACATCAGTCATCTGAAAACAGAGGAGGGGCTGGAGTCCACAGCCTCTGGCCTCAGCGACTAAACTCTTCCTCCCAGCACAGAGGGAAAGTTCAACACAGGGTTTGAAGGCTATTCTTGTCAACGGCCTTCTTAAATTGTTGAAAATCTCTGGAGGCGGAGGCTAGTCCATCGGCAGGGCACTTGCCTCACATGGCTGACGCCCGGGGGTCCCCCGAGTCCCTCCAGGAACGATCCCTGGGTGCAGACCCACAAGTCAGCCGCGAGCACTGCAGACCATGACCCAAGCCCCACAGCCCCCAAATCTGTGGCAGCTCAGAAGTGCCTCCAGTGTTCAAAGCAGGGGTAGTTCCCTGCATGGCCCCGTGGCTGTGGAGATGACACGGTACCATTCAGGGACATGGGAAACAGCCTAGCCACTGCAAGGGGCGCCCCTGCCGCGTGAACTCGGGCAGAGGACAAGGCCCGTGGGAGCGGACAGGAGGCTTCTGGGGGCAGGAGGCCGTGAGGGCCAAACTCTGAGGCATATCCCCACTGCGAGAGAGCACAGCCCATTTCTCTGCAGGTCCTCCCGACTCTCACTGCACTGACAGGGACATGCTGTGCTCGGATCAGAGCGGACAAGGGCGACCCTGCAAGGACCATCCTGAGTGGCTGGGTACGGGGGTCAAACAGACCAGACAGCAACTCGGCCCTGCAGCCGGCCACGGGACATGACAAAGACGTCATTTATTAAAAACTAAATGCGTGCTGATGATCAACTAAAGAACTCAGAAAGAAAAATATGGCTAGACTTGATTACCAATCTATAAACTTTTCTATCCATCAACGCTGTAAATTAAATTTTAATTTTGCCTGCTCAGGAAAATAACAGGTGAGAAAATTATTTTATGAATATATTATATAATGCATTTTCATATCTCTATGAAATATGGACACGTCATATATTTATGTCTGATAAGCATGTATTCATATGGGAATATGAACATATATAATACAAGTGACGTCTGTGCTCTGTAGCTGTATTTATCAGGACAGGAATTCAAAAGCAACGTAACCGTCCAGGAGTGGGTGCTGCCTATGTGAGCTTTGGCCAGAGACTAGAAGGTGCTCATGAATTATTAACTGAGATACAAAATTTCTTAGAGAAGCAAATCTCAAGGAAGTGAAAATAAATAAAACTGGGGGGAGACTGGAGAACACGCCGGGCCCTGACAGGTTTGCGTCTGGAAGCTTCACGAAATGACTTTTTATTGTCTATCAGGCTTTTCCTCAACGTGCGTTTTCACAATGAAGAAGATCCGGCTCCTTTGAAGCCAAAGCGGATGTCTGTGGGGGCTGGACAAGCGAGCCCTTTTTGCCCTGGAGGGTCCGTCTCAGGAAATCCCCTTTCCTGTTGCCTCTTGCAGCTCTGCGGGTCTCAGGGGCACTGCCTGGGTCACACTTGGGGCAGAGAGGGACACTGCGCCCTTCGGAGCTTCCGTGATGTTGGCTCAGGCTTGGGAGTGGGGAGAGCTAGCCACCTGCGTCCTGGGGCAGTTTGGGGGGGAACGGAGCAATGATTCTAAAAACCCGCTGAATGGGGCTGGAGTGATAGCACAGCGGGGAGGGCGTTTGCCTTGCACGCGGCCGACCCGGGTTCGATTCCCAGCATCCCATAGGGTCCCCTGAGCACCGCCAGGGGTAATTCCTGAGTGCAGAGCCAGGAGTCAGCCCTGAGCATCGCTGGGTGTGACCCAAAAAGCAAAAAATAATAAAAACCAGCTGCAGGAAGGAACCAGGTGATAATGACATGTGTGCTGAGCTCGCGGCCGCCAGGCAGGGGGCGGCAGGGAAGACACGGTAGCAACAGGTTTCGTCTGCACGGGACATCCAGAGCCCAGGCCACCTGGGAGGGCTTGGAGGCTGTCCAGACCGGCCACTGTCAGGACCATCCCCACGTCCACTCCCACGGCCGAGAAGAGGGAGAGGCAGCCCGTGAGGCCCAGATGTCTCACGGCACCCAGAGCTGGGCTGCATCTTCATAGGAAGCACCCCAGGCCTGGGAGCCTGGAACTGGGTCACTGCAGGAGGCCGGGCCTTTGTGGGTCTCACCTGGACAAGCCGCCAGCCTCGTGCTCTGCGGCTCAGACGCCAAAGGACAGGAAAAGGCCAATGCCCCTCGTGGGCGGGCACCCTCCGGGCAGTCTCCGACCTGGGCTGTCCCCACACTCCGGCTTGGAAGGAATCCTAACTCTGCCTCAGGATGTGCCAGCCCACCAGGACCGCAGGGTCCCCTCTGAAATCAGCAGCTTCTAATCGCTTTTTAATTGGAGGCAATTAGGGAAGAAGGCGCCCTCACCCCTTTTGTGAAGGAGGCGCCGCAGTGAGCATGCGGGCTGGTGTCTGTGCCAGCCAAGCACAGACGGAGCCGGGAGCCAGCGAGCCGGAGAGAGGGATCCTCTCGCCCAGGCGGCCCCCAGCCCCGAGCTTCCTCCCGCCGACTCCCCTCCCTCCTCTCCTCTGGGCTGAGGGGACCCTTTCCTCAGCCTGATCCCGGGGAAACGGGGAGACGGCGCCAGCCCCCCGCTCCGAACTGGACCCCTTCCGCCTCCCTCCCGCCACTCTCCCTCCTTGTCTTCCCTGCCCGCCTCTCCTCACTCCTGCTCTCCCTCCTTCCATCCTTCCTCCTTCCTCCCCTTATTCCTTCCTTTCTTCCATCCTTCCTTCCCTCCTTCCATCTTTCCTTCCCTTCTTCCTCCCTCCTTTCCTTTTTTCCTTCCTTCCTTCCTTCTTTCCATCCTTCCTTCCCTTCTTACTTACTTCCATCAGTCCTTCCATCCTTCCTTCCCTTCTTCCTTCCTCCCTTCCTTCATTCCTTCCTTCTTTCCATCCTTCCTTCCCCTCTTCCTTCCATCAGTCCTTCCATCCTTCCTGGCCTCCTTCCCTCCTTCCTTCCTTCTTTCCTTTTTCCCTTCCTTTCTTCCCTTCTTCCTTCCTCCTTCATTCCTTTTTTCCTTCCTTCCTTCCTTCCTTCCTTCCCCTCTTCCTTCCATCAGTCCTTCCATCCTTCCTGGCCTCCTTCCCTCCTTCCTTCCTTTCTCCCTTCCTTCTTTCCTTTTTTTCATTCCTTTCTTCCCTTCTTCCTTCCTCCTTCTTTCCTTTTTTCCTTCCTTTCTTCCACCCTTCCTTCCCTTTTTCTTCCTTCATTCCTTCCCTTCTTCCTTCCTTCTATCATTCCTTCCATCCTTCCTTCCCTCCTTCCTTCCCTTCTTCCTTCCTCCTTCTATCCTTTTTTCCTTCCTTCCATCCTTCCTTCCTTCCTTCTATCATTCCTTCTATCCTTCCTTCCCTCCTTCCATCTTTCCTTCCCTCCTCTCCTGCTTCCTTCTCTCCCTCCTTCCTTCCTATCCTTCTTCCTCCCACATGTCCCTTCCTCCTCTCCCTCCTTTCATCCCTCTTTGAACGTCTTCCTCCCTCCCGCCTTCCTTCTGGTTCTCCCTCCTTCCCTCTCCTCCTTCCTTTTCTCCCCTCCCTCTAGCCCTCCCTCCTTCCTTCCCTCCTTCCCTCCATTCCCCCCTTTCTTCCCACGTTAATAAATCCTACTTACACACTCTTCGTAAGAGCATATAAAAATGGAACAGAACTGTTCTCTTTCTAAATATAACACCAAGCCAGATGAGGGGAAAAGTCCCGGATTTACGATGTGTTTTTCAGAAGCTTTCAGAAATGCTTTCCGTGATATATATCAAGAAAACATTCCAAGTCTGTGGGGAGTCGTGAAACGGGGAACTTTCTCCGCGCTGCCAAGGGGCGTGGCTTGGCTGGGGTGGGTCTCGGTGGACAGCATCTGTGGGTCTGGGGGCAGGACCAGTGCCCAGCAGCCCGCACCTGCCCGTCAGCCTGTCGCTGGGGAAATGTGTGTCCAGGAGGGTGTGACCAAAGGCCGTGTCCCGGTGGTCCCCAAGGCATGCCAGCCCCTGAGTGGCAGGAGGCCACAGAACATCAGTTGGTGCTGACGTGGCCAGGCCAGGCCCGGGCAGGAGAAAGCAGCCCGTGAAGGTCCAGCTCTGTGCTCTGGGCACACAGACAGTGCTGGACAAGGTCCTCCTGGGTGCTGGCACCAAGCAGGGCTGGAGGGGCAGAAGGAAGGCTCGCGGGCCGAGGGCAGCAGGACCCTCAGAGCCTGGGGGCCTGGGGGGTCGGGCTGGAGGGAGGCACGCCGGGTGTGGGGGTCAGGCCAGCTCCGCCCTGGGAGGCCTGTCCAGTACCAGGGCTGATGGTGTGGGCGCAGCTGACCCAAGCGACGTCCAGCTAGGTGCCTCTGCCAGAGGACGGCAGGTCACACCCCTCGCCCTGTGCTCACGGCTGCCTTGGCACTGCCAGGGGGCTCTACCTCACCCCCTCATCCTCCTGCTCCAGTCCCCGCCAGCTGGTCAGTGACGGGACCCTGGACGGCCCGCAGGACGGCAGGGCCCCTCACCCTGGGCCCAGAGTTCCTGGGAGAAGTGACCTTCTGTGCCGAGTTTTCTTCTGTTCAGGTTTCCCGTCTGAGCCCAGAGGACGGGAAGTAGGAGAGTAGCAGGTAGGAAAAACGAAGTGATTGTGATGGAAATCGGGGATTACATCACACATTGCCATAGCAACCCAACTCACAAAATAACAATTCTGCTAGCAGAAAGTGTTTGAAATAGCTTTCCCGATCCCTGCATACAACTGGGGAGAAGAAGAGACGGGGAAAGAGAGAGATTTGCTCTTCCTGCTGAGGTAGGCTTCGCTGTCTGTCTCTGCCCTGGACGCCTCCCATCACGCCCTGAGCTCCTGTAGGGGAGAGAAGCGGCCTTTTGTCTCTCGGAGGGGGAGAAGCCCAGGGCTTTCTCTATACCTTCTCCTGTTGGGGCAGAGCTCTGCCATCAGGGCCCTGAGTCAAACGGGAGCTAGGCACGGGTTCGGCTGCTACAACACGAGGAACAATAGAAAAAGACCTCCGGGAAGTATTTCCCTAAAACAAAAAGTAAGATGAGAATAAAGTGCCCAGGAGCCGGCTACAAAGTCCGTTTCCGAAAGGGAGAGTTCGGAATCTGGTCTGGTGTCAGGGAAGTTTCGCTTTTGTTTAAATGCTCCTGTGCGAGAAGCCGCTCGAGTTCTCTGGTGTGGGTGGGTTACTCCGATTCCGTCTACCGTGCAAGCACCTTGCCACAAAGCTCTTTCCTTTCTCAAACGCTGTTTGATGAGCTCCAGGACTGAAACCTCCTCTCGCTAAAGATCTAGGCTTGCTTTCCTTCTTGTATACCTGCCCGTGTTCCTTTTTCTTCCTTCCTTCCTTCCTTTTTTTCTTCCCTTTTCCCTTTGATTCTTTGAGTCTATTTTTTTCTTCTCCCTCTTTTTTTTTATTTCAGGAAATGTGGAAAACATTAACCAAAATTGTGTTGGTCTGTACAATTTTACTCTGCTACAGACAGATTTTATGATACGTTTAGGCCTTTAAATGACACTAATCGTCTCTGGGGACGCTGGGGTTTTCTCCAGTGCAACAATTAAGTCCATTTCAATGCTGTTTGGATAAGTTGAAACAATTCAGTTACTGTGAGTTCTGCTCCTAGCCGGGCACTGCAAACCCAGAGGAGGACGCGGGGTTCCCTAAATAATAGCGTTTGGGCCAACTTCAGACATGTACAGAATGATTCGCTTTTTCCACGTTTCACTCCCTGCTTTTTCTCCCCTTTCTCGGGGAAGGCGGTCCTGGGGGCAGGCCCTGAGTAGGCTGAGAAGTGACGCATTAACGAGCGTTATTAATCATCCTCACCGTGCCCCCTCCCTGGGGTCCAAAATGCGTTTCCCACCACAACTAACAGACGTTTGTGGGATGCCGTGATTTTATTTTTTCAATCGAGTCGAAATACTTCCATGTGCCTAATTAGGTGCACACAGGCCGTATCCAGCAAGCGATGTCTGTTCGGAACATGTACTAGTATGTTGCTCAATTATAATCAAATTATTCCTGACGGGGAAACCAGGCAGCAAGGGAGACGAGCTTAGCTCCCTCTCTGGAGTCTGATCATCCGGAGAAGCTTCCAGAAGGCCTCTCCACCCACGTCCTCCTGTGTCTGGTGGTGGAGGTGGACTTTGAAGAACCGTTCCTGCAGAAAGCCCTTTCCGTTCTGCAGAGGCTCGGACCTGTCTGCCGTTTGGGGGGCAAGTAGGGATGGGTACCGCCCCCCAGGTCAGGAGCACGGAAGTCTGGAGAAGCCACAGCGAGGGTGACGCCTTAGACCGGGGGCTTCTACCACAGCTGGCTCTCACTCCCCATCTGACAGAGATGAGGGTCTACAACCCACCCACCCACGCAGGTTCCGTTCCTCCCACTGTTGCTCTTCCCATCATTAAGGTAAGAATGTTCTGGAAGTAGCCCTGCGTCCTGTCCAGTCCTCTGCCAACTCGGAGGTGCGGGGAGCCTGAGTTCCCGCTTCTTTCCAGCCCAGTGTGGGGGCTGAGGGCCTACCTGCTGCCCCCCTCAGGCCCCAGGCCCCTAGTTGGGGTTTGGGCGCCTGGGACCGGGTCCCCTCTCCGCAGGGACATGGCCAGGTTTGGAGGTGACCAACTCCTGCGGTCACACAGAGGGAGGAGAGGCCCTGAAGTAACTCAGGCTGAGCACAGTCCCCCAGAGTGTGGCCAGAGCCCAGCGGGGCGTCCCCCACCGGCCCCCGCTCTGCCCTTGGGGACCACGTGACTCCAAGTGCATTCCCTTCGGCAAGCTAAAATACAGGAGGCGTTTTCGTGATAAAAAATCTCAAGTACGACTCCTAGGGTTGAACAAGCAATTTTTCTTTGGCAAATGTTCTAGTCCAAAGCCAGAAAGTGCAGCTTTATTATTTTCAAGGCGAGTCGTGAGGTCCTGGGAAAGTGCCCTGGGGGCTCCTTAAAGCAGGCAGAGGGGCGCGGGTCCCACGGCGCTGGAGCAACTGGCGGAGAGACCCCCCATGCTTCCCCAGGGACACGCTGTCCTGGCGGAAAGACCAGCGCAGGAGGTTCAGTTTGGTTTTCTTCTGTCTTCTGTTTTGGGGTCCCAGCGGGTGGTGCTCGTGGCTCTCGGCTCAGGGCTCACTCCCGGCAGGCCAAACGGAGAGCCAGGCTTCGAACCCGGATGGGCACGTGCAGGGCGGATGTACTTCCCGCTGTGGTGTCACTCTAGCGCCGGCAGCTGAGGTTTGACGCTGACTGGAGTTCCTCCCCCAACGCCCTCGTGGGGCTAAGACCCCCCCCCCCCCATCCTGCTCCTCTGTCTGTACAAAGCCCCTCCAAGTCAACACGCTCCTCCAGGGCAGACTCGCAGGTCTTCAAGCTAAATGCACTCCCTGCTGTTTTCATTTCTCTGTTTCAGAGTCAAAATGCCCTCAGTGTCTCTGTCCGCATTTTCAAGACAGCCGAGACTCTCACTGCCAGCCAGCGTCATTAACGCGGTGACAATGGCTCCTGAAATTTCTCCGGAGGATTAGAACGTTAAATTGTCATTTCGTATTGTTAATTTCCCATCTTAGCCAGGTGTCTCATCCCAGATATCTGGAAATTGACGGAAATATTATCAAATTCCCTGGATATAGAAATACCTACGACAAGCCAGGGACCATGTTTTTAAAATGCCTGGAATGAAAAATAAGCAGATACAAGGTGTGCAGAGGAGGAATTCTAGGATTTTGTTAAGACTGACTTCAAGTTAACCATGATTCTTAGCTCAGAATATATTCACAAAATTTGAAGGCTCTTATATTTCCAGAAAAGAGGTCTTATTGTTTGCATTTGTAGCTTATTATTTATTGTGTAGACTAAGTTTTAACTATTCAGGGCTAGATAAATAATTCAGGGGTTAAGTGGGTTGCTGCAGCCCACCCTCACTAGACCCCTGACACTGTATATGGTTCCCAAACAATGCCAGGTGTTCCCCCCGCCAAAAAAAAAAAGTACAGGGGCTGGAGCGATAGCACAGTGGGTAGGGCGTTTGCCTTGCACGTGGCCGACCCGGATTCGATTCCCAGCATCCCGTATGTTCTCCCAAGCACTACCAGGAGTAATTCCTGAGTGAAGGGCCAGGAGTCAGCCCTGTGCGTCGCCGGGTGTGACGCAAAAAAAAAAAAAAAGTACAAAATACATCCAAGCAGAACAAAATCATGATAAATAGGGTTCAAACAAATTTAAAATTCAAGGGGAAGCTGTTGGCCAAGTCCCTTCAAGCAGTAAAGATACGCTTGTCATTCCAAGAATCATCTCTTTCTCTCAACGTTGAAGATAATTCCTCCTTCTACTCAGGAGAGCAGAGTTTGGGCTAAGCACCATCAAGGTTCTTGGAACCTGCTCAGTCCATGTCTCTCCTCTGACCTGACGGGCAACATGTCCTTCTTGCGCTGACAGCAAAGCCGCCGGCTACAGAGTGCTGGACCCAGGGGGGCTGGCCAGGGGCAGGGCCCAGGGCACTGGGCTCTTGAGGGAATGCAGGTGTGTGGTAAGAGCTGGGTACTTACCAAGAGGGGACGAAGGAGCCGAAACGTGATGCCACTGCCTAGCTGCTGGGAAAGGCGCATCGGGCATTTGTTTCCAGACGGAAACATTTGTCGAAATTCTCCATGGCTCACACTGAGCATGACCCATGGTCCACACCCATATTCAGCCAGGATTCACATTGACCATCAGCCAGGGCTCACACTGACCGTCAGCCAGGCCTCACACTGACCACTGACCACCAACCAGGGCTCACACTGGTGATCTCTGGGGCCTGAATTCTTTCAAGCCCTTGTGAAGCTGAATCTCCGTGCTCCCCTCGGATGCCCTTCGATGCCGTGAGTCCCCTCGTCCTCCAGCTCATACCCAGAAAGCAGTTCTCCTTCCTCGATTCACCTTTAAAACTTCTGGAGATATAATACAGGACTTAAAGCAGCTGATCCAGGTTTGATCCCGTTTCTCCGGGAGTGACCCCTGAGCACTGAGCCAGGAGTTACCCCTGAGCACAGCCCAGGATAGCCCAAACTCTCCACAGAAACTCTCCTGGGTGTTGGTTTTCCCGCTACAACGGTCTCTGCTCTGAGTTCTCCGTGGTGGTCCCTTCCCTCACTCTCGTCCCCAGACCCGTCAGGGGCCCAAGCTGGCATTTAATGACTTGCTTCCACTTTGCCCTCCACGGGGGCTGGAGACGTTCCTTCCAATCCACTCTGGTGCCTTGGAGAGCAGCAGAGACGAGGCGGGAGGAGCTCTTCCCTGGGAGTCCGTGGACCGATGCATCAGTGTTTTCCATCACTTCATCACAGGAACAAAGACAGTCTGAGGGAGCCTCTTGTTCAGGGTACGGGCATGGAGAGGCATGTTCAAGTATGTCGTGTGGCTGAAACATGCCACATGGTGGTTCTGATGGAAGATTTGATCACGCATGGCACTGCCGGGAGGGAGGCAACGTGAGAACCGCTCCATCCAAAGGAGGCCAGAGCGGGTGGGTGACTTCTCAAGGGCCCACTGTGCCAGGAAAGACTCTGCTCAGCCCTGAGCAAGAGGAGCCGGAGCCTTTGTCTTCCGTGCACTTGGCTGAGAGCAGGGGGTGCCTGAGGACTGGGACTCGGCCTCCTTGCTCTTGTGCTGCCTGTGATGACGCTGGCTGTGGTCACACCATTGCGAGGGCGATGGTTTAAGTCCAGGAATGCTTCCCTCTCAGGCAAACACAGGGCATGCAGTTTCCAAGTGGGAGAGAGAACATCATGCTTCACGTGCAGTTCCCCGGGAGAGGCGCTGCTCTAGGCTCTGGGTGTGGGAATGCAGATGTTTGTGATGGAGAGTCGCCGGCGAAATAGACTCCAGCCTCCGCTGCAACCAGAGAACTGTCATTTCTGTGCAGACGCTGCCACAGACTCAGGGAGAGAGTCCGGGAGTGGAAGAAGCTGGGGAACTGCCATTTGTGGAGAGTGAGCACTGAACTGCATGTGCTTCCACATGAGTGAAATGCCACTCTTTTCAAAATTCATATAAAAAATTAAGATCCATCTTAGCCCGGGTGCCAGGGACGCAGAGGTGGCAGCTGGTGCTGGTCTGTGCACTGCAGACCCTCCTCTGAGTCATAAGAGAAGCAAAAGGAGACCATAATGAGCTCGTGAAAGATGGCGCAGGCCACAGACACCACGATGATCCAACGTGTACTAACACCCAGGTGCTTTTTGCAAATATTCAAAATACAATTTGCAGTAAGAGTGTTAATTTTTGTACCTCCTCCACATTTTTTTTACTTTTTTTACTTTTAACTGAATCACTGTGAGATAGACCCTTACAAAGCTGTTCATGGTTGGGTTTCAGTCACACAGTGTTCCAACACCCTTCCCTCCATGAGGGCACATTCCCCAGCACCAGTGTCCCCAGGTTCCCTCCCATCACCTCCACCTCTCACCAGCCTGCCTCTATGGAAGACACCTCTCTCTCTCTCTCTCTCTCTCTCTCTCTCTCTCTCTCTCTCTCTCTCTCTCCCTTTTCCTCCCTTCTTTCTCCTTTTGGGCATTAAGAACATTATTTAAAACACAGGATGCATACAAGTTAATGAAACTGAAAATACAGCAGCAGAAGGGAGAAGTAAAACTAACTTAGCATTTAGTTCTATGACTAATTATTATTGTAATGTATGATCAGATAGTATGGCCTAAGAGGAGAGATTTTTTTCTACCATTTAAATCTCTTTAAACAAATGAATGCAATATTTGTTTTTAAACTTTAAGCTGTTGGTAAAATTTGAAACATCGATTCTACTTTTCAAATCACAAGAGGAAAAAAGATTTAAGCAGGTAAAATAAAGTATATTTCAAAAATTAAGAAACAAATAATAGAGAAAAGAATTCTTTTTAAAAAATGCCGTATTAATGGAGTACTATGTAGCTGTTAGAAAAGATAAAGTCATGAAATTCACATGCAAGTGGTACTACATGGAAAGTATCATGTTAAGTGAAATGAGTCAGAAAGAAAGGGATAGACACAGAAAGATTGCATTCATCTGGGGGACATAAAGCAACAAAATGGGAGACTAACACCCAGGAGTGGCTGAGATTAGTACCAGGAATTTTGCTCCATGACTTAGAGGCCAGCCACACATGCTAGAGGAAAAGGAAGCTCAGATAGAGAAAAGAGCACCAAATAAAGGGTGCTGTGAGGGTCCTCCCAGGGTGGGAGAAGCATGCTGAAAGTAGACTATAGACCAAACATGATTGCCACTCAATGCCTCTCTTGCAAAACACAGGACCCAAAGAGAGAGAGAGAGAGAGAGAGAGAGAGAGAGAGAGAGAGAGAGAGAAAACAAAAGGGAATGCCCTTCCACAGAGGCAGGGTGGGATGGGGGGGATGGGGAGGTGTGATGGATGCTGGGACCCATGGTGGTGGAGGATGGGCACTGGTGGAGGGATGGGTACTTGATCATTGTATAACTGAAACCCAAGCACAAAAATTTATAAGTCTACAACTGTATCTCATGGTGTTTCACTAATAAAAAAAATGCCATATTAGAAGAAAGTTCTAAGACCCAACCTTCTCAAATAGTTAGGAAACAAGAGACGCCCTTCACCACTCTACTGGAGGAGACAAAATAAAGAAACTCGTAATCAGAATTTAAAGAGAAAATCACTTTTATACATCGAAGAATACTCATGCAAATTACTAGACGGTCATGGAGGAAATGAAAAGAGCAGTTGTAAGAAATATAAAACTTGAGTGTTACAGGAAATGTGAAACTTGAATATGTTAATAGTTTATACAGAAAAAAAAACTATTAACGATATCTGGACCCAGAAATAAAAGTATTGCCTCCTTTATCCTCAATACTGAAAGGTAACAAATTAAGTGCGCAGCCCGTGGATTCAGAACACCCGACACCTTCAGATTTAAAGAAAGTAGAAGAAAAACAGTAATAAGGACCAAAAAACCAAAAACAGTGACTCACAGATGAAAGCATTCACCAAAGGAAGTCTGGGGGCAGGCGGGCAGGACAGGACTGGGGCAGGGAGACCCCCTCGGCACCTCACAGAGTGTTTCCATGCGAGCCCAGCTGGCCAGAGAGAAAGCGCGTCCTTCTCTGGTAGCGCCCACTGCCGGTGCCTGCCCACTGCCGTCTGCGTGGCTGCTCTTTGGTGGGCGCAGGAGGGCAGAGGCCGTCTGCCTGCCTCATTCTCCTTACCTGCACACCTGCCCCTGGCCCAAACTCCTCGTCTGGAATTCTCCAGCGTCGCTCTTTCCACCACAGCCCTGGGCACCTCTCTGGGACCTGTTCGAGCACTCATCTAGAATCTTCCACTCCATCCCCTCTGAACGTGGGCAGGGGCCAGGCTTCACTGGCCGCTGGCCACTGTATGCCCCACTGGAGCGTCGAGGAGGGCAGGTAGCCCTGCTTTCTTCAGCACCAACATCTGCTCAAATCCTTCGTCCCATAGGTCTTAGGAGACCCCATACTCTTGCCCCAAATTGAGTTGTCTGGTAAATGATCTAAAGTCCCACGAGGAAAAGATGATGCAACATTTCAGTGTTTCATCCATTATCAATACACCTAAAATGATGGCGTCTATTACTCTTCCCTGTATTAGTATAACACCTAAGATCATTGATCCTATCGCAATTAATATTGATATATTATGAAAGATGATGAAATCTATCGCTTTTTTATATAACGCTAAAGGTAGTGGAACTACCACTGTTGTATATGTTAGTGTAACACTAAAGATGATGGCGCCCGTCACTGGCATGTTAGTATAATCCTGGAGATGATGCGTCACTGTTGTGTATGTTAGTACAACATTAAAGACAGTAAAACTATCACTGTTGTCTATGTTTGTACGGCACTGAAGGTGACGGAGCCCATCACTGTGGTATATGTTAGTATAATACTGAAGATGACGTGTCACTATTGTGTATGTTAGCATGACACTGAAGACGACAGAGTCCATCCCTGCTCTCTGCATTACTGGTACAACAGTAAATATGACGGAACCTATCCCTGTTCCTCATGTGAGTATAACGCTAAAGGGGATAGAGCCGTGCCAGTCTGCCTGGCTTCCTGTTCGTTGTGAGAAAGTTTCTCTAGCCTTTTAGTGATGGAGCAAAATCTTTGATCCTTATCTGAGTTGCAGCCAATTGCTCTCGCTTACAATCAAAGACCCCTAACTGACAGAGGCAGCAACTACTGTTCAAGTACCAGAGGAGAAAATCAGGACAATGAGCAGATCAATTCCGTTCGGTCAGTCACAGCCAATAAGTGGCAAAGCCACTTTGCTTCCAAGTGTCATTCTCTCTTATTATTCCTGGAGTTGCCTCTGAACATGCCGCCCCGCTAGAGTCTAGAATCGTAAGCCTTTGACTCAGAACCACGCCAAAGCGTTGAGAGGGGTGGGCACTCCTCGCGCGTCTGTTCCTTGTGGGGGGTTCCTCCACGCTCGCCCCCTTCCTCCCGAGCCCCTTGTTCAGCTGTGCTGCTCTGGGAGGTTCTCGTTGACCAGTTAGTCGGGGGGATGGACCCTTAGGGTCACGGAGCTGACCGCCTCTCAGCCCGCCTGGCACCAGCTCTGCAGCAACGGGTGCTGCTCCTGACGCTTCCTGGCCTCCCCCTCGGCCCTGACTCGCTCCTCCTTTCATCCTGATCTGCTTCTGTTTCAGGCCCTTAAAGCTTCCTCCGTGGGCACCTGCACCCCGTGAGGAAACCCCTGTGGTCCTGGGCTCGGCCCACCTCATCCCTCTAGGCTGGGCGGGAGGCCGGGCAGAGGGACCCCATCGACTCTCGGGCAAAGTTGAAGTGCCTCAGGAGTGAATCAACCATCACCCTTCCTGACGCTCACACCCACTGTATTTCGAACTTCAGCAGCACCCCCACCCAGCCCCCACTCATCCCTCTCCGCTCCCTTCACTGGTTCCTGGAGGCGCGTTCATGCTTTCGGCCTTACTTCTTGGCGTCCTCAGTGTCCTCTGAGGCCCCAGCTGCTGAGGCCACAGGGATTCCTGGGAGGTCGGATTCACTCATTTTCGGGTCCCTGGGGTGGGGTCAAGTGCCGGTTATCCCTGTTACCTGGGGAACACTTCAGAAATGTTTGTTGACTGACTGAACCCAGCACAAAAGCCAGGACATGTGCCCACCGTGTTTCTTTTTGTTGTCATTTTTTGTTTTTTTTTTGTGTGTGTGTTTTTTTTTTGTTTTTTGGGGGTTTTTTTTGCTTCTTGGGTCACACGCAGCGATGCTCAGGGGTTACTCCTGGCTCTGCACTCAGGAATTACTCCTGGTGGTGCTCAGGGGACCCTATGGGATGCCAGGGCTCAAACCCAGGTTGGCCACATGCAAGGCAAATGCCCTACCCACTATACTATCACTCCAGCCCCATACACCATATTTCTGAGTGGACACGTATCTCACCCTCCGTGGGACCTAGCCCAGTGGCCTCCTGGCCCCACCCTCTGACAAGTCCTGCCAACGTGCTGGCGCCCAGTGGGAGAGTTTGCAGGTTCCAAGACTTGATTGCAGCACCAAGTTCCCTGCAGTGGAGCCCAGACTCACAGTTCCAGAACTGCCGTGGAGACGAGGGTGCGGGGAGCTCTGTGGAGAGCCAGGGTCCTGGGGGCTCGACAGAGTAAAACGTGAGTATGCAAAGGGCTTGGTTCTGCTCCCCGCAAAGCTCCCTTCCCCTCAGTCACCCTTCCCCACAAGTGCATTCCAGGTTTTCGTCCTCATGACACCACACAACATCCCAGATTTGATTCCCACGAGGACCGACTCCATCTTCCCGGGCTGAAATGCAGGGAAGCTTGAGTGCGAAGATCACGTTTGTTCCTTTGTAAAATCCCTAAATGGTACGTGCAGGCCACTGGCCTGTGTGCAAGGCAGAGGCGCAGAAAGATGAATTTATTTCCTTTACAAACCCGGTCTCCATTTGATTAAACTAAAATAATTTCCACTGAGCATCTTCCCACAGTCACCTCATCCTCTCAGACATGGACAATCGGGAGAGAAAACGCTGAACACGGGCTTCCCGCTGAAATCGAGCTGCGCAATAACATTTATCTCCAGTTTTAAAGCGCCTTTGTCCTGTTTTCGCTCCCTCAGACCCACTCTGCGTTAATTTATTGTTATTAGTCTCTTCCGCTGAGTCGTCTGTCATGGGCGGATGTAATCAGAACCGTTTGGCATTCTCCGCGGAAGGAAACGCGGCCCCTGAATGGCAATGCTGGTCATTTCTTTGTATGAGGCACCCGTGGTAATGTGGGCATCATGAATATTTAACTGCGAGATCGACACATGGTGGTGAGCGGGCCTGTGTGGGCATGTTTGCCAGCCACTGATGGCCACAGGGAAATGATCCCAAACCCGAGTGCACGAAGAAACGGCTCCCGCCAGTCCCCGGGCACGGGGCTGTGGGCACAGCCGGGAGCAGAGTGTCCAGCGGGAGAACCAGGGGGAGAAATGTCCAAGTGGGAAAACAAATAGTCCCAAGCTGGAAAGCCCTCCATGCCAGCGACCCTCCCCTCCTCACCTGGGGATCAACCTAGAAACAGTTTGGAGAGGGAGTTGCTGGAACATTCCACAAGAGGAAGGGGAAGTGTTTGTTCAAGACCATCTGGAAAAAACCTTTGGATGCAAGACAGGGAAATCTCCTGGTTCCGGTTTTTGTCCTGTCCCCTGCGGGGCAGCTCATCCCAGTGTAAGGGGACGTGACCACGCCGGGGTGACCAGAAGCGCTGGCCACCGGCATCCAGAGTCTAGCTGAGACCACAGAGAGAAGTGGGAGGGTGGACACCATGTCCACAGGAGGAACAATCGGAGTCTGTTCAATAGGACTGAAGGAGGACCTGGGCCCTGGGTAGAAAGAGGGAAAGGACACACACCCTGTGCCCACCCCAGTATCGGAGTTGGGGACACAGGAAGCACACCAGGGCGGGACACCGCTGAACGCTGAAGACAGAAGGCGCCAATAGGGGTCCAGACACGACGTAAGTGGGGAGCTGGGGGCCCTGCATCTGCACACACGGCCCCACATGGCCACACAGCCTTGAGGTCGGGCAAGGCCACTCACTGTTTGAGTCAGCGGCTTCATGTTGGGGGCAGCCCGGGACGCAGCGATGCAGTAGGCAGCAGGGGCTCTGTGAAGGGTTGGAGTGGCCGCAGGAGACCCGGAGACTAGGTGGGATAGAGCACAGGGCGGCGCCCACCAATGGCCTTCACGTCGCTTTCTGACTTCCTTTCTCGGTCAACTGCCTTGCATGTGGCCGACCCAGGTTCGATTCCTCCCCCCTCTCAGAGAGCCCGGCAAGATACCGAGAGTATCTCACTTGCACAGCAAGGCCTGGCAAGCTCCCCATGACATATTCAATATGCCAAACACAGTAACAACAAGTCTTACAATTTGTTGTGAGATGTTACTGGTGCCCGCTCGAGCAAATCGATGAATAACCAGAGGACAGTGACAGTGAATTCCTTTCTTGGTTGTCTTGCAGTTTTTAGCAAGTGTGTTTTCTCCGTATATTTTCAGATGTGCACCCGAAATTTTCAGATGTGATTCTCTGGTAGTCGTTAAACAATGTGCATTAGTAATTCAGGTTTCCACATCTTCACTGTGGAATAGAAGAAAACACTCATAGGTGAGAACCAACTTGTTTTCTTGGGATTTTCTGAGCCCGCTGGAGGGTGCGTGGTTTGTGTGTGGGCTGATTCATCGATTCCTTGACGTTTTCTTCCTCAACAACCTTATGATGTTCAGCTCTGGACAGATTTGTTTCTTCCTCTCTGGCCTGAATCGGCTTTATTTCCTTTTCTTTTCTTATTGTCATGGCTGGAATTTCCACACTGTTAAAGCCAAGTGGTGAGAGTGCGCGTCCTTAATTAATTCTCCCTTGTAGGGGAAGCCAATACTCAGTCTCCACTAGGTAGGAGGCTGGTGCAGCGTGTTAGAGATAGCTGCGTTGGTGGAGGGCAGTCGGGCTCGACCTGCCCGCTAAGAACTTTATCACGCGTGTAAGCTATGTGTGGTCACATGCTTTTTCAAACTCAATAGGGCCGTGTTGATTGTCTTCCTTACGTCTTAAATAAAGTGGAATAAGTGGATCAGTAATGACTATTGAGTCACTCTAGCGATCTGAGAATAAGATCCTTTGACTCACTCCTGGCTGTGCTCAGGGACCACACCTGGTGGTGCTTGGAAGACCACCGAAGTCCAGGGGCCAAACCAAGCACACAGATAAGTGCCTTCACCCCGTCCCACCTCTGACCTCGACCCTCATGAGGGCCCCATAGTTCCTGATATGCTCAGGTTCCCCCCCCCCCCGCCCCCCACCCTCCCCTCTTCCCTTCCTGTCTTCTTTTTCTGTCTCTGATGTTGAGGTCTAGATGAAGGACACTAGATGAAGGACAACCATGCGAGCAAGCCGGGTTCCACAAAGGATTCAGCACCATCGACCATATCCACACGGTAACCAAGCTCATTGAGGTTTCTCGGGAGTTCAAGATGCCGCTCTGCTTAACGTTCATTGATTTAAAGAAGGCCTTTGATTCTGTTGAGACGGAAGCGGTCATTGAAGCCCTAGCCAATCAGGGCATTCAAGCCCAATACATCAGGATCCTCCGTGAGCTGTATTGCGGATTCACTACCAGGATCTCACCATTCTACAAAGAAGTGATCGTTGATGTCAAGAGAGGGGCGCGGCAGGGTGATACCATTTCACCGAAACTCTTCAGTGCCACCCTCGAGAACATCATGCGACGACTGGAATGGGAAGGAATGGGAGTGAAGATAGATGGTCGGCAACTACACCACCTCCGCTTTGCTGATGACATTGTTTTAATAACACCAAACATCAGCCAAGCGGCACAAATGCTGGCCGACTTTGACCGTGAGTGTGGAAAGGTAGGACTACAGCTGAATCTTACGAAGACAATGTTTATGAGAAACAGCCTCGATCCTGACGCCCCATTCGCTCTCAATGGAACGACCATCTCCGAATGCAACAGCTATGTGTACCTAGGTCGAGAGGTCAACATGAGAAATGACCTGGCACCCGAGCTGCGCAGGAGGAAGAGAGCGGCTTGGAACGCCTTCAAGAATGTCGAAGAAATAGCTAAGAGGACGAAGAACCTCCGGCTCCGGGCACATCTCTTTGATTCCACTGTTCTTCCTGCATTAACATATGCCTCAGAGACCTGGGCCCTATGCAAACAAGATGAGAACGCCATTCAGGTCTCCCAAAGAAGAATAGAAAGAGCTATGCTTGGAATATCACGTTTCACTCAAATGAGAGAACGAATCCGGAGTTCTGACATCCGTCGACGATCAAGGATCAGGGACGCTGTCTCGTTTGCCAAGGTGTCAAAAATCAATGGGCTGGTCACGTAATGAGATTTAGAGACGACTGCTGGACTAGAGCTGTTACCGACTGGATTCCACGGGATGTCAAAAGACCGCGTGGTCGCCCACCTACCAGATGGTCAGACTTCTTCGTCAAGATCATGAACGATCGGTTTGAGGCCCTCCATGTTCCCGGAGCGAAGAGATGCCATTGGGCTACACTAGCACGCGACAGGGACAAATGGAGACGTTACTGGCGCCCGCTCGAGCAAATCGACGACTAACGGGAAGTTAAGTGATTAAGTGATAAGTGATGTTGAGGTCAGTGTCATTCTGACTTTTAAGCCGGAGCTGTGGCCTTCTCTCCGCCTCATGGACGGTATCACACAAAGTTGGCGTTTGTCTCACTGGCTCTTCGGGCCGTGCTCTCTCCCCGGGACACGAATCTCACTTGCTTCCCTTGCTTGAGTCCCTTTGCTGGCCAGTCTCCACCTCGGAGAAGCCATGTGCTCACCGGCTCACTGACCACTGAAATCCAATTCTCCTTCAGAGTTACGGGACAGTTCCAAGAATCCGTCGCGTATTGAGTAGGTCGTGTCCACCAGACTTTTCAGAGGCCTGGTTCACCTCAGACTGAGCTGCTGGTTTTGGGGGGAAGATTTTTCTAGCACTCCTTGTTATTCCTTTGCTACCTATCGGGTCTGTATTTTTTTTTCTTGATGTTGGTGATTTGGCTTCTCGCATTTTCTTTGGCATTCTTCCTAGAGTTGCCAGTTTTTCTGACATTTTTCAGGAGTAGACTTGCTTCACATTTCCTTCCTGTTGTCTTTCTGCTTTTGATTTTATTGACTTACGCTCTGATCTGTTAGTTTGCTATTTTCTTCTTCTTTGTGGTTTATTTTGTTCTTATTTTCTGTGTGTGTGTGTTTATATAGGAACTTATACTTAGTTTGAGGCTTTTTTTTCATTTGTAGCAAACGCGTTTATTAACTTTCTTCTTAGTAACAGTTCGCTACAGCGAACAAATTTTAATATATACTATTTTTGCTTAATTGAATTAAATCTTCTACTTCCTTTGAGACCTCCTCTCCAACCTCTTTTGTTTCGAGGTACGTGTTTTACTTGTAAGTCTGAGGAGATTTCCTGTCCATCTTCTGTTATTGATTTATAGAGTGATTGTTGTAGTCAAAGCGTACAGCATCACTTCCGTGCATTTAAACCACAGGCGTTGGCTTGATGGCCCCACCCTGGTCTCCCTTTGGACCATACCCAGGTGAACCCACATTCAGTGGGAGCGTGTTCTGCTGTGGGTCGTCATGTTCTATAAACCATGAGTTGAAGCCATGTAGGGCAGGGCTGAGTTCTCAGACAGTCTTGTTGGTTTATTCCCACTTATTGTGTCCATCAGCAGGGGGACGCGTGCGGGTGTCTCTCTGGCTGATTGTGAATTCGTCCATACCCCCTTCCATTTCTACCGGTTTCACTCCACATTTTGTACCTCCCTTCCTTCCCCTCCTCCTCCCTCACTCCTTCCCTCCCTCCGTCCCTTTCTTCCTTCCTCCCTCCGTCCCTTTCTTCCTTCCTCCCTCCCTCCCTTCCTTCGTTCCTTCCTCCCTGCCTCTCTCTCTCCCTCCCTCCCTCCCTTCCATCTTCCTTCCTTCCTCCAGGCACCATTAGAATTGCTCTGTGTTCTTGGTAGTTTGAGTGTTTTGTAATAATGCCATTTTTCTCTGTTTCTAGTCATTGACTTTTCTCAGAAAGCTACTCTATTTAGCCTTTCCCGTCATTCCCGGTTATTCTTTAGATTATAGTTCAGATGGTATATTTTCTCCGTCCTTTCTCTTAAGTGTATCTCCCTCCTATTTGAGAGTCTTGTAAGCAAAATGTAATTGAGTCATGTTCTTTTCAAAATTTATTCCATCAGTCTCCGTCTCGTTCTTTCTATCTGAACCTCGCGTATTCAATGTAATTATTAGTGTATCAGGACTTGAATCTGCTGCTTTACATTTTATTTACATTTTATTCAGTTTGTTCTCTGTTTCTGGGATCTCCGCTTCGTTTTCCCTGATTTCCTGTGGGTCACTTGGACTTTGTTAAAATTAGGTTATGATGTGCATCCGGTGCTCCACTGGCCTCTTTGTGGTGCTCTGAGCCCTGGTGGGCTTTGCAAGTGCCTGACCCAGACCAGTGGAAATGCCTGAGCCTGAGGAGACCCTCCCGCCGGCCACGAGCAACCCTGCTTCCTCCGTGGTCCAACTGTGTGAAATGCTGAGAGTCCCACAGGACGATTTTACGATTTCTGGAATTCAAGAAACTGCAGACTGGAAGCAAATTTCATTGTTATGGCTCACTTTTTTCCTGTCGTTCCTTTCTTTCGTTGTTTCCATCATCTCCTTTCTGTTGGAAAAGTTCTGTCTTTTCTCTTTCTGTTATTGCTCTTACTGTTTTGCTTGGGGGCCACACGAGAAGTGTTCAGGGCTGACTCCCGGCTCTGTGCTCAGGGCTCACTCCTGGCTCTGTGCTCAGGGATCACTCCCTGCTTGCTCTGTGTTCAGAGCTGACGCCTAACTCTGTGCTCAGAGTTGACTCCTGGCTCTGTCCTCTGGGCTGACTCCCGGCTCTGTGCTCAGGGCTGACTCCTGGCTCTGTGCTCAGGGCTGACTCCTGGTCTGGGTCAGAGGACAATACTAAGTTCCAGGGATCAAATCTCGTCAGGCTTTGAAGGAGCACGCCCGACCTCTGGACAATCTCTCTGGTCCCTGCCTGGGTTTCTTTAGCCCGCCCCCCCCCCCCCAGCAGCTCAGTTAACAGCAAATTCTCAGATGAAATTTCCTTTACCAGAATGCAGTTATTTCTCCTTACTGTCCAAAAGATGCCTTTGTTTGAATCGATGATGGTTCTAAATTCATCCTTCTTAACTATAGCACTGGAAAATCGGTCGTTCCCTCTCACCCCCGTCCTCTCTGGGGGGCCTCTCCTGGTCCTTCCTTGCCCAGCGAGAATTCCTTTTCAGTTCGTCTTCCACAGTCCGACTATTGTGATCTCAGTGTGGGATTTTTTTATTTTTGGTTTTGCATTCTTGACATTTTCTTGGTTTCCTGAATCTCTGGGTTTTGGATTTCACCAAAATAGGAGATTTTGCCCATGATTTCTTGTTCCGACTCTCTTCTAGTTTTCTTATACTTCGATGATGCAATATTACTTCAACTTCAGACCCTCGGGGACCGTCAGCACGGCCTCGTTGTGGTTTAGATGGGAAACTGTGATGTTCCATCAAGTCCAGAGCCATCTCCCTCTGCCCGTGTTCTCGGCTCCAGAGTCAACCCATCAGGTTTTATTTCAGGCAATGGATTTCCTAAAATTTCACTGTGAATATTCCTCTAATCTTCTTTTTCTTTGACCAGACACTGCTATTGGCCAAGACTTTTCGTTATTTTATCTATTATAGGCAATGCTCTCCAGGGTTGTTTGGCGGTTGGGGCAGGCTACACCTGTTGGTGCTCAGGTCTTGCTCCTGGCTCTGTGCTCGGGGATCACTCTGACAGCGCTCGGGGCCTCCGGTGTGGTGGCAGGGATGGAACCCAGCTCGGCCACTGTCCTTTCTCACCAGCCCCACTTTCAAATATTTTTATGATGGCTTTTAAACTCCTGCCAGATAATTGTAATATTCTTACTGCCTCAGTTTGGACCCTGGTCGATTATTGAGTGTCTGGTTGTGACGAACCTTCCAGTTGGGTTCAGTCCTGCGGAGTATCAGACCACGGGACTTCGGGTCGTACCTAAGTTTACTCTTGAGGTCTGAGACACGGCGGGTGGCAGAGCCTCCCCTTGCTTCCTCACGATGCTGCCTTCATCCCCAGCACCACACACGGTCCCCTGAGCAGCACCCGGGGTCACTTCTGAGTCAGAGCCAGGAGTAGCCCCCACACACCGCCAGGCACAGCCATGGGCAAGAGCCCAAGGTCGGGGTTACGTGCTCACCTTGCACACGGCCTGTCCTGTTTGGTCCCCGTCACCACGAGAAGTGAGCACGGAGCACAGAGCCAGGAGCAAGCCCTGAGCACTGCTGGGTGTGACCACAAAAACACTAATTTCTCAAATTAATAAATAAAGGCTTGACAGATATTATGAATACACACAGAGATTGGACCCCGCAAATATAGATTATGAGTATTAAGAGGTGAGTCCTTGCTATGAAACTAATCCAATCACTGAAATATTTTTAATGTTTCATGTTTTCTAACATGAATTATTTATTCTCTAGAACAAAATCAACAGAGTTAATTTACAGGTAAGAGATACGCTTCAAGCAGTAAGACTGAAAAAGCTTTAACGAAACAACTTTAAACTCATTTCCAACTACAGCTCTTCGTGCATTTGCAAAAATAGGAAATTATCATGTCTTTTGGAAGTTTCCATGACACGTGGAAAGAGAGTGTTTCTTTCCTTAACTGCTTTCCAGGCTGGAGAACAGAGGTGCGCAGAGGCCTGCAGCCCTGGAGAACCAGACCCCCAGAGCTGAGCGTGGCCCCCACAGCTGAGTGTGACCCCCCAGAGCTGAGCCTGTCCACCCCCCCTGCAGGCACCTGGAAGAAACAAACCCAGGAGAGCTTCAGATGTTTGCAGACAGAAGTTTGACTATCTGGCGAAAGGCAGCTTTTCCTCCCAAAAGGAAAAAAATAAACCAAAGTCTGAAAACCTAAATCTTAAAACTCAGACCTCAACATTAGGGATCACTTGATCACTTGATCGCTTGATATCCCATTACTCATCGATTTGCTTGAGTGGGCACCAGTAACGTCTCCATTCATCCCTGTCATGTGCTAGTGTAGCCCAGTGGCATCTGCTCACTGTAGGAACACAAAGAGCCTCAAACCGATCATTCAGGGTCTTGACGAAGAAGTCGGACCATCTCATAGGTGGGAGGCCACACGATCGTTTGATGTCCTGTGGAATCCAGTCAGTAACGGCTCTAGTCCAGTGGTCATCTCCAAATCTCATTACATGTCCAGCCCACCTGATTTTTGATGCGTTGGCAAACGAGACAGTGTCCCTGATTCTCGATCATCGACAGAGGTCAGAACTCCGGATCCCTTCTCTCAGTTGAGTGAAGCGTGATATTCCAAGCATAGCTCTTTCGATTCCTCTTTGGGTGACACAAATAGCGTTCTCATCCTGCTTTCGTAGGGCCCAGGTCTCTGAGGCGTATGTTAATGCAGAAAGAACAGTGGAACCAAAGAGATGTGCCTAGAGTCGGAGGTTCTTCGTCCTCTTAGCTATTCCTTCCACACTCTTGAAGGCGTTCCAAGCCGCTCTCTTCCTCCTACGCAGCTCAGGTGCCAGGTCGTTCGTCATGTTGAGCTCTCGACCTAGGTACACATAACTGTTGCATTCTGAGATGGTCGTTCCGTTGAGAGCAAATGGGGCGTCAGGAATGAGTTAGTTTTTCATGAACATTGTCTTGAGATTCAGCTGCAGTTCGACCTTTCCACACTCACGGTCGAAGTTGGCCAGTATTTGCAGAAGTCATGGATAATCCTCTCCACTGCCCTTCTGGAAGATGTGATAGATCCATCAGGATGTTGGAGGGCAGTCATCTTGGTCTTGTAGTTGGCAAAGAACAGGCGGGCATTGCGAATGCTTTTTCCGGCTTCTTTTTCACGGTGGATCAGGCTGCATTGGCCAACGCTGCTGCTCTTCTCTTTGAGGTCTTCCTTTATTGCTTCTCCGCACTGCTTTTTGAGCTCGGACATTAGCTTGTGGTTGCCTGAGGCTCGCACCATGCCATGTTGGCAAATGAGCTTGAGAGTTTCCGAAGACAGGCAACTTTTTGTGGATTTCTCTCTCTTGGCGTTCCTCGCACAATCATGGAGGTGCTGAACCAGTCAATCATATTCTTCATCGATGTCGTCAACGACAGCATCTTCCCATGTTGCCGCAATAGTGTCAAAGAGCTCCCAGTTGGTGATTGTTCTGTCAGTTCTCTTCTTAAACTTTGCACTTTGTGCAAACTTTCTCCCCACTCTGTGAAGTAGAATTTTGCATGAAGGAGACGGTGGTCCAATCCTGTTTGGAATTTTGGAACAACAGCAACATAGGTCAGGCAAAACCGTGCATTGAATATGATGTGATCAATTTCGTTGTGGAACCATCCACCGGGAGACTCCCATGTCCAACATTTAGATTTGGCCTTCTGGAACTGTGAAGCTACCATGGATGGTCTTGGTCAACATGATGAACTCAGTGTCTCACCCTGTTCGTTCCATTCTAGGTCATGGGTCCCAATGTGGGGTTCTTTGGCCGATCTTCTCGGTTAGGGATAGCTAAAAATAATAATTGCCTTAAATAATAGTCTGCAAAGGTAGGGCTGAAGGTCACTGATTTAAAACACGAGGCTGGATAAGAACATTTGCCCACGTGGCAATATGATGGAACTCCCAATAATGAGTGTCATGAACAACATGATCACGATCACGATCATCCTGTTGTTTGTCGATTGCCTTGAGCAGGCACCAGTAAAGTGTCCTTCTTCCTAGCCCTGAGATTCTAAAAGAGTCATTTCAATGCTCTTTCAGGGTTAGGAGAATGAGACACATCATTGTTACTATAATTAGGGGATTTGGTAAAATAAATATATTGTTAACAAAGTTTATTTAAACAGCTGTCACTGTCACTGTCCTCCCGTTGTTCATCAATTTGCTTGAGTGGGCCCAGTAACATTGTGAGACTTGTTACTGTGTTTGGCATATCGAATACGTCACGAGTAGCTTGCCAGGCTTTGCCATGCAGGCAAGATATTCTCGGTAGCTTGCCAGGCTCTCCGAGAGGGGCAGAGGAATAGAACTCAGGTCAGCCGTGTTGGCCACAAGCAAGGCAAATGCCCTACCTGCTGTGCTATTGCTCCAGGCCCTTTAAAAAGCTAATTATCAAATATTTTACCCAATTATATTCATTTAATAAATGACATTCAATAATATCAAAGTAAGTAAGGCGCAAAATCAGGTAAATATGTAGGTTCAGTAAGATAGAAGCTATAGATGCATTAAAAACTATTTTCTTTATGTAGCTATAATCCTAGAAGACAACATAACTAAAGAAATATTTGTCATAATTTGAACCAAAATAAATTATACCCAAGAACAAAGAAGAATTTAAAAGCAATTTAGTATCTTAAAAGTATAAAATATTGAATTGATGAAAACGGTTCATTATAAACTAAGAAAGAAAAGCTATAACAGCTAAAAAAAACTATAAGATTTAATTAATTGAGAACTGGGAGGGGGGTTAGAGCAAGCCAAGCAGTTGCGGAGATAAATACTTGATTGCAAGGTTTTAATTAGCTGCCTCCCAAGAAGTATCCACCAAGAACAAAATAGGACCAAACAGCATTTGAAAATAGGTTGTAATTCAACCCTCGATCAACTAAGAGGGGGAAATTATGTTATAATTATTAAGAAAATTATTTGACAAAACTCACACCACGTGTAAGACACATCTCGGTAGACCAGAATCTGTCCACCTGACAGTGGCCAGAAGCCCGGGAGCCCATTCAGGCTGGGCTGGAAGGACAGAGAGCCCACCCCAAAAAGGGCAGCCGGGTGCCGGCGCCCACCCCTCCTTCAGCCTCAACCCGGGGTCTCTGCGAGGCAGGAGGAGCGCGGGGAGGACCGTGGCATTGTCATCGTGCAGAAAAGCCAGAAGAATGGACAAAATGGAAGCCCGCGACTAATTAGCAATTACCGCGAGGCAGCAGGAGATGGGAAGCCACGTAAATACAGCCCCAACTCTGACAGAGGGGCAAAGGTGCCACAGGGAGAAAAGACGTTTTCCCCACCAAGGGGGCCGCAGGACCGACAGCCACGGCAGAGGCGGATGGCCGCCCAGCCCTGACCCTGCACGACCCCTCACGGTGGATCAGACGCGCACAGCCGACACAGAATCCCTGGCGCTGAGGAGAGAATGGGGCGGCCGTGTGATCGAGGCCGTGGTGTTTCAGAAGAGACACCAAAGGCTCCATCTGCCGAAGAAAGAATTCTTTCTGGGAGCCGCAGATCTGAAACTCCTCCGCTAAAGAAAATGTCAAAGAATTAAGATGAGAGGCTAGAGAAAGGAGGACACGTATTTCAAAAGCTGGTGAAAGAATGCTGTCCGAACTCCTCGAAGAAGTCTGGGGTCTCAACAATAAGAAAGAGAGCAAACAGAGAAACTTAAAATTGGGTCCAAAACTTGGAGAGACGCTTCCCCAGAGGCACGGAGATCATCAGTGATCGCTGACCTCCGGAGAGGGGCAGCGACAATGGGCCACAGCACCGGGAAGGCCACGTGAGCCACGAGGACCCTCGAACCCTCTCCTGCTACCTGGTGGGGCCACAAAACGGTGCTGCCACTTTGGAAAACACCTGGGTTTCTCACCACACTGAGTCTCTCCCACTGCGGACACCATCAGACTTCCTGCCGGGGTCCTGGCCAGTTGACCCCAGCACACTGGAGCAAAATCCCCCGGAGTCACCGGACTTACTCCCTATAGGGGAGGGAGCGGTCAGGAGAGAAGCCTCTGCCCTGGCCCTCCACGTACCGCAGAGTCCTGCCGCCTCAGAGAAAGAACCACACGGAGGGGGAAAGGCTGGTGGTCCATCAGCAACCCCTTTATTAGCTCTCACACGGGGGGGGTTATGCAGACTTTTCAGGGGCAACTCACATGTATCACAGTTACCTCGTGGGCTCAATACAGATGTTAGTTAACGATTTACATCTCCCACTTTCAGGGTCACGTGTATCAGCTCAGGCAGATGGTAACTGGTACATCCCTCATCTCAGCCAGAGTGCCCACGTGTGTGGAGAGCCAGAGCAAAGCCCTGGGCCCCTGTAAACAGGGCCGGTTCTTGCTTCCAGGGGCAGAGGATTTGGTCAAAGTCTCAGGCTGGCTGCTGAGACCCCAACAACTTCCAAACCGAAAGCCACAAGGGCCCCGGCAGGTAACGGTGCAAATGAACTGGTCTGCACAGGAAGTAGGTCTTGAGCACCACGAAGAAAGGCAGCGCTGAGGGCCCGTGCAGGGCGCCTGGACGTGTCCTGCACACTCGCCCGGTGCCCCGCCCCCCCGGCCTTCCACTCAGCACAGGCACAGGCCCGGGCGGCCCCAAACCCAGCATCACACTCCATCTTGCTGACAGACCTGCCCCTGGCTGGCCAAGAAGCTCAGGAGTTTCTCCCGGGTCCTGTGGACCCCACTTGGGAGACCCAAAAGTGAACGTGATGATTAATTCATTTAAATAAACAAGCCTCGGGCTCTGCAAAGGCGTGTGGAACCTCGGCTGAGGGTCTCTGAGCATGTCTGCACTGCGTGCTTCCTGCCGGGAGCCCGCAGAGACTGGACAGCGAAGTGTCCGCGGGGGTCATGGTGCAGAGCAGGAGTGACAAATGGCCGGAGCACAGAGGGACCGCGGGCACTGACCTCCTAGGGTCTCTGGGTCCCTAAATGGGGATCCCGTTCGTGGACTGGGTCTGTGGGACCCTAAATGACGGGCCCTATCAGTGGACCCGTGTCCACCCCCAGAGAGTGGGTGGCGTCCAGCAGGAGTGCTAGGATAATAACGGTCTCTAGAGAACAAAGGTGTGTGGGTCTTGGCATCTGTGTGCAGGCGAGAGCTGGCGTTGTGGAGGGCACGTGGGGTCAGGGGACGTGAGTGCAGAGTGTCTCTTTCCAAGTCTTTGGGGCTCACGGGGTCCCGTTCTGCCCAGCAGGGGCCACACCTCAGCTGAGGTCAGAACTTTTCACTCAGCCCAGAGCAGACGTCCTTCTAACTCTGCCTCTCACATTCCTCCAAGGACTTTTTTTTTTAATAAAACTATTCGACTTCATTTTTAAAAAATGTTTTTTAATATAAATGGCAAACACAAAATGGTACAGAACCTTAGACGAACGACCTCTTTCGTACATCCAGCCATCTCACAAGACAAGTGTGCTGAGAAATCACGAGAGAAGTGTTGAAAACGAATTTTAAAAGGTCCTTTCAAAAATTCCCTTTTTCACTTAAATTCTCAAAATATAATAACAGGAATCCAAAAGTCAAATCATGCAGGTGGGGCCTCTCACCCATGTGGAGGGTCCCGGTGTCCCAAGGGCTCCTGGCAAGACGGGGTCTCGGTCAGCCAGGGCAGGCCGCAGCTACACCCACAGTGCTGCAGAAACCTCACCCCTGCGTGTCCACCCAGCATGCAGCCTGGTCACTGTGCCTGGGCAGGGAGTGGGAACTGCAGTGGCCTCCCGAGGTCACGGCTCAACCATGCCCCTCCCGCCCACAGCTTGGCCCACTTCCTGTCACCCTGCCTGAGGCGGGTACGAGACCCCTTTCCGCCCGGCTGTGGACTCTGCTGGCCAAAGCTGCTCAGAAAGGCAGCCCGGTCCGTCTGGGCCAGACAAGGTCCCCTGACACCCCATATTTGGAGGGACAGGGCGTCCCCCAGCTCTGTGCCCAGCTCCCTGCCAACCCAACTCTCCTCCAGCCCTGAGCACCGACGTTTATTGCGGGTTTCATTTAAAGGACCACCCATGACATGCGGCCTGGGGCCCGGCTGCACCCGACATCTGTGTCCCCAGAAGCCACGGAGCCTGTCACGCCTGCTGCCTGTCCCTGGCTGGGTGGCAGGGCCAGCCCCTGGGGCCAACTCAGCGACCCAGAGAGGAAGTGTGAGTCTCTCCAGGACACAGAGAATTTCTCTTTTTTTGGCAAGTGGATTCGCCCGTGAACTCTGCCCCCGCCCCCTCTCCCCCTCCAGGAGCCCGTTTGTTCCCGCGTAATGACACCCTGGGTGCCAGCTGTCAGCGAGATAATGAACACGGGCACGTTCCTCGTCAATCAGCCGCGGCTCGGGTGGGGACAGACCCCAGGGTCCTGACCCACTTGCCTCTCGCCCAAGCGCGGCCCGTAGGCCAGGTCACCCGGGGGGCGGCCCGTCCCAGGTCGCGGGCCGCTGCCCGCCCACGCCAGCAGCCCACCCGGCTCCCCGGGGACCCCGCCCGTCCTGAGAGGCAGGAGGCTCCGTGGGGCGCCTTTGATTCTCCCTCCGAGGACCGAGCCTGGGAGGGGGCGCGGAGGAAGGGGGCGAGTGACTGAATCCCGCGGAGACAAGTGCAAATCAATTACCGCGCGGCAGATGTAAAGTGAGGCGCATCGACGTATAAGGCGCTTACATTGTGCTCAAATAATGCGAAATTACAGAGCTGTCACCAGACCTGCCAGGGGCTGCTCCGTCTCCGCCGGCACCCGCGGGGAAGGACCCCGAAGGGGCAGGCTCACTCCCAGGAGCCCGCCGGGTCGGGACCCGCACTCCCACCCAACACGGGCCGCGAAGCAGGCCCAGGTGGACCCCAGAGAGATTGCCCCGGCGCGTGAGGAGGGGTCGAGGCCCTTTCCTCGGCAGTGACGGGGAGGAAACTTGCACTCGAGGGCGCCGTGCAAAGATGCAGGAATTCCCTCACGACCCCAAGGAAAGGAGAAAGGTTGGACGCCTGAGAGAGAGTTTCATTCCCAAACTTCCCTCTTGCAAACCTGTAGAGGGAGAGGGTCTGAGAGGCCGCTGACAGCGTCTGAGAGACTGAGGAGAGGGTCTGGGAGGCCAAGGAGTGGGTCTAAGAGGCTGAGGAGTGGGTGTGAGAGGCCAAGAAGGTCTGTAAGGCCACAGAGAGGGTCTGAGAACCCAAGGAGAGGGTTTAAGAGGCCCAGGAGAGGGTCTGAGAGGCTGAGAGGGTCTGAGAGGACAAAGAGAGGGCCTGAGAAGCCCGAGAGAAGGTCTGAGAGGATGGGGAGAGCATTTGAGTGGCCCAGGAGAGAGTCCGAGAGGGTCTGAGAGGCTGAGGAGAAGGTCTGAGAGGCTGATGAGAGAGTCTGAGAGGACAAGGAGAGGTCTGAGAGGATGAAAAGAGGGTCTGAGAAGCCCAAGAGAAGGTCTGTGAAGCCACAGAAGGGGTCTGAGAGGCTACAGAGAGGGTCTGAGAGGCTGAAGAGAGGGTCTGAGAGGCCAAGGAGTGGATCTAAGGGGCTGAGGAGTGGGTGTGAGAGGCTGAGAAGGTCTGAGAGGATGAAGAGAGGGCCTGAGAAGCCCGAGAGAAGGTCTGAGAGGATGAGGAGAGCATTTGAGTGGCCCAGGAGAGAATCTGAGAGGGTCTGAGAGGTTGAGGAGAAGGTCTGAGAGGCTGATGAGAGAGTCTGAGAGGACGAGGAGAGGTCTGAGAGGACGAAAAGAGGGTCTGAGAAGCCCAAGAGAAGGTCTGAGAGGCTGAGGAGGTCTGTGAGGCCACAGAGGGGATCTGAGAGGCCAAGGAGAGGGTCTGAGCAGCCAGGAAGAGGGTCTGAGAGGATGAAGAGAGCATCTGTGAGGACCGGAGGAGGCTCTGTGAGTCTGGCTGCTGTTTGTCCTCTCACCCCCCCTTCCCGAAGACTCGCCACATCCCATAAATAAATATTCATTTTAGAACACAATAATTAAGACACAAGCCCGCGATCTTCTCTCTTTAAGGCTTCTCCTCCCCGCTCTCCCTGGCGGCCGGTGATATCATCACTCCTGTCCAAGGACAGCGGGCGCCCAGAGGCTCGCGGCTTTGTGCTCGGGCTGTCTCCTGCCGGCTGCCTGGTATTGTTCCGTGAAGAGCTGCTTTCCAGATAAAGGTGGCCCTGTCAGAAGTTCTGAATAGCTCCAAGCTAATTGCTGACCCGAACAGGCCCAATTAGCTGTTACACGCTCGGCAAGGCGGCCCCCGGGACCAGCCTTCCCGGGCACACGGGCCGGAGGCCTCCCGCGCGGGGGCCGTGGCTCCGGCTTTGTAGTCCCCCTTCAGCAGATCAAAGCGTTATTAGGGAGAGTGACGGCCAGGCCGGCCACGACAGGCCCAGCGCGGGCGGCCCCTGCCGCCGACAAACCTCACAGAGCAGCCGGCGCCCCGCTTGGCGCAGCAAGGACCCATGTGGTGTTTGTATCTGGGTCCCCCAAACCATGGCCGGCGTGTCACAGAATAACGCTGAGTGCTGAGTGACTCCCTGGAGCACCTCTAGGGCCTTGCTCCAGGGAGTCGGGGCTGTGAAGCCTGCGCCTCCTGCCCTGACCTCGGCACGCCAAGAACTTCGGTCACACTCCCTGCCCCTTCTGGACCCCTTAATACACCTATGTGCCTATTGCTGTGTTCCAGAAGCTTCTCCTGACAACGTGTGATTGGTCAGACACGCGGCGGGCCACGCAGAGTTGCGGGTGGTGACAAAGAGAGGACACCAATGCTGCCAAGAGAAGGAAGGAAGGCACCTTCCCTCCAGCGCATGGGCTTGAGGTTTCCGGAACATTCTCGTGGCGACAGCCCCCTCAGCACACCCGAGAAAACCAGAGAAGCCCCCGACAGCCGGACGCTGCTGCCCGCTCTGGAGATCGGCGCCCACCATCCCGATCCTCTCACCACACGAGCACAGTAGGAAAAGGTTTTCTCATACGTCAGGTTTTTATTTCAGAATTTATTTCTGAAGCAGAATAATCACATCAAAGCACTCTGTCGAAGGATCGGGATGTACCTCGCCGAATCACCGCCTGACGAAAATGAATCCTACTCTCCTCTCTGGAACGATTCTGACACTGGCCTCTGGGACATTTCCAGGTACTGTTGCCTCTGGGAAATGCCTCTGGAGGGCTGGACATAGCGCAGCGAACTGGGCTGCTGGTAGACGCGGATTGGGTCAGTGGCCCCCCAGGGTCCCCCGAGCCCCTCCAGGTTGATCCCTAAGTGCAGAGCCAGGAGTGAGCCCTGAGCACCACCCGGTGTCGCCCCAAACAAAACGAAACAAAGATTTATGGGATTTCGGTTTAGAATTTATTGAAATTGAACTTTTGCTTTGTTCATTCGGGGTCTGTGAAAAAACTGCTGCTCACGAGTTTACCATCTGTTACGTATTCTTTTCTACATTTTTCTAACTGACGGTATTTTTACGTGACATGTTTTCCTCCTTTATTGCCATTACATTTTCAATTGTTTCTTCTATAGTAAAGTAAGTAAAGGCCCTCCCGTTGTTCGTCGATTTGCTCGAGCGGGCCCAGTAACGTCTCCATTGGAGACCTTGTTGTCACTGTGTCTGGCATATCGAATACTCTCGGTGGCTTGCTGGGCTCTCCGAGAGGGGCGGAGGAATCGAACTCGGGTCGGCCATGTTGGCTGCGTGCAAGGCAAACGCCCTACCGCTGTGCTATCGCCCCAGCCGGGCGTGGTGGCGCGCGCCTGTAGTCCCAGCTACTCGGGAGGCTGAGGCCGGAGGATCGCTTGAGTCCAGGAGTTCTGGGCTGTAGTGCGCTATGCCTATCGGGTGTCTGCACTAAGTTTCTTCTATAATGGATTCTTTTATTCATTCTTAAAAATGTAGACAAAAGCCACAACAGTTGATACGATTCTAGAGATAAAATTGATTAGATAACAAATTGTAAAGGCAAAAAACGAATTTTTAATGGGAAAAATGTTCTATCTCACCAAGGGTTTGCTAAGACCTTTTCGAAGGATTTGCTGAGCCTGTGTCACGAGCTGAGCCTTCTGTGTCACTGGCTTTGTCTCTCGACATTAGCTGGCATCGACATCACTTCCCCTCGGATTCGGTGGCTCCTACTGGAGCTTCGGTGTCGAGGAGTTGGGAGGCGTCACGTGCTCCAGACACCTCGGGTCTATGGTTCGGGTCCCTGGAGTTTTGCAGTGTGGGGGCTGCGGAGAGCATTCGTGAGGGGTGAGTGTTGCGTCTGTGGGCGTGGGTGCGGCCGCCAGGGCTCAGCAGGGGGTACACAGCCGACCCCCTCTGCAGGCACTCAGAATTTTCAGCCAGAGGACCGATTTGTCCTTGAATTTTAGCTGGTCGGTGTGCATCTCCTCAGAGATTTGATCATGAAGCAGTTGAGTGGGTGAGTCAATATGGCTGTGTACTGGCTGGATTTTTTTTAATATGTAACAGACTTATTGCATTTTCCCAGTATGTGCTATGCTGAATAACACACTCCTGTCCAGTCCGTGGGTAAAAGGACGTCGAAGGAGGGCTTATGAGACAGGTCGGCGGGAAGGGCACTTGTCTCACACTCAGACAACCCCAAGCGTCACCAAGAGTGATTCTGAGTGCTGGGAGTAAGAATCCAGGTGTGGCCAAATACCCCCCCCCCCAAGGAAATTAAAATATAAATAAAAACACTCTGAAACAAATGAAAAATGAAAAGTCAGCACCTTAAGGTTTATGAGATATAACAAAATCTTCCCTGGAAGGGATGTTTATTGCAAAAAAACACTCTGAGAAAGACAAACAACCCAATTCATACAGAAGCCTTTAGCTAGACAAAGAAAAAGTCAAAAACTCAGTTAATAATAGGAAATAATAAAGACACATTTTAATTACTGAACCATCATCTTTCAGAGCTACCGTACAGGAGCATAGGGAACAAGGCCCGCACCACAGAGTGACCCCTGGGCACAGAGCCAGGAGTAAGGCCTGGCCAGGTATGGCCCCCAAATCGAAACAAACACAAAAACCTCCGAGGTGAGAGGCAGGAAGATGGTCAGGCACGTTAGAAAGTTAGCATTGCTCTAATCCTAAAAGCTGAAAGTGAAGTCATGAGAAAAGAAACCTATGGCCTATTAGACATGCTGGAAAAAGTAAATTAATTTAAAGATATAGATATGCAGGATCTTAGGAAAATGAATTCAACAGCAAGTTAAAAAAGGGACATGAGGGAGTATGGTGCCACCAGCAGGTCAATCTGTACCAGTGAGGCAAGTGCATGAGCAGCCTGATGGCGCCTTCAGACTTCCAGACACCCCCAAATTGCTGCTGTGCCTTTGGCCAGACCCCGAAAACTTGGGGCAAAGTTTACCAAGAAAGTAAACGGCCAAAAGTTAGGTATGTGGGAGACACACCCACAAACCACCTCCGGCTCAGCTATATAATTGGAGGCAAGCCCTCTCTGGTTCCTGATTGAACTGCTTAAGGGACATGACCCCAGAGACTCAGAAACAAATCTCGAAACCCAACGACTTTTGGCAGAAATGCATCCGGTCCTTGCAGTAGGTTACCAGCACGGGGCCACCCTAGCTGGGAACAGGTTTTGTGCCTTGGCCTGTTCCCACTGGCAGCCTAGTGGCTGCCATCCTCCAGAGGCCACTGGACAGTCAGGTTTGGGCCCACAGTGACGAGATACATGGAGCCTCATGGGATGGGGATGGAGCCGGCCCTTTCCTCCCCACCCCAATGAGACCCCAAGTCTCCTCCCACAAACGGCCTCTCTGGCTCCTGATCAAGCTGCTTAACAGCCATGATCCCAGAGACTCAAAAACAAATCTCGGAACCAAGTGGCTTTTGGCAGAAATGCATCTAAAACCTGCAGTGGATTACTGTCGCCGGGCCACCACACGGGGGGGAAGGGTGCTGTCCCTCCACCTGCTCCCCCTTGGCGGCTCTGTGACCATCATTCTCCAGAAGCCATTGGATAGTAGGGTTTGGACCCTCAGTGACGAGACACTCAGGGCATCGTGGGACGGGGGTAGAGCCGGCCCTTTCCTCCCCGTCCCAACGAGTCCCTGCCCATGAATGGCCTTTCTGGCTCCTGATCAAGCTGCTTAATGGCCATGATCCCAGAGACTCAGGAGCAAATCTCAGAACCCAGCAGGTTTTGGCAGAAAATCAGATTTCATTGTTAAAATTTCGGAATTTCAAAATCACGTGGCCACTACTGCAGCCGCGCAACATCCTATGTTATTCATAACCAGCAAAAGAAAACAAATTGTCTCTTGTTGCCTTTTCGGCAGATCTGAGTGTTGGGGTAAAATCCCAAATAATAATGGTGGGTCTGGTGTCAAAATATTGAATGTGACCAAAGTAGAGAGAGAGTAATGTGAAAATCATCTGTCCCACAGGTAGGGGGAGGGTGTGGGATGGGGGTATACTGGGGTTGTTGGGGGTGGAGAATGGGCACTGGTGCAGGTACGGGTGTTTCATTGTATGGCCAAAACTTAGATCCGAAAGCTTTATAACTGCTTTCATGGTGATTCATAAATAAAATTATAAAAAATGAAAAAAAGTAAAAAATATAAGGTGGAGTTCATGCCCAATTCAATCAGCCTAATCAGTGGCTGAATAAGTAGCAGTATTCCTACATAAAAAAAAGTGGTACATAATGATCAGGTAGGGTTTATTCTTCAGATGTGAGGGTGGTTCAGCATAGATCAATAAATATGATACTTCACACTACAAAATGAAAGATAAATATAGTCTGATCATATAATGAGTGCATGACAAATGTTTGCTAAAATACAATCCCCTTTCAAGGTAAGAACTCTCAACAAATTCATCACAGGAGGAATATACCACATACCATGAAAGCTGCAGACACCAACCCCACAACTGCACCCGAGCTAGTGCTGAAACATTTAAGCTTTTCCTCTCCATCAGGCAAGAAGCAAAGTGCCCACTCTTTTCACTCCTACTCAATAAGCACTGGGAGTTCTAGTCAGAGAAACAATACCAGAAAAAGGTATATGAATTAGACAAGAGGGTTTTTTATATATACATTTTTGATTATGTGACCCTAACTAGAGAAAATTCTAAAGACTTTGCCAAAATAAGTCTATCGGAACTAACCAACAAACCTAGTAAAACTGCAGGAGGTAAGATAAAGACATAGAAGCCTATTGTGTCTATTATAAACTAATCGTGAACACTGATAAAAGAAAGAAAAAAAATCTCCATTCACAATAACATCAAATCCAACAAAACACTGAGGAATCAATGTATTCAAGGAAGTTGAAGATCATATACGAAAACAATAAGACATTGACTGAAGGAGATTCAGCTAGAGTGATAACGGAAACAATCACATCTGCCTAAATGCCCATACTTCTCAAGTCATTTAGATATGCGACGTCAATTTTTATAAAAAATAGTCAAAGAAATCCCAAGAGTGAAGGAAAAAAGCTGAGATCACATTTCCTTATCTCAACCAATACTACAGATTATAGTAATCAAGGGCTGGAGTGATAGCACAGCGGTAGGACATTTGCCTTGCACGCAACCAGCCCGGTCGAGCTGGGTTCGATTCCTCCGACCCTCTCGGAGACCCTGGCAAGCTACCGAGAGTATCTCGCCCGCCCGGCAGAGCCTGGCAAGCTACCCATGACGTATTCGATATGCCAAAGACAGTAACAACAAGTATCACGATGGAGACGTTACTGGGCCCACTCAAGCAAATCGATGAAAAGCCGGAGGACAGTGACAGTGATAGTAACCAAACCAGTAAGGTCTAGAAATAGACCTATCTTTGACAAGTGTACACCAGTGGGGCGGTGTCAGTCTCTCAGAGATTCCCTTGTCCATGGGATCAGTAGAAGTCAACTTTTCCGAGAACACACAGTTAGGAGCGGGTGGTCTCCTGGAAATGATGTTGGGAAAACTAGATGATTACACATAGACTATGATCAAACTCCACCACCCCACTCTCAAATTTTAATTGGAAACAAACCAACAAAAAGCCCGAAATACAAGACCTTGAACAATAAAGCCCTGGACGAAAAACTGGAGAAAATGCTACTTGAGGTTGGTAACCGTTTAGATGTAGTGCCAAAATTACACGGGGTGGGGGGCTGGGGGGGTGGGGGCAACACTTTCTGGCGCTTCTACATTGCGAAGACAGTGAGGAGAAGGGAGGGGGACTTGTGAAGCGGGAGACCCAAACCGTGGCTCTGACAAAGGAGCAAGATCCAGACTCTCAGAGCTCAGTAGCTGAACGTTGAACAGACAAACAACCCACCTGAAAACGTGGGCCAAAAAGAAATCCAACAGACCCTTTTCCAAAGCAGACGTACAAATTGGCAAGCAGGGATGTGAAAATACGCTCAACACCTGTGATCGCCAGGCAGGTGGAACGCAGAACCGTGACAGGCCCCGGGCTGGGAGAACGCCGCCCTGACAGAGACAAGGCGTTGAGGGCATGTGGGGTGGGCGCTAGCGCGTGCTGGGTGGACGGGCACCACTGCCCCCTGTCCCCGCAGCAGGCGGAGAGAGCTGTGTGCAACCGGGCCCACCGCGCCCGAGCAGACGCGGCAGGCAGGGCAGCTGCTCCCTGGTTGCCTGCAGTGCTGTGCCCGTGGCTGGCCCGTGGAGGGCCTCCCTGGCGCAGGGCATGAGCCAAGGACAGACGCCGCTGGGCCACGACAGGAATCACTCGGCCGTCTCCAGGGACCTGGAGCTTACCGGGACCGATGAGTAAGGCAGAGAAAAGCAGTGCAGTGCCTCCCGTGGGCCCGATAAACGCCAGCCGTGACCCAAAATAAAGGTGCCCTTGCTCCCCTTAGTAAGTTGAGTTAGCCACTTTGATGGTCTCCCTCTTTTACTGATAGTAGCTGCTCTCTCACCTTGTCTTTCTCTCCTTCAGTGTTCAAGGTTTTAACATTCAATCGCAATAGGATCACAGGGCCTGATAGTGCAGCAGCTGGGGCACATGTCTTAGACATTGCCAGCCCAGGTTCGATCCCAGCACCACTGAGGCCCGCCAGGAGTGAGCCCTGAGCACAGAGCCAGGAGTGAGCCCTGAGCACAGAGCCAGGAGTGAGGCCTGAGCACAGAGCCAGGAGTCATCCCTGAGCACAGAGCCAGGAGTGAGGCCTGAGCACAGAGCCAGGAGTGAGCCTTGAGAACAGAGCCAGGAGTCAGTCCTGAGCACAGAGCCAGGAGTGAGCCCTGAGCAACACCAGGTGTGCCCCCCACCAAAAAAAACACATTAAAAACGGGTGCAGGGACTCATCATTAAGCTCAGTATGCATTAATGCTCATACTAATCCTTTCCCATGGGAGTATTATTGCCTTTTAGGAGTATTTTGCAGAGAATTCAGAGTCACATTCCCAGGCTGGACATAGAATCATAGAATTATTTGCACACATTTTTTCATACTTTAGGAAGAGCTGGTATATTCTTCCCACATTTAAAGTGATAAAAAGCGAAGGCTGAAGACCCAGCTCCCGCTCCTGATGGTTAAACTCTTCGGTGCGTCTAATTCTCTTACGTACCAACACGGCCTGCAAGAAACAATTTCCGTACCAAGGCATTAAGGCGAACTTGGGAACAGGCAAGAACGTCCGGTCCTGCACTGAGCAGCGGGTGAGCACTGTGAGCCGAGTGTTTGCATGCAGCTGCAGATCTGGGCCGGCTCTGGTTTGCTCCTTGACCAGCCTCCCTCTGTGGTCGGGCGTAAGCTCTGGCCAGCGGGAGTGGCGGTGTGTCAGTGTGTGGGCAGGACCGTGAGGGGCCTTCCCTCAATGAGGGCAGAGTGGGGTCACCAGGTGCCTCCTGGCCCTCCCAGGCAGCGCCTGGAAGCTTCCAGCTTGTCCTCAGAAGGCCACCCGAGTCTGCGCCTCTTTCATCGATCCCGTGGGCCCAGCTCTGGAGGGTCCACCCAGGTGAGAACACAGACGGACAGCAGCGGGGCTCTCTTTGGAGGGAGGGAGACAGACTCCAGGAGCACCCAGGAAGCATTTGGTTCCCCCCACAAGGAACCCTAAAGCAGGAGCTCAGGGTGGTGTGCAGTTCCCATTCTCTTGCAGCATGCAGTTCCCATTCTCTTGCAGCATGCAGTTCCCATTCTCTCACAGCATGCAGTTCCCATCCTTTCACAGGATGCCGTTTTCATCCTCTCGCAGCATGCAGTTCCCATCCTTTCACCACTCTGTCTTGGCCCCCTTGAAGCTGCCACGTCTGTCCAGATGGTTGCCCGTTTGAGAATGAGTCTTCATGACAGAGACTGGGAGCCAGGCCCCGTGTTGCTCCGGGCCCCTGCTCCTCGGTTGCGGTCTCCATTGCCTTTCCCTGTGCTCTGACCCCACAGGGCAAACCATGGCCTGGCGCCTGCTTCTGCTCACTGGCCCTTGGCCCACTCTCACCTACTCGCTCGTTAGTGCATTTTCCGTTGAACACTGTCAAGAGCACCCTTGAAAATTCAGATACTCCTCCCCAGGGAAGCTGGCGTCCTTCCCACAGTTTTGCTCCCCACTGCTGGGCTGGGATGACCCTTGTTTCCTGCCCCGTCAGAGAGCCACGGGCAGGGCTGAGGCAGGCCACGTAGGGGCTGGCTGGAAGCGACCCACCAAGAAACGGGTTGGAAACACTCGGTTCTCCTGGCACAGAGACCTTCGTGAACCTTTAATAAGCAAAGCCTCGCTGTGGTTTAAGACAGTGAACCTTTGGCGTGGCACCTCCTGAGAGTTTTCATTTAAGTTTACAGTTAGAAAACTTTACCAACTGTAAAACTTGGTCTTCCATTGTTATTTACCAGTTTTATCCTAAATATATATATATATACATCACGGTCACGGTCACAGTCCTCCCGCTGTTCATTGATTTGCTCGAGTGGGCCCAGTAACGCCTCCATTTTTTGAGACTTGTTGTTACTGTGTTTGGCATGTCGAATACATCATGGGTGGCTTGCCAGGCTCTGCTGTGCAAGCGAGATACTCTCAGTAGCTTGCCGGTCTCTCTGAGAGGGGAGGAGGAATCGAACTTGGGTCAGCCATGTTGGCTGCGTGCAAGGCAAACGCCCTACCGCTGTGCTATCGCTCCAGCCCATATATGCACATATATATATGCCTCTCAGAGAGCCCAGCAAGCTACTGAGATTATCCCGCCCACACGGGCAGAGCCTGACAAGGTCCCCGTGGCATATTCGATATGGCAAAAACAGTAACAGTAACGGGTCTCATTCCCCTGGCCCTGAAAGAGCCTCCAATAGGCACCGTTGGGGAGGACGAGGAAGGAGAGGCTGCTGAAATCTCAGGGCTGGGACGAATGGAGACGTTACTGGCGCCCACTCAGATCAGTCAAACGATGGGATTACAGTGATACAGTGATTCTGAACTACTCTATGATTTTCTAGGAGAGTTTATCTTCTTTGGGATTTTTGTTCATCGACAAATTTGCATGCTCTGTCTCACTTTTTCAACTTCTATAAAAGGTAAAGGTAAAGGCCCTCCCGTTGATCATCGATTTGCTCGAGCGGGCCCAGTAACGTCTCCATCGGAGACTTTGTTGTTACTGTGTCTGGCATATCGAATACTCTCGGTAGCTTGCCGGGCTCTCCGAGAGGGGCGGAGGAATCGAACTCGGGTCGGCCATGTTGGCCGCATGCAAGGCCAACGCCCTACCGCTGTGCTATCAACTTCTATAACAATTTTAAAACAGAGTTAAGCACATAGTAAAATACGCACATAGACACAAACCTCATGTGGAGATCAACTTGGCCTTTTACTTTGCTGAATTTTTCCTTAAATAATTTACAGGTTTGTGCTGCCTCACCAATACATACTCCAACATCCAGTTTCTAAACATGAAGACGCTCAGCGTAGGAGCAGTTCAGTTCTCATGAAAGCGACATCACGTCCTGACACCATGCGATCAACGTCTACCTCCGAGCACCCCCTTGAGAGCCACTAGCATCTGAGGAGTCATTTTTAAATGAGGCTGAGGGGAGAGAACAGCGGTGCAACATGTAGGGCTCTTGCCTTACGTGTGACCGACCTGGGTTCGATCCCCAGCCTCCCATAGGGTCCCCCAAGCACAGCCAGGCGCAATCTCTGCGCTCAGGAGTCAGCCCTGAGCACAGCCAGGTGCGACCCAAAAGCAAATAAACAACAACAACAACAACAAAAGTTGTTGTAAGCTCCCACATACTTTGTATTGCGTATCTTTGTTTCTTTTAATCCAGACAAATTCCCTGAGCCCTTCATTTTCCTTTGTGCGCCTTTTTAAAGAAATGACTCCTGGAGAATGTTCCCCATTCCAGGTTCAAGTAAAGAAGTTAGTTCGTTCCCACATCCTCTAGTCCCTATTCTCGGTGGGTCTGTCCACGGAACTGGGCTGGGGGCCAAGTCCAAGCTTCGGTCATTAGTTCCACCAGAAGCTTTCGCGTTGGTTTCCCTTCCCCTCCACGCAGCTCCTGAGAATCCCCGAAGGTGCTCCCGAATCACCAACCCGGTTGCCCGGCTCAGAGTCAAAAATCCCAGGTGTGTTCCAGGTGTGGTCCTTGAGGTCAGGCTGGGTTACCAGTGCCCAGGACCTTGGCAAGTACTTAGGGATCAACTCCGACCCTCGGTTTGCTCCCCTGTGAATAAACAGGACACTCACGCAGCTCTCGTGGGTGCGGGAGGGCCCTCGGTGAGTCGCACGTCAGCTGCGGGAGCCGTCATTTCAAGGCCTGCAGTTCCTTACGGTGACCCTCTTTCACCAGCTCTGGTCTTCGGCGTAAGAAATGATCATCTCGCCTCAAGTTTGGAACTTTTGGAGTCCTGGATGTGCAGCAAAGCCCCTGGATCTGTGCGAGTGCTCAGTCTAAGGTCGTCACTGACCCGGTCTTCAGCTAGCAGAAGCCCCAGGAGCTAAAGGCTGGAGGCGGGTGAGGGTTGGAACCCCTGGACCCCACATGTCTGCATCTGGAAGAGACGCCGCACTTCCTGAGGCTGGTCCTGCCCGGTGCCTGCCTCCGAGAGCCCATTTCATGACGAAGACGCTGAAATGAATTGACTCTGCTCTAATAGCCCAAGTCCTTGAGGTGCTCAAGGAAGGCTGTGGATGAAACGCACGGACAGTCAGGAGAGGGTTCCGGAATATTAATGTAGACAAATGGCTGCGCCAAATTATATCTTGCTGCAATTTAATTAGATTAATTAGATCAATATAATTAGCAGTGCTATATTACCCTGGACTCAGGCACTCCCTCCCACCGCACACACTTTCCCCCATGCGTGTGTGTACACGCAACACTCACACACTCACACACACACATGCACTCACAGACACACACGTGTACTCACACTTGCACACTCACACTCACACACACATATACTTACACACACTCACAGAGACACGCACTCACACTCTCCTTCTCCACTGTGGTTCCCAGCCCTACCCGGAGCTCACGCAGACCCCTCTGTGTTGCCCTGCGGCACACCCTGATGTCCACCCCCCGCCCAGGAGAGCAGTGACAGACGGACTGACGGCATATCCTGGCTGTCGAGACATTGTTCCTTTCACATGAATCCCCGCGGAAGTCTGGTCGTGAGTGTGCAAAAAGGGAAAAAAATATGAATTTAACGACCTGGCTCTTGAGTTAAGCTAATGAAGAAAACAGACTCCGTGGCCTGAGCTCACCACGGCGGGAGGGTGACTCACACACCCCCTAAATCACAGGCGTGGCAACGGGCGTCACAGATGGCGGCGCCATCGGCTTCCATCACCTCGAGGAATTATGGGCAAATTAGGGTCTCAATCAGCAGGAAGATGAAGCAGCGGCTAATTGGTGTTCTGGGTCAGGGGCGAGCCTGCCCGCCTCACCCCTGCGATTTGTTCCTTGTAAACGGTGCTGCCACGTCCTGTCAGAGTGACAGGTGAGGGCTTCTCCCCTCAGCCAGCCAGGTGAGGGGGCTGGAACCCCACGGCACCCCGAGATCCAGAGGCGGAGAGTGAGTCCGCCCTCAGCACCCTGGGATACTGAGTTGTCACTCAGTGGGTCTGTCCGCAGAACTGGGCGGGGGCCAAGTCCAGGATCGCGCTCTGAAGTGACGGGAAACAGCCCACGGTTCCTAGACTTGAGGCTTCCCTGATTTTCCAACTGCAATGGGAGACCACCAGACTCCCGAAGAAGGAAGAAGAGGGCGAAAGAGAGGGGAGTGAGGGGCGGGGTGGGGCGAGGGGGCTCCTCGCCATGAGAGGGACCCCCTCCTTCCCTGCCTCTCCCTCCCCGGGGCTCCGGGGGGTCCCAACACCCAACTCTTGTGGCTCAGTTTGTGCTTGAACAAATATTGACATCGCCTTCAAAGAGAACGCAAAGAAATCTGGTGCTCATCTGATTTTTGTTTTCGTCTTCCCTTTCTCGAGCATAAATTAAGACATTCTGCTAAATGTTGGCTTCTGGAGCCTAATTACCCTGAGCACGCTGTGGTTGATAGTGTTTACACACTGCAAACTACTTAACATCTTATAGAGGAGGAAAGATGTGTTTAAATATGTTTGCACAGCACATACTTGTATATCTCTAAAATAGACTCGAATAATTATCAAGCATTGGCATCGCCGGGCTTTTGGAATTATAATTAAAGTGCAGCTTTTTATTATACTTTCAATTTTTGCTCTCGGAAACCTTGAATCGTAACAGCACCTTCCCATGTAAACTGATGTTCTCCTTCAAAGAGCCAGTGGAGCCACCTTTTACCTATAAATATCCTAGTTCGGCCGTGGCGTGTGGGAGGAAGTGTGTACACGTGTTTGAATGAGAGCGCAGGAAACGTGAGAGACTCCTGCTCCAGGAAGGACTTGTCTGGTCCGTGTGTCTCGGGGCCATTGCCAGGCGGGTCGATGCAGACTGACCCGTTCTCGGCGTTCCTCAGACAAGGGTTCCTTCTGAAACCCTTCCTCGGCCAGAGTTTAGAATCTTCTAGAAAGCAGCGTCTAGCCGCAGGTGGGTTTTGCTACCTAGATTGTGAGCCATGAGCCACGTGGCTGCACAGACCCAGCCACGGTGGCCTGGGCGGGTCTGGCTGGGTGCCAGGGTCCAGGTCACTGCTGGGCAGAGAGGAATCGTGGAGGGTCGTAGCTTAGCTCACAGGAGGACCACGCGAGCAGAGACAACCGAATCCCAGGCGCTCCTCGCTCTGTCCGGGTTCCCGTGGCAGAACCAGGCCCCTGAATTAGGTGTGACTGAAGGACTGGAGCGACAGCACAGCAGTAGGGCGTCTCCCTTGTGTGCAGCCAGCCCGGCTAAGCCAGGTTCGATTCCTCCGCCCCTCTCGGAGAGCCCGGCAAGCTGCCGAGAGTATCTCGCCCGCACGGCAAAACCTGGCAAGCTCCCCGTGACGTATTTGATATACTTGATATGTATATATTTGATATGCCAAACACAGTAACAAGAAGTCTCACAATGGAGACGTTACTGGGCCCGCTCGAGCAAAATCGATGAACAACGGGAGGACAGTGTGTGTTTGTTTTTGTTTGATGAATAACACACAGGTGCAGAGACAGCCTCGCTCGGAGGACCTGGCACTGGACACCAATACCAGGGCGGGAAGATGAGTCAGGCACCTCCAGATCACGCTCGAGGTGGGACGACATGGCTCATCCCACCATGGGACTCTCTGCAAGGACCGTCCTGCCCCTTCACCTCCGCGCAGGAGAATGGGCCCCCCAGGGGGGGTCCCAGAGGCAGCCCTGTACTGGGAATGAACACGTCTCTCCCAACTGCCTGAGCGCCCCGTGGCAAGCCAGGCCCCTGCGCTGGGGAATTTAGTGTGGTCCTCGGGGTCCCAAAGGGTGATGGAGGGAGTTAAGAGTGGGGCAGAGCCCACGGGCCAGACCCCCAGAGCAGCCCACACTTGACAGGAAACGTTCTCCCCTCCACGTATGCAACCTTAGCCGTGGGCAGTATCAGCCTGTGGTCAGGCATGGCCCCGAGGCTCACCACGCATGGTCTGGCCTGTCGGGTCAGTGGTGTCGACTGCAAGGAGGCACTGTGGTGGCTCTCGTCTTCAGGGTGGCACGTGGCTGGGGGGCGGGGTGGAGCGAGGGGAGGGGATGGACACTTGCTCTCACAGAGAAGCAAGCCACAGTTCAGTCGCGGGACTGCTAAGATCAGGACAAGCCAGAGACCAGCGGCCGTCACTGGGATGTGGCCGAGACCCTCCCCTGCAGACAGACACGGGGGTTGGGAGGCCCCCAGGGAAGAGCAGACATGTCCCCACCCACACCCCCCCCCCCCAGGAGATCTGGGGCCACAGGCCCCTGTGACGGGCTTGATTCTTGGTGCGTCTGGCCCGGGGATCAGTAACCCACAGCCAGACAGAACGCTCGGCCTTCCCTGAACTTACGTTTGATTCATGAGCCGCTCTTGAGCGGAAATCGCAATATTTCCTACCTCGTCTCGTCGCTGCAGTAACTGTACGGGTGATGCCCATAAAGTCACCTCACACCACGCCCCTCGGCTCTAAGTCACTTAATAAATATGAGTGTTTCCTGCCGTCACCGCTGCCTTTGGCCTTCCCGCCCGCAATGCTCAGCCCGAGCCCAGGACCTGCAGGAAACTCTCCCCGTCCGCCTCTGCCCTTTGTCCTGCGGCTTGAGATCTGAGAGTTCCCTCTGCAGGGGGAGACGAAGACGGCCCCCGGGGACAGGGGGGCCGAGGGGACCTAGGGGCGTCAGGGTCACCTTCCAGGAGGAAGACGAATAGGTAGCCACAACTTGCTACAGGCAGGGGTCAGAGACCAGAGATGACATCAGCCCCAAACGAATGTGTCCCCGCCAGTTCCCAGCGCGGTGTCAAAGGCCTTCATTGCAACGGCACGGCGTGGAGTTATGAGATGATGACACAGTTAACGCCTATAGCGGCTGATGACGCTGCTGAGGTATTTTAGAGTTTTAAGACCATCATATAAGTATCCGTTCACAGAAATATTTTTCATTTCACTTTTTTTATTCTTTAAATTACTTTTTAAGGAATAAAAAGGAAAAGTAAACTACTTTTTAAGTCAACAGTTCAAAGGCCGTGTTCACGTGGCTGTTGCTTTGGAGGTAAGTGAAATGAGTTTTGGGTTTTCCAAGGTGACTGTGGAGGCCCAGAGCTCAGGGCTGTGCCCGGGGACGGTGCTGGTCTCAACGTAGCCACCCTGAGCCCAGGCCCTGGTGGGCAGTGGTCCCCGGGCATCGCCAAGAGGGAGTGAGCACGGACACAGCAGGTGTCTCCCAAGAGCCAAAAAGTCTAGATTTTTTGTTGAGGTTTCGAATCGAGAATGAGATTGAAAAAACACTCTCCGTTGTGATTTACTGACGCAGCCTTGCTGACCCTGTAAGCGACCACGTAGGAAGGAGTCTGGCTGTCACAACGACAGCCCGAATACCATGAGCAAATGGAAAACCACCCACCGCTGAAAAGGAACGTTTGGGAATTCAATTACAGACCCAAGTGGGTCCGAGCCCACGTTTCCCGTCCGGCGTCTCGGCCCTGGCCTCTTGCTCGGCTCTGAACGAGGGAAGGAAGCTTCTCTGAACGCTGACAGTTACGGCCTGATCCAACGCAAGGGCCGAGGATCCTAAAACCTCTCCCCAGGAAGCCAGGCGATCAGGACGGCAGCTCCCGGGTGGAGAACAAGCCGGAGGGGTGACTCCGACAAATAGCGCCCCCAAACATCTGCCTGGACGCGCGGCTGACAGGGGCGGAGCGGTACAGAGACTCACACTTCCCGCCGGGAGCCCCAGACAGCAGGATCTGCTTTAGGGGAAGGGACCCGTATTACAGACTTCAAAATACGCGTTTCCGGGAGAAATTCCTGCTAAAAATGCCCAGTTTTGTGCCAAGGCAAACACAGCCTTGATAGAAGGGGCTGTTGACCCTTCCAACAGCTCTACCCTACCGGGGTCCCTCGAGGGGGAGGGGACCGGCCGCAGCCCTGCAGAGTGGACGGTCCCCACCGCATCAGGGAGGGCCTGGGTGGGGCGGCAGCTGGGACACAGGGCTCCAGCTCAGGAGAGGAGGAGGCGGCCAGCGTCCAGGCCACAAGCTCCTTTCTCTCTGCCACAGTTCCCGAGTCCTCCCAGAATGAGCCAAAGTGTCGGGGAAACCTGCTTGCCTGTCGCTGCAGTTTCCAGGACACTCACTCTGTAAAGCTCGGGTTCTGCTCTGGGTACCTCTTGACAGTCTCGACGGGGGGAGAGACCAAGGGTTCCCCACTGGCCACTTGCAAGTGTGGCTCCAAGGCCTTCCCTTTCCAAAGAGAAGAGGGAACCGCACGCGGAAATTCTCTCCAGAAGGCAACAATAGATGACTGCACTGCAGACAGGGCTAGTTTGAGTCGGGGAGAATTATTGAACTCTGGTTTCTGGTTATTACTTCTCGGTCTTCTTCCTCTCCCTACCCCATGCGTGTATTTTGCTGAATCTCTTTCCTTCTCGCTGCTTGGTTCTGTTTGTGCCGCGGCTTCGAATGCAGAGCCAAGCCTGTTTATTGCCTGCTCTGAAACTATCCCCGTGTCGTGAGCCTGTTCGGGGGAGGAAAAAAAAAGTGTGTGTGTGTGTGTGTGTGTGTGTGTGTGTGTGTGTGTTTACTTTGGAAAGCGTCCTGCTCTACGGGATTTGAAATTTAGAATTCCACTTAGCTGGGAAATGGAAACAAAGAGATAACACACGGCCTCGCCTGTTTCAGTCGGGAAAACTCTCAGCCACATTCCTTCGACGATTTTGATTTAGCTGGAACAAAACGCGTTCAATCACTCCAACGGTCTGCCCGCGGCAGAAGAGCCCTGGGCCCGAGGAGGCGTCTCCGTGGGGTCCTCCCGTGCCGGGTCAGAGGTCGGAGCCCTGGAGGGTGGGACCCAGGTTGACGTGTGGCCTAGAAGCGAGTGCTCGGCCCATCAGGCCTTCGTGCCCTTCTCCTGTCCCGGCAGTCCGTGCCAGCCTCCGGCCGCCACTCAGAACCAGGCCTGTCTCTCGACTGCTCCCGGAGCGGAGGGCGGGCCCAGGGCACAACCCAACTTCCCTCCCGCCCTGAGAGGAAACGTCCCGCAGCTGTGTCCAGCCTTCTGACAATGCGGGGAGGCTGCTGGCACCTCTGCACAGAATCCCTGCCGCCCCTGCCCGGCCCCTCCCGCAGCGCAGACGTGTGACCCCTCCCCCACCTGCACACGTCTCGATGGCGGATCCGTCCTGTCACCCAAGGCGGCGGCTTGTCACTGCCCACGGCTGTCGATCCCCCGGCTTGTTCTTACTTATTCCATGACCCAATGAGACCCGATCTCACTCTGACTCACCCGAGCCCCCAAGCCCACCCACGCCACAGCCCCTCCTGGATGGCCTCTCCCCCTGGACCCACCTCTGCACAGCTCCTGCATCCACCTGGCAGTGCTGGCCGTTGGCTGCCCCACGCCCGGCTCCCAGGGCTGTCCTAGCTGGCGGCCAGCTGGATCCTGGCAGTCACAGGATCCACAGCCGGTGAGCACCAGGCAGGCACCAGGTAGGCACCAGGTGGGCACTCTCTAGTCGGTGGAGCTGCTGCCAGCACCTGAGGCCAGCACAGGGCCCTTCCAGGACTGAAGTGCTCAACACTGAGGTGGGTGCGGCTCCTGCCCTGGCCTCCAGCTGGGCCTGGACACCCGGCCCGGCCCTTCTGCAGCTCTGAGCACAGCTGATCACTTGTCCCCAGGTCGCGCTCACCGTTCAGCTGAGGGGGTGGGGTTCGCTCCAGCCGGGTGTTGAAGGGGCCACAGGCCTGGGGACGTGCAGGGGGACATGGAGCCCAGCAGGCTGGGCTTGCAGAGCGGCAGGGAGGGCAGAGAAGGCCACTGCTGGGGGCACTGACCCGCCAACATCCATCAGGCCGCACGTGGCCCCCCAGCACCTTCGGGGCAGCTGGGTGCCTTCCCAGAGACTGGCTGGATGTCCAGACCAGAATTAGCAGAGGGCTGCATCCTTCCCGGACAGTGGACAGACAGAGGTCAGCTGACTCCTTTCTGGTGCAAGTCTAGAGACCAAGGCGTGAACTTCCCCGAGTGATACTGCCGGGACTCCTATTATTAAGGTTTCTTTTTTTCTTGTTTTTTTTACTTTTTTTTTAAATTTTTTTTCGGGGGATTGGTTTCTTGTTTGTTTGTTTTATTAGTGAGACGCCATAAGGTACAGTTGTAGACTTAGAAAGTTTTGTTTGAGTTTCAGTTATACAATGATCGAGTACCCATCCCTCCACCAGCGCCCATTCTCCACCTCTAATGATCCCAGTAACCCTCCACCGTCCCCACCCCCCACCCCATTTCCCCATCTCACCCTGCCTCTGTGGCAGGGCATTCCCCTTTGCTCTCTCTTTCCTTTAGGGTGTTGTGGTTTGCAAGAGAGGCTTTTTGGTTGTTTTGTTTTGTTTGTTTTGCTTTTAGGGTCACACCCAGCAATGCTCAGGGGTTCCTCCTGGTTCTGCACTCAGGAATTACTCCTGGCGGTGCTCGGGGGACCCTATGGGATGCTGGGAATCGAACCCGGGTCGACCGCATGCAAGGCAAACGCCCTCCCCGCTGTGCTATCGCTCCACCCCAACACCACCCGGATTTTGTAGGTGTGAGTGAGGCCCCGGGGTCCATCCCCAGCAGCGGAGAGGAAGACTCTGAGCCTCGTCATGACAGCCTAGTCGTGACAGCGTGCCGAGGTAGAGGCCCTGCGCTGCCCCCTCCCACCGCCCCCCAGTGGGCAAGGTTTCTCCAAGGATCCGGAGAAACCTGCAAAGCTGGACACGGGGGGCCGGGCAGTAAGCCCCCGATCACAGGGCCCCACACACGTCCTTGGGGAGGGACGCCCGGGGCCTCAGGAGGGATGTCCAGCCGGCACTGTTGAAAGGGGGCATCCAGAGGAGTGGACGGAAGAGCACTGCCGCCTGGAGCAGCCGTGGGCGGGGCAGCAGCTAAGGGCAGCCCAGGGCGGGGAGGGGCAGGCTCCAGCCCTCCAGAGCCCGCACACAGCGGCCCTGCACCTGCCCTGCAGTGACCAGGCCATGGGAAGGAGGGCGTGTGGGCCTGGCTCCTGCCCCGGGCTCCCAGCACTGCCACCCCCACCGGGATTGGTCGTTCCTACTCTGGCAAACCCGAGCCAAGGTGCCAGCAGGGACCCTCCTGGGGCACGGGGCCGCCCCCCGCCACCCGCAGCACGCGGCTCTGCATTAGGGCACGGGTGAGGGATGGAGCACGGGCCCCCGGCGCCGGACACGCCGCATCACTCAGAGCCCGAGTAAATCACAGTCGCAGATAATGGCACGGCGGCGGCGGGGAGAGTGCCCGGGGGAGAAAGTCGAGTCGCACCTGCCGTGCCGCGCCCGCCGCTCCAGCAACGCCACCGTCAGAAATTTCAGAGGCGTTTGATGATTCTAAACAGCTCGTTAAATTCCCCTGCTCAGCCGCACGCCAAGGAGCTTCCAAATCTGCATCCTGGGTGCAGGGGGGCTGGGGAGCGGCACCCGCAGAGGCCGCTAGGGGCCTTTTTTCCAGAGCCATCCCCTCCGCGGCCGCTTGCCGCTTCATAACCCTTGACAAATTCCCAGTTCTTAAAAGCCCCCATAAATGTTTGGTAAATTGCTCCATTTTATCAGGGCGATTCTCCCGGCCCCGGCCCTGAGACCCGCCATGTTCTCATCTCCCTTTCCTTGTTTGTCTTTCCTGGTCTGCGTCTCCCCCCTAAAAGGCCACCGTGATTAGTCTCGGCTTTCTCCTGATGATGGTCTAGACGTGAATCGCCGCAGAGATGGACTGTCCACGGCCTGGAAATCCCCAGTCTCAAGGTTCTCTTCTCCTGCGAAATTAATGAAATATATAAATAAAGCCATCGCGAGGAGGAGAGAAATCAAGACAGGGTGGGTTGTTCGGCTGCGGCAGGAGAGCTACAGCCCGTATCTCGGCTCCTCGAGAGGTCGTCGGGATGAACAGAAGCAGGAACGTCTCTCGGGCTTGACAAATCCTCCCCAGGACCCCAGCTTCACGGGAGGGTAATTTAAGGCCTGCGGCTGCAGCCAGCCGGAGCGCGAGACCAGAGTCTGTGATGGAATACGGCAGAGGGGGCGTCGGGAGCCAGGGGGAGCAGGAAGTTAGGGAGATTGCACCCGGGGCCGAAAATGATGGCCCAGTTTGGAATATTAATCCCCACAGCTGCAAGAAGGCCGCCAGCCCACGGAAACTTGTTTAGAAGACTTTCCCGGACAAGTTCTATTAAAGATGGGCGAGTGTCCGTAAACAGAGAGCCCTGCGCCCGGGCCGCTTGTCAGCGCGCCAGCACCTGACTCATCCCCCTCCCGCCGGCCGATTGCAGCCCTGCACCTCGCAGCACTCAGACCCACTGCCCTGCTCAGCGCCAGCCTGTCAGTGAGATTCCGCCCATCGGGCAGGTCCAGGCCCGGCACCAAGCAAGGGAGCGGGTCTGGCCAGTACCCGCCCCTCGCCTCCCCAGGGAGACCCGGTGTGAAGGCGCCTCGGGGTCACCGGCAGGCAGGAGACCAGCTGGACGCCAATGCCCTGGCCCCTGCTGGCTCTGGGCTGGCACTGAATCAGGCCTGGATGGGTCCACGCGGGGAAAGGGCCCATGACTGCAGCAGAGGGGCCTGGCCCGAGTGACACCCCTCACCGTCCCTCCCACCCCGACTCCTGCGCCCTTAGCAGATTCCTCTCTGCCCGGCCTGCTTCCACCTCAGCAATCCTGGGATTCCTCTCTCCCTTCCAGGCCACCCCGTTAGCTTCCCTTGGCATCCACAGGGTGGGCGGGATGGGGCTCAGGGCCGCGGAGGGAGGTAGGCACGGAACCTGGTGGAGACACCCCAGCCTGCTGCAGACCAGGGGCAGCTGCCGGCTCAGACCCATCCCCACCGTCCACTCCCTGGGTAGGTGCGGGCCTGGCCTGTCCCCCTAAGACGCAGGGAAGCTCAGGAGAAGAAGCCCAGGAGAGGCGGAACAGGAGAGAAGGCAGGTAAACGGTCCTCATACGGGAGAGAAAGGTGAAAAAGACTCTGGAAGATTCTAGAAAGATGCCTGCATCAAGAGCAAGCCAAGAAAAAAAAACCTGTGGACGGTGAGGTGAAAGGAGGTGGGATTCACCCCCGCTGCCCACGAGCCCGCACACAGGAGTGGACGCTCCTACGTGCCCTTTGCCCTCTGGCCGCCGCCACCGAGCTCTCACACCCGGGGGCCACCGGGGCAGCCCCAGAGACCAGTCCAGGTGTCCAGCTGCTGCAGGCCAGCTCATATCCGGCATGAGTCCCTGGGAGGCGCACAGAGTCACGAGCCGTAAATCAGTGGTTAGCGTCCCAGACGCCCTCGTGTGCACTTCGGGAAGACGACATCGAGTGGACTGTGTGGGGTCGGCCTCATTTCCTGCCACAGCGTCCGAGGGACGGTCTGCCCGGGCTGGGAGCCAGGAGCCGGCCTGTGACTCCCTGCAACCAGAGCCGGGGCAGGAGGAGGCCGGGAGCCCGCCAGGCTGCCCCAAGCCCGGCCACCACCTGCAGGGGATGTGGGGGCCCAGAGTGACCCAGCCCTGCGCTGAGTCCAGGGCGCGTAATGGAAGACCCTCCCCCACCTCCCGCCTGGCCCCCTGCAGACGCTGACGGCTTTCTGTCTCTGGGCTCCGCACACCAACAGACTCCCACCAGCCGCTCTGAACCGGAGGACGGTGCGACCTCAGGTGACCACTGGGTGGGCACTGGGCCCCGTCGGTGTTAGAGGTTTCATTTGCCACATGGGAGAGTGTGTCCCGTCCACCATGGGGCTGGTGATGGGCACACGGCCAGCGCGTTCCCACAGGGAGACCCTCCATGCATGGTGCCTGCTGCCATGGTGACCTCACCCAGCTGGCCAGCATCCAGTGACCACTCAGGGACCAAGGGTGTCCACTGCCCTCTCGCACACAGACGTGAGCGCCACCCCGGAGGGGCAGGGTGGGACAAGGACAGCCGGGGCAGTGACAGAGACTCTGGGGGCTGACCCCATGACACTTCTGAGACCAGCCTGGCGAGCTGGAATCACACCCCTTCTCTTTGATCAAGGAAAGGGGTGCCACACTCAAAGCCCCTTGAGCGGATGAGTGACCCCGTGGGGACTGCAGATGGGGTCAGGCCGGGCTCCCTGTGGTTCGTTCGCACAGAACAGAAAAGGTGCTCAAGGCCAGCGGCAATGACGGGACTGCAGAATCCTCACCCTCATTTCTGGTCCGGAGCAGGGACGGACAGCGGCCCCGTGGGCCTGACCAACAGCTTCTCCCTGTCCCCAGGGAGAGGGGAGCACAGCAGAGGGAGGAGGGTGTGGTGATGGGGAACAAGCAAAATGACTCTCCGGGGCCCTTCAGTCCCTGTGTCTAGGAAGAGTGAAGCAGAGCTTCTTGCTGGAGTATTCGTTAAAGATCGCAGACAAGCCTCTCTGGAGATCCAATTCAATTAACCCGGAGTAAACTGCCTGCACGCCACCTGGCCCGTGAGCCTCTCTCAGGCCGTGTGAACAGGAAGGAGGCAGCCGGCCCCGTGTTGACCACGAACGCTGGAGCCTGGAGAGCCGGCGTCACTCACACGGACCCGAGGTTCTGCAAAGACCGCGGGTGACCCCGGCCTCTGCTGGCAGCATGGATGTCCCAGAGGAGAGGCTAGACACTGTCACGGCCCCCGAGGCGGCCACCCGCATACGTTGTGAGCAGAGTCCTAGGGATGCCGCGTTTCTGTCCAGATTCAGAAGGAGGAACAGCGTAAGCAAAGGCAGTGGTGACTCAGCGGGAAGCCGCGAGCCGTGTGTGCTGGACCTCGAGACTCCCTGGGCAAATGCACCAATGCACAGACACATAGGTGCCAGGCGGGCCAACCAGCCAGATGCCCTATCTGCCGGTGCCACCTCTGTTGCCTGTGCACCCCTCCCTGGCCTGCCCGAGCGTGGCCCCTCTGCCAGTACCATCTCCATCAGCTGTGCAGCCTCTGTTGTCTATAGTCAACTGGTCAACCAGCACCTGTTTTTTTTTTTTCCTCCATCCAAAGGGACAAGTTTCTTCTCTAGCAAATTATTCACAGAAAAATCAGGTCCTGCCATGACTGACAAACAGAAATTGCACATTTTTAGAATTGGAAAATAATCAAAATTATATTCCTGTCCTATAAAACCCAGTTCCTGGAAGTGCACGAACGCATTTGCGGCCATGTGGCATCTTATTTTCCCATTCTTACTTTGGACAACCTGGCAGGCTACCGAATGTAGCCTGCCCACACGGCAGAGTCTGGCAAACTCCCCGTGGCATACCCAATATGCCAAATACCAGTAACAATGATGGGTCTCATTCTCCTAACCCTGAAAGAGCCTTGAATGTGGCACATTTTTTTATTAAATTTTTATTAGTGAAACACCATGAGGTTCAGTTGTAGACCTACAAATTTTTGTGCTTGGGTTTCAGTTATACAATGATCAAGTACCCATCCCTCCACCAGTGCCCATTCTCCACCACCACTGATCCCAGGATCCCTCCCACCCTGCCTCTGTGGCAGGGCATTCCCCCTTGTTCTCTCTCTCCTTTTGGGTGCTGTGGTTTGCAGTAGAGGCATTGAGTGGCAGTCATGTTTGGTCTATAGTCTACTTTCAGCATGCTTCTCCCACCCTGGGAGGATCCATCCAACACCTTTTATTTGGTGCTCTCTTCTCTATCTGAGCCTCCTTTTCCCCTTGTACGTGTGGCTGACCTCCAAGTCATGGAGCAAAATTCCTGCTACTATTCTCGGCCACTCCTGGGTGTTAGTCTCCCATTTGGTTGCTTTATGTTCCCCAGATGAATGCAATCTTTCTGTGTCTATCCCTCTCTTTCTGACTCATTTCGCTTAACATGATACTTCCCATGTAGTACCACTTGTATGTAAATTTCATGACTTCATCTTTTCTAACAGCTACATAGTGAATGTGGCACTTTTTAAAATCTCAGGGCTAGGACGAAGGAGACGAGACTTCACTGGTGCCTGCTCGAGGCAATCGACGAACAACAAGATGATCATGATCATGATTGTGATATTCCTGTCCTAACTTTCGAAGTCTATTGTTGCTCAAATAAATGTGGTAACCCCCTCCAGTGGCTGGTGTCCTTCTGGCCTGCTGGTGACCTTCTCTAGGAAGGCGCCTGGCTAATGGTGGCTTGGGCATCCCCCTCTCCAGAGCACCACCAGCAGCCTCCTGGCAGTTATGCTACTTGCACCAACCAAAAGTTGGGGGCCGGGGTGGGGCAGAAACTAAGTCTTAGGGGTACAGAATGGGAAAGGACTCTTGTCTTCTTGTTCCTGGGCTGCCACAGATTTTACCGTATCAACAAAATGTGAATATAGCCCCTCCTTGCAGCTATTTTTTGTCGTGACAAAAATATGAGGATTGAACGCCACAACTTTTACCAAACCTCACCAATATGGAGACATTACTGGGCCCGCTCGAGCAAATCAATGAACAACGGGAGGGCCTTTCACTTTACCTTTTACCAATAAGCTTTAAATTGAGCCATAAAAATCCTTCCATGATCTTGTCTTGGTTCTACCTCCCGTTCCCTCATCTCTGACTGTGCCTCAATCATACCAGGTCATCACTGGCTTCCAAGCTCCTCCAATCCCTCCCCTGTTTCCTTCCAAGAGCCCAAAACAACAGCCTCACAGTCCCGTGGATGCTCGAATGTCCAGTTCCACTTTCCTTAGTAGCTCAATTAGGGGGCTGGAGAGATAGCACAGCAGGTAGGGCGTTTGCCTTGCACGCGGCCCACCCAGGTTCGATTCCCAGCATCCCATATGGTCCCCTGAGCACTGCCAGAGGTAACTCCTGAGTGCAGAGCCAGGAGGAACCCCTGTGCATCACCGGGTGTGACCCAAAAGGCAAAAAAAAAAAAAATAGCTCCATTAGGTTTCTTTTCTTCCTCTGAAGCAGACCACACTGGTGATAGCGAGCTTTCTAATTCTCATAATAATCCTGGCCCACTTCTTCCTAAATAAGATGAAGAAGATCTTTTTCCCAAAACGTGAAACCAGTGAAGGATGAAGACACAGAAATAAAACTTCATCCAAGAAAAACTTTGGTGATGCTACAGAGAGAAGAGGAGAGAAAGAAATTTCATATTCCTGTGAAATATTTTAAACTAGGGAGAAAGTTTGGAGTAGGAGTTGGTCATCAAATTGAAAAATCATGATTGAGTTTCTAAGCCAGGGTTAACTTACAAAGTTAATATCCAGGGATAATGCCAAGAGCATGAAGTAAATACCGTGAGCGGAGCATTAAGGGGAGGGGGCCGGACAGGGAGGGACAACGCTACTCAGAGCCGCAACCCAGCAACCAACCTGCTCCAGCTAAAATAATTTTTAAGACTACTTGCCAGTGTTTGGGCTGGAGTGATAGCACAGCGTAGGGCATTTGCCTTGCACACAGCCAGCCTGGCCGAGCCAGGTTCGATTTCTCTGCCACTCTTGGAGAGCCTGGCAAGCTGCCCAGAGTATTCGACATGCTGAACACAGTAACAAGAAAGTCTCACAATGAAAATGTTACTGGGCCCGCTCGAGCAAATTGATGAACAACGGGAGGACAGTGCCAGTGTTTATGTTGACCTGGGGATGGACAGGCTATTTCTGGGTTGTCTCAGCGCCCCCGGCCACGCCCATAAGTCACGCGTATTTAGGCTTATTCCCACCCACTCTAGGAGCCTGCAGGCTCAGTCAGGGACAAAAGCTGCTGCTGAAGAATGAGCAGACCTGGAAGCGCAGTGGTGTGTGTTCCGTGCAGAACGCAGAACGAGCTTGAGGGCCCAATGGTGTGTGTGCGCTGCTGTGGCCTTGTGGGAGGAGCCTGTGCATTCAACGCCAATGGTGTATGTCTGCCGCCATGGTGTGTAGAAGGAGCATGAGGGTCCCGTGGGGCCTGTGAGACGACAGTGGGAGGCTGAACTGGAGCCATGACAGGCTTTAAGGCCAAAACTCAGCAGGCCTCAGTGTCAGTTTCCCCCATCAGAAAGTCCCGACTTCTCAGAAAACAATATCACCCTGGGCAGAGAAACCGCCCCGTGGCAGCAGCCTATCAGAGTAGGGGGCACGGGCAGGGGCGCCCAGCCAAGTAGAGCGGGCCCAGGGCGTGGAGTCACGGGGCCGGACAGGGACCAGAATTGGAAACATACTGCCAGTCCCTAGAAAAACGCTGTTATGTAACCAAACCCTGCATAAGCTGCTTAGAATTCGGAGTCGGGGGCCTTGTCGAGACTCCACTGCGTTTGGACAAGACTCAGACTCTAGCTCGAGCTAGCGAGAAAGGGGCCTGGCATTTGCACCGTTGCATCTGGTCTGGTCAATGTGCGAGCAAAACTCCCTTCCCGGACCTAACAACAGGGACTGTGGGAGAAGCATGAGGGTCCCAGTGGTCACCTGTGCTGGTGCCCAGGGCCCGGCCGCCCGTGAAGCTCCCCCTCAGGCCCACACGGAGCGTTGGCAGGAGCAAGCCCCACGTCTCCCAACTAACACCTGGGAAGCCGGAAGCAGCAAATCTCCCCAGGAGACATCAAGGCTCACCGGACGGCAGACGGCAGCACGGCCTGGTTACACAGGCTTCACGGAGCCTCTGGGCTGGAAGGACAGGTCAGCGTGCAGGCCACGTGGACAGCCCTGGTCACTCACCTCTGATGGGTTCCAAACCAGGTAGTCATGGCCAAAGCACAGGACCAGGACTAGCAGCCCCTCAACACTGCTGGGCGTGGCCCCCAAACAGGAGAGATTCACTGGACGGCAGGTAATGAAAAGTTGAATGTACTTGAATCTCTACCAGGAGAGTAGCAAAATTTATATCATTTTATTTCTATTAGACAAAATAGATCAAAAGGCCAATATAAAAAATATCAGATATTTTAATTCATTGGAGAGATAAAAATATATTTAAACTCACATGCCTTAGATAATGCTGCTATAAATTTTGCAAGAAAATGTTTGGCAGGACAAGGAGAGATTTAGAGATGTACATGATTGTGGCCATTTTAATATATCTCCCCGAACAGATCCGCCAAGCAAACAAATTCAGATAGAGACTGTCTGAACAGCCAAGTTTATGAGTTTGCCCTAATAAATACACGTCAAATGCTATCACCATCACCGGCAAACTTGATATGATTTTTAACAAAGCAACAAACATGGATAACATCAACTGTGTGTTTGTTTATGGGGCTGAGGGCCCAGGGAGCTTCCTGAGAGTTAGGAAAGAGGGTAGGAACATCTGGGGTGTTGTTGAAACTCGTGCAAAGTGTTCAGCTACTTCCTCCATTGCAAGAACAGGACAGGTGCCTGCCAGGCCAGGTTCTAGCTCACCTTGTCTTGAAGGACCTTATCGCCACCATATACGAGAAGAAACGTCAAGCCAGGGGAAAAGAGGAAGACCGCCACTACCTGAGGTGGGTTCTTGCTCGGAGAACACGGCCAAATCAAGAGGCCACTCTCAAATCGACTAGACGACTCCACCGAGTTTGGGGTTGAAACCCAATTCACACAGGCACGTTGCAGTGTGGTTTGGGTTTCTGTTTGGTTTGGGTTTGGGGCCCACCCAGCAGTGCTCAGGGCTGACTCTTAGCTCTGTGCTCGGGGCTGACACCCGGCTTTGTGCTCAGGGCTGACTCTTGGCTCTGTGCTCAGGGCTGACTCTTGGCTCTGTGCTCAGGGATGACTCCCAGGAGGTTCCTTAGTGAGCCATACACAATCCTGAGAATTAACCCTGGGATCAAGCCTGCACGTGAAGCACGTGTCCCCGCCACTGACCTGGCTCTCTGCCCCCTCGTCGGGAGAAGCGCCATCACTGCACCGTGCAAAGCCAAGAGCTCTGAAGGGGAGCCAGTGACGGGCCTGTGGGGACAGAGGCTGGCATCCGGCTTGGGGGACGCACGGCCACCCGCCCATGGTCAGTTGCACAGAGTCATGCATGGAAACCCACTGGCCGCAGTCCCCTCCCTCCACCTCCCAGCTCAGCCCCAGACCTGAGGGCCCCTGGCCACCCCCCAGCCTTCCTGGGCATCCGGAGCTGATGAGGCACAGCTGAACCCCCATCACTGCCTTCCATCCCTTCCATTGCCACGTGCCCGCCAGACGGGCAGAGGCACCGCACAGGGGCACATCCTTGGCCCTCGTCACCCGGGAGACCATGCAGAGAGGACTCCGCAACCCGCTCACCTCTGGGCGCGTCCCCGCTCAGGCTGCGGGCACCAGGGTCATGCTCCTGCCTGCCAGGATGACATGCGGGGGCATCCCTGAGCACTGAGAGCTTCGGGCACAGCCCAGGAACAAGCGCTGGCCTCACACAGTCCACCCCCAGCATCACGGGGGCGGGGGGGGTGGCGATGGTGGGCCCTGAGCACCGCTGGGCGTGATCCCAAACCATAAACAAGTTCGCCAGGATTGAGTCAAGATTAGTTTGTGCCTTGGCGGCTTCCTGTACGTAGGCACTGATGATAAAGTGGGTCAGCGTGTTGGCTGTGCGCCAAAGGCCAGGGGTCACTCGTGCTCCCAGAAAGCACAGTGGACTCAGCCCCAACCCCATACGGCTCAGAACACGGCAGCTCAGGGGCTAGGAGAGCAAGGCCGGGCTCCTGAGCTGACCCAACCACACACACACACACACACACACACACACACACACACACACACACACAGAGCCCAGTGCAGCTCCACACAGCATGAGCTGCTTCCACGGAAAGCCAGGGAGCCTTGCAAGACAGATCTGATAAATTCACAAAGCAGAGCGTGCACGGACTCAATCACAGCGCAGGGTAGGTCCGACTTCTTCACCAAGTCCCAGGGAGAAGACGTCTCTGCACCCAGAACCACGGTGTGGGAAGCTTTAGGAGGGACACTGCTCCGCAGAAGCGAACCGGGAAGAAGCTCCCACCAGAGAAATCCGCTAGGAAAGGACCAAGCTCTCGAAGAAGACCCCGAGGCCTGAGACCCAGCTGCCTCCAGCTCTCTGCTGCCCCCTGGATCCCTTCCCTCTCGGTCCTTCTCTCTGAGCACTGTGGCAGGGTGAGCTAGCACCCCCTTTAGGACGGGACATTCCCTCTTCCGTACTCTGCATCCCACGGGTGCGTGAGCGCTCCTGTCCGCCTTGCCTCTCTGGCCCGCTTCACTCGACACGGCAGCTTCCGGTTTCAGTCACACTGCCGCCGACTGCATCATCCTCGCAGCTGCGTAGTATTCCGCTAGAGTATGTGCCACACCTCCCTGAGCCGTCATCTGTCCTGGGACACGGAGGGAGGCGGATGCCGTGTCTTAGCAAGGAATCATGGTGCGTGTCTCCTTTTGAGAGTTTTCTTATGCCCTGGGGTGGATCAATGACACCGGTGATGTGAGTGAGAGGCGCAGTCATGTATCCAAAACACAGACTCAATAACACTGCAAACATGAGACCCAAGCGGCAACCACCGAAACTTCGTAAAGTGCCTGTGAAGCTGACGGAGGGAATGGAGTGGGGGGGGGGGGGGGGGGGGTTGGGGTGGGCGGGGAATAGGGGACACTGGTGGGGGGGCTGGGCTTGATATGCGATATGCCTAAACTCGCTACCAATGACTTTGTAAATTGCAGGTCTTTTATGAGAAAAGAAAGGGAAAGGAAAGGAGAGGGAAGGAAAGAAAAGAAGGGAAGAAAGGGAATGGAAGAGAACGGAAGGGGAGGGGAAGGAAGAGGCGGGGAGGAGGAGGGGAGGGGAGGAGGGCAGGGGAGGGGAGAGCTCTAACCCGAGGAGCGAGCGAGGCAGCCCCAGGAGGCAAGGACAGCGGGAGGGCTGACCTGAGGTGTGCGGGCGGCAGTCAGTGGAGGCTGTCCCATGCCACTGTATCGGCGCCCGCGACACGGTGGCCAATCAGAGCTGAGAGGCGGGTGAGCCCACGGCGCTCGGGCACGCAGCAGTGGCGGCGCAGGAACCAAGAAGGAGCTGAGCGAGGTTGGGGTGCCCTACGGAGGGCCACGACCTGCCGGCTTCCCTGACTCAGCACCGGCACCAGCGAGGGTCACCCGAACTTCCGGAAGGGACAGACAGAGCCAGCAGGGAGCACAGAGACGGCGCACAGAGGACCATGCCAGGTGTGCACACAGAGATGAGCAGGACACACACACGCGCACACACACACACACATGCACACTCACGCACGTGCACGCACACGCACACAGCACAAAGCACTGGCCAATGAAAGGCGTGCGTGGCAGTTGCTGTGTTCGCAGGGAGCTTCAGGGGCGAGCGTGGGTGAGGACCTCTCGGGACCTTCTTTCGTGCCCGAGACAGAGACCAGTCCCGGGCAGAGCTGCTGCACTGAGCAAGGCAGCCCACACGACACATGCCCTCACACACACGCACACACACACACACACACACGCACACACACATGCACACATGGGCATTCACACACATCCAAGTATATGCGTGCACACACGCACATGCACATTCGTGGACAAACACACAGAAACATGTGTGCACACGCATGAATGCACATACATGCATACACACGATGCACACACTTGCAGACATCCATGCACACACATACACACGTGTACACGCATGCACACTCATACACATGCCTGCACGCACATGCGTGTACACACATGCTCCATGACTCCGTGCCCATGGCACGAGCCTTCCCACCACTCTGAGCTGAGCTTGGCCTGGCACAGACCCGGCAGTGCTGGGAGCCAGCACACGGCTCCCTGGTGGCCACCAGCTCCGCGCTCCCGGGCTTCTGTGCTGCTCCCTCCCGTGAGGGCGCTGGGCGGACCCCCACGTGCACCGCGATGCAGGCCGGGGTCCCTCCCCGCCCTCCGAGACCCTGCAGCTCTCTAAGAGGAGTGAGTTGGAGTGGCCTCTCGCGCCAGAGAGAAGGGCCCGCTGGCGGTCTCAGTCCTGAGGCCTCCACCCCTGTGTCCAGCCCGAGGCCGCCCCACGGGTGCCCCGTGGGTGGGCTGAACACGCAACTCTTCGCCCTGTGCCCGTGGGTGAAACGTGCCTTGACGTGCGGTCACGACGCTCAAACTATGCCCGCCTGCCGCTGATAATCACGCCCAGCGCACGGCCCCAACCTGGGAGTCTCCTCCCTGTGCTGCCCACACTCCCTCTGCCGTCTGCAGGAAGGGCCCCTCGCTCCAGCCGAGACCCCGGGACTGCCCCGTTTCGCTGCTGCTGGTCACCCGGCCCCTCCCTGCCCCCTCACACGAGGGACAGGCGGAGCGTAACTGGCATGGGGACCCTTGCGTGGGCGGGTGCAAGGGACCAGGACAGGGCAGGGTTCAGCGCCCGTTCCCCCTTCCTGGCTACCCACACGGGCGGGCACCGCTCCCCAGAGCGGCAGGAAGCTACAGCTCTCGAGGGTGACCCCACGCCCTCGCCGCACACGCTTCCAGGGCGGGTCGGGCTCCGGGGTGGGGGGTGTTTCTCAAGGACCCCCGGAACGACCGTGGGCCGGCTCAGGGGAGACCCAACCCCCCTCACTCCCCAGACTCACCCGGGCAGGCCCGACACCTGCAGAGCCGCGTTTTGATTCCTGTTTCGGACAGGCGGGCTCAGGAGGGGACTCGGAGGCCGGGTCGGGGAGGGGCCCGCGCGGGGGCCCGGCCTGCTGAGAGCCGCTCGCCCGACGCCTCCCCGCTCGCCAATATCCGGCAGGAAGGAAGGAAGGGTTCGAGCCAGCGCGAGGGGGAGGGAAGGAGAGTCTCCGGGGTCTCTCGGTGGCCAGCTGTGACGGCAGCCAGCGCGCACTACGCCCGCAGGGCCGGAGTCCTCCCGGCTCACCGGGAAACTGGACACTCTGACTCGGCCCCAGGCCCTGGGAGGGTTCGAGAGAAGAAGCAGCTGTGCGAGATGTCGGGCCTCAGCCGCGTTCTCCCTTTCAGCCACAGGCGTCCCCGCGGGGTGACCTGGCGCGGGGGCGGGGGCCTTGCTCTGCTGTAGCCGCAAACCCACAGGACGCCCTGGGAGGAAGGGTCCGGAGTGGGGCCCACGGCTGCTCACGGCCAGAGAACGGCTCAGCCTGGCCGCGCTCACGGTGCCTGACCCCACACGGAACCTTCCGGAAATCCCTTCCCTGCACACAGGGAGCGAATCCTTCGCCCTTAAACACCTCCAGGCACGTGCCCTGCCTGTTTGTAGGAGAAAGGGCTCCTTCCAGAGACAGGGACTGACTCCAGCCTTGGGGCAGGGGTGGTGACCCGCCCACACCTGGGGGTGAGAGACCCTCCGTCCCGCCCACGCCTGGGGTGGGCCAGTGTGGCCTTGGCAGGTCTGACCTGGCACCTCGGGAGAAAACAGCCAGTTGGCGGCACCAGGAGCCTGGGCGGATGCCCCACACATCAGCCAGGCCGCAGCCCTCAGGCCCCTCACGTGGGTGGCATGGGCACACTCCCTGGGGGCACATCCCCTGGCATGGGCGCATCCCTCTGCCACTACCGGACACTGTGATGACCCTCCCTCGGGGCCTCTGAGAGTGCAGTGGCCGCCCCAGGCTCATCCCTGCTCCGTCCGTCCCCCCGGCCAGCAGTGTCCTCTCTCTCTCCAAGTCTGTCCCCGCGTCTCCCTTGACCCCACAGAGCTCACCCAGCCCTGCGTTTCCGTCCTGTCCGCACAGGGGACGAAGAATCTGCTTTGCGGGATGCACCCTCGAGCCCGGCCACTCCTGCTAGGAGATCTGAGGCCGGGGACTTGGAGAGAGGCCGTGGCCCAGCAGTGACCGATGGTGCCCAGCTGTCCCCTGCAGCCGCTGCCTGAGGCCAGCCTGACGCCGCTGTTGGGGAGCTCCAGGCTGCCCCGACCTGCCCCAGCCCACTGACACCTGTAAGGGCCCAAGAGCTCCCCACCTCCACGGCCCTGTCCCCCCTGTAAGCAGAACAAAGACCAGCCGGCCACAGGCCCCGCGTCTCTCTCACCCCGAGCTCCAGCCTCCTCCTCCCAGGCCCTCACCCAGGAACAGTTCAGGGTGGCCGCCGGCTACTGGGGACACGTGTCAGGGACACTGGCCCTTTGCCTTGCAGAGGCCAGTCCAGCCCTGGGCAGAGCAAGGTTAGAGCAGTGCCTGGGGCCTGCCCAAAGCAGGAGTGCGTCCCTGGGGAGAGGCGGGGGAGGGGGGGACGGGCTCCCCCAGGCCCCCTCCAGGCCCCCCTGAGCCCGGACGCACCTGCCCTGCCCTGTGGGCACTGGACGGCCTCCCAGCCAGCGTGGGCTTCTGCCAGCACCCAGGGCGGCCACAGCCCTCCAGGGATGCCCACGGCTCCGGGGTGTGACTGTGGCCCCCCTGGGAGTCCCCGTGGGCTCCTGTCTGCTTGTGCCCGGCCACGGCCCCCAGTGCCCTCCTGGCTCCCCACGCAGGACATGGCCTTCACCATCCCGTCTCCACGTCAGTTCTGTTGCGTTAATTCTTCGAAGATCAACCGCGGGAGATGTGGGAAAGACCCTTCTTGAGACGAAAACTAAGGCTGCCCCGGGGGCCCTGAGGAAGGTTTTAAAAAGAAAAACAAAACGGAGAAATGATAAGGGAAGCGCGTGGGAACGGCTTGTGGATCACATAACCGCTGTCCCCGGCCACCGGGCAGGAAGGCCACAGGGCTGTACAGGCAACCGCCTGGTCACTCGCGGGCGGTTGCTTCAGACGGAGGCCCCTGGGTCAGTCTAAAGGATCCCATTCACCTCGGCCACCGCAGGCAGCCACGCCTCCGCCATCTCTGCGTGTGCAGGTCACAACAAAGGGCCAGGCCAGGGGGCGGAACCGGGAGTCACCGGCCGGCCCCAGCCAGGACCCCAGCCAGGAGCCCAGCCAGGACGGTGCTGGCTGCAGGGCTTGGGCGGCCTCCCCACCCTGGGGCCCACACCTCCACCTCCCAGCAGCCGTCCAGCCTGTGCAGCCTGGGGGCTGTTCCCTGCTGCCTCTGACCCCTGACCGCACCCCCCACCCCCCCTGCCCCCTCCGCCTCTTCTCCTGCCCCCTGCAGGCCCCGGCCGGCATTGCACACTCGGGCTTCAAGGACAGACCGCCTCTGGGGGTGGAGAGACGCAGCGACAGCCCAGCCGGGAGGGCCTTTGCCTCGCCCGCAGCGACCCGGGTTTGAGTCGGGCTCTCGTGTGCTCCCCTGAGCCCACCGGGAGGGATCCCTGAGCACAGAGGCAGGAGCCAGCCTGGCCAGCACCGATGTGGCCCAAGGAACAGAACCAACGAAAGCAGCCCACAAGGACCGGAGGTGTGTCCAGGGCACGGAGGACGGTGGGGGCAGGCCTCGGGTCCCGCGGGAGCAGCGGGGTACGGACCCCTGCCCCGTCAGCGCCCTCCCCCACAGAGACAGGGCCCAGGGCCAGGCCACACGGGGCTGCACCCACAGCCCTGGCAGACCCCATGAGGGCAGACGCCGGCCCCTAGCACTGCCCAGGCAGGACAGGTGGGCTGGACGGAGTGGCCAGCGGGGTTGGGGGACAGAGGAGAAATCCAGGCTGACCCCAAAATGAGCAGCTGTCCACCTCCTTCCGAGTCTCCCCGGGGCCGGGGCTGTGGGGCTCTGCTCACGTGTTGGCTGGTTGGACGGCGGCATGTTCCTTGGTTCCTTCCTCACCGCCTCCCTGGGCAGGACCAGATGACCCCCGGACCAGATGACCCCCAGATAACCCCAGACCAGATGACCCCCAGATAACCCCCAGACCAGATGACCCCCAGATAACCCCCAGACCAGATGACCCTCACATGACCCCAGGACCAGATGACCCCCAGATGAGCCCAGGACCAGATGACCCCCAGACCAGTGACCCCTGGACCAGGTGACCCCAGTCAGCCTGTGCTCGTCCCAGGGTGCCCTGGCTGGCCGGACCCCAGGTCCGGTGCTTCTCGTCCACGGCTGTGCTCCTGCCGGACTCCGCCCCCCTGGACTCTACAGATGAGGGATGAGGAGGGAGGACGCCAGCGAGTGTGACCCCACGGGCGGGGAGGCCAGCACCAGGAAGGCGGGTGTCCCTGGGCGCACGCCTGAGCCGAGGCCCCCCCTCAGGGCCCGCCGTCCGGGTGGGGACGGGCTGAGCCCAGGTGTCCCCGGGGCTCTTCTCTGCCCGAGCCGCCCGCCGCCTCGCCACGCAGCCCACGCGCACCGGCTCCCTTCCTCCCGGCGTGGACACGCCGGAGACGGGCCCTCCTGCCCGCCTGTCCACTCACACCTGCCGGGCACCCTGGGTGCCGAGTTTCCCTCTCACGATGCATACAGTTAGTCTCGATAAATAAACGACCGGGACCGTGCATTATAGATCGCTCAAATCCACAAGGGCACAAATTATGTATAATACATCGGCTGTGTAATTTATTTATTAAGCAAAACGTGAATTTCCCATGCTTGTGTTGGAAGCGCAGTTTGTCACGCGGCGCTAAGTGATGTATTCTTATTAGTCCCACTCAATTACCAAGTCATCCCTCTGCGCGCGGGTATTTGTTAATGATAGTGCCACCAGGCTGCGTCTACAATACCTGGGACTTTAGTGATTCATAACCACGCACTAAAACTGTGAAAATGATAAATTGACTGCTGTTGATTAAATGCCGCCCACGGTATGTTTCCTGTATGCGCGTGGCAGTTAGGAGTTAAAGAAACAGCCTGGTTCCGATCATTTAAATATCTAATTAAGCCGAGGCCTCGCCAGAGAGGAGACTCGCGGGATCCAGGAATCGCGGAATCCGAGCGGGCTCGGAGGGAGGCAAGCGGATGGGATCCCCGTGGCCAAGTGTCCCGGCTCGGAGGGTAAGTGGCCCGTGGGTCCCTGGGCGACCGGGGAGCGTGACCCCGTGCTGGCCAGCATGGTCATGTGCCAGGAGGAGGGAGGGGAGGAGGGAGAGGAAGCAGGAGAGGAGGAGGAAGGGGAGGAGGGAGAGGAGGGAGGAGGGAGGGGAAGGGGGGAGGAGGGAGAGGAGGAAGGGGAGGAGGGAAGGAGGAGGGAAGAGGAGGGGAGGAAGGGGAGGAGGGAGGGAGGAGAGAGGGAGGAGGGTGGGGAGGAGGGAGGGAGGAAGGGAGGAGGGGGAGGAGCCACGCTCGGGCTCCCTGTTCTGATGCCGTGCGTGATAAACGGCCGCAGAAAGGAAAATATCATTTCAAACAAAGATTAATTGTCTTTACGGCTTCAGCTAATTTTTCCCTCTCCTCCCGAGGATCCAGGGAGAGGCCTTAGAGCGGGACAGAGGGGGAGCCAGCCTGAGGAAGCCCCTCTTCTCTGGGAGGACCCCCTGGCCGATTTCCCGAGCACCCGGTATGAACCAGCGCCCGGCAGCCCGGGACCCAGCAAGACGCAGGAGAGGCGACTTTGCTCTCGCAGTTTGGGGAGCAGTTGAGAAAGGACGGCGGAAGGTGTGCGGATGCTTCTGGAAACTCGTCTTCCCAGATGAGGCGGCCCCCAGGGTGTCGCCAGCGTGTCGGGCGTGTGGGGAGCATGTCCGCGTCCCCCTGTCTCTGGGACCCCAGCAGGAGCAGGAGCTCCGGGCGTGTCCCCGGGTGCCCAGGGACGGGCTCCCAAGCGGTGAGGCCCTTCCTCAGCAGAGCCGGCACCGGGAACCCGGAACTACCGGGCCTCTGCTGACCTCTGACCCCGGGGCTCGGTCTGTTACAGGCACGGGAGCAGTTTCAGACACCCCGACGGGGCCCATGTGCCCACGCAGCCCCTGAGCACGGGACGGGGCTTCCTGCCGCCCGGCAACAGGCAGTGAGGTCACCTCAGAAGCGATGTCCCACGTCTGAAAGCTGCTCCCATGTGTCAAGCCAGGAACCCCCGGGCCCAACACCAGGACACCCCCGGGGCCCCAGTAATCAGGACTCTGGGGTCCACTGGCAGCTCCTGGGTCCCCAGCCCCCAAGGTCGCTGCAGCCATTGGTCCCCCCTGGGAGTCCCTGGGTGGGCAGCGCGGAGTGCGAGGGTCCTTTCGTCAGGTGAGAAAACCTCACCCCCCCAGACACCCACCTGCCCCCGAGGCCAGCACTGTCCAAGGGCACAGCCACCTCTGGGGGGCAGGCACCAGCCTTTCCGCAGGATGGTGCGGACACCACACACACACACACACACACACACACACACACACCTGCATACCGACACCTGAATACACACACACCTGCACACACATACACACCTGCACACACATACACACCTGCATACATACACACCTGCATACACACACACCTGAATACCCACACCTGAATACACACACCTGCATACCCACACCTGAATTAACACACCTGAATACACACACCTGCATGTACACACCTGCATACAAATACCTGCATACCCACACCTGCATACACACACCTGAATACACACATACCTGCATACACACACCTGCATACACGCACCTGCACACACACACCTGCACACACACACCTGCATACACACACACCTGCATGTACACACCTGCATACAAATACCTGCATACACACACTTGCATACCCACACCTGAATAAACACACACCTGCACACACATACACACCTGCACACACATACACACCTGCATACACACATACCTGCATACACACACCTGAATACACACACCTGCATAGCCACACCTGAATAAACACAGCTGAATACACAAACACACCTGCATATACACACCTGCATACAAATACCTGCATACCCACACCTGCATACACACACCTGAATACACACACACCTGCATACCCACACCTGAATACACACACACCTGCACACACATACACACCTGCATACACATACACACCTGCATACATACACACCTGCATACACACACCTGAATACACACACACCTGAATGCACACACACCTGAATACCCACACCTGAATACACACACCTGCATACCCACATCTGAATTAACACACCTAAATACACACACACCTGCATATACACACCTGCATACAAATACCTGCATACACACACTTGCATACCCACACCTGAATAAACACACACCTGCACACACATACACACCTGCACACACATACACACCTGCACACACCATACCTGCATACCCACACCTGCATACACACACCTGCATACACATACACCTGCATGCCCACACCTGCATACACACACACCTGCACACACACACACCTGCATACACACACACACACACCCTGCAAACGCCAACCTGCCCCCGAGGCCAGCACTGTCCAAGGGCACAGCCACCTCTGGGCAGGCACCAGCCTTTCTGCGGGATGGTGCGGACACCACACACACACACACACACACACCTGCTCTCGCACCCATGTTCACCACCCCTGTCCCCCAGCCCTGCCCCCACTCCACCCTGCCTGCGTCTCAGCTCTGCTCCTTTCACTCCTCCCTCTGCGGCCCTGCTCCTGCGGACAGGCGGAGTCGGGGTACGCGTGTCCCCTCTGCCCCTCCCAGGGTGCGGCCACTGGCCGTCCGTGCTGGTGGGAGGACAGCCAGCGCTCCCCGGAAGCCACCTCCTCAAGTGACACGGGAGCCTGGCCACCAGCACCCGAGGGCCAGGGACCCCGTGGCCTCCCGCTGGCCCTCAGGAATGGGGGCCTTGCGGGCAGGCTGGCCCCCATGTGCCCCTCATCCCAGGCCCCTCCCGCACCCCTCCCTGCCCGGGGCGGTCACCGAGGAGCGGCCCCCCCAGGCTGTTTCCACGAGAACAGAGTTTCCCTGAAACTTCCGAGGAGGCCCTGAGCTGCCCCGCAGGCGTCTGCTTCCCTCCTGGACACGGGAGACACGCGGGGGGTGGGGGTGTCGGAGCCTGGTCATGTCGCCCGGGACCGTTTGGACGGTGAGGCGGGGTGGGATGCTCTTGAGCCTGCCTGCTGGGAAGAACGGACCCAGCCAAGGCCCTTCTCCAGCCGGGCCGGGGTGCCCCATGGAGAAGGCGCCGGTGAGCAGGTGTGCGGGGGCGCCACCCCCCGCTGTACAGGAGCCCCTGGTGATGCTTCCTGCACCGCCTGCAGGGCCAGGGTGGGAGGGCAGGGGAGGGGCACTTGCCTGGCGCACAGCCAACCCCACCACACACCTTCCCCGCAGCCCCGCAGGAGCACAGAGAGAGGAGTCAGCCAAGCACCACCACGGAGTCCCAAGAGACGCACCACAGTGGAAGAGAGGCGCGGCGGGCCTGCGGCTGGCTCTCAGCACCCTCCCAGTCCCGACTGCCATCTGCCATCGAAGCTCTGCCACCCAGCGTCGCCCCCCCCCCCGGGCTAAGTATCCTCACTGCAAATAGACCGGTTGGGGGGGCGGGGGCTGACTGGGAGACTGGCGCCTTCACCCTGCAGACACTGTCCCATCCTCTCCAGAGCCTGCTTCCAGCCCCGAAGGCGTCTGATTCCATCAGCCTGGAGAATGTGTCCCGTGAGCCTGTAGGTCCTGGCTCCATCCCCATTCCGATCCTGGTTCTATCATCCTGAAGATCCTCGTCCCATCCCCTGCAGTTCCTGGCTCCAACCTCTTCAGATCCTGGCTGTATCATCCTGCAGATCCTGGCTCCATCCCCTGCAGCTCCTGGTCCCATCCCCTACAATTCATGGCTCCATCCCCTGCAGTTCCTGGTCCCATCCCCTACAATTCATGGCTCCATTCCCTTCATATCCTGGCCCCATCCCCTGCAACTCCTGGCTCCATCCCCTGCAGTTCCTGGTCCCATCCCCTGCAGATCCTGGTCCCATCCCCTGCAATTCCTGGCTCCATCCCCTGCGGTTCCTGGTCCCATCCCCTGCGGTTCCTGGCTTCATCCGCTGCAGTTCCTGGCCCCATCCCCTTCAGATCCTGGCTGTATCATCCTGCAGATCCTGGCCCCATCCCCTGCAACTCCTGGCTCCATTCCCTGCAGTTCCTGGCCCCATCCCCTTCAGATCCTGGCTCCATCCTCTTCAGATCCTGGCTGTATCATCCTGCAGATCCTGGCCCCATCCCTTGCAGATCCTGGCCCCATCCCTTGCATATCCTGGCCCCATCCCTTGCAGATCCTGGCTCCATCCCCTGCAGTTCCTGGCCCCATCCCCTTCAGATCCTGGCTCCATCCTCTTCAGATCCTGGCTGTATCATCCTGCAGATCCTGGCCCCATCCCTTGCAGATCCTGGCCCCATCCCTTGCATATCCTGGCCCCATCCCTTGCAGATCCTGGCTCCATCCCCTGCAGTTCCTGGCCCCATCCCCTTCAGATCCTGGCTCCATCCTCTTCAAATCCTGGCTGTATCATCCTGCAGATCCTGGCCCCATCCCCTGCAGGCAGGGGTGCGGAGGGAGGGGCGCAGGCAGGGGTGCGGAGGGAGGGTTGCAGGCAGGGGTGTGGAGGGAGGGTTGCAGGCAGGGGTGCGGAGGGAGGGGCGCAGGCAGGGGTGCAGAGGGAGGGGCGCAGGCAGGGGTGCGGAGGGAGGGCTTCAGGCAGGGGTGAGAGTAAGGGCTACAGGCAGGGGTGCAGAGGGAAGGTTGTAGGCAGGGGTGCGGAGGGAGGAGCGCAGGCAGGGGCGCAGAGGGAGGGGCGCAGGCAGGGGCGCGGAGGGAGGGGCGCATGCAGGGGTGCAGAGGGAGGGGCGCAGGCAGGGGTGCGGAGGGAGGGTTGCAGGCAGGGGTGCGGAGGGAGGGGCGCAGGCAGGGGTGCGGAGGGGGCGGCCTGGGTAGCCTGATCTGAGCCAGCCGCAGAGGTTCCTCAGACAGACGGCGCCTCACGCCCCGGCCTCCAGGCGACACCAGGCAGCATCAGCGGGCCGCAGGGCCTGAGCCCAGGTCGGCGGGGCTGGGGCAGGGGAGCGGCCGCCCCCGGCTCGGACGCCGCCCCTCCGCTCGCGGCCCGCTCGCCTCCTGAAGATGACAAAGGAGGGCTCAGTGGGCCCCTGGCCGTCGGCGTGGCCTGTCCTCCCGGCGTCCTTCCCGGGGCCCCGCAGGCATCCCTCATCTTGTCACATTGAACTCCAGATGCTCCCACCCCAGAGAATGCTCTCACTCGGCCCATTTTTCTTCATTCTCACTAACAATTTGGTAATGAAATATTGATTTTTAGTTAGATTCATATTGATGCTATTAGGTTTGCATTGATAAATCACGCCGGCCTCCACTCTGGCGGCTGCAGAGAGCTCCGCGGCCGGGAGATTACAATCAGCTCATTGATGTGTTAATTTGATGGATCTCTCCTTCTCGGAGGGGTGGGAGGTGGGGAGATTTCTGGCGCGGCCCCTGTAAAGTTTTCACAGTGAAATCAGGGACAGTAATTGCGACCTTCCGGGCGGGCGCAGGCTCACCTCGAGTCTCCCGGATTATTTGGTCGGGACAGGAAGGGGGGCGGCGGGCCCGGGGGTCTGCGGGGGCGCCCTGAGCCCCTCACACTTGGGCAGCCTCTCGGCTAACCCAGGGAACCACGGAGGCCACGGGGCCGTGCCGGGCCTGGCGCTGGGTCCAGCTGCCGGTGTGGGCGGACTGGCCCGGCCTGACTGGGCGCCCTCCTCCCTCCCCTGCGGCCGCTTAGCGAGTGCGCAGTCCGGGCGGGCGTGATTTATGGCCCGTGCACATGTAATGCCTGTCATTAGGGCGGGCGGGGCTGCGGCTGAGGAAGAGGCCGGGGAGGGGCCTCGGAGCTGGGCTACTCCCCACCCAGCTCTGCTCCCCGGCGGCCCGAGACCTCCTCCAGGCAGCGTGCCCGTCCCCTGCCAGGGACACACACACACACACACACACCCTCATACACACAAACACACACATACACATGAAAACACACATGCACATACACTCATACACACATGCGTATTTTCAAACACACACATGCTCTCCTAGACATGCTAAATATATATGCACTCTATGTGCCCTCATGCACATGCACACATACTCATACAAGCACACTCACACACACACACACACACTCTCATAGACACGGACATACACTCAGACACCCTTAGACTTGCATGCTCTCAAACACACACATACTGTCATATCCATGCAAACGCAGACATGTACTCTCATACACGCACTCACGTACTCACACAATCTCATACGCCTCACATGCAAGCACACACACACACATGCAAACACATACATATATTCTCATACACACGCGCTCTCGTGCATATCCATGGTTGTGTAACGTGCATGCACACATGCACATACGTGATCTCAGAGACGTGCTCTTTCATACCAGGACATACACAAGCTCATATATGCATTCACAACACGCTCTCTTCCGTGCACACACGCTCACACATGCACACGCAGGTGCCACGTGTGTGCTCACACAGAGAGACACACCAAGCCCAGCAAGCTGCCACGCTTTCAGGGCAGCGAGGGAAAGTCCCCCAGGGCAGTACTGGGGAGGGAGGGAGGCACAGAGGGTCTCACCTGGGGGACAGTCCACCCCACCTTGCTGCAGCCGCAGGGCCTGGGACAGTCCTGCCCCCTGGACACTGACCCTCAGGGCCTGGGGACAGTCCAGCCCCCCGGACACTGACCCTCAGGGCCTGGGGACAGTCCAGCCCCCCGGACACTGACCCTCAGGGCCTGGGGACAGTCCAGCCCCCCGGACACTGACCCTCAGGGCCTGGGGACAGTCCAGCCCCCCGGACACTGACCCTCAGGGCCTGGGGACAGTCCAGCCCCCCGGACACTGACCCTCAGGGCCTGGGGACAGTCCAGCCCCCCGGACACTGACCCTCAGGGCCTGGGGACAGTCCAGCCCCCCGGACACTGACCCTCAGGGCCTGGGGACAGTCCAGCCCCCCGGACACTGACCCTCAGGGCCTGGGGACAGTCCAGCCCCCCGGACACTGACCCTCAGGGCCTGGGGACAGTCCAGCCCCCCGGACACTGACCCTCAGGGCCTGGGGACAGTCCAGCCCCCCGGACACTGACCCTCAGGGCCTGGGGACAGTCCAGCCCCCCGGACACTGACCCTCAGGGCCTGGGGACAGTCCAGCCCCCCGGACACTGACCCTCAGGGCCTGGGGACAGTCCAGCCCCTCGGGCACCAGCCTCAGGCCCCCCCCCTGCCCCCAGACTGTGCATCTCTGACGCATCCCTGAGCCGAGCACCAACCATGTGAGTGCCAGGGCCCTGGGGCCATTAGAGCGTGGGGAGCTGCATGAGCACTGAGGGAGGGTCCTGGGCCATACCCCCGGGCCCCCATAGTACCCACATCCCTGGGTGTACCCAGCCCCACTCCCACCGCACTGCAGCTGTACATCAGGGCTGGGCGGGCGCAGGCCACATGGACCCCTGAGCTGGCCAAGGAAGCGCTCCCACGGGCACCGGGCATGCGACACTTGGCCTCTGGGTATAGACATCCGGGTGTGGCCCCTGGGACGGCAGTGCCTCCTGACTCACCTGCAGCTCTGGGCACACAGGGGTCGAAGGGAGCCCGGGCGTCAGTCCGGAGACCCCCTCAATACCCTTCCAGCGCCTCCACCCCTCCATCCCTCCATTTCTCCATCCCTCCCCCCCTCCCCCCTCTACCCCTCCATCCCCTCGTCCCTCCATCCCTCCATCCCTCATCCCCTCATCCCTCCATCCCCTCCGTTCTCCGTCCCTCCATCCCCTGTGTCACCTCTCTCCCCTCCATCCCTCCATCCCCTCCCCGTCCCTTCCACCCCCCTCCCCACACTCTCCCTCCTGCCTCCCTCCTGCTTACCCTGGTAGATGCTGCTGTGGCCTGAGCCGGACCCGCCCCTAGACCCTGCGGGGCGCAGCCACTGACACGGGCAGGGCCCCTTGTGCCGGCAGCCCGGCCCTGCCGGGTGGGACGAAGCAGAAAGCCCATCCCCGGCCCACACCCCGCACCACAGCCCGGCCCGCTGACCCGGCCACCGTCCCGGCCACCACGCGACTACACAGAAGCAGCCCCCTCCCCTGTGCCCACTAGCAGCCTGCCCCGCCTGGGCCCCGGCTGCCCCAAGCTGCCCCCAAGCTGTCCCAGTCCCAGGTTTGCCCAGGGAGGTGGGCGAGGGCTCTGTGACACTGCATCAGACAGGCTCTGCCGAGCCCCACAGACCCCCGCGAGCCCCCCTCAGGGCCTGGGGGCTGCTCTCCTGCCCCTCGAGCCCCGAGCTTCTCCAGCCGTGCCCGCGAGCCCATCAAGCCACGGAACTTCCCCACACTCCCCAGCACCCTGTGTCTGCCCTGGGCTCCGCTGGCCACGCGTCTGAGGGAGGCTGTTCCGGCGCCCCCCGGACAGGGCACTGGATGCTCCTGCGTTCCCCAGACCCACAGGTCCAACTTCCCCCCGGGCACTGGGCGTGTCCAGCCGTGTGGTGGCCCCGGCTGCCTCTCCTCTCAGAAGCCACGGTCATGTCCCCTTCATGGAGGGGGTCTCCGCCCGCTGGACACGCCAGTTCCTCCCAAGGCCCTGGGGACGTAGAGCATCAGGCTGTGACTCCTCCCAGGGCTTCGGGGCTGTGACTCCTTGTGGCCCTTTTGCAGGTCTCATGGGTCTCGTGGCTGGAGCCTGGGCACAGCCTCCAGGCCACCGAGGCTGATTTGGAAAGAGAAACAGCACTTTCAAGAGGAAACAGATGAAAGGAGGCACAGGGATGGACCCCGCATGTTCCCGGCAGGGGGCCCAGAGCCTCACACAGGCCTTCGGTGTAGACCCGGCCCCAGGCGTCTGCACCTAGAAGCCCCCAGGAGCCCCGAGGAGACCCGGCTGCATCTGAGACTCTCTGGGACCCACACCCAGGCCCGAAGCGTCACCAAAAGGCAGGCCCCAGGGTGCGGGGTCCACTCACCCCAGGAGACAGCACAGAGGGACGGCGTTGGCTTTGCAGCGGCCGGACCCACCCACAGCCCCCAGGAGCCTGAGCACAGAGCCAGGAGTAGCCTCCAAGCACCACCAGGTCTGATCCAAAGACCCGCCTCCTGCGAGAGAGAGAGGGAGGGAGAGAGAGAGGGGGGGGTGGAGAGAGAGAGAGAGAGAGAGAGAGAGAGAAGAAAAACCAAGAAAAGCAACGAAAAAGCAAAGCAGCCCAGCGGGAAGGCGCCGATCACCCCCACACACACCTCCCTCCCCAGTGCCAGCCCAGATGAGTTTCTCATCAGCGTCAATTAGTCGTGAGACAACATTTTGTGCGTTTTTGACTTTGAAATCTACTCATCCCCCTCTTCGTCTGTCCTTCACTTCTTCCTTACTCACGTGGAGAAGTCCAGGACTTTCCAGTTAAATCCCTGACCTTTATATGACCCTTGCCAACTATTCAAACACAAAAAGCCATCAAAAAATTATTACGGGTCAATTTAACAGAAATCCAAAATTCTCTCTCTCTTTTTGCCTTTGCTACTGAAGAAATATCAGAAATGACATATATAAATTGGAAATCATTTCCCGCTTGCCAGCATATCTTAAATTGATGTGGCCGAGAATATTCCTTGTAATTGTTAAATTAATTTAGATATTCTTGATGTATTGCTCTCCCCGTGAAGATCAGTCTTCATCCTCCTTAGCCATTGGCCTTTTCTCCCTGTGCCAACGGGAAAAGTGAGGCAGACCCCTCTGGTGAGTGAGTCCCGGCTCAGAGACCCCCACGGCCACGCCTCGAGGCACCCACGCTCCTGCGGGCTTCTCACGGCAGAAATCACAAGCTCTGCTGGAGAAAAGCAGTGAGGCTTCCCCCCGGAGTCCTCGGGTCCTGAGGTAACGTTCTCCTGCACGGATAATCCAGAACGCTAGCGGTGCCTCGGGGCTGGACCTCTGGGTGGCCCTTACAGCCCCCCTCAGCTCCCGACGGCAGTCTCGGCGTGGGCACAACACTGGCCAACGTCGGGGCAGCAACGACACCTCCAGCCCTAATCAATAGTCTCCCGATTGGTTTGAGCTGGGAGCACGGGATCCTGTTGAACTTGGCTTAAATATTATAAGAAAACGGAAACGATGCAAAGGAAACTGCAGCCACAGTCCCCCCGGCCCCCCTTGGAAACTGCACGCTTCATCGGAGAGTGTGTCCTTGGGAGACCTTTGTCCCCACTCCACAAGCTCAGTGAATTGGTTCCAGGTCACCTGCCGCCCTGCCCTGGGGCCTGAGGAGTAAGGAAGATGGATTTTCCTAATGGTGTCTCCTCTTATGCTTATGGGGAGAATATCTATTATTTATTAAAATAGCACGTGAGCTTCCATTTTTAAGCATTTTGATCCAGGGAGCATTTTGTTAATTTGACAACCTGGGGATTCTTTTGAATGTTTTATTTAAATAGTAAACGTTGGGTTTTTAGTCCTATTCCAAACCACTTTTGTGTGCACCGTGGGAAGCCGGCCTGGGTGCTGCTGGGGGTGGCGAGGGTGGTGATGGACGAGGGGCAATGAGGATGGGGTGGGGGTGGCGGTGGTGACAGACGAGGAGAGTGAGGGTGGGGCCGGGGGTGGTGACGGTGGCTAGAGTGACGGTGGGGGCAGTCATGATGGTGATCGTGATGATACTGGTTGTGGGGACTGGTCTGGTGTTGGTGGAGCAGTGGTAGCTTCGGTGATGGTGGTAATGGCAGTGGTAGTTGTGGTGGTGATGGGGATACTGGTAGCAGTGGAGGTGGTGCACTGGTGGTGGTGGAAGGGATGGGGATGCTGGTGATGGTGGTGGTGGTGGTGGTGGTGGTGATGGTGATAGCGATGGTGGTGGTGATGGTGATGGTAGTGATGATGGTGGTGAGAGTGATGGTGGTGGTGATGGTGATGGTGGTGGTGGTGATGGTGATAGCGATGGTGGTGGTGATGGTGATGGTGGTGGTGGTGATGGTGATGATGGTGATGGTGGTGGTGGTGGTGGTGGTGATGCTGGTGGTGCTGGTGGTGGTGGTGGTGGTGGTGGTGATGCTGGTGATGCTGGTGGTGCTGGTGGTGGTGGTGGTGGTGGTGGTGGTGATGGTGATGATGGTGATGGTGGTGGTGGTGGTGGTGATGGTGATAGCGATGGTGGTGGTGATGGTGGTGGTGATGGTGGGGGGCAGTGGTGGCGGACAGAGGGATGATGACAGTGGTGCTAGTCGTGGCTGTGATGAGGACTGTGGTGATTGGGTTGGTGGTGGAAGTCGTGGTAGTTGTAGTGACAGTTGTGGGGATGAAGGTGATGGTGGTGATGGTGATGGTGGTGGTCATGATGGTAATGAGAGTGATGGTAATGGTTGATGATGGTGGGGATGGAGTTTGAGGTGGTGCTGGTGATGGTGGCAGTCAGCAAACCCCAGTGTGGCCACACCAGCAGCTCACAAGCCTTGAGGATGCCGACAGCCTGACGTCTGTACCACCCCGAATGCTGCTGCCTACTATCCCGTCCGCATGCGCACAGAGAGTGTAAGCACAGATGCTCTCGCTGGTCAGAGATCAGCCTCACTACCTGGCCCTTTGTGACTGCTGGTGTGTCTCACTGATGCTGAGAACATCACTTGGTTCGCTGCTTCTTGGCGATGTTGGATAGGCAGGAGGTGTTTCCTGGCCCCTCGCTGGGTCGCCCAGACATGCCCACCTCCCGAGCTGGAGTCCGTGGAGCCGGGGGAGCCCAGGTCTGGAGGAGAACAGGGAGAGGGCATCAGGGCTCTGGATGAAGCGACGGTTGCTCAGACTGTGATGAGGACAGACAGACAGAGCATCTCGCCCAGGAGACACAGCGATGGCCCCAGGCACAGGCTCACAGGCCCAAGTCGCCTAAAGCAGAACGAGAAAGAGTCACACCGCGAGGATGATCTTCGTCCAAATGACAGACGACAAGAGAGGGTTGGAGAGAGCGCAGGGAGGAGCCCCCACAGCTGAGGGCGCCTCCAGGATTCAGACTGGGAACACGAGGTTCCCTCGACTCTTCTCAAGGTGTCCGTTGGAAGAACCACGATCTGGGAAGATTCCTGCAGCCCTCATCCACTGCGGCTGTTCTCAGCGACCCACACCAGGAAACAGCCCAGGACTGGGGGTAAGGGAAAATCCGGCTTGGGCCGGTTTCAGGAGGCAGCGAGCTCGCCCGTCGTGAGTGCTGGATGGGCCCAGCGGGGATTGTGCAGAGTCAGCCCAGAGCACAGGCCAGCGCCAGATTCCCTCCCACCAAGGAGAAAGGCAAAAAATCGACGAGGCAGACTCGGGTGCTGCCAGCAGGCCAGTGGGTCCTGGAGGGTGGCACAGGGACTGGGTGAGGACACGGTGGGAACAAGCCTTGGTGGGGGTCCTGGGCAAGGTCGGGCTTCAACTGTCCAACACCTATGGGCAGGCGCTGGTCCGTGCCCTGGTGGTTGAAACCACAGATGGGAGGAACCCCAAGTACAGCATGCCTGAAGCTTACGTGAAAATAACACTCACTGGAAAAATGTAATCACAGCAAAAAAAAAAAAGGTGAAATAAATAGCCAATGCCATTTAAACAGGATAGAGAAATAAGTCAATAAACAGAGCAGAGCGCTCAGAAAAGGAGCCACAGAAATCTTGGCAGCGGAGGAGCTCGGGGACACAGGAGCAAAGAGACACACCCAACAGGCAGCTGGGACAGCAAGACCCGCAGGACAAACACAGACCTTTGGCCCTTCACAGAAATGAGTGCAAACGAGGCCTGGAGAGAGAGAGTCCAGCCGGGAAGGCACCTGCCTTGCACGCGGCCGACCTGGGTTTGATCCCAGCCCCGGTATGGTCCCCAGAGCTCCTCCAGGAATAGTTCCTGAGTGTGAGTCAGGAGAAGTCCTTATCGTCACCAGATAAAAATCAGTGCAAAGCAGATCACCCACCAGAACACAAGACACAACCACTGTAAACACCCCAAGGGCATCGAGACCCCCGGAGGGCCTCGGGCGAGGTGGCCCTTTTTCAAATCCTCAGATAGGTGCTCGATCATTTTCTGACTGACACAGTCACAAAAGTTTGTGAGTCTGTAACTGCACATCATGACATCGTGGTGATTCATTGAAAACGAAATTAAAAATAAATTTTTTTAAAAAATTAAAAATAAAGAAGTTTTAGTCAAACTAAATAAATAAATAAATAAATAAAATTCTACACTGAAGAGACGGTCTGGAAAGAGGTCAGAGTTAAGCCGCACTGACGAGAAGCGTCTGCTCTGCAAGAAACAGCGTCAGAGTCAGAGTTGAGTCGCTGACTGCAGAGCGTGTTTGTGAAACACGTGTACCGAGGGCCACACTGAGGGGCCGGGTCCTGCCCTCCCCATCCCAGGCCCAGCAGCTGAGGTCACACCCAGGGTGTAGGGCCCCCCGGATCCCAGTCCATGCATGGAACGCTGAGGAGACCAGCTCACGTCCACACGCTGCCGACCCACGAGGCTCCACCTGCCTGATCGGGAAACGGCCAAAGACTGGTCAAAGCTGAGAGAGGAAAGGAGGCAGGGGAGGGGCGTCCCACAGCGGTCTCCAGGCAGGCAGGGCAGGGCTGGGGGCTGGGGCGCCTGCCACAAGGGCCACACGTGGCTGACACAGCAGAGCAGGAGGTGGGGCCCACGTGTGTGTAAACTCACACAAGGAGGGGCGCAGCACACACACACTGCGGCGGTGGCTCTATCTCTCCCGCCACCCGCATTTGGTAGTCTCACCCTTCTCCCACCCGGGGAGGTCGATGGCGATGGTCAGGCGGAGGAAGGAACAAGGGCCAGGCTGGTTGGTATTAGTCGTAGTTTATTCTGATTCTCTCCTCATCTGTCTCTGCCCCCCATTCTTCCTCCCCCAGCTACTTCATTCTCCTTCTCCTCTCCCCTTCATCCTCCTCCTGTTCCTTCTCCTCCTCTCTGACCTCTCTTCTTCCTTCTGCCCCTAGCCCACTCCTACAGTACAGTTAAATCCTTTCTCCATGAGGAATTGGGGGAACAATTACACATAGGTGTGGTCACAATCAATAGGGGTAGAAATCTTAGCCTCAGGGAAGGCCACTCCTAGGACAGATCCTCTCTCAGCATGAGGACCCACTCTAGAGCAGAATCCCCTGGGTGTGTCTCTCCTCTCCTTGTCTGACAAGCATATAAGCATATATAATAAATCATTTTGTATGGATACAGTAAGAAATATCTTAAACTTATAGAATTGCTCTCCTAGGGCCATCTCGATCTCAGACTATGGTGCTCAGGCCAGATAGTCTTTCCCACCCCTAGCAGGATCCTAGTCTCGTCGTTACCTTTGGATCATGACAGCATTTGTCTATGATCAAACTCTTAACCTATAGTTAAGAATCGTGGCACTTTGGCCTGGCCCATTTCGATGCCAGGGTAGCTCGCCGCTTGCCCTGGGTCCATTCAGTCCCTCGTCGGGACCCTGCTTTTGGGGTGTTAGGAACTAAGGGCAACTGAGGCTTAAATCGAGAAAGCAGATGCCTGGGAGTGAATAATATTCAAAGCCAATTAGATCCTAAGTTACAAAGCATAAGGTTAACGGTCTTCCTGTCTCTATACAAAAAGGATATTACTCTAAGGTAAACTGTTCATAAGGCATAAGGAGAGGAGAAAGGCAATATTTCACTCATACATATAAAATCATAGATTTCTGGGAATCTGATCTTACAAACTAACAAAGTCTGATTAAGGGGAAAGCTGATTAACTGGGTGGGAAGGAGAGCATAGGGAAGACTGTTTACAGATAAACACAATGGAAGTGGAAGTGCTTCAGGAGCACTGTGATGGGTGTAACCAGATTGATGGGTGTAACCAGATAAACCTAAGCTCCTTGTACTCCAACACACGTGGACTCGTGGACTCGGGGACACTCGGAATCTCTCGAGGAATGGGCAGCCCATCAGAGCAGAGAGTGGCGTGGCTGCAGGTGGGAGATGGCAGCAGATCAAAGGCAGCCCCCAGCCCCAGACCCCTCTCCCGGGGGCCTCCCTCCCTCTCTCTGGACCCGCTCACCAGCACCTGCAGGATCCGGCGGGCTACGAGCCGGTCAGATGGCCCAGCACAGGCAGAACGCAGAGGCCCGAACTGGAGAGTACAGGTGGGCCCAGGTGTCTAGAGAGCTCAGGACAGGAGGGCTCAGCACAGGCAGAACACGGACACCCAAGTGGTGACATGGTCATGGCTGGAGTCGAGGAGAGCCAGGACAGGATGACAGGAACTGCTGCGAGAAGGGAGGGAGGGAGGGAGGGAGGGAGGAAGGGAGGAGAGAGCTCAGGCTACGTAAGTTCTCCAGCCTGCCCAGGACTGGTGGCCCCTGGCTGGCCTACCTTCCCGCTTAGCAGGCAAGGGGCTATTCCCTAAGAGAAGCCAGACACTGGCACCAAGAGGCCCTGGACAGGGGTGTGGGTGGGCGCCAAAGGAGCCTGGGTCACAGCTGTCTCCCCCCGACACCCCCCCAGTCTCCCCTGAGTCTCCCCTGAGACCCCGCATCTCCCCATGGGGCTAACCAGGCCTGACATCAGCACGTGTTCTCAATCCTTGTTAGGAAAAAAGCAGCCTCCAGACCCTGCAATAGGGCACTGTCGCTGGGCCACCCCAAGGGGAAAGGGTGCTGTCCCTCCACCTGCTCCCTCCCGCTTGGTGGCTCATTGGCCGCCATCCGCCAGTGGCCACTGGACAGTCAGGTTTGGGCCTGCAGTGACAAGACACGCGGGGTCTCACGGGACAGGCGTAGAGCCAGCCCTTTCCACCCCGTCCCAATGACACCCCGAGTCACCACCCACGAATGGCCTCTCTGGCTCCTGATCAAGCTGCTTAACGGCCATGATCCCAGAGACTCAGAAACAGATCTCGGAACCCAGCAGGTTTGGGCAGAAAACTAGATTTAATTGTTGAAATTTTGGAACTTCAAAATCGCACAGCCACTGCTGCAGCCACACGACATCCTATGTTATTCATAACCAGCGATAGAAAACAAACTGTCTACTGTTGCCTTTTCAGCAGATCTGAGTGTGGGGGTAAAATCCCAAATAATAATGGTGGGTCTAGTGTCAACATATTGAATGTGATCAAAGTGGAGAGAGTAATGTGGAAATTATCTGCCCCACAGGTAGGGGGAGGGTGTGGGACGGGGGTATACTGGGGTTTTGGGTGGTGGAGAACGGGCACTGGTGAAGGGACAGGTGTTTCACTGTATGACCGAGACTTAGACCCGAAAGCTTTGTAACTGCTCTCACGGTGATTCAATAAATAAAATTATAAAATATGGAAAAAAGAAGAAATGAAGCGACCTGAGCTTGGCGGGGACGGGCTCATCCCTGCTCTGTGGCTAAGCTCTGTGCTTCCTCCGTCCCTGGCCCTCATCCTCCTCACTCTGCCCCCTCGGCCCCTGTTTTAATTTAACTAGAGAAAACAACATATTAATTCCCGCTCCACCTTGCTGGGTCATCCTGGGGGCACTGGGGAAGAGGCTCCCGGGCCCGCCGCCCGCCCGGCCATCCGTCAGGCTGATGCCGCGAACAGTGACCGTCATCTGTCAGCAAACAGGAGGTGCCTCATTAGTGCGGGCTCACCTGCGCGGGCTCCACCTCGCGTGCGGCCGAATCCATCACTCCCCTCCACGGGCTGCCTTAGCCCCTCTGCTGGGCTCGCAGACAGACGTGGAGCTCGAGGAGGGGAGAAGAGGGGGTGCGTCTGCCGTCAGGACCCACCGTCAGGCCGCTGGGAGCCCGCCCAGCCACATGGCAGGAGGCATCTGGTCGCTGCAGCAGAGACCCTTGGCTGACCAGGCGGGGTCGGCAGAGCAGGCGGCACCACTCAGAACAGCGGGCTCGAGGAACGCAGGCTGTCGGGGTGAGGGAGAACGAAGGCCGGGCCCTCGTTGAAAAATGCTCATAAATCACAAAAAGCTGGTGGCTCTTCCATACAAGGGAGTGTCACACACACACACACTCACACAGACACACACTAACACATACTTACATAGAGTCTCACACTCGTACACCCATACACACACTCATACACACACACACACTCACACTGACATACACATTCACGCACTCACACGCTCATACATACACTCACACACACACATTCACACAGACACACACACTAACACACACTTACAGTCACACACTCATACACACTCACACTCACATACACGTTCATGCGCTCACACGCTCATACATACACTCACACACACTCACATACACATTCGCACACTCACATACACTCACACACACACACATTCCACATACATGAATGCATACACTCATATGGACACATGCACGCACATGGATACTGGGCCATGCAAATGCACACACACATGCACGCACACATGGATTCAGGCACACGCGTGCTCAAGTATGTAGGCAGACAGGACTGAGAGAAGTGAAGGAACGCCGGCCACGCACTTTGGGGACCAATAAGAGATTCCCTGGCCCTGAGGCAGCCCAGAGGCGTGAAGGCCTCGTCCCTCTGACACACACACCCTGAGTCCGAGAAGAGAGACGAGGCGCCAGCAGAGGCGAAACCCAGGGGCGCTGGAGGAGGAGGAGAGAGAGGAGAGAGAGAGGAGGAGGAGGAGGAGGGGAGAGGCGCGGGAGGGCCAGGTCTCCCGGGCAGCACCCCAATGACCTCGCACGGCAGGACTCCAGGGACCGTGTGGGGAACGGCACAGATGTTCCCCCACAGCTGCGGGTCCCCCCTGACACCGGTGCCCCGACCCGGGCCCCTCGCTCGTCTGTGGTGCCTCTGCAAGCCTGACCCCACCCCGGGAGCCGTGTCCCCTCCGCCCTCTCTCCCATCGTGCATTTCCAAACACGTTCCAACGAAACTACCTTCGCTTCACTATTTCACCCCTGAAATTCTTTCCTGCGAGGGAAGGTGATGAGGGGTGGTCACTGACTAGCTGGGCCTCCTGGACAGCGTCGGGCGGGCGGGCAGGGGAGCGGAAACACCTGAGTCTCCCGCCCAGGCTCTTGCTCTGGGGCCTCCAGAGTCACACACACACACACACACACACACACACACACACACACACACACACACACTGGCCTTTCCTGATCCCTGGGTTTGGATGACACTGGTTCGTGCTCTCTCCTCTGCCACAGGGAGCGTAGGTTTTTCGGGTGGTGCCCGTCACAGTGCTCCTGGAGCACCTCCATTCTGTGTGTTTCTTGGAACGTGGCTCTGAACGTTCTAGGCTGACATTGGCGTGTCCAGTTTCCCTCGCCACAGGGAGCTCAGGTTCATCGCGGTGCGGCGCTTCCATTCCTCGTTTATCTGTGACTTCTCTGTGCTCTCTTCCCCAACCGGTCTATCAGCTTTTGCCCCTGATGGGACTCTGTTAACTTGTGAGGCCAGACTCCTCAGAAATCTGTGATTTTATATGTACGAGTGAAAGATTGCCTTTCTCCTCTCCTTATGTCCTTTTGCATGGTTTTCTTTAAAGCGACGTCCTTTTCGTATGGACACAGGAAGACAGTTAAAGTTATGCTTTTGTAACTTGGGACTTAATTGACTCCAAATAATATTCACTCCCGGGCATCTGCTTTCTCAACTTACGCCTCAGTTGCCCTTAGTTCCTAGCACCCCAGAAGCAGGGTCCGGACAAGGGACTGGACGGACCCAGGGCAAGCTGTGAGCTACCCTGGCATTGAAATGGGCCAGAACTTAGCACCACCATGCTTAACTATAAATTGAGAGCACGGTCGTGGGCAAGTTCTGTCATGATCCAAAGGTAATGACGAGACTAGGACCCTGCTAGGGTCAGGAAAGACTAATCTGGCCTGAGCACGGTAGTCTGGGATCGAGATGACCCCAGGAGAGCAAGCCTATAAGCTTAATGTAGCTCTTCCTGTGTCCACACAAAGTGATTAATATTATGAGTTCTTATATGTTTGCTGGACAAGGAGAGGAGAAACACACCCAGGGGATTCCTCTCTTGGGCAGGCCGTCCTGCTGGATGAGCATTTGCCCTAGAAGAAGCGTCCGTGAGGGAAGGACTTTACCTCTGTTGACTGTGACCACACCTATGCGTAAGCCCAAGCCCTCATGCTGTGGGATTTAGCTAGGCGGTAAGGGGGCTGGGGAAGCCTGCATCACCCGCGCTTGCAGCCGCCCACACTGGCCGTGACCCTGTCCGGTGCCAGTGATGCCGCCCTAGCCCCTGATTGGCTGCCAGGGACCCCATCGGGGTGCAGGGCCCATCTCTGGATGTCCCAGACGACCCTGGTGCCCAGGCTGCTGATCACCCATAAGGGCTCACAGGGGACGTGGTGGCACTCGCCTGGCTGGGCCGCGCTCCCCGTGTGGACACTGCCCCTGCATTCCTGTGCCCACTCATGTCTGGGGCCCCTGCAGGCCCCAGACTGAGGCAGGAAGTTCCCCTCCATGGCTGAGCCCAGGCCCGTGCCTGGGAGCTACTAGCCTCCACCTCGTGTCCTGCCACACCTGCCCCACAGGGCCTCCAACCTGCTCCCCCAAGCACTGCCTTCCTGGAGGGCGGCTGAGGTCAGAGGCGGGTGTCCACGTGATGGTCCCTGTGTGTGGAACTCCCACCCAGCCATGCTCTGCATCTCAGGAATGTCTTTCCCAGCCTCCCGGGGGCCTGGAGGAGGCACCGGCCCCCCCCAAAGGCCCTCAGACCCCGCAGCATCGCCTGGCGGGCATGCAGGACGCACCGGGCACCTCCCCTCTCCGGGTGCCCTCCCTGCACCCGCCTCTCCCCTGCTGCCCGCCCGCCCCCTCCCTCCCGGCCTCTCCCTCCTCCCGCTCTCTCCTCTCCCGCTCCCATGGCCCGGCCTTCGGGAGACCCCCGCTACCGTGACAGACCCCCGCCCTGCGCGTCCCCCCCGGCCAGGAGAGCAATTGCGCTTGGAGGAGAGACAGACATCCCGGCCGCCGCGGCGGGTAATGAAGCAGAGCGACGCGTACCTGTGCGCCGTTTGATAAAGAAGAGCTGACACGCCAGTCCAAATAGGCCGCGTGCCGCTCGCTGCCATCATCGCTCTCGTCTTCCCGCAGGAAGGGGCAAGAGCACAGGCGGGACGCGCCGCCCACCCGCTCCTGCCTCTGGCCGGGTTCCACGCTCCCCCGCTCACTGGCCGCGTCCCCCTTCCCAGGCAGAAAGAGAAAACAACGGAGGCTCCATGTCCCTTCGTTCTCCTGCCCGCGCCTTCCTTTCCCGGGGCCTGGGAGGACAACGGGCAGAGCCCTCGCGTGAAGACGCTTCTTCGTGGGCTTGTGGCTTTCGTTGTTGTTTGATTAATGTCGAGCGAAATGAGAGCCTGCAGCCGCACACGGGTCTGCCCGCCAGCCAGCAGCCAACTCCGCTTCCGACTCGGTTTACAGAAAATGCCTTTTGTTGTTGAATCTTCAGAGAGAAGAGGGGGGAGAGAAAGAGAGAGGGGGAGAGGGAGGGGGAGAGGGAGAGAGAGGGAAAGAGAGAGAGGGAGAGGGAGGGAGAGAGGGAGAGGGAGAGAGGGAGAGAGAGAGGGAGAGGGAGAGAGGAGGAGAGAGGGAGGGAGAGGGAAAGAGAGAGGGAGAGAGGGAGAGGGAGAGAGGAGGAGAGAGGGAGGGAGAGGGAAAGAGAGAGAGGGAGAAAGAGAGGGAGAGGGAGAGAGGGAAAGGGAGGGAGAGAGGGAGGGAGAAAGAGGGAGAAGGACAGAGGAAAAGAGGGAGAGAGAGGGAAAGAGAGAGAGGAAGAGAGGGAGAAAGAGAGGAAGAGAGGGAGAGAGAGGAAGAGAGGAAGAGAGAGGGATAGAGGGAGAGAGAGGGAGAGAGGGAGAGAAGGAGAGAGGAAGAGAGAGGCAGAAGGAGAGAGAGGGAGGGAGAAGGAGAGAGAAAGGAGAGAGACGGAGGGAGAGAGGCGGAGGGAGAGAGAGAAAGAGGGAGAGAGAGCAGGGTAAAAGTCCACTAACCATAATGGCAGCAGGAAGCCCATTTCTGGTCACTCCTCTAAGGACTGGGGCTGGGGGTTTCTGGGTCTGGGTCGTTTCGCGTCTCTGGGCAGCTGGGAGACCCCTCCAGGCTCCCGAGCAAGGCTGGCACATTCCTTGGTCTCCTCCCTCTCCCCCCTCCTCTCTCCCTCCCTCTCGTTTTAGGCGTTGTGGTTTGCGATACAGATGCCTTTTGGTCATCACGCGTGTCCCTTTCCCTGCGCTCAACACTCGTCCTCGTCCAGAGTGGAAGTTGCCCCTTCCCTTTCGACTCATTTCACTCCGCCTGGGACCCTCCGCGTCCACCCATTCACAGGCGAATTTCATGACTTTGTCCTTTTCCCGGCGTCCGGGTGGTGTCCGAGTGCAGCTGAGCCATCGTGTCTTTGCCCTCTCCTCGGCTCTCGGCCACTCCCAGAGCCCGGCTATGGTGAACAGTGCCGCAGTGAACTTTGGGGCGCAGAAGGCGTTTCTGCGGTGTTTTGGGGACCCCGGGGTCTGTTCCCAGGAGTGGTCTTGCTGGGTCATGGAAAGCTCAATTTCTAGACTTTTGAGGCACGTCCATGTTGTTCTCCCAAAAGGCTGGGCCAGTCGTCCTCCCACCAGCAATGAGGGGGGTCCCTTTCACCCGCGTCCGCACCAGCACGTGCTGTGCTCTCTGAGCTGTGCTCGGTCCTCAGTGCTCTCAGCGGCACCTCGCGCAGACGCGCTCCTCTGACTCCCCACAGCGCTGTGGGCGTTTTCTCTGCTCCGTTAGCTCTGTTTCCTCTCGGCGTGAGTGCCCTCTTGCACTGCCCTCCGGCCTGGGCCCTCTGTCCCCTGTGCCAGGCCCTGTGCCCCAGGTCAGTTGGCCTCGCCTCCGTCCCTCCCTCTGACCCACCACATGACCAGTCCAGCCGCCCACAGCAGAACCTGAGCCCTGATCGCTCCAGGGCCAGGGCCACAGCTGGGGAGGGCGGGACAGCGCCTCCCTCCGGGTCCGCTCCCTGGCAGGGTCCGAGTCTGAGCTCAGTGGGGAGGAAAGGCCAAGAGAAGGCCAGGCAGCCACGTGGGGGTGAGAGGCTGACCGACCCCCACAGGCTGCTTGCACAGCCGGCTGACCTCGCCCAGGGGCACCTCGCTGGTGTCCCGGACCATTGCCACTGCCCCATCCCTGCTGGCCTGGCTCCTGGGCCAGCAGGCAGAGGGGACGGCACCCTGCACAGAACGTTGGGGGGGAGCAGAGGAATGGAGGAAGCGCCCCCAGACCCACAAAGCGGGGCCCACCCACACCTGCCTCCTCCCACCTGCAGTGAAGGCAGAAGCACCGTGGCGGGGCCAGAAGCCAGCAGACCCCCGCCGAGGGGAGCACTGACCAGTGCGGCCCAGCTCCAGGGACCACGCGAGCAGGGGACAATGGGACAAGGTGACCGGAAGCTCGCCTGGGTGCCGCAGCGCGGCTGTGGGCACCGGGACTGATTTATGGGCGCATTTCCACAATTTACTTGAAAGCGTGTGATGTCTGTGTGGCCACGATGGAAAAAAAAAAAGGTGCGAGTGTGTGAAGGAGGGTCTGTTCCGCTTTATGGCAAAATTATCCCGTGCTACCTGCTCTAATCCCCCGAAAACAAATTAAATCCTCACTAAGCTGACTTTAAATCAATAGTTTCATTTAAGAATAGTGTGACTTAATAAAAATAAAAAACTAACTGGTCCAGCCAATTTAAGAGGGAAATAAATCATTGCCCAAGGAAAAATAGCAGATTTGACTTGTATATGGGCCCCGGCTCTGTCTGGGGGCGGGCAGGGGGCGGGCGTGAGTCTGGCCGCAGACGGGCCGGGAACCTGCTTCACACGCAGCCCCACGCTGGGAGCCGCCACCACACGGGGAAAGCGGCGTGTCCACCCACTGCCCCCGCCCCCGTGATGAGCTGGAGTTGGGGTGGGCAGGGCAGAAAGGGGCCTCTCGGGAGGGGGAGGTATCGGGGGCGTCCCCAGGGGCCAGGGCAGACTCAGGTGCCGGTGAGTGAGCCGGGAGCAGGGCTCAGGGGACCCAGCCGGAATCCTGCGGATGTCGGGCACGCAGGTTGTTTTCTAGGGCCTGCAGAGACGCGTCGTCTGCTAAATCAAAGGAAAAGCATGGAAGAAGGGAAGGTGTGAACTGTTCGGAGCTCCGGAGCGGGTTGGGAGGAGACCCTAATGCTGAATTCGCGCTCGGTCCCACTCAAGGGACGCCGCTGACTCATCGGGGAGCAATAGCGTGGCAGGCCCTGCCTGGGCTGGGAGCAGGAGGCAGATCTGTGGGCCACACAGGAGCTCAGCCCAAGACCCTCCTCCCACGGATGCCCGTGGGTCACAGAGAGGCTGTCCACAGCACGTGGGCAGAGCAGGGTCAGAGGCCTGTCCCCTAGGGAGGCGCCTGGGGCCAGGAGGGGCCCAGTGGCAGAGCTGGCCTGGCACGTGGCTGGTCTGGGCTGGGGGCCAGCACACAGGCTCGGGCACAGCCACCAGTGACCCCTGAGCCCAGCAGCGACCCCCCAAACCCAGCAGTGACCCCCTAGCCCAGCAGTGACCCCGAGCCGGGAGTAAACCCTGAACAGTCAATCCCCCTCACCTAAAAGAACAAGAAGAAAAGGGACTATCAAGAGCACGTGCTCGCCCGGACTCCATGCCAGGCTGTCCCACTTGGGGTGCCCAGAAGAGGATGGGTGAGAGCCCTCCCGCCCCAAGGGACCCAGCCCCAGCAGTCGACCCCCACTATCCAACCGCCGCCACACTCCAGGCCACTTTCCAGACACTTGGGCCAAGCCTCACGCATGAGTGAACGTATTCCTGGACCAACGACCTTTCTACCCATTCTCCGTAAGTCCCCAGCACACTTGACGGGTTCAGGTAGTAGGCAACCAATCATAGAGGGAAATATATATATCAGGTCACGGTCCTCCCGTTGTTCATCGATTTGCTCAAGCGGGCCCAGTAATGTCTCCATTGTGAGACTTCTTGTTACTGTGTCTGGCATATCAAATACGTCATGGGGAGCTTGCCAGGCTCTGCCGTGCGGGCAAGATACTCTCGGTAGCTTGCTGGGCTCTCCGAGAGGGGCGGAGGAATCGAACTCGGGTCGGCCATGTTGGCCGCTTGCAAGGCGAACGCCCTACCGCTGTGCTATTGCTCCAGCCCCTATACATATGCACATATCCCTATTTCAGAGATATATACGAAAGCTCACATCATCACTCAACCTTTGACAACACGCCAGTGATAGCCTAAAGAATGTCTTAATGGCCCCTGCCGGAAGAGAACAACCTTCACACTCTTGCCTCTGTAGATACATTCTTGTAGCATCTTCAGCAGTTTTTCCTAACAAGCAATACAAACTATATTATTTCTGTTGTGCTTGGGACAGGGATTGGGGCTTGGGATGGAAACATCCCGAATATGGTGGTGGGAAGGTCCCATGCTGGCGGGACTGGGGTGTGAATATTAAACGTAACCAAATATTGTGAACTACCTTCTGTCACTGTCACTGCCCTCCCGTTGATCGTCAATTTGCTCGAGCGGGCCCAGTAACGTCTCCATCATGAGACTTGTTGTTACTGTGTTTGGCATGTTGAATACATCATGGGTAGCTTGCCAGGCTTTGCCGTATGGGCAAGATACACTCAGTAGCTTGCCGGGCTCTCCGAGAGGGGCGGAGGAATCGAACCCAGCTCGGCCATGTTGGCCACTTGCAAGGCAAACACTCTACCCGCTGTGCTATCGTTCCAGCCCGTGAACTACCTTATGAAGTAAAAATAAATAAGAATATAGGGAACAGTCGCGCACCTCCTCCTCCCGGGGCTCTGCTTCCGTTGCTCAGCGCTGGACTGGCCTGTTCCTCGTCCAGGGCCCTGGGGTGGCTGCTCCTTCCCGCAGGACGTGGGAGCCCCAGCCCCAAGCCCGTCCCTCTGCACTGGGCCCTGCCCGAGCCTGCAGTGCCTGTGTGCTGACGTGACACCCAGCCCGGGTTCTGCCGCCCGTGGGAGGGTGTGCAGAGACGCCGCCTCCCAGACCAGGAGTGCCACCTCGAGCGGCCACAGGACTCACCTGTCGGGGGCAGCCCTCACCCCTCACTGACACCCCTCCCTGTCCCCACACTCTCCCCCCTCCTCCGCCCTCATCTGGCCCTCAGACTGCAGCAGTGCTCTGGGCCTCGGCCGGGGAGACAGAGCCGAGGAGAGGCATCCCCCGGGCCCAGGCCTGGTTCCCGCCAGGACACAGCGGCCGCTTGGGGTTCTGACTTGGACCGGCCGCGGCCAGCACAGCACAGGCCGTGCTCCTGGCGGGGCTGAGGGGGCGGAAGTGGCACCGGGGGTGGAGCCGGCTTGGCCTCGACCCAGGCGGGTGCCTGACGTGCTGCTCTGGGTCTTGGCCCCCAGGGGGTCACTTCCAGGTCCACAGCAGGGGCCAGCCAGAGCCAGCCCCTCTGACTCTTTCCCAGTGCTCCTCTGAGACCCCTGCCTCTCCCTGCGAGAGGACCGCAGAGCTTCCTCCTGGGGGCGCTTCCTGTGGGGAAGCAGGACTCAGCCCCCTCAAGACCTCCCCCCTCGGCACACCTCTCCCCTGCAGCACAGTGTGGTCACGGGGGAGGGGAAGCTGGTCCTCCTGAAGTCTGTGGACACTCCCAGGTCCCTGCTGCCTTCAGAGCCTCTGCCCAGAGCCGAGGACCACACAACGGCCACACACCGGCCACACAACGGCCTCTTTCTTTCATTTGTCAGACACACCTGCTGAAGGCTCCAGCAGCCACATGGAAGGGCCGGTTGGTCCCCATTAGCAGGGCCCGAGTCTGTCTGTCCACGGCCGCAGGGGCACGGGAGGAGCTGGAGCAGGGTCGCCCGGCCGACGGGCCCACAGGCCCCCCTGGGTCTCCGCAGTGCTGGGCTCCTTGGGCTTTGGTCCTCACGCCCCATCCAGGCTGCTGGTAGCTTGGGGGCACCCGGCTCTCACTGGCACATGGGTCAGTCCCACACTCCGTGCCCGCGCGGGCACAGGCGCCCCACGGCGGACCCCGGGGAAGGAATTCAGGGTTCCAGGGGGCTGGTATCCAGAGCCCAGCACCAAGGCAGCTGGGAGTCCAGCCCAGAGTGAGGTTCTGGCAGCTGAGCGGGGTGTGGAGCAGTGGTCCACCGGGGCAGACGAGCCCTGGCCGGTCAGTCACACCACTGCCCTGCCTGTCGGCCGGGCCCAGGCTGGGGACACTCAGGGCTGTCCACGCTCCAATGGGCCCAAGGAAAAACGCCAGGGTCGGCTCCACACCTGCCACACAGGGTAAGGAGGAGTCTTCACCCAAACAAGCACCGGGTCCAAGCCCTCCCAGGCCTTCCCTCGGTCCCTCCCACAGAGAGTCACAGCAGGTTCCCCGAACCACCGGGAACTGACCACTGGGCACAGACTCTCCCGGGCCTGGAAACGCGCAGACAAGTGACTGCTCCAAGGGTCTGTGCTGAGCCCCTGATGGCAGCCGTGAGAGTATCTGAGAACCACCAAGGAGAGGGGGCGGGGAGGGAGGAGGGAGGCGGGGAGGAGGGAGGAATGAGGAGGGGAAGGAGGAAAGTGGGGAGGAGGAGGATGAAGGCAGGGAGGAGGGAGATAGGAAGAGGAGAGGAGGGAGGAGGGAGGAGGGGCGGAATCAGTAGGAGGGAGACAGGGAGAGGAAGGAGAGAAGGGGAGGAAGGTGGGGGAGATGGAAGAGGGGTGGGGGAGGGGAGGGTCCTCTCCCCGTCTTCCCATGCCAACTCCGTGGCCAGAGAGGCAGGCACAGCTGCCCAGTGGGCCCTGGTTCCCTGCCCAGAAGTTAAGCTCTCCCTAACAGAAACCCACATTAGAAAATGCCCAGGTTTTAATCAATAACCATTCATTACAGCAAAAAGCAGGAGAACCTCCATTTCAATGAGAAAATACAATCAATAGACACAAACACTGAGATAATAGAGACGTTCGAATGATCTCACGAAGATTCTAAAGCATCCATCATAAAGATACTTCAGTGAGCAGTTACAATCACACCTGGAAAAAAAATCAGAAAGAATAGAAAGTCTTGGGAAATCAATAGAACAAGTAAAAAATAAAAAAAAATTAGGATAAAATAAGTAACTGAAGTTTTTAAAAAAAAAACCTGAATAGCTTCAACAAAAAAATGGAGAAGTAGGTAAAGAATCGATGAGCTGGAAGATAGATGAATGAAAAGAATCTCTTCCGATCCGATTTCACTTTTGCCCAATTTCACACAGAGTAGATTGGGAAGAAAGAAAACACACACACAGCCCCTTGGCTATGACAGAATATTTCATATTCATGACACCATGGTCTGGGGGAAAGAGAATTGAGAACCAAAAACACATGAATCTTCACATTTCAAATGGAGGCAGATGCATAAGCCTGCAGATTCGAGGCGCAAGAAACCCCAACACGGTGAAGCCAAAGGCACCGTGCCGAGGCGCTTCAGAGCCAGGCTGAGAAGTCAGCAGGATGCAGGCAAATAACATCTTGCCTGATGGAGAAGAACAACTAACACAAGCGCAGAATTCCGACACAGGATCCTCCCAGACCAGCAAGTTGTGCTAGAAGAGAAAGGTCGACCAGAACCCCACACCCAAGGCCAGAGGGGAAACCGGGAGTCTGAGGGAAGCGGAGAGTGAGTTGGCCGCGGCCAAGCCCAAAGGGAGAACAAGGAAGTTCCCTAATTGGGAAGAAAAGTCTAAAACTGATTCTGGAATACCAGGGGATAAGAAAAATTAACTGAATGAAGAAAAATATGGATAAAAAAAGAAAAACGTGAATAAATTCATTAGAATGTCCTTTACTTCTTGCATTTTAAATTACATGTCACTGTTGAAACAGAGCTAATGACGGTGCGTAATGTGACTGTCCGTGTAATGGAAGAAATTAAGAAAATTATTTTATAAATGAGAGAGGAGACAAACATGAAGGGAGATGACGTGTCCGTACTTCACTTGAGCTGGTTAAAGACAACGCTGTACCTTAGACTTTAAGATATGGACATAATGTTATGCCCAGAGCAACCATTAAAACCAGATACAAAAAAGACAGATCCCAAGGCACTGTAAACAAACAAGAAAGGAAATCTAAAGGAGTTCAAGTTTCCCACGAAAAGATATGGGAAAGAGAGAAAATAAACAATAGACATATGGCCTAAGACATCGAAGATTGCGTTAAGTGTAAGGTAAGGCCCTCCCGTTGATCGTCGATTTGCTCGAGCGGGCCCAGTAACGTCTCCATTGGAGACTTTGTTGTTACTGTGTCTGGCATATCGAATACTCTCGGTAGCTTGCCGGGCTCTCCGAGAGGGGCGGAGGAATCGAACTCGGGTCGGCCATGTTGGCCGCGTGTAAGGCGAACGCCCTACCGCTGTGCTATTAAGTGTAAGTGGTCAAAATAAACCAAGTAACTGAAATTTTCAGACTAGGTCGAAACACACGGTTCAGCCATCTGACATCAGCATCAAACTCACGTTCGCTATAAGGAATTATTCAGAAACCAGAAGAACGACAGGGCGGGGTGGGAGAGGTAACAAAGCCAGCCAGACACGCCTTCACACGCTCCCAGCACCCCATGTGGTCCCCTAAGCACCACCAGGGGTGATTCCTGAGCACAGAGCCAGGAGTAACTCCTGAGCATTGCCAGGTGTGGCCCAAAAACAACAAAGTAAAAGGATGGAAAAAAAGAAACGTGCAACATCAACCAAGAGAAAGAGTATTCTGTTCGCAACAGACTTTGCATGTAGCCCACAGAGGTTGACTCCCGGCCTCACCTACGGACCCCGGAACTCTTCCAGAAGTGACCTCTGAGCACTGAGCCAGGAGTCAGCCCTGAGTAATGCATGCATTGTCAATAATAATAATCACGGTCACTGTCACTGTCCTCCCGTTGTTCATCAATTTGCTCGAGCGGGCCCAGTAATGTCTCCACTGGAGACTTTGTTGTTACTGTGTCTGGCATATCGAATACGTCACGGGGAGCTTGCCAGGCTCTGCCCTTACGGGCGAGATACTCTTGGTAGCTTGCCGGGCTCTCCGAGAGGGGCAGAGGAATCGAACTCGGGTCGGCCATGTTGGCTGCATGCAAGGCAAACGCCCTACCGCTGTGCTATTGCTCCAGCCCAATAATAATAATAATAATAATAATAATATCAGAAAAGTTGATGGAAAGTGGCAGGTGATCACCAAGGGTATAGGTAAATTCAGCCAAATCATCGACTGACATTTAAGGGTCTAACTGACACTCATGCCAGCAACAGTTGCATGAACATTCTCAAGGGCCCATTACCAAAACGGACCCAATACTCAACCACAGAAAGAAACTTTGCCAAACGAAAGGAATTTAAATGAGACAGTGAACACTCACAATAGAAACTAAAATTATAAACCTTTAACCAAAAAAGATGCCGAACGTGCAGAATCAAGTCAAAAACTTCTGAATAACTAGCGGGCCGAAGAGAAAGTCCCAGGGGAAATTTTATATACGTTGAATGAGTGTGGAAATTCATCAAAATTGGTGCTATGCAACTCAAGTGGCAGAGTAAGGTGAATATATAGCGCTAAATGCTTGCATTAGAAAAGGGAAACACTTGTAAATCCATAATCTAAATGACCATGACAAAAACTAGAAAACCCAAGAGCAAAACCACCTTTATCTTGCAGGTGGAAGGAAGTAATAAACACAAGGGCAGAAATCAATGAGATTTAAAACAGAAAACCAATAGAGAAAGCAATGAGTCAGTTCTTTGAAATGATAAAAAAATTCTTGCAAGATTAAAAAATGTAAGAAATCATTCATGTTAAAATATAGTATCAGGAAAGAAATAAGGGACATAATTACATACATCCAAAGAATAAGGCAAATCGCAAACAGCGCGACGATATCAATCTGACGGCACAGATGCAATGACCAGTTTCTCAAAAGGCAGGAGCTTCCCAGGTCATCTCAAATAGGAAATAGATCATCGGACTGACTCAATGGTTGAGGAATACATTGCTGAGAAAAACAACTGAAGGCCCAGATGATTTCAGTCTAGAGACCTACGAGACAATTAAAGAATCACAAACAACTCTACATTGCAAAAATGAAGGCTCATTTTCTAAAGCGAATTTTTTTCCTTAATATTAAAACCAGGCAAAGATGGTTTGGAAAGAAAACTGCAATTTGGTATGCCTCCTGAGTAGACATCAGATATTAGAAAGTAACAAAGCAGCCGCGACATCTTATCATCTCATTCCTACTTTGACAAACTGGCAGGCTACCGAATGTAGCCTGCCCACGCGGCAGAGTCTGGCAAACTCCCCGTGGCTACCCAATATGCCAAATACCAGTAACAATGATGGGTCTCATTCTCCTAACGAGCCGTGAATATAATCTCAGGGCTAGGATGAAGGAGACGTTACTGGGGCCTGCTCGAGGCAATCGACGAGTAACAGGATGGTCGTGATTCCTGAACAAAGCACAAGCAAACAGACCTCAGCTTATTCTACTTTTGTTTGGTTTGGGGGCCACACCTGGCTGCTCAGGGCTGACTTCTGCTGGCCCCAGGCATCACTCCTGGAGGCCCAGGGGGCCATATGGGATACTGGGGGTCAAACTCAGGTCAGCCGCCTGCAAAGTAAATGCCCTACAGGCTGCACTGTCACTATGGCCCCATCATATTATAGTCCAATAAATAGAATCCAGCACTCCTGTGTTCACACACACACACACACACACACACACACACACACACACACACACGTATATATTAAAGAAGAGTTTACCACCCGCTTTGGGCTGCATTCCCAAGCAACCCGATTCTGGGAAGACCCAGGCCCGGTGCACCAGGGAGTGGGGGAAGAGTACGGGGGTTAGGGGAGGTCAGGGAGGGAACCGAAGCCTGGCAGGCTGTGCACAAGACAAATGCCCCATCAGCTGCGCCATCGCGCCATCACTCCAGTCTCCAGTAGTATCCTGCCCGCACGGCAGAGCCTGGCAAGCTCCCCGTGGCATATTCGATATGCCAAAAACAGTAACAATAATTCTCACAACGAAGACGTTACTGGTGCCCGCTCGAGCAAATCGATGAACAACGGGAGGACAGTGCTACGGGGCTATTAAAGAAGAATAACGTGACCATGATAGTTAATGCTGAGAACACACTTGAAAAAGTTTGCTACCCATTCTTGATAAGTCTCATGAACCGGGAATACAAGAGGGGCTTCCTCTTAATGCGGAAAGCTTTCTCCCCTGGGACTGAAATACGCCAAGCACACATGCTCTCGCCACTCCCTGACCCAGCCCCGGTGTCCCCGCCAGGCCATTAAGGCCCTGTAGCACTGTCCTCCCGTTGTTGATCGATTTGCTCAAGTGGGCGCCAGTAATGTCTCCATTGTGAGACTTGTCACTGTTTTTGGCATATCGAATATGCCACGGGGATCTTGCCAGGCTCTGCCATGCAGGTGGGATACTCTTGGTCGCTTGCCAGGCTCTCCGAGAGGGACAGAGGAATCGAACCGGGGTCGGCCGCATGCCGGGCAAACGCCCTACCCGCTGTGCTATCGCTCCAGGCAAGAAGAGGAAATGACAGGAGCCCAGACTGGAAGGAAGAAACCAAGGACCGCTGCTTCCAGGTCTTGCATGTAGATATCCCACCTAATTCACAGAAGATTTCGCGAGCTAAGAAGAGAGCAGGAGGTTCCAGACCCCAGAGCAGACGCAAAGCCAGGCGTGTCTCAGAGAGGAGCCATCAGCACGGGGTGGGAAGCGAGGGAAAGGCCTTTACAACCACTCAAAAAGTTAACACAGATCTCTGACGAAATGTGCACACACTTTGAGGCAAGAAAATACAAAACGCTGATGAAAGAGGGCTGGAGCGATAGCACAGCGGTAGGGCGTTTGCCTTGCACGTGGCTGACCCGACCGACCCAGGTTCAATTCCTCTGCCCCTCTCGGAGAGCCCGGCAAGCTACCGAGAGTATCTTACCCGCACAGCAAAGCCTGGAAAACTCCCCGTGACGTATTCGATATGCCAGACACAGTAACAAGTCTCACAACGGAGACGTTACTGGTCCTGCTCGAGCAAATCGATGAACAACAGGACAGTGGACAGTGGATCAAAGAATTTAAATAATAACTCAGTTTGAGAGACATACGGTGTTCATGGATGGGGGACACAGCTCAGAGGATGAATCAGCTCTGCTCAAGCAGTGACGCACTTTTCGCACGATTCCCGTCAGGGTCTGTGGGGGTCCTGGCCAGTCGATCCCGGCACACTGGAGCACGATCCCCTGGTCGCCGGACTTACTCCCTGTAGGGCAGGGAGTGGGCAGGGGAGAAGCCTCTGCCCTGGCTCTCCGCGCACCATGGACTCCCGCTGCCACTAAGAAAGAACCACGTGGAGGGGAGAAGGCTGGTGGTCCATCAGCAACCCCTTTATTAGCTCTCACACGGGGGTTTATACAGACGTGTCAGGGGCAATCCGTGTGTATCACGTTTACCTCGTCAGGCTCAGTACAGATGTTGTTAATGATTTACATCTCCCGCTTTCAGGGTCAGGTGTATCAGCTCAGGCAGACAGTGACCGTTACACCCCTCATCCTCAGCCAGAGGGCCCACCTGTGTGCAGTGCCGGACAAAGCCCCTGAGCCCCTGTGAACAGGGCCGGCTCTTTCTTTCAGGGGCCGGGGATTTGGTCAAAGTCTCAGGCCCGCTACTGAGACCCCAACATCTCCCCCTTTTTGTTTCATGTAAGAGCCAAGGGCCACCCGGCAGCCTCACGCTGGGGCCTTTGGGGTCGGGCGTCTCTTAGGTTGCCTGCTCTGAGGTCTCACCTGTCTCTGGCTCTCCGGCCCAACATCTCTCCCCGCATGGCGGCTACATTACACTTTCTCACACTCCTTCCATGGCCACAAGCACCCAGGCCGCATCTCCTGGTCAAGGGTCTGCACGGTTGTCTACTGCATGGCTGAGCATCAGCACGGCCCCCGGTCGGGCTCTTATCATCTGGACAAGGCAGTTTGCAATACATGGCCCGAGTGTTACAAGCAGCAATAGTAAAATGAATTGTGGGAAGCCAAGAGCCCTCTCACAGACCCTGGCCGTGGTTCCCATGTTAGGAACTGCTTGGGACAGACATTGGTGACAGTCTCCCAGGGCTTCCTGACCTCAGCGGATGCCTGATCTATAGCCACATACATCAGGCGGACAGTTATCTTATCTGGCCTCATCTATAGTAACCTCCAGGATGCATCCACTGCCCTGAGACCCTTTGATATACAAATGTAAAGCTCAGGATGCACCTTCTGCCACAAGACCCTTTGATGTGCAAATGTCTACCTTGAATGTTAGGTAAAGCTCTTGTTGCTGACCTTGCCATGTCTGGTTATATTGCTTCTGCTCCTGACTGGGCCGCCCCGGACCCTATATAAACAGCCTGTAGCCCTCAATAAAGCCTGTCCCTTTTTCTCTGTTTCTAAACTGCACCCTGTCTCTTGTGTCTTGTGTTCATTCGGTTGGTCCCTCCTTGCACCTACGGATCCTAGGGCCACCTCCACAGGCCGGAGAGTGGTTTGGCGGGGCCCCCCACAATGAATGACCCGGCCACGGCAGACACAAGTGTGGTAAGCATAAAAGCAACACTCCTCCCCTAACACGGCACACAACCCCCCTTGCTGCAGCAACAATAAGACCAGTCCCAGCTCGTACAAAAGTAGTCTGATATACCCCCACATTTCCCAAAGTTTCTTGTTCCTGGGTACACAGAATAAAAACAATGCCTTTGGATCCCCACCTGAGATCCTGGACCTTGGTATCCATAGTGACATATTCCACTCATGCTCCAGATCAAATTTAATCATCGGGAACCAGGTCCCAGCCGAATGTTGTTCTGTGACTGAGATCTCCAATCTGTCGCTCCCCACTTGACTGAGTTCCCAGGTGAGGTTGTACGGCCGGTGTCCGGTGCCATCCACGGCGACCGCAAGGAGTGTCATGATCCAGAGGGGACTGCCATCTAGAAATCAAACAGAAGGCATATCCTCCTCAAGGGCGTCATCACGTATTGTCAAGATCTACATATTTGAGGGCCCTTGCGGGCACCCAGATAGGTTGGGGTTCAGAAACAGGGAGCACACACCCAAAGCCTCGACCAGAGGTGACGAGTGGGTCTGGACCTCTCCATTGCCCTGTGGAGGGATATTTCCATCAGACCAGGATTTCTGGTCATGCCTCCTGCTGCTGCCAGTGCCGGAGAAAAGGTGTCCGAGATTCTGCTTTTGAAAAATTTAATGTATTGGGTGTGAAGAGTGCAAGCCCTAACTGCTGGTGGAGATTAATTCCCCCTTTTTGTTTTCAAAGCTGGGTTTTCAAGGCTTGATTACATCGCTCCATAAGTGCTTGGCCCTGTGGGTTGTACAGGATACCGGTAGAATGCTGGATGTCCCATTTGTTCAGGAAGTCCTGAAGTGTTTTGCTACTGAAGCAAGGGCCGTTATCAGTTTTCACTCTAGCTGGTAACCCCAAGGTGGCAAAGCACTGTAGGTAATGGGAGATGGCATGCTTTTTGCCCTTCCGTCGGTGTGGGCAGCAGCCCAGCAGGCCTTAGAGCACGTATCCACGCTCACAAAAATGTTTTAGCTCGCCAAATGGCGCATGATGGGTAACATCACTGTGCCAAAGGGTAGTGGGCATGAGCCCACGTGGCCCTTGCAGAGGTGGGACTGGTAAAAAGGGTTTACAGGAGGCACAAGTCCTAACACTTCGTTTTAATTCTGATACGGCTATCTTCAGGAAACGCGCCTTCAGCTTTTGGACCTTGTCAACAAAGGTCAGGGGGTCTTCCCCTATCTTTTGTCTCATTCCTCGTTTTGTCTACAATCGCTGAGACCCCAACAAGGGTCCAAGAAGAAAATTTTTTTTGTTGATAAGTGATTCCCTTAAAATGTGTATGGTGGGGCCCTAGCAATAGTACAGCGGGTTTGCACGAGGCCGACCCAGATTCGATCCTTGGCACACATATGGGCCCCCGATTTCCTCTGGGAGTGATTCTTTTTTTTTATTAGAGAAATGCCATGAGGTACAGTTGTAAACTTACAGATTTCTGTGCTTGGGTTTCAGCTATACAATGATCCAGTACCCATCCCTCCACCAGTGCCCATTTTCCATCATTTACTTTTCTTTAAAATTTTTGTTAGTGAGACACCATGAGGTACAGTTGTAGACTTACAAATTTTTGTGCTTGGGTTTCACTTATACAATGATCGCGTACCCATCCCTCCACCAGTGCCCATTTTCCACCACCACGGGTCCCAGTATCCCTCCCACCTCCCATCCCCCCATCCCACCCTGCCTCTGTGGCAGGGCATTCCCTCTGTTCTCTCTCTCCTTTTGGGTGTTGTGGTTTGCAAAAGAGGCATTGAGTGGCAATCATATTTGGTGTATAGTCTACTTTCAGCATGCTTCTCCCATCCTGGGAGGATCCTCCCAACACCCTTTGTTTGGTGCTCCCTTCTCTGTCTGAGATCCCTTTTCCCCTAGCATGTGTGGCTGGCCTCCAAGCCATGGAGCAAAACTCCTGGTACTCAGCTTGGCCACTCTTGGGTGTTAGTCTGGGGGTGATTCTTGAGCACAGAGCCCAAGACTGCTGGGTGTTTGCCAGAGATCATAAAATTATGTTTAAAGTTTAAATAAAACACGTTTGGAAAGGGTGGACACAAAGGGAATGGGCTTCATTTGCTTTCGGCTCATTTGTTGTATAAAAAATAAATAAATAAAACTGATTTTAAGAAAACGTGGATTTTTGTTTTTTCCCTCTGTTATATGGTGTGTTGCCTGAATTTGTTTGTATACGTTGAACCATCTTCGTATCTGACTTGGTGCTTGATCCCTCTGATGTGTGACTGGATTAGGTTTGCAAAGATACTGCTGAGGATTTTTGCATCGAGGTTCATCATTGAAATCAACCTGAAATTTTCTTTTTTAAGGAGAGAGAGAGAACAAACGGGAATGCCTTGCCCCAGAGGCATGGTGGGATGGGGGGGTGGGGGGTGGGAGGGATACTGGGACCCGTGGTGGTGGAAAATGGGCACTGGTGGAGGGATGGGTACTTGATCATTGTATAATCAAAATCCAAGCACAAAAATTTGTAAGTCTACAACTGTACCTTATGGTGTTTCACTAATAAATTTTTTTCTTTTTTTAATAATATTCTATTTGCTTTGTTTATCAGAGTAATGCTGGCTCTACAGAAGCTAACGGGAGGGACTCCCGCTTCTTCGCTATTTTGAAAGGGGTTGAGGAGTAGAGGTGTTCAGTCTTTGAAGGTTTGCTAGAACTCACTAGTGAGCCCTTCTGGACAAGAACTCTGTATTTGGGAAGATTTTTAATCACCCTTTCAACATTCTTACTAGTGACTGGTCTATTCTGTTTCGGGAAGTCTATTCTGCTTCTAGGAAATCATGGATTTCTTACAAGCCCCCCGGCACGGTGTAGAGCTGCTCGTGATCACGGCTTATGGTCTTTCCTATTTCTGAGGAATCTCTTGCAATTTCTCCCCTTTCATTCATTCTGATTTGATTTGTTTGGGGGGTTGCTATTGTTTTCCTTATGAGTCTATCTAAAGTTTTGTACATCCTGTTCATTCTTTCAAAGAACTAACTCCTAATCTTATTGACCCTATGTATTGGGTGTTTTGTTTTTTTTTTCATTTCAGTATCATTGATGTCTGCTCTAGTTTTTATTATTTTCTTCAGAGTCCGAGCAGGAGATGGGAGGGGATGTGGGGCCTCTGGTGAAGGGGTCGGGTGGGGCTCTGCATGCCTGGAATGACTGTGAACAACTTTAGAAGCCAGGGTTTCTCAATAAAATTAATACATATGGAAAAGCACAGATTCTAGAATAGCCAAAACAATCTCAAAAAGTAAAAGTCACTCTACTGTATCAAGACTGACCACACAGAAAAGGGGGGGGGGGGGGGGGGGGAATGTGCTATGAGAGAGTATCTCGCCCGCAGGGCAAAGCCTGGCAAGCTCCCCGTGACGTATTCGACATGCCAAACACAGTAACAACAAGTCTCACAATTGAGACGTTACTGGGCCCACTCGAGCAAATCGATGAACAACGGGAGGACAGTACTACAGTGCTATGAGGTAGCGAGAAAGACAGAGACCAGTGAGATCCACTCCCGGGAAGGGCCCTGGACTGTCCAAAGGCATGAAAGTCTTGGTCCCCAAAGAGGCAGAATCATCTCTTCAACAAAATACGAGAAATAGGAAAACACACGGAAGAAAGTGTCAGCCGGAACCTCACATCTTAGATAAAATGGATTCAAAGGGACCGTGCACTCGAATGGAAGCATGGAACCGTCACTGGGCCTAGAGAAAATCTGTCGGACGTAGGGTTTTTGAGGTCTGAAACCAACCAACCTAGGAAGAGAAGCTTCTACATGTTGGGCTTGATCAAAGGGTTTTTTTTTTTGTTTTTTGTTTTTTTGCTTTTTTTGGGTCACACCCGGCAATGCACAGGAGTTACTCCTGGTTCATACACTCAGGAATCACTCCTGGCAGTGCTCAGGGGTTACTCCTGGCTCAGCATTCGGGAATCACCCCTGGCGGTGCTCGGGGGACCCTATGGGATGCTGGGAATCGAACCCAGGTTGGTTGCGTACAAGGCAAAGGCCCTACCCTCTGTGCTATTGCTCCAGCCCCTTGATCAAAGCTTAAAGCTCATTTTTGGTCCCCAGACGGGCCATGGAGCAGAGCGTGTCTTGCGTGTGTGTGGCCCCCGGTGCGGCCCCACATCAGAAATGAACGGCGGAAACCCTTTCTCTGCAGAAGAAGCGGCCAAGAGAAAGGACTGGGCATCACCCACCGGTTTCTCACGGGTAGAGAAACGGCAAAGTGCTCTCAGGAGTAGACTCTGCGGGATGGAATCAATCCCAGTGGAGAACAGGCAACAGACATGAGAGCTGTAAAATGGGCCAACTGGAGCAGCACCCATGGCGTCTGGAGAGAGGGGACGCTGCGCTGGCCACCACGGGTCAGCAGGGCCATGGCAGGACATTGCAACAAAACTGAGACAGAACCCGGCACCAGCCGCCAGCGCTGGCCAGGACGTGGGGAACCTCTGGCCAGGCTCCTGGGAGTGGGAGATCATAGCACAGCCTCCGAGGGGATTCTGCGACCTTTCCCCCTGGTGACCCCTTCCGACCCTCTTTTCTTCCTCCCCCTACCCCCTGCTGCCAGCTGGGCCCCTTGACCACTGCTGTGATTCATCACTTATGAAACTGGCAGAATCTGGGCCCTCGGCTTGAGAATCGGAGTCCAGAGAACAGTCTGGCAGTTTCCTGAACAAGCCATCGTACGCTCACCGTGTCGTCCAGACACTGCGCTCCTGGACACTGATTCCAGAAACACGAAACTTACGTGGCCACAGGAGCCTGGGGGCGGCTGTCCATCATGGCCCTCTGGCCACAGACCCAGGACTGGAAGCCAGTAGATATCTCACAGACAGGCAGACGGAGGCCCGACCAGGCCTCAGAATCCGCTCCGCCACGACAGAGAGACACTCCCACACACAGAGCCGCGTAAGCTTGGTGCGCAGGGTCCCTTGCAGAAAGGGCCTCGGGGGCAGGGCCTTCAAACAGGGGGTCTAGGACAAAGAAGAGCCGGGGCTGGCTGGCTGGGCGTGACAGACGAGGACGAGCAGGAGGAAGCATCAGGCAGAGACAAGCGGTGGCCAGGGCGTCTCAGCTTTCCAGAGGGCTCGCACTGGTGGAGAGCGAGACGCATATTCCCCAGTCGCCTCGTCCTGGGAGCACCCCCGCCATACACACACACACACACACACACACACACACACACACACACACACACACGGCAGTCAGGGCCAACCTGAACACACATGGAGGCGCCTTCCTCTTGGAAACCCCCAAATCAACCGTTTCCAAACAGAGCAGTCGTGACATTAGTTTCTCATCGAAGAGGAAGGTGCCCAGAGGGTCAGAAACCAACGTGGCGTCAGGAGACAGGGATGGTCGCAGAGCCCAGCCTCACTCCGGAGTGACCGCTGGACACAGGGTCAGGACTGGCCCCTGAGCATCACCAGGTGTGACCCCAAGCGGACGGAGAAACAGGCAGCCTAAGGGCACATGGGAGCGTCGCGGGGAGAGACGTCTCCCCCTCAGGCCCTGTCAGCTGTGGCTCCAGCCCTTCCCGCCTGGAACCCCGGGCACGCGCCCTCACGCCCCCTGGTCAGCGGCGTGGCCCCCAGCCTGCCTCTTCCCACCCCGGGAGTCCCACGTGCAGGCCCTCGCGCCCTCACGCCTCTGCCACGCAGGGAGCCACGCCCCTTTGCTTCTCGTGGGCTTTGTTTTCTCGGGGTCTTTCCCAGAGGAATGCCAAGAGAGATAGCCACAAAAAAAGTCTGTCTTCGAAAACTCTTGAGGTTATTTGCCAACGTGGCTTGGCACATGCCTCAGGCAACCAACCGCAAGCTAACGTCCGAGCTCGCAAAGCAGTGCAGAGATTCGATAAGGAAGACCTCAAAGAGAGAAGAGCAGAAGTGCTGGTAGATGCGGCAGAAGCCGGGAAAAGTATTCGTAACGCCCGCCTGTCCTTCACCAACTACAAGACCAAGATGACCGTTCTCCGACGTCCTGATGGATCCATCACATCCTCCAGAACGGCAATGGAGAAGATTATCCATGACTTCTACTCAAATCTCTTCGATAGCCATGTCCACTTGCCAACATACCAAATTCCACAGGATGGATATGTTGTTCCCAACGTTCTCCCCTCCGAAATCCGACACGCCATTTCGTTGGTAAAGAAACAAACAGCACCCGGCCCAGACAAGGTCAGACCTGAACACCTGAAGAACCTGCCGTCAGTACTCATCAATACACTGGCTCGGCTCTTCACTCGCTACCTGTCTGAATGCAAGGTTCTGTCCCAATGGAAAACCAGCAGGACCGTACTACTGTTCAAGAAGGGAGACATCCACGACATTGGCAACTATCGCCCGATCTGCCTGTTGTCTGTCGTCTACAAGCTGTTCACTCAAGTCATCCTAAATAGGATTGGCAGGACACTAGATGAAGGACAACCATGCAAGCAAGCCATGTTTTGCAGAGGATTCAGCACCATTGACCATATCCACACGATAACCAAGCTCATTGAGGTTTCTCGGGAGTTCAAGATGCCGCTCTGTTTAACGTTCATTGATTTAAAGAAGGCCTTTGATTCTGTTGAGACGGAAGCGGTCATTGAAGCCCTAGCCAATCAGGGCATTCAAGCCCAATACATCAGGATCCTCTGTGAGCTGTATTACAGATTCACTACCAGGATCTCACCGTTCTACAAAGAAGTGATCATCAATGTCAAGAGAGGGGTTCAGGAGGGTGATACCATTTCACCGGAACTCTTCAGTGCCACCCTCAAGAACATCATGCGACGACTGGAATGGGAAGGAATGGGAGTGAAGATAGATGGTCGGCAATTACACCACCTCCGCTTTGCTGATGACATTGTTCTAATAACACCAAACACTAGCCAAGTGGCACAAATGCTGGCCGACTTCGACCGTGAGTGTGGAAAGGTTGGACTACAGCTGAATCTCACAAAGACAATGTTTATGAGAAACACTCTCATTCCTGACGTTCCATCGCTCTCAACAGAACGACCATCTCTGAATGCAACAGTTATGTGTACCTAGGTCAAGTCAACATGACAAATGACCTGGCACCTGAGTTGCTCAGGAGGAAGAGAGCGGCTTGGAACACTTTCAAGAGTGTCGAAGAAATAGCTAAGAGAACGAAGAACCTACAGCTCCAGGCACATCTCTTCGACTCCACCATTCTTTCTCCCTGCACTAACATATGCCTCAGAGACCTGGGCCCTACAAAAACAGGATGAGAACGCTATTCGGGTCTCCTGAAGAGGAATCAAAAGAGCTATGCTTGGAATATCACATTTCACTCAAATGAGAGAAAGAATCCAGAGTTCTGACTTCCATCAACGGTCAAGAATCAGGGACGCTGTCTCGTTTGCCAAAGCATCAAAAATCAGATGGGCTGGACACGTAATGCAATTTGGAGATGACCACTGGACGAGAGCCATTACCAACTGAATTCCACGGGACGTCAAAACACTGCGTGGCCACCCACCTACAAGATGGTCAGACTTCTTCGTCAAGACCCTGAACGATCAGTTTGAGGCTCTTTGTGTTCCTAGAATGAACAGACGCCATTGGGCTACACTAACACACAACAGGGATGCATGGAGATGTTACTGGCACCCGCTAGAGCAAATCGATGATTAACGGGAAGTCAAGTGATCAAGTGACTTTCCCGGAGATGTTCCTGTCCCCTCCGGCCCATGTCCCCCTGCTGGCAGCTGGGTCCCTGTTCGCTGGTCTCCTGCTGGCTCATGTGCTCAGTCAGAGGTGGCCCGTCCCTGCCGCACTGGGCTTGCGAGGCTCACCTGCGGTTTGAGGCTCGGGGCCTCTGTGTTCTGTGCTCCGGCCACCATGCGGCTCCTTGGGGGACGAGGGCGGACGAGCTTGTCACCGCGTGGCTTAGTGTTGGCACTTGGCTTCACTGCAGGCGCTGGATGGACCAGCAGGGGTGTGGAAATGCAGCTTTTGGCAGGGAGCAGAAAGTGAGCGTTCTGGGCTGTTGTGTCGTTACCACGTCCTGGCCCCATGCTCACCAGCGGGCTGAGTGGCCTCGTCCCCCAGGCCCACTCGGGGCTCCCATTTCTCCTCTTCGGGGCCCACCAGAGACAGCCCCTTCCCAACCTGAATGCCGCCTGCCCTGAGCGGCTCCGACAGCCGGGAGAACGCAAAGGAGCCCATGGGAACCTGAGCTCCGAGGCCCGATGCCGGCGGACGCCGGGACGCCCAGGGCCCTGGCCGCAGGGGCACCCGGCACTGACCATGGGAGATGAAATGAGAACCAAGCTCCGTGCCGGCCCGAATCCTGCCCCTCGCCGAGATGACACCCCCCAGGGCCCCTTTCACACGCGCCCCTCAGTGCCTGGAGCATGGGAGCCGGGCGCCCCTTCCCGAGGAGCCCAGTGCTCAGAGGAGCACCCCGAGGCCTGACCCAGGCGAGCATCCCGCCACGCTCAGACGCGTGCTCCGAGCTCCCGGCGGCGTCTCTCCTGCCGGGGCGCGTTCTCCCCGTGTTGTGACACGCGCCAGACTCGCGGAGCTGGGAGGGACGGGGATGGAACGCTCGCTGGTGACAGTCACAAATGCCTGTCAATTCAGACTGACGCTTCCTTCCTAAGCTAAGTGGCAGGAGGCAGAGAGATAAAACTCCCTCTCCATGATCTGATGAAAAGAAGTAAGGAAATATTTGATCTGTGCTTTTACAGGTTTCAACGAAACCGAAAGGTGGGGCGCTTCGAAGTTCCAGAAACGAAAGTCCCCAGGGAGTGAGGGCCCGGCCCCTGGCAGAGGCGTCACCCCGCTCCCCGGCACACGTGTCCCCATGGCTGCACCTCTCCTCCGTGTCCCCCGTGGCCCGGTCCCTGGCTCTGGCCAATGTGCGTCAATATAGACTTAAACATTTGAAAGGTGTTGCCCACCTCCTTGGCCCGCCCACCTGCGAGGGACAGAGAGAGAATGAGCCCCAAGGAGAAGGGCCCCCGCTGGCCCCAGGCGGCAGGGAGGTCACCCCAAGTTGGGGCGTGTCCAAGAGACCAGAGTCAGCCCAGGAAGCAGCTTTGCTCAGGGGCCTGGCGAGATGTAGGCTCCTGTCCCAAGCCACTGTGCTGGGGTCACAGGAGCGAGCTACCTGGCGGAAGAACACAGAAGCCCTTTCCAGGAAGGCCTGGCTGAAGGCTGGTGGGTGCTAGCAAACGAGGCCCCTGTGGGCAGCAAGAGGCCCTGCCACTGTGCTGGGTGAGCCCCACCCCCCCCCCACCCGCACCTGAAGACCCTACTGCAGCCGCTCCAGATAAGAGCAGGGAAGGTGCTCGCCCCGAGCCCCCGGGTCAAGCGTCCCGCCAACACCTGATAAGCTCCTGTGGCTTCACTTCCTGTGTCTGCTCACCTGTGCCCCCTGGAAGGGTCCGGCCACACCTGCCCAAGTAAGCCCCAAGCCGAGGGTGACCATGAGGGTCTGGGCCTTCCTGGGCCAGCGCCTCTCGCCCCGGGCCCCACGGCCCCCTGCAGGACCCAGGAAGTTCCAGGGTGGAAATGACATGGACGGGGGTGAGGGGCACAATTCGAGACAGGCAGGACGGCCGGCAGGAGAGAGCGGGAGGGACCCACTGAGCCGAGGGCGGGAGCCACTGGCCGGCCACGTGTGCCACAGTGAGCCCCAAACCACGCCCCGCCCCGGCTCCCCGCAGGACACGGGACTCTCCTCAGACGAAACCCAGACACAGGGGTCTGTCCGGAGGGGTCTTAGTTCTTGGGCGAGAGAGCGCCTGGGCGTCCCTCACACTCAGGCAAGCCCAGACGGGAGGATAAGCGGCGGCGTGAGTGGCCGGGGGACTCCGGCGGGAGCCAGGCACGCTGTGGGTTTCAGGAACCTGCCGTGACTCTTTTCCTCCATCCCTGGGCTCCGCCCTGGGTAGCGTCCCCCGTCGGCTGTCACTTTTCTCAGAGTGTCTCATGGCAGCCAAACTAGCGCCAGAGCTGGGGCGAAGGCTCGCTTGGTGCCAGGTGCCCACCTGGGCTCCAGCTGCCACCGACACGGTTTACGCTCAGGAACGTCTCACCCCAGAAAACACCTCACTCAGGAAGGTCATAAGAGACAGTGAAGGTCATTTCTTATTGATCAAAGGATCTGTACAACAGGAAGAACTTACAATAATAAGTGTATATGCACCTAATGAGAGACCAGCAAAGTACTTAAAACAACTACTCATAGATTTGGAAAAAGACATCAACAGCAACACAATACTAGTGGGAGACTTCAACACTGCTTTGTCATCTCTTGATAGATCAACCAGACTCAAGCTTAGCAAGGACATACTTACTCTGAGGGAAACAATGGAAGAAAGGGACTTAGTAGATATATACAGGACACTTCATCCACAAAAAGCTGAATACACATTCTTCTCAAGCGTACATGGAACATTCTCCAAGATAGACCACATGCTGAGCCACAAAACATGCCTCCATAAAATTAAGAAGGTAGAGATTGTATCAACAATCTTCTCAGACCATAATGCGCTGAAATTAGAAGTAAATCACACACAAAAACAGAAAACTAAATCAAACACCTGGAAATTAAACAGTGCTCTACTGAACAACGAGTGGCTTAGACAGGAAATCAAAGAGGAAATCAAAAGATTCCTAGAAACAAATGAAAATGAGGACACGAGTTACCAAAACTTATGGGACACAGCAAAGGCTGTGTTAAGAGGAAAGTTTATAGCTCTACAAGCATTCCTCAGGAAGGAGGAGCGAGCACACATAAGTAACCTAACCTCACAGCTTAAGAGCTTGGAGAAGGACCAAAAAAAGGAGCACAACCCGAACAGGAGGAAGGAAATAATAAAACTCAGAGCAGAGATTAACGAGATGGAAACCCAAAAAACAATCCGAAAGATCAATGAAACCAAGAGCTGGTTCTTTGCGAAAATTAACAAGATCGATAAGCCTCTAGCAAAACTCACAAAGAAGGGGAGAGAGAAAACCCTAATAAACCGAATCAGAAATGAAAAGGGGGTCATTACAACAGAAACCACAGAAATTCAGAGGATCCTCAGGGAGTACTTTGAGAAGCTTTATGCCACGCAACATCAAAACCTCGAGGAAATGGATAAATTCCTAGACTCCTACAGACTCCCAAGGCTGAACCAAGAAGACCTGGAATACCTGAACAGACCTATCACCATCAAGGAAATTGAAATGGTAATAAAAAGTCTCCCCAAGCACAAAAGTCCTGGCCCGGATGGATTCACCAGTGAATTCTTCCAAATCTTTAAAGAAGACTTACTCCCAATCCTCTTTAAGCTTTTCCACGGAATTGAAATATCAAAAACACTTCCGAATAGTTTCTACGAAGCGAATATCACACTGATACCAAAAGCAGACAGAGATACCACAAAGAAAGAGAATTACAGGCCGATATCCCTGATGAACACAGATGCAAAGATCCTCAACAAACTACTAGCAAATAGAATCCAACTACTCATCAAAAAGATCATACACCATGACCAAGTAGGATTCATCCCAGGGATGCAAGGATGGTTCAACATTCGGAAATCAATCAACATAATCAACCATATCAACAAAAGAAAAGATAAAAGCATATGATCATATCAATAGATGCAGAGAAAGCATTTGACAAGGTCCAGCACCTCTTTATGATGAAAACCCTAGCCAAAATGGGTATAGAGGGGACTTTCCTCAACATAGTTAAAGCCATCTACCACAAGCCTACAGCAAGCATCATCCTCAATGGGGAAAAACTGAGAGCCTTCCCTCTAAGATCAGGGACGAGACAGGGATGCCCACTCTCTCCACTGCTGTTCAATATAGTACTGGAAGTACTTGCAATAGCGATTAGGCAAGAAAAAGATATTAAGGGCACTCAGGTAGGAAAGGAAGAAATCAAGCTCTCACTATTCGCAGATGATATGATACTCTACTTAGAGAACCCAATAACCTCCACCAAAAAACTCCTAGAAACAATAGACTCGTATAGTAAAGTTGCAGGCTATAAAATCAATACCCAAAAGTCCATGGCATTCCTATATGCAAACAGTGAGAGGGAAGAAAGCAACATGAAAAAAACAATCCCGTTCACAATTGTGCCCCAGAAAATCAAGTACTTAGGAATCAGCTTAACTAAGGAAGTAAAGGACCTGTACAAAGAAAACTACAAAACGCTACTTCAGGAAATAAAAGAGGACATGAGGAAATGGAAAGATATCCCCTGCTCATGGGTCGGGAGACTTAACATTGTCAAAATGGCAATACTACCGAAAGCATTGTATAAATTCAATGCAATCCCTATAAGGATACCCACGACATTCTTCAAAGAAATGGAGCAAACACTCCTGAAATTTATATGGAACAATAAGCCACCACGAATAGCTAAAGCAATTCTTGGGAAAAAGAAAATGGGAGGAATCAACCTCCCGAACTTCAAACTGTACTACAAAGCAGTAATAATTAAAACAGCATGGTACTGGAACAAAGGCAGAACTGCAGACCAATGGAACAGGGTTGAATACACTGACATCTCCCCTCAATCATATGCTCATCTAATCTTTGATAAAGGTGCAAGTAATGTGAAGTGGAGTAAGGAAAGCCTCTTTAATAAATTGTGTTGGCATCACTGGACGGCTACATGCAAAAAAATAGGCTCAGAACTCTGCCTAACACCATGTACAAAAGTAAGATCAAAATGGATTAAAGACCTCAACATCAGACCAGAAACCATAAGGTACATTGAAGATAAAGTTGGCAAAACCCTCCATGACATTGAAGCTAATGGTATCTTCAAAGATGCCACGCCACTGGCCAAGCAAGTGAAAACAGAGATAGATAAATGGGACTATCTTAAACTAAGAAGCTTCTGCACCTCCAAAGAAACAGTGACAAAATACAAAGACAGTCTACAGAATGGGAAAGGATATTCACCGAATACACATCTGACAAGGGGTTGATATCCAGGATATACAAAATACTGGTTAAACTCCACAAGAAGAAAACATCCAACCCCATCCAAAAATGGGGCAATGAAATGAACAGAAACTTTCTCAAAGAAGAAATCCGAATGGCAAAAAAGCACATGAGAAAATGCTCTACATCATTAATCATCAGGGAGATGCAGATCAAAACCACAATGAGATACCATCTCACACCTCAGAGACTGGCCCACATTCAAAAGAACAAAAGCAACCGATGCTGGCGTGGATGTGGCAAGAAAGGGACACTCCTTCACTGTTGGTGGGAATGTCCACTGGTTCAGCCCTTCTGGACAACAGTATGGACGATTCTCAAAAAATTAGAAATTGAGCTCCCATTTGACCCAGCAATACCACTCCTGGGAATATATCCCAGAGAGGCAAAAATGTATAGTCGAAGTGACATCTGCACTTGTTTGTTCATTGCAGCACTCTTTACAATAGCCAGAAACTGGAAGAAACCTGAATGCCCAAGAACAGATGACTGGTTAAAGAAGCTTTGGTACATCTACACAATGGAGTACTATGTAGCTCTTAGAAAAGATGAAGTCATGAAATTTACATACAAGTGGTACAATATGGAAAGTATCATGCTAAGCGAAATGAGTCAGAGAGAGGGATAGACATAGAAAGATTGCATTCATCTGGGGGATATAAAGTAACAAAGTATGAGATTAATACCCAAGAATAGCTGAGATCAGCACCAGGAGGACTATTCCATAACTTAGAGGCCAGCTGGGTATCCTAGAGGAAAGGGCAGTTCAGATAGAGAAGGGAGCACCAAATAAAGGGTGTTTGGAGGATCCTCCCAGGAGGGGAGATGCATGTCGAAAGTAGACTATGGACTGAACATGTTTGCCACTCAATGCCTCTTTTGCAGACCACAACACCCAAAAGGAGAGAGAGAACACAGGGGATTGCCCTGCCACAGAGGCAGGGGGGGTGGGGGGATGGGGGTGGGGGGATATTATCCATGGTGGTGGAAAATGGGCACTGGTGGAGGGATGGGTATCTGATCATTGTATAATCGAAACCCAAGCACAAAAATTTGTAAATCTACAACTGTACCTCATGGTGTTTCACTAATAAAAAAAAATTTGAAAAAAAAAAAAGAAAACACCTCACTCTACCAGGAGGCAACTCACACCTCAACACGCCATCGGGGCTGTTGGGCGCCTCTGCCCCCTGCCAGCCGCTCCCCCTGCCCGTGACCCCGGGAGCCCCAGGAGTGCCGCCGCCTTTCCATGCTGGGCTCCCGGTTGAGAGCAGGAAGCGACTCCCACAGCTCTACCGAGGCACCTGCGGGCAGCGCGGCCTCACCGAGGGCGGAGACACCGCACGGCTAGAGAGGGGTCTGAAGCTTGCCAGAGAGCCCCCAGGCAGATGAGTGGGGGCCTGGGGTCCCCGTCATCCCTGCTTCTTCTCTGAGAAGCTCCTCTGGCGCATGGAAGCCTGATGCCCGCCCCCAGCCCAGAGCAGAGTCGACCCCGTGTTGGAAGATTCGCTCGGCCCATGACCAGGCACCCGGCCAGACCCAGGCACGTCCAGGGGGCGGGAACTTCCCACAAAGAGTGTCCAAGCCAGGACTTCCACAGGAAGGAAGGAAGGAAGGAAGGAAGGAAGGAAGGAAGGAGAGAAAGGAAGGGAGGGAGGGAGGGAGGGAGGGAGGGAGGGAGGGAGGGAGGGAGGGAGGGAGGGAGGGAGGGAGGAGGGAGGGAGGGTAATAGAAAGTAAGAAAGATAGAGAGAAAGAAAGAAAGAAAGAGAGAGAGAGAGAAAGAAAAAAAGCAATTTCCCCACAGTGCAGCACTTGTGCATAGATGCCTGTCGGGCGTTCCTGAAACCCTCTGGAGAGGTTCTCCCTGGCCCAGCACCGTCACTGCTGCCTGTTCGGGAAGGTCCCAGTGCCTGCTGGCCACAGTGGGCCCAGCAGGGTCCTTCCTCCTCGTTTCCATCCCGGACGCCCAGAGCTCTTGTCCTTGGGCCCAGGAAGGAAACCCAGTCAGCAAATGCGGTTTAACTGGTGCCGTAGAGCAGAGACACGGGAGGGGCCTTCAGACACCAGCCTTTGACCCTCCAAGCACCAGCCCTCCCCCAGGGCCGAGGGCTGGACCCTGGGCCCCAGCTTCTGCTCCAATCAGGGTCACCTGTGACTCGGGGCCAGCATGGGAGCCTTGGGCGGCCGCGGGAGGTCCCGGAAGGATGCCCAGGACAGCTGGTGGCCGGCACGTGGTGGGACGCAGAGCCCAGCCTGAGGGCCAAGCGGGAGGTTCCCAAGGAGGCCCTTTGCTGCCGAGCCAGACACACGCATCACAGCCAGCACTGCCCAGAGAGCGGCCCTGGGCACCTCTCCTGCTCCTCGACCCGCCAGGGGCCGGAGCTGGAGGCCGCTTCCCTCTCCCGAGGAGAGAGCAGGAGGCAGTCACTGCCCGGCACGGTAACAGGGCTCCCGGCACCTCCCTTCCTCACCACCCAGACCCCAGCCGGGGGCAGGCGCGGGGCAGCCCGGGCTCCTGCAGGGCGCCCAGGGCTCCGGGCCAGCTCCCGCGACGCCTGTTTCTCCCCAGGGTCCCGGAGGCCGGGAGCAGGGCAGCCCTTCCTCCCCTCCCCTCCCCTCTCTCACTACCAGAGGCTCCTGCTGGGGCCACTCCTGTGACATGTGACCCCACGGGACAGTGACCGTTGCCGTGGGCCTGGCTCTTGGCAGCAGTGCCTGTGGGTGAACCCCAGACCCCCCACCCCCAGCGAGCTGTCCTGTGACCCGGAGGTCCAGGAAGCACCAGCACGTTTCACGCGTGGCCTCACAAACCCCTGCCTGGTGCCTGGGAGCCCTACTGACTCACGATCTGTTCCAGTGAAATGCCCAGTCCCTGTGGCAGTGCGCTGGGGTCTCACCGCTCCCTGCCTCACCCCTGCCTAGTGCCGCAGGACGCCCACCCTGGGCTGCCCCCGACTCCAGGCAGGATCAGGGGCCACTCCGAAGCTCTTCAGGCCTCCGCACTCTGAGCGACTTGGTTCTCTCATGGCTAGACCCAGGGGGTTGCTTGACCAGCCGGCAGGGGTGGGCAGGGTGGGAGGGAGACGGAAGGAGGGGAGAAGGAGAGAGAGGAAGAAAGGGAGGGAGGGGAGGGACGGAGAGGAGGGGGGAGGCGGGAGGGAGGAGTGAGCACTGCGGGGAGAGAGTGCTGGGCAGGACCTGGGCCCCCCGAGCAGCAAGGCGCGACCCCCTGCTCGGGAAAAGATGTGCGGAACTGAGAACTCGGGCGTGGAGACCAGGCCACAGGGAGGAGCAGCCGGGCTCCATCTCCTGCGTGGCAATGCAGGGGGCCGACAGCGACGCCCACTCCCGAGCCCATGGCCGGGTTGGATGGCGGGAGTGCGGGAGCCGCCTGGGCTACCCCCCTCACAGTGAGCCCAGCCAAGCCCACCCGCCGCTGCCCACTCTACACGGGGCAGCCCAGGCTCGCCCCAGCTCCCAAAGGCCCCCCGTGAGCATGCGCCGAGTCCGGCCTGGGGCTTCGTTGCTCACCACAGGCAAAATGTACGTGTCTGGGATCACAGAAGAACCGAGAAACCAGCTGGTGGCCGCGGGCTCCGTCCGACCCTGCCTGGACGCCACGAGTCTTCCGTGGGATGGGCCGCGTGTGCGCAGTCTTGCTTGTGCGCGAGAGTGTGAGCTCACAGCACGATCCGTGTGCACGAGTCCTGGAGGCCGGGAGCAGGGCAGCCCTCCCTCCCCTCCCCTCCCCTCCCCTCCCCTCTCGTGTGCGTGTGCATGAGTGTGTGCACCCGTGTGTCTATGCACGTGAGTGTGTGCGTGTGCCAGAGCGTGTGAGTTCACGGCATTGTGTGTGCACGAGTGTGTGAGAGTTTGAGTGCACCACGTGAGTGTGGGCTTGTGTGTGTGAAGAGTGAGCGCACATACATGAGTGCTTCATGCGTGCGTGTGCACAAGCTTGCGTGCACAGGGGTGTGAGTGCACTGCAGTGTGTGCATATCTATCCGTGCGCATAAGTGTGGGTACGTGTGCAGGACTGTGCTGTGTGAATGAGTGTGAGTGTCGTGTGTGAGTGTACCGCACGGGTGCGCGTGCCTGTGTGTGAATACGTGTACCTGTGCTCATGATTGTGTGTACCTGCGTGTGCATGCCTGTGCAATGTGGGCCCGTGTGTGCATGTGTGCACATGTGGATGTGTGGATGTGGGTGTGTGCCTGTGTGCTTTTGTGCCTGTGTGCACATATGTATCCACGTCTGTGTGGGCATGTGCAACTGTGTGTCTGTGTGCGCACATGTGTATCTCTGTGTGTGCCTGTGTTCGTGTGTGCGTGTGCGCAGGTGTGTCCATGTGTACCGGGGGCGTGCACCTGGAGGTGTGCACCTGGGGGTGTGCCTGTGTGTGCCTGTGTGTGTGCGTGTGTACCTTAATGCATGGGTATGTGCACACATGAACCTGCGTATGCACGTGTGTGTTTGTGCACCTGTGTGCGTGTGTGTGGGCACGCATGTACCTGTGTGTAAGCACATGTGTGTGCGCGTGTGCCCATGTCTGAGTGCCTGGTAGCACGGCGACTGCTGGGCTTCTCTGGAGGACAGTGAACAAGGTGTCGTTGGACGTGATCGTTCTCCTTGATTTTATTCACTAGGTAAATCTCGGCTTTTCCCCTGGGAAAGGCTTCCCAGTGTCGCCCCCAGAAGGTGCAGCGGGAGTGGACGCGGCCGGGCCTGCACCCCTGGGCTCCGCCCTTTCTGGAGCCAGACCACGCCCGCTCCTGCCCCTCGCTCTGGGCACATTGTTCCCAAATGTCGGTTCCCGCTGGGAGCCGGCTGCTTCTCTCCTGCCGTCTGCCGCCACCTGCTGGAGGAAGCGGGCACAGCGGGCAGAGCGCCGGGTCAGGGACTGCCCGGTGGCCAGGACCCAGGGTGGGCCCCACAGGGAACAGGACACGGTGTGGGTCCCTCCAGGGAACAGAGCCGGTGCTGAAACCGTGTTAGCCAAGGAGTCGGGGTGCGTGCTGCTGCGAGCCGGCCGCATCCTCACCTGGTCTCGTGGGAGGCGCTGAGCTGCGGACAGTCAGTCAGGTCCCCCTGTGCATCCCCTCCCCGCGTGGGAAGGGGGACAGGGGCTCAGCTGGGATGGGGGGGCCGCGGGCCTGAGGGAGGGGGCCCTCAGCGTCCCAGATCCTGCGCGCGGCTCTCTAGGGGCGGCTATTACGGGCCCATGGAGCATGGCCCGGGCAATGGTGCAGGTCCTGGTGCAGCCGCTGACCCCGCGCCCGCCTGACCTGTCTGCCCGCCTGATCTGTCAGCGGGACAGGCTGGAAAAGCCCCCGGAGGGCAGCCAGGCAGCCAAGGGGGCACCTCCTGTCTGCCCCTGCCAGCCGCCCACCCATAAGTGGCTCCGGTGCCCTCCCCACCCCACCCCCGGCCTAAACAGCTGCCCAGGGCATGCCCGGACGTGACTCTGTGGGAACAGACCCTCCCCGAGTGGGGGTGCAGCTCACGGACCGGATCCTGTGCCCTCAGCCCCCCACGGGCCCGATTGGTGGCTCCCCTCTGCCTCTTCGCGCCCGCGTTTAAGCAACGCCACAGAAGACTCAGAACGACCCGCACCTTCGCTCAGTGAAAGAGGGAGAGTCTGCAGAGCCGTGTCCACACATGCACGGAGACCGCGTGTACACGCTTGCACGCGTGTGCGTGACGGTGTGTGCATGCCCCCACGTGCCCTGTGTGCACGTGCATGTGTTCTTGGGCACACACCCACAGGCCCGTCTTCACACGCAAGGAACATGCCGTGTGTGGGCACATGCGTGTGTACCCACGCGTGCTCATGTGCGTGCCCCTCTGCCTGTGCGTGTAGATGCTCCCGTGCTCGGGAGTGTGCGCACATTCGCGTACAGGCGTGTACATATGCACACGCACAGGCGAGTGAGTCCTGCCTTGCCTCGGGGACACCCAGCTGACAGGGGCCAGCCGGGGGCCGTCGGGGCCGGTCCCAGCGCTGTGTGGGCCATGGCGCCACTCACTCCTGCCCCTCGCCCCGCCCCAGGAATCCCGGGGGGACTCTCCGAGCCTGCGCCTCGGGACTGGGTGTTTGTGACAGGGAAGGCCGTGAGCACCCGAAGGAGGGGCCCCCTCTTCCCCCCGAGACGCAGCTTCCTATGGGGTCCCCGTGGGCGCAGGGGCACCCAGGTTCCTCTGAGAAGCCCCAGGCCCTGAGCGGCCCCTCCCACAGGGCAGGAGGGGCCCTGAGCCCGGTGCAGGTGGGGGCGGGCGGGCGGGCCCTGCAGAGAGTGGAACCACGTGGCGGGGCACAGGGGGCCCGGGGGGGGGGGGGCAATCCAGGCGGGGGTTGGCCAGGGGTCAGCGTGGGCAAGGTCGAGGGCAGACTCGGGAGCCGGAGGAGGGGGCAGCTCTGGGCCTGACCCTCAGCCCCTGCACAGTCCGTCACGGTGGCCTGCGCCCTCGTCCCTACGCTCTCGGTGCTGGGCGGGTGGGGACGAAGAGGCCAGAGCCATGGGCCGGAGCTGGAGTGTGAGGGTGGGTGCCGGGCGCAAGTTGGGGCCCCGGGGGTGGGTGCCAGGCCCCGGCTGCGGCAGACCCGTTGCGCGCAGTGGGCTCGGGTGCGGGAACCAGGTCCTGTGAAGGGCTCGGGCGCAGAGGAGAGCAGAGGAGCCTCCGGCGGCCGGGCCGGGGCCTCCCCTTCCCTGCTCCACACAGGAGCGAGCGCCCAGGCGAGGCAGGGCAAGGAGGGCGCCCGGCAAGGAGGGCGCTGCAGGGCCGCCGTGAGGGCTGGGCTGGCTTCTCTCCTGCGCCACCCGGGGAAGGACGGGCTCTTGTGTCTGACGCGTCCCCCTGGGGGCAAGGGGCCCTTTCTTCTCCTCCTCGCCTCTCCCCAGCAGATGAACTCTCAGTGCCTGCGGCCCCCCACCGCCGCCCCTGCTGTGAGCCATTGTCTGCCAGAGAATAGAGGCAGCAGAGACAGGCGTGATGAGGACGGAACCCCAAGCCGCTCCTTTCTCCTTTTCTCTCCTGCCTTCATCCCACCCCCACCCACCCCCCAGAATCACAGCTGCTTCTGTCACAACTGGGCTTTGAAAGACTCAGAGGCAGGAAGGAGCAGAGCAGTGGCAGCGAGGGAGAGAGGCACGGAGAAAGGGTGGAGACGCGGAAGAAGGGGTTAGATGCAGAAGGAGGGGGCGTGGATCAAGAGGCGGGTGTAGATGTGGAGATGGAGGGGGCGTGGGGGCGGGACGTGGCGTGAACTTGGCAGAAACGGGGGCAGCACAGATTCCCCCTCGGGGGCGCTGGCCGCACGCTCGCCCAGTCCCCTCGCTCTGGAGACCCAGAGCTGTGGACAGTCCCTGCCTCCACCACTGCCCGGGAGCTGACCCGGCTGGGAAGAGGCCGCAGGAGAGACCCCGCAACCGGCCTGGCCAGGCCCACTCTGCAGGGCTGGGTGGGGAGAGGCCACCGCTCGGGTGCCGCGGGGGTGGGGCTGAGGGGGACGGGCGCCCCGTGCCCAGTGCAGTGGGTGCCCTGAGCAGGCCAGGCCAGCCTGTGTCCAGGGGGGCCCCTCACCCCTCACCCCTCTCGCTCACAGGCACGGGGGGAGGCCAGTGCTGACCCGAGCTCAGGCACGGACACACGCCCCGGCCGGCCTCAGGCATGGGCACGAGTGCGTGCATGAGTGTGAGTTAGTAGATGTGTCGCGTGTGGTGTGTGTATGAGCATGAGTGTGAATGAAAGTGTGACTGTTCATACACATACACACACACACGGGTGCACACTCATGTCTGTAAGCTCTCACACACCCGTTCAACCACACACTCGTGCACACACACAGCTCACATGCATAGCCATGGAGACGCCAACCGCCAACTCACACGAAGCATCACGCAAACCTACGTCACACACACTCACACCCCCATGTCACACACACCTGGCACTCCAGCCCACACACGTCCTCACAGTCTGCTCACGTGCACTCACACAGCTCATGCACACCCACCCCCACCCCGTCTCTCACCCGCGTGCCGACGCGCTCACACAGCCTCACAGACACACCAGCTCACGCTCACTCGCCCACACACTCGGTCACGGCGCCCTCGCGCCTCACACACTCGCACACGTTCACTCTCTTGCACACTCACACACCCACTCGCTCTGTCCACTGACACGTGGGCACACTCCACGCCCACTCTCTCACACTCACTCACTCTCGCACTCACACCCACTCACACTCGCTTTCACACTCAAGCGCACACTTATGCGCACACTTGCTCCCACACTCACACACACTTGCTCTCATTCACACTCACTCTCACATACACACTCACTCTCACACTTATGCTCACACTCATGTGCACACTCACACTCGCTTACACTTACCTCACACCCACGCTCACCCACTCACTCACACTCACGCTCTCTGCCCCCGCGCTCCGTGACGCCGGGTGCGGGGTGCCTGAGCCCCGGGAGGTGTGTGCCCGCGGCCCAGCAGACCTGCCACTCCCACCCAGGCTGCCTGCTCAGCTCCGCGACACGGGCCCTGTGGGTCCCCTCGCCGCTCCCTCGGCCCCTCCTTCCCCGCCTGCCGGGCACAGGTTCCATGTGTGTCTGTGGAAGCCCCCGGGCCACACTGCACTTGCCGCCGTCCTCACGGGGTCCCAGAGGCTGCCGTGCTGGGGGACCCCGCCCCCTCCCGCCCCAGCCCCCCGGGCCCGTGGGGACGCCTGACCTGCTGTCCTCACTCACGGCTGTTGGCGAGACCCTCACATTGCAATGAGGGGGAGAGGGTACCCGCAGTCCAGCTGGCCATCCAGAGCCCAGCCTTTGTCCACTGCGGATCAGGGGGCAGGAGGGGTCAGCGGGGTCCTACTGCACGGTGGGGGAGGCCCACGGCCCATGCAGCCCCCCCAGGGGCCCTGCCGGCTCTGGTCACCAGGAGAGCACTGGCCGGCACCCCCCCCCACAAAGACCTCCCCAGAGCTGCCCCCCAAGCTCATTCCCTGAGGTCTCCGGGCACCAGGAATGTTCTGGAATGCGCCAGACTGCACAGTCTGATGCCACTGTCCACTATGTGTCCAAGGCTGTGCACAGACACTGTGCACCCCTGATGGCCACTCGGGGCTCTGGCAAATGACTACCGGACATTGGCAGGAGACGATGATTCTTTCCTCAAGCAGCCAGTGTTGGCCAGTGGGTGCCCCGACAGTGCTGACGTGTGGCCTGGTTAGACATGCCCCTTCTGGCCACCCTGGGGCCCCCGTTGCCCCCTGCTGACCTCGTGCCCTCCTCATCCCCAGGCAGGAATGGATCTGTGAGCTGGAGCGTTGCCAGGCCCCCGGAACCCCTGGCAGCCCCCGAATATTCCTACAGGGGCATCTGCTCAGGCATGAGCCCGTCGCTGGTGCAGGAGAAGCCCCCAGATGAGGCTCCATGAGTTGCTCAGGGGGTCTTTGCTGTGCCGTCGTCCCACCCCCCCAGCGGGCAGCGCGACTGGTGCTGACTCTGCACACCCATTCCCGGTGTGGCCTCGCACCCTGCCTGCCGGGCTGAGACACAGATGGGCCCGCACCCCAGAAGGAGGGCTACTGGCAGACCCCCGCCTGCTGCCAGGGCCCGACTGTGTCCCCTCAGTAAAGACCCCGTGTGCACAGGGCGGGGACAGACAAGGACCTGGACAAGCTCTTCCGAGCCCCCGACTGTCGCAGGCTGTCCCCAGAGAAGACCCCACTGTGGGGCGGCGGGGAGGGCACCGGCCCGGCTCAGCCCGCCGGCCAGGAGGACGCTGAGTCCAGAGCCAGGCGGACACACTGAGCAGGGCCGGGTGGTGCCGGAACCCAGACAAAAGGCAGCCGAGCCGAGCCTCCCGCCGGCAGGGGCAGCGGCTCACCAGCACGGCCTGCGGGCGAGGGGGCGTCCGCTGGGCGGGAGCCAGCCCGGCTCCTTCTGTTCTGAGACCTGCGGCCAATTCCAGCCTGTGAAACGGCCCGGGTGATCTTAATTTGACAGTTGTCGACGTTTCAGAACCACTGCCAAGTCCAACCAAATGGAAGCCTCTGCCGCGGGCGCGGGCGGGGGCCGGCGGCGTCTCTCCGAGTTGCCAAGCGGAGCCGCGGAGCACACCTGTGTCCCTCTCCTGTCACGGCCCATTAGCCCCCGTCCACGAGACGCCTGCGGGCGGGGCAGGCAGGCTCCCCAGCTCTGTACGTCGGCCAGAAGGAGCGAGAGCTGTGGGCAAAAATTTAAGGCTGGTGGGTCAGAGGGACCGTGCACTAAAATGTGAAAATGAGGAAAATCGAGGTGCGGCTTGTAAACCATTCCGTTAAAAGGAAGAGGGTGACGTCGTGGTCCACACCTCGACGGTCCGCAGGGACATCTTGGCCCGGCTAACTCTGCGGGGGACTTAGCTGATTCGACACCGCCTGGGAGCAACAGAAGAAGCAACGGGAGGGACAGTGGGAGGACCGAGGCGACTTTGGCCCCTGCCTCGGCCAGGACACTCGTGGAAAGAAGCTGAGACGGCAGCGTGGGCGCTGGGGCAGGACCCCTGTTGGTGACAGAGGCTGCCCCACCCAGCGTCCCTCCCACGGGCCCCACACTCGCTGCACCGGCACCAACACCGCCAGGAATATTCGCCTGTTTCCGTGCCCCGGTCGGCGGGGCCCCAGATAGAGCCTGAGAACGTGCAGGGGCCCAGCACGCCCGTGGTCTCAGGGAGCCGGTCAGTAAAGTCCCTCAGTGACCGCAGGGCCTTACCTTGACTCACTGGAGGCCTGTGGAGTGAATGTCCCGGGGCCTCCCACACCTGCTGCCACAGTCTTCGGGCTGCCGGGCCCCCTCAGCCAAGCTGACTCTCCCCTGCCTGACTCTCCCCTCCCTGACTCTCCCCTCCCTCCAGGTCTGCCCATCTCCTGGCTTTCCTCCCTTCTTCCGTTCCCATGGTTCTTGATGTCTTGTCTTTCTGCAGGGCCCCGTGTCCTGGTCTCCCTCGCAGCCTCTGCTGTTTCCTCCACCCCTGCATCCGGGACAGCTCCCAGACAGCTGGGCAGAAACTCCGTCGGACCCTCCTCAATCATCCGAGTCTGTCGTTGCTGTTGGCACCCAGTGCCACTCCTTTTCTACCCCAAACCTCCTGGCTCTTGGCACAGCGTAGCTCTCCAGAACAGCCAGGCACTGTGTCATGGCACAAGCCTCGGTGCCCTTCGAATTCCACGCTGCATTCCCAAGCACACGGCAGATACGCTGGACAGACACGTGGACATTGACAGGGTCGGTGAGATAAATACAAAGATACAGGAAACCAGAAAATATTTGAACTGATCATGAAAAATCAAATCAAAATTGTTAAATGAATCTCAAGTAAGAAGCTAAATAGAAAGAAATTTATAGAATTAAGTATTTTAGAAAAGAAGAAACATTTAAAATGATTGAGCTTTTAAAAAGCATTAGGTTCAGCCCGAGAACAGATGACTGGTTAAAGAAACTGGTACATCTACACAATGGAGTACTATGCAGCTGTTAGAAAAGATGAAGTTGTGAAATTTACATAAAAGTGGTACTACATGGAAAGTATCATGCTAAGGGAAATGAGTCAGAAAGAGAGGGACAGACATAGAAAGATTGCGTTCATCTGGGGGAAATAAAGCAACAAAATAGGAGACTAGCACCCAAGAGTGGCCGAGATTAGTACCAGGAGGTTTACTCCATGGCTTGGAGGCCATCCGCACATGCTAGGGGAAAAGGCCGCTCAGATAGAGAAGGGAGCACCAAATAAAGGGTGTTGGGAGGATCCTCCCAGGATGGGAGAAGTGTGCTGAAAGTAGACTAAAGACCGAACATGATTGCCACTCAATGCCTCTCTTGCAAACCACAACACCCAAAAGGGGAGAGAGAACAAAAGGGAATGTCCTGCCACAGAGGCAGGGTGGGATGGGGGGATGAGGGGTGGGAGGGATACTGGGACCCGTGATGGTGGAAAATGGGCACTGGTGGAGGGATGGGTACTTGATCATTGTATAACTGAAACCCAAGCACAAAAATTTGTAAGTCTACGACTGTACCTCATGGTGTTTCACTAATAAAAAAAGATTAAATGAAATTTAAAAAAATAAAAGCATTAGGTTCACAGCAGACTTCTCTCATAAAACTCTACAAGCAAGAAAAAAATGAAATAGCATACACAACAGATTGAGTGAAAAGAAACTCCAACCAAAAGCTTCTACCCAGCAAGACTGTCACTCAGCATGTCAGGAGAGAAGGGCCCAGCGTCAAGCAGCAGTCAAGGGTGTTTGGAACCCAGCCCAGCTCTGGGCACCCTTGGGCCCTAACGAACAGAACCTCCAACAGCACAAATGACCCAACTCCTCCCACGGGCAGGAGAGCAGAGCCCTTGTAGCAGGGATTCCCTAGATAGTGACCGAGACCCTCCTGTAAAGCAACCCAGAGCCCCGTGTCAGGAGACCAAGCCCAGCGGCTGCTACTTATAGGGGACACTTAAATTATCATGACAGACGGGCTGGGAGACCGTCATGCGAGCTAGTGGCCGAGATGGTCATGAGGCAGCCGACCATTCTGGCTTCAGACCACACAGCATTCAAACGTAAGAGGGAATTAAAGTAAGGAGGGCTTTGCGTACTGGGTAAGGTGTGCACAGAACAAGAGGCCTTGCTCCCATCAGCGTGGGTGCACCAAATATCCCCAAGAGCAAATGAGTGGGTTCAGCTGACTTCCTTCGGGAGTGCTCCCAAGCTTCAGAGACTAGAGTCGCACTACTCAGCTCTCCAAAGCGCCAGGAAGTAGGAATCCTCCCGACAGCTCCAAGATTCCAGTATCACCCTAAGGCCCAAAACAGACAAACGCTGCTAAGAGAGTTATAGACCAATATCCCTGATAAGCACGGACGCGAAAATACTCAACAAAATCCTAGAGAACCCAAGGCAGCAATGGAACAAATATACCGGGATCCAGTGGGGCCCATTCCGGGGGTGCAAGGGTGGTTTCATGGACTCAACTCAATGAATCTAATGCGGCATAGCAAGGAAAGGACGATGAGGATAGTCGGGGTATGTCATCGGATGCAGACACGGGAGACATTGTGCTCCCCGACTGTAGATCACCCCACAAAGCAGTAACAGCCGAACTGCATGGTTCAGACCCGCAGACCCCGGAAACGGAACTGGAGTCCTGGGGTCCAGCCCGGGTTCACGGCTGGTTGTGATAAAGGAGCCAGAGCAGAAGATGGAGCAAAGAAAGTCTCTTCCAGGGACGATGCCAGGAAGGGGAGAGCCATGCATGAGTGGCAGATGGAAAGGGAACTGCACCTCACGCCGTCCACACACGTGAACTCGAAGAGGATTCCAGGTCTTGCGGCCAGGCCCGAATCCAGGAAGGACTCTGAAGAAAGGCCAACAGAACTCTCCAGGAAACGACCCCCGGGTCCTTGTCAGGACGGACACGAGCAAAGGCCCAGAAACCAAAGCAAACGCAGGGAGCTGAATCCGGTGAGAAGCTTCTGCACAGGCGAACCAGGGCAAAGGCCCCTGAGCGGGGGGCACTGCAGAGAGCGGCCAGTCTGTGCCCATGCTCCCAAGCACTGCGAAACTCGACACAGAAACCCAAGAGACCCGTACAAAGTGGGAGAGAACAGGCATCCCCAGGAAGACGCGGGGGGCTGACGACAGATGAAAACGTGCACGTGACTCGGATTAGGGAGATACAGATCCAGTGAGCTCCCGGCTGGGGCCGGTGTGGGTGGTCCCTGGTCAGCGCCCCCTCCCTGCTGTGGGCACTGCCTTCAGGCCAGGAAGGGGACCAGCCCCCGAGGACCCTGTGGACACCTAGCAGCGGTGCTCGCCCTCCCTCTGGTCTGCTTGGGGCCTCGAAGGGGGGTGGGGACCGTCACGGCTGCAAATCCTCCAACTCTGTGTGGGAGTCCAGCCTGGCGCTGTTGAGGTGTCAATAACACCAGTTGGGGGTTCCTTCCCACTCACACTGTCAAGGGGTTGAAAAGGAAAGCCTGGGGTCACTTATTAGGGGTCATCTCTCCTGCAAGCGCCCCGTGTTTGCTGCCGGTCTGAGGGTTTGGCTCTGCCCGCTGCCACGTTAGCAGGGCCCAGGTCAGCACCTCAGCGCCAGACCCGCTGACTAGTGCGGCATTCACGCAGCCCATGGGCGGGGGAGGCAGTGAATCCGTGTGGCCTCCATCTCACTCCTCGGGCCCCTGAGTCCAGAACAGGGTGTGCGAGGGGTCCCTCAGGGGACCCAGTTGACCCCGAGGGGGCAGCCAGCCCAGCAAAGCCAGAGCCGTCGTGGGGGAGGGGGCTTCCTCCCACAACAGGCTGGCTACCCTGCCTGCTACCCGCCGCCCACCGCCCAATCCCTGCGCGTCCATGCAAGGATGCTGTTGCAACCCAGCCCCTGCGTCTGGGGCACGACAGGGCTGAAGTGACAGGGGCTCCCGGCAGCTTGAGAACTGCCATGGGCCGCAGGTGACCTGAGAACGAACCGCCACCAGGTAACGGCTAGTCTGAGAACCACCTTTGGGCAGCGGCCGGCCTAAGAACCACGTGGGCCCTGCAGTGGCAGGCGGAGCCTGGTGGGGGGTGGGGTGACTCTCCAGCCAGTGCCCCTTCCCTCATCCTCATACTCATCCTCATCCTCGTCCTCACCCTCGCCCTTGTCCTCGTCTGTAGGGCCCCGCTGGCCCCTGTGCTCACGCCCATCACGGACCCCTGTAAGAGGGTCAGCACCCAGTGTGAGGGGCTGAGGGGCCGACCCCAGCGGTGGGCCAGGGGCGGCTGGGGCTTCGGAAGAGTCGATCCCCCCTGCAGCCGGACTCTGGAGCAGGACACGGGCTCGACCCGCATAGACCCCGGGGAGGGAGACGGGAGACAGGACTGGATGCCACGTTCCCTCTCTCCACCGGCCGCCCACGCGGACACAGCCAGCAGTGGGGCAGCCCCCAAAGGCAAGAAGTGAGAGAGGAGGGGAGGGGGAGAGAGCCCGCCAGGTCCTGGGCCCCACGGGAAGGGGGACCTTCCTGCCGGGGGCAGCTCCCTGGTCGCTGGGCATTCGCCCAGTCCCTTCACTGCATGCAGGAGTCCATCCTAGCCTCCTGGACAGCAGTCCATTCTGAAATCTCTTAGTCACCGTGTCGTTTGCTAAAGTTACGGGTTTTGATCGAACTCGCTGCACCTGCTGTTTTATCCTTTCCTCTCTCCACGTTTCTTCTGAATGACCATGCTTTGAGACAGGGACGCTGCCCAGAACAAGGACGAGAGCTTGCAGTGCCACCACCATCGCCCGCCCATCACCTGCATCTCCCACCACGACCACCATCGTCACCCCCATCTCTGCCGCCGTCACCCTCTCCATCACCGCCATCGCCGTCTCTGCCAACACGAGCACCATCGCCACCATTGCTGTCTCCACCACTGACATCATCCTGTCCCCAACTCAGCCATCCCCGTCCCTTCCGTAGCCACCCCAACCCCCCCCATCACCACCACCAACGCCAACACCATCACATCCCCATCATCACCATCACCCTCAGCCTCAGATTCAAATGAAAACTGCCCAAAATAGACTCAATGGCTAGAAATGCAGGCCTTAACACAGGTGTCACTGTCACTGTCACTGTCCTCCTGTTGTTCAGCGATTTGCTCGAGCAGGCCCAGTAACATTGTGAGACTTCTTGTTGCTGTGTTTGGCATATTGAATACTTCACGGGTAACTGGGCGAGATACCCTCGGTAGCTTGCCGGGCTCTCCGAGAGGGGCGGAGGAATCGAACTCGGGTCAGCCGTATTGGCTGCGTGCAAGACAAACGCCCTACCCGCCGTACTCTCGCTCCAGCCAGAGGCTAAGATCAGAAAAATGTGTGAGCTGAGTGCAAAACTGAAAGGGGCAGCAAAGAGGATACAGCAGGGAGGGCACTTGCTTTGCACACAGCTGACCTGGGTGTGGTCCTCAGCCCAGCCAGGAGCCTCCCTGAGTGCAGAGCCAGGAGTCGGACTGAGCACCCCGGGTGTGGCCCCTTGCCCCCAAATCTACATGGAAAGTGGTGCAAGCCCTCACGGGTGCTGCTGCTCTGAGGAAGGCCCTGGTCACTCAGCCCTGCTGAGTTCCCGGAGGGCAGAGCACCCTCTGGCTAGAGCAAAGCAGGTGTGGCCGCGTGAGGGGCAGGGGGAGGAGCCACAGGGCTGGCCACCAGCACAGACCGGCCGAGGCCTCACGCCTCTGCCTGTGAGCCAGGCACTGTGTCCCTCTGGCTGTCGGGCTGAATGGAGGCGTCCATCCTCAGCTCCCGGAGGAGTGGACAGGAGCCTGCTCAGGAAGCAGCACAGGTCACCTCCATGGAGCCTGCAGCGTTACAGGCGGCTTCTCGGCTCACAGTCAGACTTCAGAGCGGATGAAGAACCTGCGTGTCCAAGAACAGACCGTGGTTAAAAAGAGACTATGGTGAGTCATGAAAGTCGCCTATCAGTGGGCGGGGCACGAGAGTAGCCCCTGAGAGAGGTGAGGCGGAAGGAGAGGGAGGGAGAGAGTGTCTGCACTCATCTGGGGGTTCTGAAAAACAGGATGAGACGAATATCCAGGGCCAGGGAAAACGGGGGCGAGGAGGGGTCTGTGGTGGTTGGAAAGGACCACGAGTGTGCGGTGGAGGGGGCGCACGGAGGGTGGTTGAGGTAGAGGAGGGTCCAGTGTGACAACAGGAGGCTGAGATGACCACTCTGGACAAGAACCGAGTGTTGAAAGCAGGTAAAGGAATATATGTGGTATGCTTTCAGCATCTGTGTTGCAAACCACAATGCCTAAAATGAGAGAGGGAGAGAGAGGGGAAGAGAGGTGTCTGCCATAGAGGCAGGCTAGGGCAGGGGGAGTTTGGGGGGTGGGAGGGAACCTGGGGACACTGCTGGGAGGTGACACTGGAGGACGGGCGGGTGTTGGAACACTGTACGACTGAAACTCCATCATGAACAGCTTCATAAGGGTCTATCTCACAGTGATTCGATATATTTTTTTAAAAAAGGATGGATAAAGGAGCGTCTGTTATGACATTGTGGAGGGGGAAATGGAGTGAAATCTTTTCAGGAGTGACTGTGATGAGCTCATAATGTCACCGAAATAGTTCTTATCAAAAGAAGTGAAGTAGATAAGTGCCTAGAACAGTAACTGTTTGCACTAAGGTTGTGTATTATTTCTGGCCGACTTGGGGGGACAGTGACGGTCCACGTCCAGAGGCCTGGGCTTACTCCTGGCTCTGTGCTCAGGGGTCCCTCCTGGAGACACAGGGAACCATACACGGCACCAGGAATCAGCCGGAGAGCTCAGGCCAGGCAAGTGCCCTCCCGAGGGACTCACTCTGGGCCGCGTTTTTAGGCTGGATTCTGGGTCCTGTGGCCGCAATCTGTATGCTGGGGGGCGTTTCCCCTCCCCTGCCTCCCCTGCCCTCACCATCCTCCTCCTTCCCCTCCCTGCCCCCCTTTCCCCCTCCCCTTCCCTCCCCACCTCCCCACCCTTCCCCGGCACCCACAGGTGGAGCCCTGAAGACCCTCCAACCTACCGGCACTTGCCCTGAGACTACCTGAGCGTCGCTGGGAGACCCCAGAGGTCCAGAGCATGGAGGGGCCCCATACTCCCTGTGGGCCGGGCACTGCCAGTGGCCTGGGGTCCATGCAGGGCTGTGACGCCCAGACCTGCGAGCACTCGCCTGAGTCCTCCCGCTCGCTGAGTCACTGGAAGGCTGGGTCTGAGGCTCTGAGTGGGCATCAAGCCCGGGTCAGGCGCGAGGGGCTGAGTCTCAGCCCACCACAAGCCCCCCCGTCCCGGACCCTGGTCAGCAGCAAATTCCTGGATCGCTGATGCCCGGCTCCCTCCAGCCGCTCGACTCCTCCTCCCCCCCATCCCCTCCCCCTCCCCCATTCCACACACCCCCTCCCTCCCCCACACCCTCCCCTCCCCCTCCCATCCCTCCCCTTCCATCTCCCCCTCCCTCCCCCTCCCCCTCCCTCTTTCCCGTCCGTCTTCCCACCGTGTCCACCCCTTTTGTCCTGCACACTTGAGGCCATGTTTGGCACAGAACTCATGCCTTTCTCTCTCACTCCCTGGGCTGCCCCTCACCCTTCCAGAACCCCCGACTTTGGGCCTTGCACTCTGAGGAGCTGCGGCCCCCGCCCCTGCATGTTCATACCTGAGGCCTGCAGAGCCCCCAGGGCAGGACTTATGGCCCGAGGGACCCTCCGACCTGCGCCCACCCAGGCCCAGTGCAGGGGCCGAAGTGCCGTCCAGTGCGTCCTCTCAGCGCCAGGGCAGGGCCGGGCCCCATGTCACCTGCCCGTGTAGCCTGAGCCCCGCCCGTGTCCCGGGATCTGTGCGGGGCCCCTCACCCCCGAGCGCGGGCCCACCCAGGACACGTGTGTCTCCCCAGCCCGAGCCCCCGGCCGTGCCCAGTGCCCGAGCAGCCCACAGCGACCCTGTCTCAGCACGAGCCCCTGGGGGACCCCGAGCCCCCAAGGACAGGGCCGGGCAGAGAGATGGGGCCCTTTGCCCAGTACCGCGCGGCCCCCCGCACCCCTGCCGGGAGGGCAGAACCTGTGGGGCCTCACCCCGGGCCTCAGCAGCCGAGTGCAAAGCTCAGCCCAGCAGCCGCCGGCGCCCGCCCATGTGTGGCCGCCACCTGCCACCTAGTGGCCGGACGGTGCCGCTGCAGAGACTCCGCGGGCTGGAGGGAGGGGCTGGGGGGCTGGGGCTGGGGGGACCATCGGGGCTCCGTCCTGCCCACCCAGGTCCGCCCACGGGTGGGGCTGCGCGTGTCCGAATGCAGGGGACAGAGGCCCCAGCCTGGCCTGAAAGGAATTCTCGGCCTTTGTGGGGGACACGGCTGCACCCAGCACAGTTGGGAGGGAACTTCTCGGACCCCCACGTGTGACTCGTCACCCACCGCACACGAGAAACGAGTCAGTCGGGGGGGGGGCGAGAACACGTGGTGCAGGGCAGAGGAGTGAAATGGCCCAGTAGGGTGAGTGAGACCAAGGAGACAGAGAGCATGGGGCAAGGAGCACAGGGTGGGGAGCACAGGGCGGGGTGGGGAGCACGGGGCAGGGAGCACAGAGCAGGGAGCACAGAGCAGGGAGCACAGAGCTGTGTGCTGTCGATGGGTCCGAGTGTGGGGCCCGGCCGTCAGGGGCCTGGGAGGGGGGTGTGACGGGCGTGTACAGCCTCATATGGCCCCAGGGACCCTCCCTCAGTGCAGAGCCGTGAGCTGGGCTGGGGGCTGCCCGACTGAGAGGGACCCAGTGCAGAGACTCCAGGGCGACCTGCTGCCCAGTGGACTTCCTGAACACGCGTCGACCCCGACTCCCCGGACCCCGCGCCCAGACTCCAGCGAGAGCTCGAGTGTGTCGGGCGCAACCGACTGGGCCCCTCCACGCTGCCGGCTGCCATCCTCGCTGCCCGGCGGCCGGCACACACCGTGTGCGCCCTGCGAATGCCAGAGAAGGGCAGCAGAGTGAGGTGGCCCGACCAGGCAGCCCCAAGGTGTGAGGGCGTGGGGGGGTCCCGAGGCTGCCCCCTCCCCCCTCGGGGCAGCCACGAAAGGACCGTGGAAGCCCCTGGCCTCACTGCCCCCTGCCGACCCCGCCCTGCCCTGGAGGACCGAGGACGGGCCCCTCTGGACTCTGCCCGCCAGGCGAGCTGACACAAGCAGGCGTAAATCAGGTGGCCAGAGAGGGCCATGTGTCGGCGCTGGCCCCCAGGCTGCTGCGTGGCCCCTGCAGCCTCCCCCTGCTGGGCCTCTCAGTACGGCAACACGCCTTCCTTGTGTGGGAGCACGGCCCAGGGAGGGCTCAGGTGTGGCTGCCCTGCTGGACGTGGGCACCAGGGGGCCGAGGCCGCCCGGCCTGCAGAAGATGCAGGAGAGAAACTCGGCAGCCGGAGAGAGATGGGGCGCCTCGAAGAGCCCAGGTCTCAGGCCTGGGGTTCGGCGCTGCTCCAGCTGGCCCGGCCGTGAGGGGGCGCCCCGGCTCACCCTGAGGCTCGGGCCTCCAGGGCCACGTCCAGCCTGCTACTCCAGGACACTGAGGGCCGAACCGTGGGCGGGTGCCTGTGCTGTCTGCAGTCAAGAAGGCGCCCGTAGGGGAAGTGCCACCTCCACGAGGCGGGCTCGACTGTCACACACCGGCGAAAAGCAGCAGGCCGGGAACCACGGCCGTGGGAACCAGCCAGAGGCCACGTCTGCGGCCCTGAGCAGGGACGAGTCTGTGCACTGCGCTTCCCGGGAGGGGGCGCTCCTGGCTGTGGCCTCAGCTTACTGGGGTCAGAGTGACGTTCAGCAGGCAGGACCCGGGCTTGGTGCCCTGATGGCACCACTGGGGGTGACCCAAGCGCAGAGCAGGAGTGAGCTGGGTGTGGTCCCCACGCAAGACCAGCACCCCCAGCCCACTGACTGGGGTGCAGCGGCCACCGTCTCGTCTGTCCCATTTCCCTGCGCTCTGCTGCAACCCCATGCCCAGGGCCAGGCAGAGGCTGCGTCCTCTGCTCCTGCCTGCTGAGTCCTCCCCCTGCTCCCACCCACTGAGTCCTCCCCCTGCTCCCGGCCACTGAGTCCTCCCTCTCCTACTCCTGCCCACTGAGTCCTCCCCTCCTGCCCCAAGTCCTCCCCCCTCCTGCCCCCATCCGTCCCTCTGCTCCTGCCCAGAGTCCTCCCCCCACTCCTGCTCCCCGAGTCCCACCTCTTCTGCTCCTGCCCAGAGTCCCCCCCCCACTCCTGCTCCCCGAGTCCTCCCTCTTCTGCTCCTGCCCACGACGGTCCTCCCCCTCCCGTCTTACCCTTCACGCCGAGTCCCGCCCTTGTGCACGGGGTGCTGAGACCAGCCCTGCAGGCCATGCCCAGCTGGAGTGGGCGCACGCGGGCGGCTGGCATCCCGGGAAGCCCCTGTCTGGGGACTCGGCAGAGAAAGCCGTGCGGAGCAGAAGGCTCATGGTCGCAGACTGTCCCGGGTGCCCAGCCCAGGGCAGAGCAGGTGTCTCTCGGGGGCTCTGCCTCTTCAGACACGCTGGGGACTCTGTGCGCCCACACCAAGGGCACCCGGGGGTGCGTGGGCCGGGGGAAGGCAGCCCAGCCCGCGCCCCCAGCAGGAAGCAGGTCTGACCAGCTCGAGAACTCCAAGATGTCTTTATTTATTTCAAATTCCAATAGAATGAATATGCTTTATCTAAATATCTTTATCACACAACTGAAACATCGAATTATCTTTTTCAGAAATAGAGTTAAATACATCGATCTAGTTACAAATTCTAATATAAAGAGTACAAAATATAATGTTATAAATTGTATTTTAAAAAAAGAAATACAAACTCTATGGTCTTTTGCATTTTACTGCCTCAGAAGGTAAGTCGGGGGGGGGGGGGGCGAGAAGGAACATGTCAAGTGCCCGTCCCCTGGTGCGGACGGGGGCTCTGCCGGGCGCCACCCTGCCCGGGGCGGGGGTTCGCTCTCGGTTTTGCTCAGTGAACAGAATGTCCTGTGAGGAAACTCAGCCAAGCTCCAAGCAGTAAAACACACGTGCGCCTTCACGGGCATCCTGAAGGGGAGAGCCAGGCCGCCGGGCCTCCGCGCCTTGCTGCGCTCCCGTTTCCACGAAGGACGATCTGGCCTCGACACCCGGAGGACACAGGCGACGCGCAGCCCGGCCCCGGCCCGAGTGGCAGCCCCTCGAGGGCCCGCGGCTGCACCCGCGCGCGCCGCGACCCCCGGTCCTTCCTTTCCTGAGCACCTTGTCAGTAAACCAGTGTCACTCTTGCTCTCAAAAAATAAATAAGCAAATCTGGGGAACCTCTTAAAGCATGTAATACTTCTCCAAACCGAAAAGGCAAAAACCCACAGGGCCGGGACAGGCGCCGCCGCGCGGCCGAGCGTGGACGTGTGCGCCCGCTTCTCCGAGTGCAAACGTTCCGCTGCCGGGGGGCGGGCGCGAGTGCGGCGGGCTGCGTGGCGGCAGCGGAGACCGGCGGGCCCCGCGCTGTCTGCGCCCCGCAGACAGCAACACTGGGACGTTCCTGTTAAGACACAAGGGGACAGCAGGTGGGAGGAGGTAGTAGGAGTCGGTAACAGTCGGAGGTGACTGGCAGGAGAGACCCTGCGGAAAGTGTCCCGAGTCATCGCAGACGGTCTGGAACCAAAGCGCGTCAGAACACGCAGGCTAAATAAATAAGGAAACGCAAATCGTATTAAATACTACGGTCGAGCGGACAGACGCGGGAACGCACGCTGAGGCGGGCGGGGCAGGACACGGGCCGCGGGGGCTGGGGGTCGGCGGGGGTCCTGGCGCCCCTCAGCCCGCACAGAGACCTCGTCCGTGCGCGCGTCTCGGCCGTCCTGCCGGGGCCCGTTCAGGAGGACAGTGGCACGGCTCGACCACGTGGGTCCACACGGCCCCAGCCGTGAGGCCGGTCCAGGCTCCGGGACGCAGGCACCGTGACCCCCCCCCCCGGGTGGCCAGAGGGACGGGGCCCCGTGATCCCGCTCAGAACTGCAACAAGGCCACGGTGGTCGGTCTCAGCTCGGACCGGCCCCGTGACACCCACAGGGCAGAGATTGCTCAGAGCATCCGGGAAATGAGTGGGAAGCGGTGTCTGCACAGAGAGTCGCTCTCACCGACACCGCGGTCACAGAGAACCAGCCGGGGCCACCGTCGGGCAGCAGCGGCTGGCCCCGGCGTCAAGTAATTGCAGTAACGAGTCGAGTCCGGAAGCGAGCACAAACTAGAAACACAACAGTAATAATAATAATAATAATAATAAAAACAACTCAACGAATCGTCGCAACAGGAAAACCACACGTCAGGGGCTGTGTCTGCGAGTGTGTCAGCGAGTCTTTGTGCCAGAAGCCCGTTCTCAGTCGGCGACTGTTGAGCCAACAGTTGCTCTCACCAGCGGCGTTGAAGGTCACGGTCAGGTCTGAACTGTAAAATTATTGCTTCTCTGGAAAATATATTTAGCATGCTGATTTTTAATCCGTTACCTGCCTTTACAAAAAAAAATCTCACAATTGGGAAAAAAAACAAAAACAAAAACAAAAACCTTAGTAAAGCTTTTGCAAAAAATTTCACAGGACGTTTTCATTCAAGGCAGCAGAAACTCTGACGATGCATAAAATCCCATGTGCAAAGACTGGACCTCTCAGCGATGGCCACACAGTGTCACGGCACAGGGGCAGAGCCGGCGTCTCGGCCCGTCTTGCACTGCACACGACTCGGCCTCCCGCCCCACAGAGACGCCTCTGCAGGAGTGAGGAAGAGGTATGGACGCCCGCCCGGCCGGGCCCCCGAGCACGGGGACCCCGTGGTCCGGGCAGGACGCCTGTTGCGGGTGGCACGAGGGAGAGCAAGGGGTCGGGTGGAGAGCGAAGGTCCCAGAGCACCAGACCCAGGATCTGTCCGGGGTTCGGCATGGCTGCGGGGTCCCCCCGCGGGCCCATGGCTACGTGGCGGGGCGGTGTCCTCTGCAGGCAGCTCCGAACGCAGCCCCAGGCAGGAAGGTCCTGAGAGTGAACGCCAAGCCGTTCTCCTTAGTCTTCCTCGAGCCGGACGCGGCCGCAGACACGGCGGGGCGCCCCAAGACTCAGTGGGGGTGCGGTCGGGGCGGGGGGTACACACCCTGCACTCCCACAGAACACTCGAACCCTGCCGCCCGGCGTCCAGAAGCCCAGCACCACGGCCCCCGGCCCGTTCCTCTGCGGCGCCCTCGGGGGCAGGGGCGGCATCCACGCACCCCTCCGCACTCCGCGGCTTCCTGCCCCTCAGTCTCTTCTTCCAGTGTCTCAAGCTTGTCTTGAACCAGCTGCGGCCTGGCACGCCGGGGTCCGCCCAGGTCCCCAACAGGCAGGGCCAGGCCTGGGCCAGGAGCACAGGGTGCGGAGGAGACGGCTCAGACAGGCTGCCCACACCGGGAGGCTCAGGACGCGGCCCTGGCAGCCCTTCGGCAGCGGGAAGGGCGCGGGTGGGGGCTGACGCGGTGGCCGGAGCGGGGTGGGCTGCTTGTCTGCGGCTCCGTCTCCGAGCGGCCGGTGTTGTCTGGGTGTGTCGGTTAGAACGGCCTCTCCCCTGGAGGGAGAGAGAAAGAACAGCTCGGGTGAGTCCCGGGTTCCGGGGTGCGCCTCAGCCCTGCCCAGAAACACAATCCCGCAGCCCTGGGACCAGGGGCCAGGCGGGCTCAGCTGGGCCCCGTCCCCACGGCATCTCCCTGGCGTGGGGGTCACCCCGCAGCACCCAGGGACGCTGATCCTGGTGCAGGGTTCAGGGCTCGGGGACCGCGCCCACTGGAGTTGGGAGGGCCTTGGGGCCGGGCCCTTGCCGCAGGCCCTCTCCCTAGCCCAGACGCGTTTCCAGGACTGTCCCGAGGGGCACCCTGGGCACGGCCAGCAGCACCCATGGCCCCGCCCAGAGCCACTCACAGTGAACGGGGCATGCAGGCAGGAAACGGGCAGTGTGCCGCAGAGCCCCGGCCAAGCCCTGTCATGCAGGTGCTCCAGGGAGAGTGCTCCCTCCCACCATGGCTCGGGACAGCACAACACAGGCACCACGCGCTCGGGGGCAGGGCCAGAACCTCAGCCAGAACCACGGAGACTGCAGCCTGGGAGAGTCGGACGTCTGTGGGGCCGGACAGGTCGGGTATGAGCCGGCGTGGGCGCAAACACCACCCGCATCTGCCCTCTGGGCCACAGTGCTCCCGAGCGCACGGCCGGGCCACAGGAGCACTGCAGAGGGGGCAGCGGGACCAGCCTCTGCAGTGGAACCGGAGTCCCCACGCAGGCGGGGCAGGGGGGCGGGCCGGAGGGGCTCGGGGAACACGCCTGCTGTGAGACAGGGAACACGGTCATCAGCAGGACGGGGGAACACGCCCAACACCAGCTCCATCGACACCCGCACAGTCTCCCCAGCACGGCTGGCACCCGAGCCGGTACAGCCACCTCCGGTGTGGACGCAGCCATCCGCCTGCTGGTCCTGGGAACCCCTAGGCCGGGTGACGCCGCCCCCACCCCCCGGAGAGCAGAGGGTTTTTAGGGTCCGCTTGGCTTTCTGAGAGGAAACTGCTGAGGTGACCCCGCGGGGTGTGGAGGCAGATGCGTCGTCACATGGGGCCCCCCTGAGCCCGGCCCGGCCCACACCCGATGCGGAGGCCACACAGGTGCAGGCCGGGGGGCCGCGGACACTGGCGGTGCCATTACCCTGAGGATCGTACTCAGAGTATCACTCGCCAGCCGCGTCCCTTCCCCGACCGGACTATGGGAAACACCCACGTCAACGGCCAACCAGTCCTGAGGCTCTGGCCAGAACCCGAACACACCGCAACACCGCAGCTCGAGTCTGGGCCCGGGCCGTCGCAGATGGGCGAGCCAGTCTCGCCAGCGCCGACCCCCAGCCCCTCCCAGCCCCCCGACAGGAACGTGCTGCCCAAGCACAGTTTCCCTCAAAATAGCTCCTACTGTCAGCGTTTTCTGCTCAACGATGACAGAAACGAGAACTAGGCCGCCTGTGCCAGATGAAGGCGACCCCTACTGACACAGCGGCCGTGGGGGTCTTAGGGACAAACGCGCCACACCGTCCCGCTGGCCGACCACCTCCTCCCGCCCCGCCTGCAGGATGCCCTGCAGGGACGCCCCTGGACGCTGCTGTCTGGACACCGGATCAGCGGAATGGCCTCTGGCTCCGAGCAGAAGGGACCCCAGGCCCGCAACTTCGGCCATCCCAGGGGGGCCCTGACCCGGAGGTGCTGAGAGACCCCAGCGCACGCACCCAGCCCCTTGATACCCCCCAGCAGCTGGGACCCACAAGGAGGTTGTGGAGGCCGCAGAGCTGACGGCGCGGACCTCCTGCCCAAGCCTCATGATCGGCTGTTCCAGGAGCAGCGAGAAGCGGGGTCCGTCGTGCCCCCGCCAGCCCTGAGCTCGTGTGGATGTGGGGAGACGGCGGGGAGCCCTGGGGAAGGGTCGGCCTGTGCACGCAGGGTCACCTCCCCACGCAGAACCGAGGTCCCAACCCCGCGGGCAGCCGAGATAAGAAGCACCAGGGCTGGCGGGGCCGCCCCCACTGCCGGCTCAGCCCAAGAGCCTGGCACTGCCCGAGCAGAGAAGAAGGGCAGGAGCGAGTCAGGAGCGGGGGGACAGATGGACGGGGTCAGCAGAGGCGGGCGGGGAGCCAGCGGAAGCCCACCCAGGCCAGCCCGAGGAAAGCAATGCTGCGGGCACATGGGCAGGCACAGACGCATCTCGGGGCAGGGGGACGACACAGCCCCGCCCGCCTCGGCCACCCCTGCCAGCGGCAGACGCCGAGGGGCCGCGAGCACAGACGCTGGGGGTTGCAGCCACCTGGCCACCTCATGCTCGCACTAGAGGCCAGCACTGACCCAGCCCAGTTGGCCAAGAAGCATCAAAGGAGCCCCCAAATCCCTCAAGCACCTCTTGGGGCCGTCCCCAAGGAGCGGAAACTGCAGCCCAGCGCATGGGGTTCAGAAATCCCCCATGTGGCATTGGGTGAGACGCCGAGTTTACTTCAGGAAGGTCACGGGGCACTGTGAGGGGAGCCCTGAACGTCCGAACCACAGGCCACGCCCTGGACAGCAGGGACGGGCCACCTGCATCCACGTCACTTCGGGGACGGGCTCACCCTTGTCCATGTCACCTCAGGGAGGGGCTCACCTGTGTCTACATCACCTCAGGGACACACCAGAATCCACACCACCTCAGGGATGGGTTCACCCATGTCCATGTCCCCAGGGATGGGCCCACTTGCGTCCACATCTGTGTCACCACATGGATAGTTCATCTGTGTCCACAGCACCTCAGGGACAGGTTCACCTATCACCTCAGGCAGGCTTGGCCGCACCCACGTCGCCTCAGGAACAGGCTCACCCACGTCCTCGTCACCCCAGAGAAACCCTCAGCCCTGACAGGAATTTCAGAAGAGCCGCAGGCGCAGAACATGGCCCGGCCCTTGTTCCACCCCTTGATCTCAGCAAAGCTCCCGCCCCATCTCCCACGAGCCACCTACCACCCAACTCCTTGCATTTATGGGCCAGGACCCCCCAGGGGCACAGGAATAAGGGTCACCAGAGGGACCCAAGGGCCCTGCCTGGAGTCCGGTCTCAGTGCTGCGGGTTCTCCCCTCCAACGGGCGCCGACCTGCGTGTGACACACGGCCTCTCGGCCCTGCTGTTGCCCAGCGGGTCCTTCTCGTGAGCTCGTTCCAGGCCCAAGGGCTGGGGACCCCCCACCCAGGCAGTGGAGACACCCCCAGAAGGGGCAGGAAGAGACGGGATGGGGGAGTTGCTGGGACTTGGGCCTGAGCCGGCGGGAGGCGCGTGGTCAGGCGGTGGTGTGGGGCGGGTCCACGCTGACCCCAAGCCGCTACTGCAGGGAGGGATGCGACGGTTGGCACTGGCAGGGGGAGGCCGAGTGCCACGTCCGAAGGGGCAGCAGGTGGTGGCTGGACAGTGAGGGCTGTCACGGCAGGCCTGCGCCACAGCCAGGTGTGGCCCTCGGACCCCGACCAGTGCAGGGCAGGTCCCCGTCAAAAAGCGTGCCACGGAATTCTGCCAGCCAGCCCCAACCCACGGCAAGCGTCCGCTACCTCCTACAGAACAAGTCCTCAGGGCCCGAGAGAGGACAGCGGGGAGGGCACTCGCCTTGCCCACGGCTGGCCCAGCCGGTGCCCAGCATTCATGCTGGCCTCTGGCTTGGGCGCGGGGGGCCGCTCTCTGCGGGGCTGCAGCCTCGGGGCATTCCCGCCTCGTCCCACCTGCACCCGGCTCGACCCCGCGAAGCCCCTGGACCCTGAAACTCACTCTGGGGACGGCAATCACACAGGCTGAGCACCCGGGGCCTCAGAAAGTGGGGTGCGGGCGGAGGGGCCGAGCCCGACCCCGCTCGTGCCCGCGCCTGCCATGGGCCCGGGGCAGCGGGGCGTGTGTCCGTGGAGCGCCCGCTCACACGCGCGCGGGCGGCTTACCTCTGTGCTCCAGGGCGGGGCCGCTGGCACCCCAGCTCTGGTAGAGGCTGGCGAAGTCCTTTGGAATGTAGGTCTTGAAGATGCTGAGGATGTCCAGGCGCTTCTCGTGGCCCTCGGCCGCGGGCTCCTCGGTGACGGCGCGCAGCAGGGGGGCGGCCGCGGGGGCCGCCTTGCTCCGGGAGCCGCCGCCGCCCGCCTTGGAGGGGGACTCGCGGGGAGGTAGAGCGGGACCCCCGTCGCCTTTCCCGTGCGGCTGACCCTGAGGCTGGGGGCTGAATTTGGCTTTCGGGGGGTCCGGGGCGCTGTGCTTCGGCGGGGGCCCCGAGGGGGCGGGCGGGAACTTCTCCCCGGGCCGCCCGCAGGCCGGGGGCGGGGGGCCAGCCCGGGCGATGACACCGGGCGTGGAGGGGGCCCCGCGGGGGACGCCGCTGCCCGGGGCGGGCCCGGCCTTGGGCTTCGGCGGGGCGGCGGGCGGCTCAGGGGCCGGGCTGGGCTTGCGCTGCTGCCGGGGCCCCTCGGGGCCGGCCGGCCAGGGCCCCTCCTTGCTCCTGGGCGGGCCGCTGGCCTTGGCGGAGGCGCTGCCCTTGGGCCCCGCGGCCCCGGCTGGCACCTGCGTGCGCGAGAAGCGGGCGATGGGCAGCGGCTGGCACTCCTTGCCGCCCAGGGCTGGCGGGGGGCCCGTGCGCCCACTGCGGGCCAGGAACACCAGGTGGTTCCGGATGCCGCGGTGCCCGTTGGGCGGGACCCACTGCGGGGCCACGGCGTGGCAGCTCACACGGTGCCACAGCCGCTTGTGCATCCAGAGCACCTCGGGGTAGTGAGTCTTGTGGCCGCAGTAGGAGCAGGGGTGCACGGCGAGCGCGGCCTGCAGCGAGGAGGCCGGCTCCCGGGGGCCGGCGCCGCCCCGCGTGGACCGTTCGCTCAGGTCCAGCGGGGTGAGGTCGGGGGCGGCCACCGGCTTCCTGGCGCCGTCCGGGCAGGGCTCGCGGGGGCCGGGCGCCTCCGTCTTCGGGGGCTCGGGCCTCCGGCAGGGGTCTCGGCCGTGGCTCCCGGGGAGGGGCGCCGTCCGGGCGCGCGGCTCCCTGGGGTCTCTTTCCGCCGGGCTCTTTCCGACCGGGTGGCTCTGGGCTCCGTTAGAGAGCGCGGCCGGGGCCGCCGCCTCCTCCGAGACGCAGCAGTGACGTGGCTCCGGCCCTGGAGGAGGAAAACGTGAGAGGTCGGTCACCATCACGCACCACGGAGCGGACGCGGGACCCGCAGTGGGAGCCCGGCGGGGGAGGTGACGGCGGCTTATCCACGCGCGTCCCCACAGGACTGCTGTCATCCCGACATCTGGAGACGCTTCCGACAGCAGGCGGCTTCCCGTGACGGCCGACAACCCTTGCTGCGGAGCGGAGATGCAGACGGACGGGTCGCCCCGAGGCGGGCGAGGCACAGCGCCCCCGGCTGCCCCCGGCTCGGACGTGGCCCCTCCTCAGATCCAGGGTTCAAGCTCCAGATGCAACACCCAGGGCCTCCCCGTCGCCCTCTGTGCAGTGCCCCGGCAGGGTTCAAGCTCCAGATGCAACACCCAGGGCCTCCCCGTCGCCCTCTGTGCAGTGCCCCGGCACTGCTGGCCCCTGCCCTGCACCTGCACGAGTGACCCCTCAGAGCCAGACCTGCTGCACCACGAATGGACGCCGCGTCCCACCAGGGAGCCGGCAGCCCGTGTGGGTTGCTGGGCGCAGCGTGAGAATCTGAGGCACAGGGGTAGGTGTGGGTCGCACAACCTTTACTGAGGACCACGCCACAGGCGCCCTGTTTATGACGGTCACGGGTGGGCAGGGCCTGAGCCTCCAGCAGGCCCACCGGGAGAGGAGCCGTCCACGCTACCCCACTTCCTCCAAGTGTCCAGACTGAGGCCTTGGAACCCGCACCCAAGTGCCCAAACAGTCACAGAGTGCTGGGCACCATCCTAAGAGTCCGTGGTGGGTGCGGGGGCCTCTGGGAAGGGTCCCCAAGCCCCACACAGTCAAGTTTGGGTCCACACAGGTGTGTGGGCACCAGGCTGAAGGGGCACTGCCCGTGTGGACGGCCAACTACCTCAGACAGAAACTGTGACCCAGACAAGGGGGCCACCCCCCCGCCCCCAGGCATAGAGAAGTGAGACTGTTGGCCAGAAGCAGATGCAACATGACAGCAGGGCACTGTGTCCGTCTTCTGGGGTTCCCGGGGCTCCCTGGCGCTACCTCACTGCTGCCTGCTCTCACAGAAAAACCAGGGGACAAAATGCAGAGCCATCGCTACTCTGACAGGGACAGGAAGTGAAGGCGCCACTGCTCTGACAGGGACAGGAAGTGAAGGCGCCACTGCTCTGACAGGGACAGGAAGTGATGTCGCCACTGCTCTGACAGGGACAGGAAGTGAAGGCGTCACTGTTCTGACAGGGACAGGAGGTGAAGGCGTCACTGCTCTGACAGGGACAGGAAGTGAAGGTGTCACTGTTCTGACAGGGACAGGAGGTGAAGGCGTCAATGCTCTGACAGGGACAGGAAGTGAAGGCGTCACTGTTCTGACAGGGACAGGAGGTGAAGGCGTCACTGCTCTGACAGGGACAGGAAGTGAAGGTGTCACTGTTCTGACAGGGACAGGAGGTGAAGGTGTCACCGCTCTGACAGGGACAGGGAGTGAAGGCGTCACTGTTCTGACAGGGACAGGAGGTGAAGGCGTCACTGCTCTGACAGGGACAGGGAGCGAAGGCGTCACTGCTCTGACAGGGACAGGAAGCGAAGGCGTCACTGTTCTGACAGGGACAGGAGGTGAAGGCGTCACTGCTCTGACAGGGACAGGAGGTGAAGGCGTCACTGCTCTGACAGGGACAGGAAGTGAAGGCGTCACTACTCTGACAGGGACAGGAAGTGAAGGTGCCACCGCTCTGACAGGGACAAGAAGTGAAGGCATCACTGCTCTGACAGGCGGCCGGAAGTGAAGCTACTGCTGCTCTGACAGGAGACAGGAAGTGAAGGCATTACCACACAGAGGACCATCTCTGCTCCGACGGGGGAAAGGAAAGTGAAGCCACACAGCCCTGACAGAGGAGAGGAAGTGAGGCCATCGTGCCCAGACAGGGGACAGGAAGTGGTGGTTTCACTGCACAGACAGAGGACAGGAAGTGCAGCCACTGCTGCACAGACAGAACAGAAAGCAGAGGCATCACTGCACAAACGGGACAGGAAGGGAAGCCACCACTGCTCTAGGGGACCCGGGAGTGACGACATCACTGCTCTGACAGGGACAGGACATGAGACCACAGCTGCTCGGACAGAGGACAGGAAGTAACGCAATCTCTGCGCTGGCAGGGACAGGAGGTGAAGCCACTGCCACACAGAGAACGGAAGTGGAGACATCGCTGCTCTGAGTGCGAACAGGAAGTGGAGCCACCGCTGTGCCGTCGGGGACAGAAAGGGAAGCCACCGTGGCTCTGACAGGAGACAGGAAGTGAAGCCGCCACTGCATGACAGGGGACAGGAAGTCAAGTCAGTGCTGCATGACAGGCAGCTGAGAGGGCGGCAGGACACCCCGGCGCAGAGCCCTCCCTCCCTCCATTCCTCCTTCCTCCCTCCCTCCCTGCCTCCCTCCCTCCCTCTCTCCCTCCACCCCCAACAGCCTCTCCCAGGCTCTCTCACACCTCCAGGAAGAGCCCCGTGCAGAGAATGGCTTCAGATACACAGAGCACAGACGACAGGAGGCACTTGGGCACCACGATGTCCCCAAGTCCCCTGGGGGGTGTATCCAACACCCCAGATAGGGGCAGGGGTCGGGGAGCAAACCCCAAGTAGGAGCTGCCACCCCCTGCCCTCAGGTCCACGCACCTCGTAACCTGCCCCGCGGGGACACTGCCGCCTGGGCCACACCTGGGCCACACCTGGGCCACAGCGCTCCAGCCCTCTGAGCCCAGCGGGGAGGGGGCGGCTCACGGCATCCTGGCAGCAACTGCTGTCCAATACACCGACTCCCGACCCCGGGAGACAGGCCAGGATGGAGCCAAGGGCAGCTCCTGGAGGGACCCCGAGACCGATGTGCCTGGTCCCCACAATGAACACAGAGAGAAATGAGGCAATACCCCAAAGGTATTCAACGAAACAAAGATCCATTCAACCAAGGGATTCAAACATTCCTGGCCTGAACCCAAGAAGACACTGAAGAAGCAAAGAAGCAAAGACAGACTTTCACGCTTTCCACCCGGAAGGAACAACTTTACGTTAAAATGCTCATATGCCCCCAGGCAATCAGCAGACACAACTAAATCCCGATCAAAATTTCAAAGGCAAAAAGACATAGAAACAACCCTAGTGCCTACAGGCTCACGAAGAGCCAAGAAGCCTCAGAAGGAAGAGAGTTGGAAGCACCGTGCCCGCACTCTGAACTACCTTATAAAGCTGTGAGAATAAAAATGGCATCAGCAAAAAAAGACACAACCAGTGAAACTAAACTGGGGGCCTAGACACAAAACCAGACGTACAAAAAGAGCTCAGGTCGGCCGGGTGGGCTGGCCGACCCGAGTTCGATTCCTCCGCCCCTCTCAGAGAGCCCGCAAGCTACCGAGAGTATCTCGCCCGCACAGCAAAGACTGGCAAGCTCCCCGTGACATATTCGATAAGCCACACACAGTAAAAAGCGTCACAATGAAGACGTTACTGGGTCCGCTCGAGCAGATCGATGAACAACGAAGGACAGTGCTACAGCACAGAAAGAAACTAGAGACAGCAGGAAACAGACCCATTGATGAATTGTGCCAGAAAAAAACAGCCACAAGCAAAGGCATCTGCCACTCTTCCACCAGCACGGAATACTACCCCGTAGTGACGGCTGACCCAAAGCACGACCTTCATCCTCTCCTTGATGCCATCTCACGGGAGGCTACTGGACTTGACCCCGAAACAGCCACAACAAAATACAAGTGAACCACCTCGAACTAAAAGGAGACACCAAGAAGTGGGGAAATGTCTCACGCTCGTGGGCTGGAAAAAATAACAATGTCAAAATGCCCAGGGTCCCCCCACAGCCCAGGACGCCAAGCAGCAGAGGCAAAGAGCAGCTCGAAAGCCTTCGTGACAGTCCAACCTGCCGGACCAGCGCACACACGAGTAACGGGACAGCCAGAGGCAGGCGGGCTGGAAGATCCTCCGAGGAGGCACATGACCCGTGTCTGAGGCTCACTGGGCGCCCAGAAAGTGGGTCCCAGGGCAGAACAGCAGACGTTCTAGCTCACACGGCTGGGATGCCCCAGGAAAGGCCTGGCCAGAGGCTCCCCGCCGGGAGCCCCGGGAGGCGGCATCGGGGGCTTGGAGCCCGGCCACACACTCCCCGGCTGCTTCCTGGGGGCACAGGACCACATGTGGTCAAGGACTGGCCAGCCAGCGTGAGTGGCTTGCGAGAGGCGCCCACTGGCATCAGTGGGAAGGACAGCAATGCCCAGTCCTCACGCGTTCAGGAAGGGGGTCCAGACGCTGCAGGCCGCTGCCATCCCCCCTTGGGCACCCAGGCACGGGGACACGTGGAGCCCCCACGACCACAGAGCAGAAAGCAGGCCAGAGCTTCCAGACAGTGCAGTGACTACAGGGGGCCCGGGAGCTCGCTCAGGGGACAGGGCCCAGGAGGGCACAAGGGACAGCCAGACAGTGGGCAGCCAGCCCATCTCAGGGCCCCCCGCCCCCGCCTGTCTCAGGCATGATGCTGCATCTGGCTCGGGAATACCCGCTCATCTCAGACCCTCCAGACTGTCCCGGGCGGCCCCCAGAGACGGGGCCTCAGGGAACTGAAGCGTGTGGATGACATGATCTAATGGGGCTGCCAAGTCTTCGATTCGATTATATGGAGGCACAAAACCCAGACCCTACGTGTGTGAAAATATACGACCCCTGGAGGAGGAGAACACAAGGGGGAAACGGGCATCGCAGCCCTACCCGGGTGTGAAGTCAGAGACTGGTCCAGGGGGCGGCCCCTACCCACAGCTGGGCCGGCAGATCGGCCTCGGGCGCAGTGCGGGACGCGGCCACCAGGTGGCGCCCACACCCCAGGCAGGACCGGCTCTACCGGGCACCGCCGCATTCCAACTGGAACCCGCGGACAGGTGTGTGTGTGCCGCTGAGACCCCGGCCGCGGGGGAGGCCTTCACCGGGGACGCCCAGAGCGTTCGTTCCTCTGCGTCCTGTGGGTCTTCGCCAGGATTCCCGGACAGCGGGACGGAGCGACGTTCAATAAAGGCGCAACTTCAGAAGCAGTTCCTGAGCGCTGTGCTTCAGGGTGACCAGGGGGTGACTTCCGGCTTCTAGAAAACCCACTTGACTGGACAGTTGACTGGAGACGGTTGGCCATTTAATAACTCGCCTGAACGTACCTTCCAGGGTGTTCTGGGCTCTTCTCCAGATGACGGTGTGATCACAGGAGGTGGGCCAGCCTCACGGCCACGACACCCTCTTCCTTTGCCCACTCGGTGCCAGCAGCCAGGGGACAGCGTCCATTCAGCACAGAGGCCCCACCCACAGGCCCGTCAGGGCTCCAACGCCCGGGAGTGGGGGCGGGGAGCCGCGTCTGAACCCCCCTTCCTTGGCTCCCGCACGGGGCAAACACAGCCCAGCAGGGAGCCGTCACCGGCCCATGCTCCGGTGGGACCCCCAGCCAAGGGAACTGAGTGGCAGTCAAGGGGAGCCCGACCTGGGGGGCAGGGACGGGGATGGGGGTGACGCAGAGGAAGGGGCCAGGGGAGGGGAGGATGCGTCCTGCTGCCCATGAGCACCCCATCCCTCGTCTGCAGGTCAGGGGGGCTGCTCATGCCCCGTCTGTCTGTCCGTCCGTCCCTTCTCCTGGGTCTTGGCTCCTGACGCACATCTACAGGTCTGGGCACGGGAAGCTGCGGCCGGCAGCACTGCTGTCTGCTTCCAGGAGCCCCGCGGAGCAGGGCCCGGCGTCCACTAGCCCCGTTCTGACCAGGCAGGTCCTGGCCGTGTCACTGTCCCACCGCCGGGGACCGGGGCGGCGTGTGCAGGCAGCAGCGGCAGGTCACGGGGAGGGGGCGAGGGCAGAGGCGGGGGCCGCGGGTCAGGAGCCAGCGGAGGCCCGTTCCCGTCACACCAAGCCCAGCCGCCCTGGACTCCGGGCACACACTGAGGTTCCCGGCGGGTCGCCTGCTCGGTTCCAACAGACCCGTCGCCCCCGGGGACAGTGTGGACACCCGCATTTCCGATGGGCAGCACGGAAGTTTCCAGACTAATACTCTGAGCACGGCGTGTGCGTGTCTCTGCACGTGTGCGCACTGTGGGAGGAGGCAGTCCCCAAGTTGCGACCGCATGTCCTGCTCCACCGTGGTGCCTATGTCGTCACACGCAGGCACCGCATGCACACGCAATGACGTGGTCATGTTGCATGCATGCCTCCGTTTCCTGAGAGAGACTCACTGTTGGGTGCAGGAGACCCTCAGGGCTGGCTGCAGTCCCTCCGGGGACAGGGACGTCCCTGAGCCTTACGAACCCCGTGCCCCAGTCACTGCAGGTGACTGGACCCAGAGCTGAGCCAGGGAGCACAGAGGAAGACTGGCTGAGCACCTGGGAACACACGAGCACGTGTGGGACCACGTGTGAGCATGAGCACATGAGCATGTATGAGGGCATGTGTGTGAGCATGTGTATGTGAGCATGTGTGTGAGCACGATGCGCATCCGTGCATCGGGAACATTGATGTGGGCACGGGTGACACATGAATATGAGTGTGAAAGCAGCCGTATGAGCATCTGAGCACATGTGAGCATCTGAGCATGTGTGAGCACATCTGCGCGTATGTCTGTGTAGGCGTGTGTGAGCACTGTGAGAGCACTGTGAGCACATGTGTGAGCACTGGGGCCTTGCTGCAAGTAGCCAATGAATACGCCTCCCTTCCCTTCACACTGGGCGTACGCGTGTGACGCCCACAGAGCACTCGGAGGGAGGGAGACACGCCAGGCCCTGCCCCGCCTGCCCTCACCTGGGGAACCCCGCCTGGCAGGAGCCGAGGGGGCCGCTCTGCGCATTGTGGGGCACAGGAAGTGACACCCAGCTCTCGTGCCGCGTGGCCATGCCGGGCCTCCCCGGGGCTCACGGACTCATCTCGGGGGCACGAAGTACCCCCTGCACCCGGGGCACTCCCGCACCGGCACCCCACAGCACCGGGGTCCACGCTCCCCCACCAGGGGCCCTGGGACACGTGTGTGGGCTCCAGGGAGGACAGACCCTCCTCCAAGAGCCCATGGCCAGGCAGTGACGGCGCCGTCGGCAGACACGGCGCTCAGGTGACGCGACCCCCCCAGCACCAGGGGCCACACAGAAGCTCAGCATCAGAGCCCCTTGGCTGCACACGTGCACACAGGCCATGACACACGTGCACTCAGGGGCGGCTGTGGGGAATCCCCTCCCGGCCTTACACCTGCGAGGCAGGGCCCTCCCCAGAGAGGCACCTGGACCCCACGCATCCCTGTGTCTCTCCCCAGGAGGAACAGCGGCTGCAGGGACGGGGGACATGACACTGCGAGAGGAAAAACCCAAGTTGCAGGACAGAACCGGGCCAGGTCGTTCTGGGCTGGCATGTCTCTAGAACCTTCTTCCCTGGAGAGTGGTCCGCACCCCTCCCAAGCAGCCCCCACCCCTGCACATACACGGTGCCCCTGGGTCCCACGAGCCAGCCCTGTGTGGGAGCTGCTTCGCCCGGAGCCCTGGCCGGCGGCGTCTCAGGACCCGAATCGGGCGGGAACCTCACCCTCCCGCCACCCGACTTTCCCTGCACATCGCTGAGGTTTCCCCAATATTTGTTCTTTCACTTGGCGAAGGTCAACTTTTCCTCTCAGAGCAGCAGCGTGGCTCCCTGCAGTGCCGGCCTGAAGACAGAGACAGGCGGCCCCCTTGGCCCGACCCCTCCTAGGAGCTCAAGGGGACGGCAGTGAGCGCCAGACCCCTGGCATCTGCAGAAACCAAGTGCTGGAAACGAGGGGGGGAGAGGGGGAGCGGCCGGTCTGGAAGGGGGCCCGCGGTGCCTCCTTCCCCGACTGGGCAGCCAAGCAGTTCACAGAACGCGCACCATGCCTGAGGGATTAGAGGTGGCTCGGTCAGACCCCGAGGCACAGCGGGTCTTCCTGGGGCAGCAGACGCCATCGCGGCAGGAGCAAGGGCACAGTGGGGAGGGCGTCTGCCTTGCACGGGACTGACCGGGGGTCGATCCCCGGCAATGTGGTTGCCTGAGCCAGCCAGGAGTGATCCCTGAGCACACAGTCAGGGGTAACTCACGCCTGAGCACTGCTGGCTGTGGCAAAAAACAATTGGCTCTCCTCCCCGTGTTCCACACACCCCGGTCACACTGGCCGAGGCGGCGAGCTCAGGCAGCACGGCGTGGCCAGGCCTCGGCCAATCCTCGGGGCAGCCAGCCAGAGCCGGGCAGCGGCCACTGCTGTCCTCGCTCGCTCGCCAGCGCCCAGTTCCAGGGCAGGTGTCTGCCCCCCAGGCCCTGGCGGGGACGGGCACCACGTCTGGCGCTCCAGGGCTGACCGCGGGGCCCATCCGGTGCTTCCCCTGAAAGCCACACGCCACAGCCCTGGGTTAAAGGTTTCTTCTGCCAAATTCATTTTAACACACACGGGTGGAATAAGCCAGTAAACTGGAATCCCTGAGGTGATGAGTCAAGGTAACAAGGACGAAACAGCAGCCGCCCTGTGGGGTCCCACTGGCCCCCCATGTGCAGCCTGTCACCTTCACACACAAACATACAATCCCACAAACACACCCCGCACTCCCCCTCACACACACTCAGGTTCCGGGTGCTTTTATTTTTTTTAATTTATTTTTGCTTTTTGGGTCACACCTGGCGATGTTCAGGGGTTCCTCCTGGCTCCGCACGCAAGAATGGCCCCTGGCAGTGCTGGGGGACTCTATGGGATGCTGGGAATCGAACCCGGGTCGGCCGTGTGCAAGGCAAAAGCCCTATCCGCTGTGCTATCGCTCCAGCTCCTCCGTGTGCTTTTAACCAACACTAGTGTATGTGACTTGAATAACATGCACGTGTACCCTCATGCACACAGGCACACGCATGTACACTCATGTACACATGCACTCCACGTGCATCCCTACACGCAAGCCATGTGTGCATGACTGGTGACACACAAACATTGCTCCACACATACATGCTCACATTCAGATACATTCCTGCACACGTGTATGCAGAAACATGTGCACACAGACACGTGTGGCTTTAATACTATATGTGTACACTCGCAAATACATTCACACACAAGCGTTCACATGTACGGTCCTACTCACACATGAAGACACACGTGCTTAACACAGATCACGTGTGCACGGCACTAATGACAATATATGCATGCATAGACACAAACCACACGTGTGGCTTTAATGACACACACATACGTCAACCCATGCATAGACCCACCCACGTGTGTACGCTTGCTCACATGCATTCATACACACATGTATGCTGACATGGTCTACAGATGCACACAAATCACATGCGTGCTTGGCTTTAGTGGTACACATAGATGGATATGTCCCACACATACACACTCATGTCATACATGATTTCCTACGTACGAGCGAGCACACATGAACCACATGCACGTGCATCTCATATACACAGGCGTTTACACACATGCAGTCAAGGATAGCACCCACGTATGACACTGGTACACTCACACGCATTCCTACACGGCTGAACCACATGCATGTGTACCCTTCATACATACAAACCACACGGCACCTGGTTAATACAGCCACGCCCAGACCTACACACGCTCTCACACACGTGCTCCTGCTCAGGAACAGACGCCGGGGGAAGGGGCAGCATCTCCCCCGCGCTCGTCCAGGCGATGCTCCGGCAGAAGCAACTGCCGCGGGGGTCCCTCGTGCCTCCAGAGTGGGCTGGAGAGCCCCCGGGGGCCGCCCGCTCACTGGGAGACGGGCCAGTGTGTCAGTGGCCCCGACCTGCCGGCCTGACGGGGGGTGTCTGGGCTGCAGCTTCCCCCCAGGCAGCCCGGAGCCTTCCCCCACACGCCGGCCCAGAACCTTCCCTCCTGGCCTCAGCCCAGACCTGCCCCTGCAGGGGCGGGCTGACAACTCCACCCCACGCACGGACCAGGGCACTCTGAGACTCGGGACAGACAAGCACTGGACGGCGCGGCCACCCCGTGGGGACTCCCTGGCCTCCAGAGCGAGGCCCGCTGCCCGGACCATGGCCACAGTCTGAGCAGTGGCGGGTCACGGAGCAACGGGACTCGAGCCTCGGTGCTCGAGCCTCGGTGCCTCTGGGGCTCAGTGAATCTTCGGTGAAAAGTTAACGTGAGACGGAGTCACGGGAAGGCGGGAGGAGAGCGCAAGGGACGTGCCTGTGTGGGCCCTGGCCACGAGCACTCGCCCCAGAGCACCCGAGAAGAGCAATCACAGCCCTGCTCCCCAACCCGCACCCCTCCTCCCTGACCTGCACCCCTGCATCCATGGTCCCTGGCCCGCACCCCTGCTCCCCAATCCACACCCCTGCTCCCAACCTTCACCTCTGCACCCCAAGCAGCACCCCTGCACCCCAACTCACAGCAGCCACCCCGCTCTTCCGTGCACGAGTGCCTTGGGCGTACGTGTGGGGTGTAAATCATCACGCAGTGCACGAGGCTGTGAGGAAGCTCAGGAACCCTGCGGCTTCCTGCCTGCTCTCGGCCGCTCAGAAGGCCCCGGGGTGCGTCACGTGAGAGACAAGCCCTGAGCCAGCCACAGGCCGTGAGCACCGCGCGCGTCTCTCCTGTCCGCTGAAGCACTGGGCAGGCCTGGAAGCCACGATCTTCCTATGTCCTGGGTTTGGCCCTCCGTGACCCTGCGTGAGACGCGCCGTCCCGTAGTCCTGGCAGCTGAGGGCCAGGTGAAGCCGCTTCTGATACGAGTTCTTTACCTTGCCAGCTCCAGACAAGGAAAAGGCCACATCGAGGTGCCCCGTTATTCCCGACAGACAAGACACTGAGCTGCCTTCAGGAACTCCTGCCGCTGGGCTCAGACACCTGCGTCGCCGGCGGGGCCAAGCTCCGAGCCCCTTCCGACGCCCCGTCCAGCAGCTGCGTGGCTTCCCATCACCCGGGCACGGGCAGCACAGACCCAGTGTTGGAGACACGCGTCCTCCCGGGTCTCTCTGCTCTGGTCACACGCTTGCCCAGCTCGGGAGAAACTCACGCGAGACCAGGTGCGGACGGAGGAAGCCAACGGGAGGGAAGGGACTCGCCTCCCGCACATTTACAGGGCACGGAAACCTCGCAACAGCCGCACTCCAGCCCTGGGCGGGAGGACTCGAGCGTCCACGTTAGGGCAACGAGCCTGGGCGGGGGGAGCAGCGCCTGCCCTGCCCCGAGAGGTGAGGCCGCAGCCTGGTCCCTGGCACTGTCCTGCACGCCCGGAGGGCCCACAGTCTGTGGCGCCCGGTCAAGGGTCTGATGTCCGGGAGAGAGGGACGGAGGGAGGGAGATGGAGAAAGGGAGGGGGTGGGACAGAGGGGGGAGAGAGGCAGGAGGGAGGGGGGTGGGGAGCGAGGGAGGGGCGGGGAGAGCAGAGAGCAACGGAGGAAGGAGAGGGAGAGAGAGGGGGAGGGAGGGACAGAGAGGCACAGGGAGGGAAGGGGAAGGCTGGAGAGAGGGATGGACAAAGGGAGGTGGTAGGGGCAGAGAGGGAGAGGCTGAGGAAGAGGGAGGGAGGGGGAGAGATGGGGAGGAGGGGGGAGGGAGGGAGGAGGGAGGCTGATGGGGGCTGATGCAGGAGACACACGCGGCTTCTGGGTGGAGGCGGCGGATTCTCCCACGGCCCCGGGCACGGGCGGCCTCCAGCTCCTGCCCAAGGTCTGCGCGTGGGTGTCAAGGCCGCTGTATCCCAGGCCCGAGACCCCCAGCGCAGGCCCATCCCAGGGGCGTAGACTCCGACTGCCCTTCAAGGTCGGGGGCAGCGTGCACCCCAGCCTCCCAGGGCCCAGAAGCCCCTATCGTGGGCTGCAGCAGGACAGAGGGGCGAGGCAGAGGAGACCAGGACCACTGAACGACCGTACACACAGCAGGCCGGGGCCCCACAGACACCCCATGGCAGCTGGCGGGGTCCCTGGACCTCATCCCTAGAGACGCATGAGCATCACCCAGGCTCCGCTGGTGTCTGTCGCCCGTGGACAACTGTCGGCCTGAACCATGTCCCCCAAAGCCATCCCCACAGCACCACAGCCTACAGGGCTCCAGGCCCTCTCACTCCTCCAGGGGGGCACCCCCACCATGCTGCCCCCTTCCGGAACGATCCGCCCAGCAGCAAACGGAGCCTTCTCTGGGACACCTGCCGCAGGAGCAGCCCGTCACAGCACGGGGCTCGGGGCAGCTCGACGGGGTCCCAACAGTGACAAAGTGGCAGGAAGGGGTCTGACCTCCACTCTCAGTGCCGCACCCTGACTCACAGGGCCTGACCCCCCACCCGCAGCCCAGGGCAGGCCCTGTGCCCCGAGATCTAGGGGGGCTGCACCCCCCGGGGGAGGTGCCAACCGTGACCCCCGCCCACGGCCCTAAACACAGCTCATGCCGTCCGCTCTGGTTCCGGGGCGCAAGCCAGGCCGGGGCCCCATGAGCCCCTGTGGGCAACACGCCGGACGCTCCCACTCCCGACTTCTCTCAGCTCCGCCAGGTCAGCGCCCACGTCCAGGGACGCTGACTCAAAGCTCTCGGGGGCCGGCGACACACAGGTGAGTGATGTTGGCAGGATGGCGTCTCCTCAAGTAGGGGAGATTCCCAGGGGTGCTCGGGGGCCCTTCCGTGGAGACAGCACCCAGGCGGCGGTCCACGCAAGGCCCAAGGACGTGGCACCAGGCCACGCTGAGGGTGGAAGCAAACCCGGGAGGGCCCTGGCAAGGCCACCCGCAGCACCTCTGCCGGGAACGACCTGCACACCTGCTCCCCCCGCTCGAGACGGAGAGGCCGCGCTGCCCTTCCACCGGCCTGCCCTCGAGTCCTAAAGCATCGGCCCTGACGGTGGACACCCTCGGGACTGGACAACAACCGGAGTTACTGAGGACACGAGGGTGAGGGCCAAGCAGGACGGAGCATCTCCAGCTGGACGCTCCGAGTGACACGGCACCCGCACCGCCAAGGCCCCGCGCCACGGCGACTCGGCAGCAGCGGGTGACGCTGCCTCCACTGCGTCGACGCTGCCGTCAGACTCGACGAGAACGAGCGAGCTGCTCTCGAATCGGCCCAACAGTCCGATGTCTCAAAAAAAACAGAGAAAACGGTGCTAGAGCAAGGAGAGCCGACCACCTCATGAGGCAGAGCCGGCCCGGGTGCTGGTCCCCCAGCACGGGGACGGGGTGGGGACGGTCTCTCCCCCGAGGGACAGAAGCAGACGGTGCAGCCGTGCGCAAGGCCCAAGAGCTTCTCCGAACACGGAACCGCGTCCTCGGGCGAGACTGGGCGCGGACAGTCAGCGTCTCTGATGTGCTCTGCTGTGGCGTCCGGGCTGGGACGTGGCCATCCGGTCTGCGTCTTCCCCACAGCCTCTCGCCCGGCCGAGCGGTGCCCGGACAGGCCCCTCGCACGGCGCGGCAGGCCAGGGCAGAGGCAGCAGCGCCAGGTGCTAGCAAGGGTCCCTCTCACGCCAGCCCGCCGAGCCCAGGCACAGGGCCACATGCGTCCTGCACGTCCAGGGACGGACCCGCACTGCCGAGGGCAGGCGCCTCCTGCCACCACGGATCCAGCACAGGGCTGTGGCTCAACCACTCACAAGGACACGCAAAGGACACAGCGGCACGGAGCTCCCAGGAACGCGCGGGCCGCCACACGCATGGAATCCGCTCACTGCTCCCGGTGGAGCTGCCCGGCACCCTCCAGCCCTCAGACACCCTCAGCCAGTTCTCGGGGGCACTGGACACCGTGGGCGTGGCCACGGGAGGATCCAGGGGGGCAGGAGAGAGAACAGCCCGAAGCAGAAGCAAGGGCGGGAGATGCCGCGGCACTGACCCAGGGACGGGGAGGACCGAGGGGGGCAGCCCCCGACTCGGGACCAGGCTCCTGCGGGGGTGGGACTCTGCCCCCCCGTCCGGGACACCCAGGCCCACAGGGAGGCCACGTGTGCCCCGAGCAGGGACATGCCAGCACATCCGCACACACGCGGGTCGCGCCGGGCATGGTGGAGTCTGGCCCGTGGCTGACCGGGACGGCCTGCGTCCTGCTCGGCGGGAGAGCCCCGAGGTCCCCCGGGCTGGGCGGCACGGGAGGAGGGGCCGAGGGTGGACTCACCTGGGGCGGGGCCGGCCGCAGCCTCCTCTCCGCTCTCCTCCTCCTCGGCGGCGTCGTCGGCCAGGCCGGAGCCGGGGGAGCCGGGGCTGCTGGGCGGGGAGTCGCCCTCGCTGAGCGAGCCGCAGCGCCCGCGGGCGGCCGCGTGCTCCGGCTCCGGCTCCGGCTCCCCGGGGCGCGGCGGCAGGTGGCGGCGGGCGCGGCGGTGCACGCGGGAGTGCAGCACCATCTGGTGGTAGGTGCGGAAGATCTTGCCGCACTCGAAGCACTCGGAGGACTTGCCCTGGCCGGCGGGCGCGGCGGCGCGGCGGCTGGGGCGCGGGGCGGGCCGCGGCTCGGGGGCTCCAGGCGCGGGGTCTCCGGAGCGCTTCCGCGGGGGCCCCTGCGGGCCGGGCTCGGGCTCCCGCTCCCGCCGGCGCTTCTCCTGGCTCACCAGCACGAACTCCCGGCGCTCCCGGTCGAAGGCCACGTCCCCGGCCGGCGCCTCGTCCCACGCGCCGTACTTGAGGGCCTCGGCCGGCTCGGCCACCTTGCCGCGCGTGGCCAGCTGCCAGGCCTGGTAGCTGCTCACGGGGTCCAGCTCGGCCACCCGCTGCCCCGCGGGGCCCGGGGCGGGCGCGGCGCCCCCCGCCGGCCGCAAGTCCAAGCACTGCAGGAAGCGGCGCTGCGAGCCGGGCGTGGCGGGCGCGGCGGCCGGGGGCGCCCCGTCGGGGCCCTCCCGCGTCCGGCCGGCCTCCACGCGGCGGTGCACGGCGTTGTGGGCGCTGAGGCTGTCCAGGTCGGTGAAGAGGTTGCCGCACTTGGGGCAGACCTCGTAGAGCGACAGGCCGGCCACGATGGTCTCCTCCTGCACCACGTCGTTGATGGTGGCCACGGGCTCCAGCTCGCCGCGGGGCCGGTTCCTGCCGGCCGCCCGGGGCCCGTGCGCCTTCATGTGGTTCTTGAGGAACCAGGGCTCCTTGAAGCGGCGGCCGCAGATGTGGCAGCCGTGGTCGAAGGAGCCGCGGTGCTTCTTCATGTGCGCCTTGAGGAACCACGTCTGGCTGAAGGCCTGGCCGCACACCTCGCACGGGAACTCGCCGGCCGGCGGCTCGGCCTTGCCGGGCTCGGGCCCCTGCGCGCCGGCGGCGGCCGCGGCGGCGACGTGGTCCTTCTCCACGTGGCTCAGCAGGGCCTCCCGGCGCGGCGCCGCGTAGCCGCAGAGCCGGCAGCGGAAGGGCCGGTGGGCCTGGCGCACGTGCTGCTCCAGCTCCTTGCGGCGCGCGAAGCGGCTGCGGCAGAAGGCGCACTGGGCCGCGGCGCGCTCCTCCCCGGCCTCGCCCTCCCGCCGGCCGCCGCCGCGCAGCAGGACCCTGGCGCCGTTGAGCACGCGGTTGCAGGCCGACGTGCTCTTGGTGGGGCTGGCGCAGCCGCCCAGGCCCTCGGCCACGCGCGGCTCCCCCGCCTCGGGCTCCTGGGCCTGCGCCAGCGTGCCGCCCCGGTGCCCGCGGATGTGGATCTTGAGGTTGCCCTTCTGGGAGGCGCGGTGGTCGCAGTAGGGGCACTTGTAGGGCTTCTCGCCCGTGTGCTTGCGCATGTGCTGCGACAGCGAGCTCTGGAACGGGAAGCCCTTGCCGCAGATGCAGCAGCTGTGGCTGGCCGCCCGGTCCGCCTCCGGCTCCCCGTCCGCCGCCTCCGGGCCGCTGCGCTCCATGGCCGCCGGCACGCTCGGCTGCTCACGCGGGGGGCCGCCTACTGCGCCCCGGCCGGGGGGGCGCCCTCCGCTCCGCGGCCGCTCGGGGGCCCCACGTGGCTCGGCTCGCGCATGTCCTGGCCCCGGGCGCCGCGGCGAGCACCTGCAAGAGAGGGACACGCGGAGCTTAGGGCGGCGGCCTCTCCCGGGGGCCACGCGCCGGCTGTCCCCCCGCGGGGTGCCGCCCTCCCGGCATCCCCGCCGTCTCTCCACGGTCACTTCCTCCCCCCACCATCCCCCCAGGGCGGCCCACCCACGGCATCCGCCCGGCACCCCCGAGCGACGTCTCCCCCCAGACTCAAGAGCCCCCCAAGGCGGCCGCCTTCACCCAGCGCCAGCACCCTGGCAGGCCGGCCGCCTCCTCTGCCGGGGCCCTGCACCGCGGGTCGGGGTCCTCCACGCTCAAGGAGGCCGAGCCAGTCCAGGAAGCAGACGGGGCAGCAGCAGTCACGAGGCCCGACCCCCTCCCGGGCAGCACAGCCCGGTGGCTGGACCACCCTGAGCTCAGCCCCAGCCCAGGCAGAGAGGGGCCGTGGAGCCAGGGAGCCCCACAGAGCAGGAACCCCCAGCCACGAGCACTGCAGCCGGAGCAGGGACCCCACGGCACCAGATCTGACGGGACGGAGTGAGTCAGGGAAGGCCCAGGCATCGCGCTGGCGAGGCCATGCCCACCGCCCACCCGCCCCCACTCCAGACGGGGGCACTGGCCACTGAGCAGCCCATGCACACGCACACAAACCTACACACACGCACACACACACACCTACACAAGCATGCCTACACACACACCTATACACACACCCCTACAGACCCCTACACACACCTACACACACACCTACACACCTACATACACCTACACATGCACACTCCCACCTACACACGCACACTTACACCTATACACACACACCTACACACACCTACCCATGCACACACACCTACACTCTCACACACATCTATACACATGCACAAACACCTACTCACATACCCCTACATGCACCTTCACATGCACACACACACATGTGCACACACACCTACACACGCACATACACCTACACAAGCACACACACATTCCTACACAAACCTACACACCTACACATGCACACCCCACACCTACATGCAACACCTACACACACATGCACACACGCACACACCTATACCTACACATGCACACAGCTACACACCTACACACATATACACATGCATACACACACCCCTACACACACACACGCACACGCACACACACCAGCTCCAGCCAGCCCCTCCGTGGGCAGCTGCCCGTGGGAGGCTGCCCTGGTGCTGAGGGGACTGGGCTGGCCGGGGTCCCTTGGGGGGCGGGTCTGCTCCCACCCAGCGCACCTGTTCTCGGGGCAGCCGACTGGCTTGTGAGTGAGCGGGTCCCCCAAGGCCCTTCTCCGGAGCACTTGCCTGGAGTCAGCCGGCACACGGCGACAGGCGCGCTCTCTGGGGCGGGGGTCCCGGCAGGCAGGAGCAGCCCCAGCCAGCGCCCCCCACTCGGGCAGGGGCCGGTCAGTGGTCAGCCCACGGGGACCAGCCTCACGCCTGCGGAAGCTGTGCACTGCCCCCTGCTGGCGGGCCCAAGCAGTGCCAGCCCCCAGCCCCCGCCCAGGACACCCGCCCAGGGAGGGTGATGGGACAGGAAGGCCGGAGGTGCCTCTCCTGACCCGCACGCCAGCCCCTTCGCTGCTCTGCCCTGTCCCTGCCCCACGTGGGGGCTCAGGAAACGGCACGTGAGCCAGACCTACGAGCTGCGCCCTCCTGCTCTCTGGGGACCCGGGTTCAATTCCTGCCCCAGCACCGGCGGGTGTGAGCTCAGATGAAACTGCAAATCCCAGGAGGCAACGTGACCGGGCCTCAGAAAGGCCCCCCTCCCCGGGCATGGAGGCCTCGGAGTCACAGGCAGCGCTTCCCGCGGGGGAGGCCAGGCCGGGCCCATTGCACAGGCCCCCACCCGCAGCCCCCGCACCGCCCAACCCACTGGAAAACCTTTTGCCCCAGATGAATCCCGGTCTTGTTGTCACTGTATCACAAACTTTTTCCAAGGCTGCCATTGGGAACGGGCCAGGCGCGACTGCAACTGAACTGTGTGGGCATAGAAACGACTTGTTGATTCGCGTTCCAAGACAGACTTCCACTGGAGCCGTGTCGGTGGGCACGCATGTGCGTCCCGCGTATTTCTCCAGACACGTCATGAACGTCTGCAGCTACCGTTTGGAAATGCCTTCTGCGATTTTCAAAGGAAGTCGGGACAAAGGGGCCGACTGTCGGGAGGGCTGGGCCCGGTCCGGGGGGGGGGGGGGGGGGGCGCGACGCTGCAGCTACAGCCACGGCAGCTCTGGGTGACGCACCCGACACTCATGATGCCCCTCGAGCAAGGGGCCGAGATTGGAAACCTCAAAAATAGAAACGCTGACCAACAACGGACCAAAATGGGCTGCGAGGGAGAAGGATTCTCTGAGAAAACTCTGGGATCCGGCATCGGTATCTGCGGCCGGATGTGAGTGCGTGAGCAAGACCCGGGTTCGACCCCAGGCCCGCCGAACCTCCAGCCGCCAGCAGACACCTCCCACGGGGCACCCAGCACCTGGTGCGGGTCTCAGCGCACTCCCGCTTGGAGCTGCAGGCCCGGATGGCCGAGTGCCAACAGCCATGGGGCCCCCGAAGAAAGTCTCGCAGTAAGTCGATCAAGTCTTACTTAAAAGGGTTCAACATCTTCATACCATTCCCTGCCCCCCCGCCCCCTCCCTAGTCCCGGACAGCTAGGGTCCCGCTTCCGCCCAAGGGGCACGGGGGGGGTGGGGGGGGCTTCCCAAATCCCCCCACAGCCAGAGTGGTTCCCGGTGCAGCTGAGCCCACGAGTGGTGCCGAGGACCCCCCCACCCCCCACCGGGCACCCGGGAGGGCCTGGGTGAGAGCTGGAGCCCGCGGGGGCGGCCACAGACCCCAGGGCTCCGAGGGGGGCGGCCGGGAGAAGCGCCCGCCTGTCCCCGCAGACAATGACATGTGCCCGCGTCGGGCCGAGGGGCCGCTTATCGCCGCCAGCGGGACAAAAGGCCCATTCTTGGGGCCGCTCCCCAACAATGCCCAGTTCCTCCCGCTCCCCCGTCTGCTGCGGGAACAATTCCGGGCTCTCAGCCCGGAGCAGGGCCCCAGAGCCGCATAAGAGGCACATTCACAGCAGGGGACCCGCGGGCCCAGGACAAGCCCCGGGGGGCTGCCGCGCCCGATCAATAATCCATCATGAGCCAGGACCTTTCCCTCCAGGAAGCGGCGAGCAAGGGGTGGGCCTGCCCCCCCACCCCCATCTACCCTCACAATGGCCTGGCAGGGGGCCCGGACGCACCCCCTCCCCCAGGGAGCCAGACGCACCGTCGGGGGGAGACCAAGGCAGCACCCGACTCGGGGTGAGACGCCAGCGCCCCAGGGAGTCAGAGCAAGGGGTGGCCGCCCCAAGACCCCAGCAGGACCCTGGGCCCAGAGGCCAGGAGCCCCGCAGGCCCCCACAGCAGGCCCATCTAGAAGCTGCTCGGGGTCAGTCCAGAGCCCCGTCGGCCCCGCCCCGTCTCCGGAAAGGCCGCAGAGCAGGTCCGAGAGAGACAGGGCAGGGCTGTCCTCAGGGCCAGGACCCCGGGGTCCGTCGAGTGACAGGGACTTGGAGCCAGGGGCACGGAGACACAAGGCAGAGCACCACCTCTGGGGGTGGGCCGGAGTGTCCCCGTGCGACTGAGCCGGCGTCAGCGGCCACCTCTGGGCTGGCGGACTGGAGCGTCCCCGTCCGAGCAGGCGTCCAAGCCCCCAAGTGCGAGCGGGCAGGTGCAGACCAGCGGCTGTCCCTGGCCCCCAGCACGGCTCTCCCGTCCCCGAGCACCGCAGGTCTTGTCCACTCTCCTGCCCCGCCCCGCCCCACCCACGGGCAGCCTAGCTGCAGACCTGCCCGGCCGGGAGCGGCTGCGCTTGTCAGTGGCTCGAGGGACCCAGCAGCCGTGGGCCTGGCCGCCGGCCCAGCACCGCAGGGACACTGTCCATGTCTATTTTTAAGCCGGGAAACCCACACGGGGGACAATCCCGTTGGAAAGTGGCTCCAAGGTGTTTGCTGAGTCTCAATTCACAAGCGCAACTTGGGACTGTCACCAACTCAGGGTCTCGTGCTGATTTATTTCGCTCCTGAGAAACTATCAGCAGGAACAAGGAAAGAGTCCTGGCCGGCAGCCAGCTTTCGGCCACCGGAACGCGTCCCTGCGCTGCCAGCGTCCAGGGCTGGAGCTCAAGCTGACTGGACTGTGCGTCCACGCAAAGGGATCACCCCCTCCCACACTGGGCCACGCGCGTCCGTCTCGGGGAAGGACACCGGGGGGCGGGGGGGGTGACCGAGACGTCCCCAGCACGCTTCGTGCAGACCAGGGCTGCTGTGGCGTGCAGATCAGGTCGCCCAGGTACAGGCTCGCGGCCGAGAGAATCCAATTCACGCGTTTCTCAGGCGGTCAAGGCTGCGTCAGGAAGGACGGGCCCCGTAAACGCGGACTCCCGGTGCCCAGCCCCCCCGGAGACGAGCTGGGTGAGCTCAGCACAGACCCACCGGGCAGGAAGGGGCCGAGATCGGCCACAGCCTGAAACGAACCTGCACTGACGGTCACCAAGGCCCGGATGAGAGACAAGACTGACCCGCAGGGCAGCGCCCGCCTGACCAGTTCTGACTAGCAGCAGAGGGACCCCGCAAAGCCCCCGCAGGAGCGGCCTCTCCATCACCGCCTCTGGTCAGCGCGTCCACCAGGCAGTGCCCAGGGCCACACGCCCCGGCAGCCCCAGGCAGCACGGCCTCACCTAATCCCCAAACCAGAGACGACGGGCGCGGAGGCCCTCCTGCCTCAGGACAGCAAAGACCCGTCAGAGCCAAGGGACAGTCCTCTCTGGGGCTTCTGACCGCATTTCCCACGTGCCTGTGACCCAGACCCTCCGGCCTTTGAGTCCTGGACCCGAGGCCGCATGTGAGACCAACCCGGCCGCAGCCTTGCGGGGCTGTCTGCTCTGCAAGGGGCAGCGGGCCAGAGCGGGCACCAGCCGTGGGCCCCTCTGCTCCAGGGTCGCCGCCCCAGCCGAGCCCAAGCCCACCCGCGGCTCCTCAGGTCGCCCACAACCACGAGAGACAGAGCGGGTTCGTGGGCACCACCCCGTAAGGAGCAGCTGGCCACGTGGCTACACACACACACACACACACACACACACACACACACACACACACACACGGCTCCAACGCAGGCCCTGAGGGCTCCACGCCCAAAAGCCACATGGTTCCGCTACACACACACTCACACGCACGCTCACACACACACTCACATCCTCACATACATGCTCACACACACTCACACTCACACACGTGGGCTCCGCTCCCCCCCCACACTCATACACACATGCACTCACATGCTCACATACACTAACACACATTCACATGCTCACACACTCATGCTCACATACACTCACTCATGCACTCACACACTCATGCTCACACACGTTCACACGCTCACTCACACCCATGCTCACACATACACTCACACACACTCATGCTCTCACACTCACATGCTCACACACACATACACACCGTTCACACACTCTCATGCTCACACATTCATACCTCACACTCACGCTCACACATGCTCACACACTCATTCACACGCTCACTCTCATGCACTCACGCATACATTCATACCTCACACATTTATGCTCACACGCACACACACTCACATACACACGCTCACACACGCTCACACACACACGCTCACATACACTCACACTCATACTCATGCTCTCACACACTCACGCTCACACAACTTCACACCCACACCCACACATACACTCACACACACTCATGCTCACACACACATTCGCACGCTCACACACACACAGCTCCCCCCTCTGCAGGGTCCGGGCCCATCTCCAAGGCGGGGCTCGGCCTGGACACAGGTGTGGGCTCCTCCCAGGAGACAGGTGCCGAGCGGCCTGCGGGTAGGGTCCACGGGCCGGGTCTGCTGCAGGTCAGCTCCCACACGGCGGCGAGCCCGGTGCCGGCCCCTGCACGGCCGCCCCCTCCTCCAGCTCAGCAGCACGAGGGCGGCTCATCCTGGGCCACGTGCCCTGAGTCCCAGGAAGGGGTGCCCAGGAGTGCCCGGGAAGGTGTCCTGGGGGGTCACTCTTCTGTTTATCAGCAAGCCCCCAGCTTCCCGGCTACGCCAGGAACCGCGGCCCCCGCAGGAGGGGGAGGGAAAGTCTGTCCCAGGGGCCTCCGGCCCACAGGTGCGTCCAGGGCACTGCACAGACGAGTGCCACGGGGCTCCAGGGCGCTGAGGGCTCCCGCTGCCCCGCCGACTGTGGGCCCCGGCGTTCAGGAATGACGGCTCAGGAACAGCCCTGGCCAGGGAGGGGCTCCGAGGGCCCGCGTGTGCTCGGCACACAGAATACGGGTGTGAGTCCTGCCCCGCCCGGGCCCCCAAGCACGGCCAACGATGACCCTCGACGCGACTGTGGCTGCCGGCACTGCTGGAGACGGCTCCAATGAAACCAGGTCTGTCGGCAAGAAAAATAAACGCAGGTGACAGGACAGCGGGGAGGGCGCCTGCCTTGCACACACGCAGCCTGCCAAGGTCCAGCCCTGGGCTCCCCACCCGGTCCCCAGGCCCCACCAGGAGTGAGCCCCGAGCACCACCAGGCGTGACCCGAAAGCCAAACCAAAAACCCAAAGGCCGCGGCCATGTAGCCTGCCCAGTTTCACGACTACGAGGAAAGGGGCCAAGCCACAGGCACTCACGGGTACCCCCGTCCTCTGGCGGAAACCCTGGACGCCTCGGGAACGGGCGGGCCAAGATTATCCCAGTTCTGCAGCTCCTGGGGCACACGGTCCCTGAGGCAGCCGCACGACTCCTCCAAACTCCACAGCACTGACTGCCCAGGGGAGGACCGCGGTCGGACGGGAAAGCAGCTCAGAGGTCAAAGGCTCAACAAGCTGAACCGAGGCGCGGCAGCCCCCAGCTACCAGCCCAGGGACCCCCAGACCAGCAGCCCCCAGGTTACCAGGCTCAGGGACCCTCAGCAGCGACTTTATGACCCCCTGGCAAGACAGAACTATTTTCACGAATTTTCTTTTACTGGGCTAGTTTCGATAACGCCATTCTGTTGTAGCAATATGAAATAAATACCGTGGGCCTAAGGGGCGGGGGGAGGGGAACCGGGGCCACTGGTGGGGGGGTCACCCTGGGCGGGGGCACGGCTGGACTGAAAGCCTGACCCGCTGTGTCATGAACGGCGTTGCAAGGCACAGCGCCTAAATAAAGATCACCCAGATACCCAGGGGTGCAAATACACGGGGCCTTTCTGGGGCTGGGAGATGTTTCTAGAACAGATGAGACGAAGGCACCGAGGACTGCTGGGCTCTGCCCTGACGTGCCTGGGCTGGACCCAGAAAGGGCCCGGTCAGCAGGTGGCTGCCCCCAGGGACAGGCCCAGGCGTCTGTCTCAGACTCAGGGACAGGAAGACGAGGAGTGGGCAGCGAGGCCAGAGTGCCGGTCAGTGCCCCTGACCAGGACGGGCAGCCCTGGGCTCACTGCACACCCCGAGCCCTCCCAGGCACCATGGCAGAGCGCCACCCTGAGGCCCTCCAGTGGGCACTGTGGCCGCCCCGTCTGTAGAGGAAGCAGAACGCCCACGGCCAGGCTCTTGGGGCTGCAGGCCCCTCAACACCACGGGAAGCAGCACCCGATGACGAGGGGCCAGGGGGCTGCCCAGAGCTCCCCGTGCCACGCTAGGTACTGCCCCGTCTCAAGAAGAGCAGAAGACCCAGTAAGGCAGCCCCTCCAGTCCACAAGGAAGACGCACAGAGAGGGTGCGCGCATGGCTCGAGGTCGCACAGCGTGGGAGGGAGGGCAGGCAGTTCATCTCCGACAGTCCTGGGGCGCCTGGGCTCTTGTCCCCGGGTCACTCGGAGGCAGCAGAGAGCAGCGCCCACATGGCAGTGCCCCGAGAGCGGGAAGGACCCGGGGAAGCCCGAGACGGGAGTGGCAAGAACCCACTGGGGCCCCAGAGGAGGGAAGTTCGGGCTTGGAGCACAGAGGCCGGAGGCAGGAATGTGCCAGAACCCCCCGAGGCGGCCCCTCCAGTGACCCCGGGCCTCATTCTGGTAGAGACACTGACCACTTCCACAGTCAGGGCAGCTGGACAGCAGAGCCCGCCCGGGACACCCAGCCCACTCAGCTCCCCAGCCCCCGCCCCGTGCCCATCCCTCGGGTGTGCAGGTACAGGTGTGCGGGTGTTGGTGTGTGGGCTCAGGTGGGCAGGTATATGGATGCAGATGTGCAGGACAGTGTCCGAGGCAGGTGCGCAGGAAACAGGTGTCTGAGATGCAGGTGTGTGGGGCTCAGGTATCTCTGTAGTGTAGGTATATGAATGCAGGTGTGCAGAGGGCAGGTATGCAGGGTACGACGGGTATCTGGGGCATGAGTATATGGCACGGGTGTAAAGGTATGCAGGGGGCAGGGGTGAAGTTGTGCAGGTGCAGGGTTGAAGATGTGTGGGTGCAGGGATGAAGGTATACGGGTGCAAGGGTGCAGGGTACAGGGGTCAAGGTGTGCAGGTACAGGGGTGCAGGGGTGAGGGTGTGAGGGTGCAGGGGTGAAGTCATGCGAGTGCAGGGGTGAGGGTGTGGCGGGTACAGAGGTGGGGGTGTGCGGGTGCAGGGGTGCAGGCTGCAGCCAAGGCTCACAGAGCCACAGGTCACGTCCCCAGACAGAGCCCCAGACACTCCTGGCCCACAGCAGGCCCAAGGCCCTCGCGGCGTCCAGGGACAAAGCAAGCGGTCAGCGAGCAGCTTCCGGCCGAGGGCGCGCCAGATCGGCCTGTTCCTGGCCCTTGCCAGGGCAGCACCAGGAGGCACACACAGTGGGGCCTGGAGGGCAGGCGCAGGGCCGCTGTGTCCAGGCCAGGGCAGGCGCACGGAGATCCAGTGCGGCCAGCAATGCCTGTCCACCCCAGGGCCCGGGCGCGGTCCCAGGAAGGAAACCCAGGCTCGCTCGCGGGCACCCCTGAACCCCGCCCCTCCCGGGGGCGAGGTGCGAGGCGCGCGGCCCTGGCTGCCCAAGGCCCCGGCCGGTGCTGAGGGGTCTGCCTCACCCCCGCGTCCTCTGCAGCACGGACGCCCCGCGCAGCCTAGAAGCCCAGCTCGCCTCCACACGGTGCGTCCGCCAAGGTTTCGGGGGTCCAGCCTCTCCACGTCCAGGCCTCACCCCCGAAGTGCAGCGCCATCGGCGGCCGCGGGCGGACGCCCTCCTCTCTCCCCGTCCCTGTGGCAACCGCACTTGAACAAGACACGCCTGGAAACCAGCCTCAGACAGCGCCGCTTCCCTGCACACACGCAGAGGACTCGGAGCAGGAGGCAAGAGGGAGAAGCCGCCGCCGCCTCCCCAGGGCCAAAGGACGGCGGAAGCGACAGAAGCGACAGAGCTACCTGGGAGACGGGGGTGGTGCCGCCAGGAGCCGAGAGCAGAGACTACGCCGCCCCGTGGCAAGCGGGCCGGGAGGCACCCCCAGCGCAGACCCACGCACGAGCCACGGAGCCCGACAGGAGACGGCCGGTCTCCCCCGAGAGGCGTTTCAGCTCGTTCCTAATGTTTTTTAACCAAGTTACCGCGTTTCCCTGCACGTAATTCGGCCTCCCGACAGATAATCACCATGGGATTAGATTCACGCGTGTTCACGTCCCCTGCCCTGCAGAAACGCCTCTGCTTCTCCCGGCACAAAGAACAGGAGTCGACTCTGCAGCCCGGTGCCTCACGGGCCCCAGAGCACAGGCGCGCGGACGCTGTGGTTACGAGGGCCACGCGGGGCCGGTTTCCATGGGACGGAGGAAGCCACGGCGCCCCGCAGGGCCACGCGGCGGGCGTGCACGTGGCGGGGCTCACAGACGGGCGGGGCAGAGCCGTGGGCGCTCCCTGCAGTCGCCAAGTCACCGGAGCCCCAGAGCCTGCACCCTAAGCCCCGTCAGGGTTCCACGCTAAGCCCGGTCAGAGCCTGCACCGCTAACTCCACCAGAGTCGACACACTTGCGCCAGCGAGAGCCTGCACCGCTAACCCCAGCGAGAGTCTACATGCTAACTTCTGAGCGTCTACAGGTTAACCCGTCAGAGTTCAAGCACCCAAGTTCTGAGTCTACACGCTAACCCCGTCCAGAGTCCACACCACGGCGCTGCTGCCACAAATCTGGAGCTGTGCTTGCTCACATGCCAGGTCCCTGCAAGGACACGGGGCTGGGCGCTCTGACCAGCTCCCAGGCTCCCAGCCAGCAGGGCACGTCTGCACACTGCTGGGATTCTTCGGAGATGCCTCTACCGGCTCTTTCCTTTTCACTGACAGACCCAGAGTGACAGGAAGATGAACCCCCGTCAGGCCTGCTGGCACTGCTGTGTGTCCCCACAGACACCACCGAGTGTCCACAGACATCACTGAGTGTCCCCCACAGACACCGCTGAGTCTCCACAGACACTGACTGTCCCCACAGACACCACTGAGTCCCCAGACACCACTGAGTGTCCCCAAAGACACCGCTGAGTGTCCCCACAGACACCGCTGAGTGTCCCCACAGACACCGCTGAGTGTCCCCACAGACACCGCTGAGTGTCCCCACAAACACCACTGAGTCTCCACAGACACTGCTGAGTGTCCCCACAGACACCGCTGAGTGTCCCCACAGACACCACTGAGTCTCCACAGACACCGCTGAGTCTCCACAGACACTGACTGTCCCCACAGACACCACTGAGTCCCCAGACACCACTGAGTGTCCCCACAGACACCGCTGAGTGTCCCCACAGACACCGCTGAGTGTCCCCACAGACACCGCTGAGTGTCCCCACAGACACCGCTGAGTGTCCCTCACATACACCACTGAGTCTCCACAGACACCACTATGTGTCCCCATAAACATCAATGTGTCCCCCAGTGACACCACTGAGTGTCCACATGGGTGCCATGCATTCCGGGGCACCCTACCTGTGTCGCTCCCATGGGCACGTGGAAGCACAGGGATGGAGGGAATGGCTGAGGCATGGGGCCGCATGGCCTGAAAGCCCCGCTGAAGTGGTTGATGCCTTGATGGACACTCACTGCCCGGAGACGCAGGCACAGACGCAGACGCAGAGGCTTTGATGCTCAGAATCTCCTCTCATCCCGTACTGGGATGAGCATCAGGGCATCACCTGGCGACCGCGTCCCCCGCTGACCCGCATCCCTGATGGAGACCACCCAGACACCTTCGTTCTAACAGAACCCCACAGCGCCACCCAAGTCACCCAGGTGGCAGCATCTGAGGGGGCTGACCGTCTCCAAGCCAGGAAATGTGCCCATCAGGGTCAGCAGGGGCCCCACCAAGGACCCCACGTCTCCCTGCCAAAGGTCCACGCCAACACTCCTCCGCTCCTCCCTAAGAACAGTTACTTTGGGGGTATGGTGCCGCCAGCAAGTCAGTCTGTACCTGTGATGCGAGTGCATCAGCAGCCTGACAGCACCTTCAGACTTCCAGACACCCCCAAATTGCTGCTGTGCCTTTGGCCAGACCCCAAAACCTTGGGGCAAAGTTTACCAAGAAAGTAAACGGCCAAAAGTTAGGTATGTGGGAGACACACCCACAAACCACCTCCGGCCCAGCTACATAATTGGAGGCATGGCCTCTCTGGTTCCTGACTGAACTGCTTAATGGCCGTGATCCAAGAGACTCAGAAACAAATCTCGGAACCCAAAGGCTTCTGGCAGAAATGCGTCCTGTTCCTGCAGTAGGTTACTGGGGCTGGGCCACTCCAGGTGGGAATAGGTTTTGTGCCTTGGCCTGTTCCCCCTGGCGGCCTGGTGACCACCATCCTCCAGAGGCCACCGGACAGTCAGGTTTGGGCCTGCAGTGACGAGACACACGGGGCCTCACCACATGGGGGTGGAGCCAACTCTTTCTCCCCATCCCAACAAGACCCCGAGTCGCTGCCTATAAACGGCCTCTCTTGCTCCTGATCAAGCTGATTAATAGCCATGATACCAGAGACTCAGAAACAAATCGTGAAACCCAGCGGCTTTTGGCAGAAATGCATCTGGACTGCATGCAAGGCGGCCGCCACCTCAGAGATTATTGGAAAGCCAGGTATGAGCCAACAGAGATGGGGCAACTGCAGTCTCATGGGAAGGGGGGCAGTACCGGCTCGTCCTTCACGCCCTACCAAGGTGACGAGTTGCCCCCCATAAGCAGCTCTCTGGCACGGCCATGGCTCCAGATGCAAAAGGACTTAATCCTGAGCAAAGAAGCTTACAGCAGAAAAGTGAATGGACCATGCGTTAAACTACGGCGCCATGCCTCCCCGGGAGGGAAAGGGTGTTGCTCCCTTCTGCATTTCCCCCCATGGCAGCAAGGTGGCCACCGCCTCAGAGCTTATAGGAAAACCAGGTACGAGCCGGCGGTGACGGGGCAACTGCAGTCTCATGGGAAGGGGGGCAGTACTGGCACGTCCTGCACGCCCTACCGAGTTCACAAGTTACCCCCCATGAGCGGCTCTCCAGCACGGCCATAACACCAGACACACAGAAACCAATCTCGTAATTATCTGGCTCTTTGCAGAAATCCAAACTGGTGGCCACGTGACATTATATGATTCTCAGAGCCAGCTATAGAAAACAAAATATTTCACAATGCCTTTTCAGCAATTCTGATGGTCTGGGGGGAAATTCTAAACAATCATGGTGCATCTTTTGTCGAAATAATGAATGTAATCAATGCAGAGAAGAGTTAAGTGGAAACCATCTGCCTCACAGGCATTGGGAGGGGTGGGAGGGGGGTATATTGGGGTTCTTGGTGGTGAAAAATGAGTACTGGTGAAGGGAGAGGTGTTTGATCATTGCATGACCGAGACTTAAACCTGAAAGCTTAGTAACTTTTCCCACAGTGATTCAATAAATATAAAAGGTAAAAGGCCCTCCCGTTGATCATCGATTTGCTCGAGCGGGCCCAGTAACGTCTCCATTGGAGACTTTGTTGTTACTGTGTCTGGCATATCGAATACTCTCGGTAGCTTGCCGGGCTCTCCGAGAGGGGCGGAGGAATTGAACTCGGGTCGGCCATGTTGGCCGCGTGCAAGGCAAACGCCCTACCCGCTGTGCTATCGCTCCAGCCCAAATAAATATAAAAAGAAAATAAAAATAAGGTGGCGTTCATGCCCAATTCAATCAGCTAATCAGTGGCTGAATAAATAGCTGTACTCCTACAGGGAAAAAAAAAAGGACAGTTACTTTGGAGCTAGGCAGCCACATCTCGTGTGTCCCCCCCGGGCATGGCCTGCTGGGCCTCGGGACACCCATGCTCCCAGCACCGGCCAGCCCGGAACGGGAAAGCCCAGGGGAAGGACCCACACACCGGGCTCGGCCCGAGGAGCTGCTGCTCTAGGCTGGAGACGCTCAGTGGGCGACACAGGCTGTGCCCACAGCCTGGGCCCCTCCCCCACACCGCCCAGTGTGGCCCCAAAACTGAAAAACTGAAGAAAAGGAAGAAGCCTGCTGCGAGACGGAACCCCAGGGACCCGAGGCCTCGGTCCAGACGCCACCAGCCTGCAGGGACCCAGCCAGCCTGTTGCTTCAGGCCCAGGTCACACCCTGCCCACACTGCGGGGCCTCAAAGTCCCCACACACACGTCCACGCGGCCCCACGGCTCAGCCCCTCGCTCTCCCGTCTACGCGGCCCCACATCTCAGCCGCACACTCTGAGTCGACACCGTGCCCCAGCCCCCCCGCCCACCTGCGAGGAGAGCACTGGTGGCCGCAGCCCCCCGGAGCACGAGGAGCCGCATCGTCCCTCCAGTCCCACAGGCACGAAGAGGAGGCCCAGCGTCGAGGCGGCTCACCGGCCTCCTGCCCCCTCAGCCGCGCCGAGTCCCCTGCAGGTGAACACACGTGGGTGCACGCCTGGGCACACGTATGCACACACAGGCACATGTACACACGGGCACACGGGGGCACAGGCACATGCAGCCACGTGGGCACATGCACACCTGGGCACAAGCACACAAAGGCACATGTGATCACACACATGGGCAAACGTGCATACATGAGGCACACATGGGCATACCCAGCCACAGGCACACAGGAGTACATACACATGCACACACAGGGACATGCACATGTACACACGTGTCCACATATGCACATGTGTCCACACATGTGTGTCCACACATGCACATGCACGTGCATGTGAGGCTCCGGCCACCCCCAGCCCCGGGTGCTGCCCACAGCCCCGTCCAGCCCCTGCACAGGAAGTGCCACCCGCAACATGACTCAGCAGATGTAGCCCAGCTGCGTGAGCCACATCCACGGGACCCACAGAACTGACTGCCCGCTCCACACACACACACACACACACACACACACACTCCCACACACCTCAGGGCTGCTGCAAGACACCCAACGGACCCAAACAAAACTCGCGCAGAGAATCACACAGGGACACGGGTGGCGGGGGGGCGCTGTCCGGGCACCTCACTTCTTCATCTCCCCCAAGAGGAAGCGCGACCAGATTCTTGAGAAACACGGGATTAAGCCAAAGTTATAAATATAAACCCTAGTAAAACTAAAACAAAAAGACCTCTACGTCCCTCCGGTTTCGAGAACTAAAGAAGACACAGTTCAGAGACCAATGAATGGAAAACAAAGCAAGAACATGATCAACTAGCAAAGAAAGCTGGACGAATCTGTTTCAACAGGAAGCAGCCTCTTTATTTAAAAATATCCGATGATACGGCTGAACGTTAGATCCAGCTACTTGCTCTCCGAAATCTGGACATTTAGACAAAGTATACAGAAAATAACAAGCAAAAATAACAGTGAAAATAAAATTTCACTGCAAGCTCAATTTGTGATATATAGATATATATATATATATTTTTTTTTTTTGGTTTTTGGGTCACACCGGCAATGCTCAGGGATTCCTCCTGGTTCTGCACTCAGGAATTACACTCCTGACGTGGTGCTCGGGGGATCACATGGGATGCTGGGAATCGAACCCGGGTTGGCCACGTGCAAGGCAAACACCCCACCCGCTGTGCTATTGCGCCAGCCCCAATTTGTGACATATTTTTAAAGGGCGCCCAACTGCATAAGCCATCTTATTATTATTCCAGGTAAAAAGTAATGTATTGAAGCCAGAGAGATAGTACAGCAAATAAAGGCACTTGCCTTGCATGCAGCTGACCCCAGGTTAATCCTGGTCACTGCATAAGGTCCCCCAACGGCCATCAGGCATGAGGGGGGAGCCCTGAACACAGGTGGGATGGCCAACAATCAGTCCCCCCAAAAAATCACTAGGAAGACAGAAACACCTTAACCCCCGAATCAACCAAAGTGAGAGAAAGGAAACCATCCAGGGGGTGGGAAAGGCTGTAACAGCAACGGGGGGGGGGGGGGGGGGGGGGGGGGGGGGGGGAGGGGAGGGTGTCTGCTGGGTAACAAACCCAGGAGCGCGCCAGCTCATGCTCCACCGGCCTCCCGTGGTCTCTGACACACGCTCACATTCCACTGGCCTCCCGTGGTCCCTGACACGGGCTCACGTTCCTCGGCCTCCCGTGGTCCCAGGCACAAGTACCAGCCATCTCAGGAGCGCTACAGTCAGCAGCCCAGACTCCAGAAAATCGCCAACAACAAGCAGAACTGAGCCGACAAAGCTGGGAGAAGGCAAAGAAAACTGCAGGTTCCCTCCCGAAATGACGTGGGTCCGGACTCAGGACACCCAGAGCTGGAGCCCGTGAGCAGACGAGTTAGAGAAAACTACCCAGAGGAGAACAGAGAGTCCCTTGAGTCTGCCTTTGAAAAGTAACAATCAATCAGAAACTACAGTTTAAGTGGCGAGGGCAGCGGCCAGCGCTCTGATAACCCAGTCAGAGAGACGACAGTGACGGGGACGGCGTTTGTCTTCTTCTCGATAGCAGAGCAGGGGGGAGTGGACTCACCTCCAAAAGATGAGGAATTAAGGGAATAGCCTGTTTTGCCAGATCTCGGTCAGTGGCGCTCTACACAGCGGGAAGTCAGTCTACAGACACGGCTGAAACGAGCGTCCGGTAATAAACTCCCTAAGACAGACGCGAGAAACGAGGGACACCTGACGCAGGAAACGAAATTCCCGGGACTGGAGACAGCACAGCAGGCCGGGCGCTGGCCCTGCCGAGGCCAACCTGGGCTCGGCCCCCGGGCACCTCCCGGCGCAGTTCCAGGAAGAGGTGCTGTGCGCAGGGCGGGGGCCAGCCCTGGGCCTCCCCGCACGTGGCCCCCAAACGAACCTTAGAAAATCAAAGTGTGAAACGGAGCCGGAATCTAAAGCATCATGTGCGACCCAGCGCCTGGTTTCTCAGGTAAGGAATTTTTTTAAGATCAATAATTAAACCCCAGCACCACACCCGCGCAGACGAGGAATACTCAGAAATAGTCACTCCAGACCCCTGCTGGGAAGCCAGCCTGAGGAGGGCCCTCGGAAGGAAGGGAGGGAGGCCAGAGACACGACGACCGGCGCGGACAGAGCCAGGCGTGGGGCGGCCGCCCTGATGGGCACACTGCTCTGACCAAGCCGCAGTGGCCTTAGGTGACCGGCCGGCCTAGGGACCGCGGTGTCCAGTTCTCGGCCCAACGCGCCACTGCAGTGACCCCGCTGCCGGCCTGCGGAGACGCTCGCCCGCACTGCGGGAGGACTGGGGGCCTCAAACACCCCGGGAAGGGGCCGCGCTGCAGGACCCCCGCTCCACATCTAGAAACGGTCCCAAAGGGGCAGCCCAGGCACGGTGGCGGCAGGGCACGTGCCGGGACGCGGGGGAGAGGGAGGCCTGGGTGCGGGGATGAGGGGACAGGGAGGGGCGCGTGGTGGCTGCTGCCCACCAAGTTCCCCGGCCGCGACGGTCCCAGCCGGGCATCCCGGCCCCGGGGCCAGGGTGGCACATGCATCCCTCAGGGAGTGCGACTGTGGCTGGACACAGGAGTCGCACGGGGAGGCCCAGGAAAGTGTGGCCAGGGAGATGCAGGGAGATGGCCCCACGGCCTCGGCCCAGGCCCCTGCACCCGGCCAGGGACCACCAGCACCCGGGCACCTCAGACACAGTTCCCCGCAAGTGCCATTTCCCACCGAGGGCATAGAGGTGTCCAGGGCAGAGGCTGGGCCACGGTGCTGTGACCCTGTGCTGAACCAGGGTCTGAAAGAGAAGGTGGGACCCGGGCTAGGACGGCTGAGCCCAAGCGGTCAGACACGGGGAGTCCACTCGAGCACCGGGAAAGGCCACGGGTCCCATCCGGGCGCCAGGCCTGTGCCCATGCATTCCACGGGGGTCCTGGTGACCTTCTGACTCCCGTGTCTTCCGGCCAGACTGTGGAGTCTGTTCTGTCCCCTAACGTGGGCGGCAGAGGCCCAGGCCAGCAGCTACCGTGGGCAGGCTGACTCGGGAAGGAACCGCGGGAGTCATACTGGGTGCCAGGTACATCGGGGAGGGCGGTCCTGCACTGGACAGGGCATCCGGGGACACGCAGGGCCATGTGCATGCTGCCACCAGGGACTCCCCAGGTCCCTACATCCCACCACGGCACAGGGACTAGGAAGGGGACAGGAGCAGGGAGAGCCAGTCTGACGGCCGAGGCACTGCCCCTAAAACCGGGCAGGTGACATCTGAAACCAGACACTGGCCCAGGGCTATAAACACTGGGCACAGCTCAGCCCGCAGGCAAAATGGGTCCACACAAATCACTGATTGGGGCTGGAGCGATAGCACAGCAGGTAGGGTGTTTGTCTTGCACACGGCCGACCCGGGTTCGATTCCCGGCATCCCATAGGGTCCCCCGAGTACCACCAGGAGTAATTCCTGAGTGCAGAGCCAGGAGGAACCCCTGAGCAGCGCCGGGAGTGACCCAAAAAGAAAAAAAAAAATCACCGATCCAGCCCAGCAGGCAGAGTATCACTGGAGAGACCCCGGGGACGCTGGGGCCCTGCCCAGGGACCCCCGAAATAGCTGTTTAAGAGGACTTGGCCTGGTGAGGGCCGGGGGCTGGGGCCTGAGGCTGGGGGGAAGGAGGGCGAGGCAGTGGTGAGGAGAGCGGCCAGGCCCCGCGTGCGAGACCCCTGCCGCTGCCGGCGCTGCAGACCACGGGGCTGCAAATGAAACCGTTATCGAAAAGAGGACGTGGCCTATATTCTCAGCCCAGCCTCAACACTCCCAGGGACGCCCAGAGAACGAGAACAGGCCGTCCCCAGCCATGTCTCTCGGCGCCTCTCCACGCAGAGGCCGTGGACCCTCCACCTTTCTCTCCGTCTCCTCGAGGGGCGGAATCTCTGGGGTGGGGCCAAGAGCGGCCATCGTCCCAGCAAGGGCCCTGACAGTGCGGACCCACAGGAAGCTGCCTGGAGCCTGTGGGAAAGAGCGCGCCCTCAGGACGGCAGCCCCTCAGGACAAGCCCCCCAGGGCAGCCTCCCTTTAGGACAGCGTTCCCTCAGGAGAGTGTCTGCTCAGGACGGGCGTCCACTCAGGATGGCACCCCCCTCAGGACAGATGCCCCCTCAGGACAGCGACCCCTCAGGCCCTGTGAGCCACGCCCCGTCCACGCACAGTGTCTGAGCCCACCAGGCCAACAGATAAGAGTCTCCTCAGCGAAGAAAGCAGACGTGGACTTCGCTCCCAGGAGCTGACGGGGGCATCCTGGCCCGTTTCTGAGCCCGGAGGCGGCGACCCCACCGGTCAGGCGGCCCTGAGTCCACACACGATCAGAAGTCTCGGCGCGCACAACCACACCGAGCTCCCCCGCACCACAGAGCAGCTTCTCCCTCAGGCACACGGCTGCGCGTGGCTCTCACCCGTCCCTGACACCTGTCGGGACTCAACCGACCCGTGTGGGAGTCTGCTCGAGGCGCTCCTCCGACGGGCAGGGGCGTCCTGCCCCTCCCGAAGCTTCACGCCACGCGGCCGCTGTCCGAGTGAGGACACCAGCGGGCGGGACAGGCGGGATGGGCAGGGGCCCCGAGGACGGCCCCATCCACGGCGAGAGCTCCCCCTGAATAAAGACCGTTTCCTGGCCAGCCCGGCCTCTTGCAAGTCCGCAAGATCATCGAGGCAGCCGGGCCTCCGCGGGGTGCAGGCCTGAAAGCCAAACCACCGGCGTCTGGGAGCGAGGTTGCTCTTGGGTGGGCCTGGCAGGAGGAGGCGACCGTCATGGAAGCAGTTCACATCACCAGTGACACGGACAGACTGGTCAGACGGCACCTGCACCCCGAACTGACGCACAGGAGTGGCCGCAGCCCAGCCCTGAGCACCCACCGGACGAGCACTGCGCCCTCTCTGCAGCACCCTCACAGTCGTGGGCAGGCTCCCCTGGCCGCTCCCCGCAGGAGTCATTCTGGGCTGGGCCATGGGGCCAGCTCGGTGGGGCCCCGCAGAGCAGGGGGCAGCGCCCACCCCACACTGGAGGAGCCCCGTCTCCCACCCCCAGGGAAGGCGCCGGGGGCTTCTAGAACGTTCTGCGTAAAAACAGCACAGGGGGCAGGAGAGACAGCGGGGAGGCCACTTGCATGTGGTGGGTTCAATCCCCAGCACCATGGATGGTCCCCTGAGCCCCACCAAAGTGACCCCGAGCAGAGCCAGCGGCGGGAGAAGGTATGTAATATGCTCCTGGATGGCGCACCACAACCGTGCCGGGGTCAGCCGCATACGCCCACATGCAGGGTACGTACACGCCCGCTGCCCGCAGGCTCGAGTGCACAAGCCCACTGCCCACGAGCTCTAGCACACACTAGCGCACACGGCCCAGTGTCCACACAACCCCGTGTACACGGCCCACTGTCCCTGTCTCAGTGCCCGGAGAGCTCAGGGTAGAAGCCCTGGGGCCCGTGTCCCAGCAGGGGGCAGCGCTGTGCCGGTCCCGGGGCTGCTCCCCACTCTGCGCCTTTGGGGGCTGCACCGCGCAGCCTCGCTCCCATGAGTGAGTCGGCACAAACCAGCCGCGCGTTTTCTCACCTGCAGACGGCGCGGCTCAATCCTGTCACGCACACCAGCCCGAGTCCTGGCGCGGGACCCAGGGCGACGCGGGCAGGCACAGGAAGGACCACGCCACTGGCCCCCCGGCCGCCTCCTCACACTCCCCAAGGGCACAGCCACCCAGAAGGTCCCCTAGCGGACAAACTGCAGCGGCGGCTTTGTTCTCCGAAGGAAAACGGAGAAAGTCAGGCAGAGGGTGGAGAGCCGAGTGGCCGGGGCAGGGGGACCCTGGCAGCCCAGCGTAGGCGGCGAGGTGGTGCCACCCGCCTTCCTCTCCCCTCCCTGCACCGGGGATGAGCCGCTGCCGCCCCACCCCTGGGGCCTCCCGGTCTGTCCATGGAGGACACGCAAACGTAGTGGGTGCTGCTTGTGCCCGAGACCGGCTGGAGGGGTGTTGAGGGACACAGCTGCCAGGGCGGGGTACCAGGGACATCATTGACGGGCACGGGACCCTGGTGTCACCCTGCAGAAACTTCGTCTTTAAGCCCCGGCTGCAGGCACTGCCAACTGTGGCACGTGAAGGAAAGTTCACTGGAAACCATGGATCATTCACCAGAACCCGTGTCATGTGAAGGATCGTGCACTGGGAACCGTGTCACGTGAAGGATCGTACACTGGGAACCATGTCATGAGAAGGATCATGCACTGGGAACCATGTCATGTGATGGATCATTCACCGGAATCTGCGTCACATGAAGGATTGTGCACTGGGAACCGTGTCATGAGAAGGATCATGCACTGGGAACCATGTCATGTGAAGGATCATTCACCGGAACCCGTGTCATGTGAAAGATCGTGCACTGTGAACCATGTCACGTGAAGGATCGTGCACTGGGAACCATGGCACGTATAAAACCGTGCACTGTGAAACATGTCAGGTGAAGGATCGTTCACTGGGAACCACGGCCTGTCAGAATCGTTCACTAGAAACCATGGCATGCGAACAGTCACTTTCCAGAGCTGAAATCCTCAGCAGCCCCTAATCTCCAGGCAAACTGAAAAATAAACTGCTAATCTCCAGTAGCAAGTTACTGTGCGCCACGCCCTAGTGCCAGGGCCTCTGGCTGGGGTTGGACCTAAGGCCCACTAGAGCTCTCCCGGATTCCAGAACTTTCCAGGGGAACCACCCAGGGTCCTCTTCCCACAGGGCTCACTGCTGTGCTGTTGTCCCAAGCGAGAGAGGGAATCAGAGCTACCCTGTCCCTTTTCCCCACGTGGGGGCGACTCCCTGCCTAGTGCTTCGGGGCCCACACGGAGGCCAGGGCCCACACTGGGCCCAGAACGCAGAGCCTGAGCCCAGCCAGGGCCCTGTCCTGGCCCCCGCCCCGACTTCAGGTGGAAAGCCACTTTGGAAATCGGGAAACCACTTGTGAAGCCAGGCGCTGACCACAAAAACACAAACGTCAAGGGCCAGTGGGATCATTCCAGGGCTACAGTTCTGGACTTGCACGCGGCTGACCTGGGTCCAATCCCCAGCACCCGCCAGGAGCAATCACGGAGCCAGGAATAAGCCCTGAGCTCTGCCAGGTTTGGCCCGGAAACCGAAAGGACGATGGCGAGGGCAGCACACCAAAACCAAATCAAAGCAGCAACTTCCGAGGCTCCCGTGCGCCTCCACAGCACCGCGAGCGTCACGCCACAGGGGCCCCCAGCGGCCGGCGGCTTCGCGTGAGGATCTGAACGAGGTGGCACAGCGGCTTTCCCAAGCCCACGCGCACGGCCAGGCGCGGCGAGAACAGAGCCCGGTCCCCGCTTCCCTGTAACGGCGGAGAACCCCCCAGTCGGCAGCCGGCCTCAGGAGCTGGGGAGAAGGCGGCTGGGACAGAGAAGGGGTCACTGAGTCAGTGATGGCTGGAGGGGTCATCGGGATGGAGACGCGCGCCGAAGGTAGGCAAAGGGCCAAACGTGAGGGCCTCCCAGTATCTGTACTGCAAACCGTAACGCCCAAAGTCGAGAGAGAGTCTGGGGGAAACTGTCCGCCATGGAGGCAGGGGGAGGGCTGGAAAGGGGGGGTACTGGGGACACTGGAGGTGGGAATGTGCACTGGTGGAGGGAGGGATGGGCGCCTGATCACTGCCTGACTGAAACTCAAACATGAAAATCTGTAACTGTATCTCACGGCAATTCAATAATACTAATTAAAAAAAAAAAGCTGAGAGGGTTCTGGGAGACAGGCGGGCCCCAGGACTGCAGCCACAGCTGAGATGCCCCCTGCGCTGGGCCAGCAAGCACATGCCCTCCCCGCCCCCCGCCCCCCCCCCACACACACAGACAGGAAGCAAAGCACGAAGCCCACGCTGGTGTGCAGTGCCCAGCGCAGCTCACAAGCCCCACGGAGACGCTAGAGCGCAGCCCACCCCCTGCCCCCGCCCCGCCCCGCAGCAGCCAGTGCCGAAGGCAGGGCGTGTGCATGTCACCCACAGGCTGCCGCCAGCAGAAGCAGCAGCACCTGGAGCCTCCCGCCGGCCACACCTCAGCTCCCCCGGAGATGCCCAGGCCAAACGAAAACCGTCTCCGAGACACGGGGTGCGAGGCGCACCCTGACCCCGCGGCCACGGGGCAACTCACACACGGCTTACAACACACACACACACACACACAGCCCACCCTCCCCTCCCAAGGCCGGTGCAGGGCCCAGGTCTCCGGGAACATTCCGGAACACAGAGAAGACTCGGGGCCCAGAGGCAGAGCCGAGGAGCGCAGGTTAAGCGGCGCCAGATGGCAGAGGCAGGCGGCCGGCCGGGAACAAAGGCCCGGCCCTAAACAAACAGCCGCGTCCAGCTCCCCGGCAGCGGCGCTGACAAATCGGCTCTAATTCCTGGCCATTAAGGAAAAACTTGGAGACTTGATCCAGGCTCTGCTCTCGGACACTCGGGCTCTTTGCAGGCTCCGGGTGGGCGTGCAGAAGGGGTTTCTGCTGTGTGTGGACCCGGGGCGCCCCAGGAGTGGTACTGCTGGGCCCTACGGAAGCCCGACTTCCAGTTTGCTGAGGAACGTCCGTCTTGCTTCCCAGAAAGGCCGGGGCAGCCGGCATCCCCCGGCAGCTGCGCGAGCCCCTTTCTCCCCCGCCCGCCAGCACTGGTTGCTCTTGTCCTTTTTGACGTGTGCCGGTCTCTGTGGCGGGAGGTGATGCCTCGTTGTTTTGCTGTGCTTCTCCCTGATGGTCAGTGACGTACGTGGAGCATTTTTTCAGGTGCCTTTTGGGCATCTGTATTTCCTCTTTGATACGTACTATGCAATGGAATGCTTCCCAGAAAGCGAAGTCCTGAAACAGGCTTTTCTAAAGGGGCGGACATGCACAGGGGCCCGCGGAGTGAACTGAGTCAGAAGACGAGGGACAGACACACCTGTGGGCTACAAAGACACGGGACATGAGGCTAATGCCCGCGGACAGCAGAAGCTGGGGGCAGGAGGACTGGTCCTCAGACGCAAAAGCTCGCCACAAGTGGAGGGGCAGGGGAGGAGAGCCAGGACAGAGAAGGGACGAGTATGACGAGAACAGTCGGAAATGATCGCTCTGGACAAGAACTGAGCGCTGAAAGTGTGTGTGTGTGTGTGTGTGTGTGTGTGTGTGTGTGTGTGTACAACCTCTCAGTACTTCAGAACAATCAAAATGCCCAGAAGGGGGGGAGGAGAGAGAGAGAGAAAGACAGAGAGAGAGAGAGAGAGAGAGAGAGAGAGAGAGAGCGAGCACGTGCCTGTCATAGAGACAGGCGGGGATGCGGGTGGGGGATGGGGTGATGGCAGGAGGGAAACTGGGGACAATGGTGATGGGAACTGTGCATTGGGGGGAAGGGGTGGGCACTGGAACAGTCTATGACTGAAGCCCAATCATGAACAACTCTGTAACCGTGTATCACAGTGATTGACTTCAAAAAAAGAAAAAAAGAGAAGAAAAAGAAAAAACTAAAGGAGGCTGAAGAGAAAAACTCGACTGAATCTCCTGCCTCCGGGAAGCCAAGCCCACCCGGGCAGCTCCCCGCCCCCCCCCCCCCCAAGAAGCAGGGAACCCTGGAGAGCAGAGCGGGAGAGGCGGGTCCCAGCACCCACCCGCGAGTGACTCTCCGGACACGGAGGTGTCTGAGCCTCCCGCAGGCCACTCTCAGACTCAGAGCCGGCGAGTAAATCACTGTTTGCTCTTCAAAGGCAGAAAGGGCAGGCGAGCCCGCCCTGCGACACACATCTCCAACAGAGACCCCCGCGCCCCGCCTGCCCGGCCCCCTCCCCCTCCGAGAGCCACAAGTTGACCTTCTAAAAATAGCTGCCTTCCCAATTACTCCTGCTTTGTAATTTTCTGTACCGCTCCAAGACGAAACGCCAGCTCTCTTCTGGAAAACTACTTTCAAGAAACGCTGAGCACCACAAAACGACACACGGCTCCATCATGCGCACGCCTGCTGCTGGGAAACGTTCTCTCCCGCACACAAACAGGAGCCGGAGCTCGGGGAGAAGACTCGGCTGTTGGGCTCACGCGCGGCCAGATGCAGGGGAAGGCCCAGCACAGAGGCAACTGTCCGTGGGCACCGTCCGCCTGGGGACGGCCCGGCATTCCCCGGCCGGGCGCCTCCTTCCACAAGTACAAGCTACGCATTCATTCACTGCCCCACAGAGCCGCTTCTCTGCGGCTATTTCAGTCACACCCCCGAAATAGTTCTCCTCGGAAGAGAACTAATTTCAAAATAAAGACGCTTTTTACGGAACGGGGCGAGACACCCCGCGCTCGTGGTGGGGTTCTTCTCCCTTCTCCCCGTCAGTGCATTTTACTAAGCAGCTCTCCGTGCCCGTAAACACCCCACGTGAAGCCTTTCGCCGAATGGATCCGCGACGCTGCCGTCGCTAACCCCGAAGACTTCGAGCTATTCAGAGCCCCAGTCCGGCTGGCTGGCCGGCCGGCAGGACGGCCCCCATAAATCACTCCCTCCCCGATAGCAGAGGAGGGGGCGGGGAGATCTCGGCACGCAGGGGGCAGAGGTCACCCCTCGATCAAGCAGAACGCCTCCCTTCTCCACCCCAAAACCCACTTGTTCCTGGGGCCCTGGGAGGCGGCAGGCCAGGCTCGGCCGGAAAACAGGCTCACCCTGGCCGGGACGGGCAAGGCAGGGCGGCGGGCCCAGGGTCCATCGGAGGGCGAGCGCGGATCCCTAACCGGCACCAGCACCCCACAGCAGCCAGGACCTGAGTGCCACAACACTCCCCAGGTCATGGCCTCGTCACTCTGGGGGCTGGCCTGCTGGCCGGGGGAGCACTGCTCCCCACAGGCCGCGAGACCCTCAGGAAGAGGGGATCCACAACCGCCCACGGGGACGGCGGATGCATTTTCTTCCAGGACTGGCCAACAGTCGGGACAGCTTCCACCCGCGGAACACTGATAGGAAGATGTCGGGCTGAAGAGGCCCCGCTCCCTGCCCGGCCACTCCAGGTACAGCCGGCCGTCCCCCGCTTCCTCCCGGCCCCTGGTGCAGGACACTCAGCACTGGCTGCCCGGGGCCCTCGCACACCCACGGCGGCCTGCGTCTCCTGCGGATTTCGCAGCGATGCTCCATCCTGCTAGGCGGAGGCAGGCTCTCGGACAAAGGCCAGTTTTCGCTCTCCAAGAGGCCTGAAACCGGCCCGGCAAGGCCTCGGGTTCTGGAAAGCCACACCGAGGCTGGACCACCCCCGGCTGGCCGCCCTACAAGCCACCACGGCAGAACGCACTCAACACTCTCGCCGGGCCCGCTGGGCCCAGCGGATTCTTTTCCGAGGATTCCTTCTGGTGAATCATGAGTAACACAAATGCACGTCCTGCGCCGTGGAAATAAGACTCCACCCCCCACCCGACACACCAGCACGGGTGTCTCAGGCCGACCGTAAGGAGTGCGTGGATTCCAGACCCCTATTTGGTGAGGCTGACCATCTGCTGGCCATGTTGGCGCATTCTTGAAGGACGGCCCCTTCCTTTCGCACGTGATGTCACTCCCTCCCTCCTCCCGCGAGCGGGACCATCTCCCCCCGGGTCCCCTAACCGGGACACCCGAGGCTGGGGCGGAGAGGGCTGGCGAGTCCCGGGAAAACTCTCGTCTCCCAAGTCGGCAGCGGACCTGAAAGGCCTCGCGCCTCCCGACAAAGGGGGTCCCACACCCCCCCAGGCCTCGGGGCTCTCCATGCAGAAACAAAGTGGGGCCCCTCCCCTCCACCCACCTCGGCCTTGGCGAGCTCCCGGGCTCTCCAACAGGCAGCAAGTTGGCCCCTGCAGCGCGGGACACGCGAGCCAAGGCAGGTCTGCAGCTTCCCGCACCCGAGTCGGCGATTCCAGGCCCAAGCCCGGTCCGGCGTGGGGGGCCGGGCCCGGTCCCGGGAAACCCAAGCCGCGCGCCCCCCTCCCTCCCGGCGGCCCCTCCCCCCGCCGCCGCGATGTGCGCACATATAAATACCCCGGCCGGCCGAGGGCGGGGCCACGCGATCAAACGGGCCCGTTTTTACGTGGCAGCAGCAAGTGTCCCCACGGCGGCCCGCACCGCCCCGGACGGACGCGCGCGCGCGGCGGGGGGCGCGGGGAGGGCGCGCGGGGCCGCGGGCCGGGCTGGTCGGGCGGCCGAAAGTTCCTTTTGTGACTTGCCCGGGCCGGGCGGGGCGCGGCCGCGGGTCCCGGCGACGCCGGCCTTTGTTCGGCGCGGCCCCCGCGGCCCGGGCCGGCCCGGCCCGCGCCCCCCGGAGCGCCGCGCGCCCCGGGCCCCGCGCGCCCCATCAGGTGCGCGCCCTTATGTAATGGTCCTGGGGGACACGCCTTCCCGCCCCCGCCGCCCCGAGAAGTTTAAAATAGCAGCCGCGGCCGGGCCCCCGCCCCGCCCCGCGCCGCGCCGACCCCCGGGCCGCGCCGGGCCCCCCGCGGCCCCCCGCGGCCCCCGCGCGCGCCCCGCGGCCCGCGCGCCCGCGCCCGGCCCGCACGGACCCCCGCCTTTGTTACGGTGCGAAGTTGGGCCGTGGGTCCCCTGCTCTTCCACTTCTTGGGTTTCAGGGCCAGCGTGTGACGTCCGCTCCACATGACGGGGGCGGGGGGCGGCCGCCCCGCCCCCGGCCCGCCCCCGGCCGCCCAGCAACAAGCGGCCGCGCCCCCGGGGCGGGCAGGTGAAGGCCCCGCCCCGCGCCCCGCCCCGCGCGCGCCGCTCCCAGGCCCGGGCGCCGCGGCGCCGAGGCGGGGGGCGGGGGTCGCGGGCGCGCGCGGGGCGGGGCGGGACCCCACCTGGCCGGCCGCGGGGCACCGGGGCGCGATCTCCGCGCGGGCCGGCGGGGAGAGGCCGAGGGCCCACCTGGGGGGTCGCGCCCCGGGCCCGCAGCCCCCGGCCCGGGACCGGCTCGCGGCGCCCCGCGCGCGCCGCCTCCACTTTCCCGGAGTTGGGGCACTTTCCGGGTCGCGCCGCTTCCCGCCCGCACCCGAGCGCGGGCAGGGGGCGGCCGCCGGGTCCCCCGCCGCTCCCCCGCGCCTGCAGCTGCGGCTGGAACCCGAAAGCCCGCGCCAGCGCACGCGGGGGCGGCGGGGTCCCCCTGGGGCACGCCCCGCGCCGCCCACCCGCCGCACACACCCTGCCGGCCGCGTGGGCACGGCCGCGGCACACGGCGGAGCGGGTCGGGGGCGGCGGGGGGCGCGGGGCCTTCCCGGCGCCGAGCAGACACATGCGCCCGGGCGCGCGCGCGCGCGCACCCTCCAAATTACCTCCGGGATGGAGAGCGGCTGCGCGGATTGGCCGGCGCGGCCGTCAGTCACGGCCGGGGGCCGGGAGGCCTCGCCCCGCGGCTTCCTCCGCCGCGGCCCCCTCGCCCCCACCCCCACCCGGGCCCCGCTGGACGCGAAAACAACAGCCGAGCCCAGAAAGTTAGCGGCGGGCGCGGGCCGGGCGCGCCCGGGGGCGCCGGCGCTTCCTCCGGGGATGCCCGGGAGCCCGGGCCGGGGGCGGCCGGCGAGGCGGGCAGGGCGGGACGCGGGGCCGGAGTGGTCCTCTCCGCGCCCCGGGGTCTCGGGCTCCAGGGCGGGGGCCCCGCGGGTGGGCGCGCGCGCGCCCCTGGCCGGCGCCGCGGGGCCGACCTGCGTGGCCGGAGGGGAGCGCCCGGGCCCGAGGCTAATCTCGTAATCCGGCTTCCCCCGCTCGCCGCCCGCCCCGCGCGGGACCGCGAAAATAACATCTTTCCCCGCGGCCCTGACGTCACGCGCCCTCCCGCGGCGCACGCCCCTCTCGGGCGCCGCGGCCCGGGGCGCGGGGTCCCCCTCGCGGAGTCGGCGCGGCCCGGCCCCCACCGCCTCCCTCTGCGTTTCCGACTCCACAGGTGACGCGGGTGTCGCCGTTCCGGGGAGCGTGGCCCGGCGGGGGCGCGTGAGCGGCTCCTGCGCGCCGGGGCTCGCCGCTTCCAGGCGGGGCGCGGGGTGCGGGCGGGCGCGCGGGGGCCGCGCCCCGGGGTGCCCCCGCGCCGGGATGCGGGGCCGCCCCCACGCCCGGCTCCGCGGGCAGCCGGCAAACTTGGCCACGCAAAGTTTCCCTGCAACTTGACGCGGCGGCTCCCTCCGAGCGGCGAGTTCGCCCCGCAAAGGGCAGGGGCCGGGGCGCCCCGCGCAAGCACGCGCGCACCCGCGGGCACCCGCGGGACCGCGGCGCCCCCGCCCCCACGCGGCCCCAACTTCCCCGCCGGCGCCCTCACGCCGCCAGGGTGACGGCCGGCCCCCGCGCGTCCGGCTGCCGGGCACGGCGCGGGGGGCGCGCGCCAGCCCCCCGCACGCCCGCGCGGCGCCGCCCCCGCCCGCACCCTGGCCGCGGGCCCGCACCCACCTTCGCCGGCCCGAGCGCTTCTCTCCGGAGTCGGGCGATCTGCTCTTTGTCTCCGCGCCGAGGGCGAGCGCGTCCCGGCCCCCTCCTCCCCGCGGGGCCGCGGTACAAAGCCCGCACCCCGCCCTCCACTGCGGTAAATCCCCGCCCGCCGCCCCCAGTGGCCGCTCCCCGCCCGGCCGGCCCGGCCCCGGCCCTACCTCGGCGGGGACGCGGCGCGCGGCGGGCGGGGGACGCGCCGCCAAGGTGAAGCCGCCGCCGCCGCCGCCGCCGCCGCCGCACCGGCCCGACCGCGCCAGCTGCGCCCCGGCGCGGGGGACGCGCGAGGGCGCGCGGGCCCCGCCACGCGCCCGGCCCCCGCCCCGCGCCGCCCGCGCGCGCCCCGGACGCGCCCGTCGCGCGGGGGTCCCGCGCGCCCGGCCCGGCTCGCGGCGCGGCGCGGCGCGGGGCGCGCGGGGCGCGGGCGGCGGGGCGCGGGCCCGCGGCTTCCCCCGGCCCGGGAATGGTCTGCCCTGGAGGACACGCACACGCTCCACTATTGTCTTCGCGGCGCAAAGTTCGGGCCCGCCGCGGGGCGCGCGGGGCGGCCGCGGAGACGCGCGCCCGGGGGTCCGGCCCCGCCGCCGCCGCCGAGGGGCCGTGCGGGCGGCGCGGGGTCGCGGCGGCCCGGGCGCGGGGAGGTGCCCCGCGCGCGCGCGCCCGCACCCGAGCCACGCACACAGCCATACGTGCGACGCGTGGGCGCGCGGCCGCCCACGGGCACCTGAGCGCCCCCGCCCCCGGGCCCCTTGGCGCGCGCTCGGGGAGGGGCGCCCGCGTGCCGGGGCTCGGGACCCCCGGAAAGTTGGCGCGGGCCGTCCCGCGTCTCCAACTCGGCCGCGCCGCGCCGGCACCCGCGGGCGTTGCTGCGCCAAGTTGGGCCGGGGGCCGGGATCGCGACCCCCCTCCCGCGCCGGGCCCTGGTGACGTGGGCGCGGCCGGGGCGGGTCCTGCGAGCGGCTCCCCCGGCCCGGGCGCATTGTTCGGCCCCGGCGCGCCGCCTCCCCGCGCGCGGACTCCGCATGGACATGGAGAGGGGCCAGCACCCCGGGCTGGGCCGCCGCGGCGTCCGCGCGGGGCGCCCGCGGGGGAGACGCAGACCCCCGCCCCGGGGGCTTAGGGACCGGCACGGATGCGAACGGCGCGCGCAGGAACGCCGGCTGACAATTGTTGCTGCTCTCCGCGCGAATGCCCAAGCAGGGGGGCTGCTGGGTCCCGCCTAGGACCCCCTCGCAGGCCAGGACCGAAGTGCCCCCCTTCCGTGCCACCCGCGGCGAGAATGCCCAGAGACGGCTGACCTCCCCCGGGTGCCCCCGGCGGGTGTGTGCGCCCTCCGACAGCCCAGTGTGCGTGCCTGCCCACTCAGAAGGACCCGGGCTGTTTGGGAATGGATTTCCGCTGGTGCTAAAGATCTATAAATCCATCTGCGCTCCTCGGGTCTGTCGCAGACCCAGCATGGGCTGGATTAATCACTCCCATGTGCTGGACATCGACAAGACAAATCACATCGATGGGCAGCTGAGGGGGCCGCTCCCCCTACTCCTCCAGGGAAGGTGGAGGGTTTCAGGAGGCGATGCCCGGAGGCCGGCGGGGGCTGGGCGCGGGGCTGGCCGGTCTAGGGTAACAGCGCTTTTCAAAGAAAGTTCCAGTCTCCCAGGCCGGCACCACCCAGGGCTGTAACTTGAGAGCGGGGGACGGGTTACCTTCTGCAGAGTGGCCACTGCAGGGCCGGCTCCGCGTCCCTGCTGGCCAGAACCCCATCTGTAGAGAGGCAGAATGTGCCCCCGCGGGCCTGTGTCTCGTCAGGAAGCCCTATGACTAGCTTATTCCCGGGCGAAAATGCTATAAAATATTACGTGAGTTCCCATCCTTCTCCTGTAACAGATTCAGCATTACCCAAACTTCAGCTGTTCGATACTTTTGGAGATTTGAGGATGAAGGCGCTTCCAGCACAGAACACAGGTCCCTGAATTCCCCAGAGAGCATTTTGAGATGTTTAGAAAAATTGCGACATGCGGGGGGGGGGGGGGGGGGGGGGGGAGTCAGCAATCTTAATGGGCCCGTAGAAAACTATATATTTGGCTATTTATAATTTTGTAATGAAATAGATGGAGAAGAAAACACTTATTTCCCCTTGTTGTTGTCTAATGAATTATTTGCTCAGCATTCTGGACTGTGGTCCTTCCAGCCCCAGATAATGGCATTTTAATGAAACCGTGTTCAATGGCCTGTCTGCTAACAGGCCGAGCGCCGGTGTGGGCCTGGGGAGTGGGGAAGGTTCTTGCCGCTTCCATTAAAGAATCACTAAGACAACAACAAAGACCAGAACTCCGAGAGTCTGGCTGCACCTCTGGAAACCAGAGCATGAAATCCAAGACAAACTCCAAAAATAGTCATTAAATATTCATGCTCAAAAATTTAAGTGCACTACTTATTAGTAAATATTTAATGCTGATTCTCTCTGCGTGTGAATTTATTAGGGTTTTCTAAATGGCAGCCGGGAGCGGAGGATGACGAGAGGCGCCGAGTGGGGGGTTTCTCGGCTCGCCCAAGGGGCTGGCCTGCAGGGTCTCCCGGCGGGTGCTCGCTCGGGGTGCGCTTGGCTGCAGTCGCCAGGCCAGCCGTGGGGCGGCTACCAAGTCTGCGACCAGTTCGTCAGTTCAAGGTAACTAACTGGCTATTTATCGGACCGTTGGTGGCTTCAAGAACATCACCCACCCCAAGAACCTTTACTATCCAAGCGTGCTGATCGTGCCTCAGATTCTTTCTCTCCCCAGGACTTGGAAGTGTCCAGATAGGCTGAGTGCAGATTCCAGAAACTGGCCCGCGCCGAGGCGGACGCCCTCGCCCGCCTGAGCCGAGGGCCTGCTAATACCCCACGAGGACGGCGACAAAGACAGTGGCCCCCAGCGAAAGATGCAGCTGCCGCCTCAGAGCCCGGCCCCGCTGGAGGGCCCAGGTGTTCGTCCTGGGACTTGGGGACCCACTTGGTGCCGCTTCTTTTCCCGCCGCCACATCTAGCCGGGGGACCCGCACCTGCATTTCCTGAGCGCTGGGCTGGGGTCAAAGGTGCCATGTCCCCATGCCCACAGGCCCACCCCCCTCAGGGAACAGCTTTCTCCCCGACCGGTTGGGTCACGCGGCTGGGCCTCAGGCCTGTGGGTCTGGCTCCCGTCTGCGTGTCTGGAACATGTGTGAAGACCTCTCCCTGCGGGGTGCGGGTCTGCGAGGGTCGGGTGGGGGCCCACGCTCTCCCTGAGCACTGTGTGCTGAGCCCTGCGTGTCACGGACAGTCCTTCAGAGCCCAGCCTAGCTCCCACTGCACTCATGCGCCGTCCATGCCCGCCCAGATGGGAGCTCGGCTCCAAGGCTCCCCACCCTCTGGACACCTGCAGGGCGGGGGGGCAGCGCCCGAGCCCTGGGTGGGGAGGGGCCGAGGCACAAGGGAGCAGGAAGACCACCCGGCTTTGGTCTTGCCGCCAGCCCCGAGGGACCCGCGTGAGCTGCACAGGCCCCCACAGCCGGCGCCGCAGGTGGGGTTAGCGCAGGAGGGGTTGGGGCGGAAGTGAGGGGGCCCCGGGCCGGGTCCTCGGGCAGAGCTCAGGGAGGAGCCCCCAGCCGGCAGTCTACCCCTTCCCATGCCCCCACAGACTCGGTGCCACACCCGGCCGTGCTTGGGGCTTCCTCCTGGCTCTGTGCTCAGGGAGCACTGCTGCAGGAGCCCAGGGAATCGCCTGTGGTACCCGCGAAGCAGCCCAGGCCAGCCTGGTGCAGGGCAAGGGCACCCGGCCGCACCGTCTCTACGGCCCCAAGGCTGGACTAGGGACAAAGACTGTGGCCCCTCTCTCCGCCTCGAGCTGCTGTCCCTGCAGAGGCCTGGGAGGAATGTGTCCAGCAGGGACCGGAGGCCATGGGTGTGTCCAGAGGAGGCTGACACGGGAGAAGGCCTTCCCTGGTAGCGGCCGGGCGGCGGAGGGCAGGGGCCCGGCCTGGTCGTGCACCAGCGAAGGCGCCAGCCGGGACCCTGGAGAAAGGCTGGCGGCGTTCGGGGTGGGTGGGCTGAATGTTGGCTGAAGCAAACATCACGCAGGCCTCTGGCTCTCAGGCCCTGAACTCTGCTGTCCCTCAGCCCACCGGTGTGACCTGGGGGGAGGGGGGAGACCCCATCTGAGCCATCTGGGGCGTGGCCCCCACGCGTGCTGGGAGACTCAGCCCCCATGGCCTGTGGCCTGGCACCAGGGCCTGAGCATGTGGTGCCCACCCACCCCCCAGCAGAGCTCAGGAGCCAGACCCAGGTGGGCACAGGGCAGGGGAGGGGTGGGCCAGGCACTCGCCCTGACCACTAGGCCACCTCCAGGCCCACTTTCAGCCACTCCCCAGTGTCCAGCTCGGGGTCTGACCTTTGGGCCGTTGTGTCTCTGGGGCCTGTCGTCACTCAGGAGGCGGCCCACCCACCCGCGGCTTCCCGCACGGCCACCGCTGCCCACCAGCTTCTGTCTCCGTGCCTGGGCCTCACCCGGTGTCGCGGGTGTGGTTTTGCCCACACGCCCGCAGGCACGCGAGGCCCATCCATCCCGCCATCTTGGTGACAGGTGCCGAGACAATCAGACAGGTACAGGGAAGCATCTAGAACCACAGCACGCTGACAAGCGCATGGCTGACGTGTGCTAAGCGGGTCCCCATGGTGGCTCTGGTCCCTGCCCCTGCAGAGGGGTTAGGGAAGCGCTGAGTCCCAGGAGAGAAAGACGCCAGGCGGTTGCGGCTCAGAGTGCGTGGGCCAGTGACAACCTGCAATTCAGTGGCTGAAAAGCACAGAAATTTCAGATGAAATCGATATGAGTAGGGAGCACTGAGCCCAGGCTGTGGGGAGCACTAAGCCAAGGGCTGCAGGGAGCACTGAGCCCGGTCTGCTGCTCCGGCTCTCGGCCCCCAGAATCCCTGCTCTGTTTGTCTCCCAGATGAGCGGGCCTCCCTGGCAGGGAGCAGCAGGAGGGGCCCAGCAGACCAGCAGTGTCCGGTTACACACGGAAGCGGCCTTTGGAAGGCGCCTGGCAGAGCCTGTGTGTGCTGCTGTCTCTGGGGCAGGGGGTCCTTCCCGTGAGCAGCCCACCTTGCCCGTGGGGGGCAGACGCTTGTGCCCATGGGGTCCGACCCTTCACAGACATCCATGACCCCCAGCTGACAGATGCAGTGGGCACCCCAGCTACAGGGTCACCCTGGAACAGGGGTCGGGGGCGCTGGCCCCAGCTCTCCGGGGTGGGGCAGCCCCTCGGTGTGGCCCGGGGACGCTCGGGATGCCCGGGGGCTCCTGGACAGTGGAGGACCCGCCGGAGGCTGCAGCTCCCTCCCTCCTGTGCCTAGAGAGGCCGCAGGGACCCGACTCAGGTCTGCACATACACACGGTCATACAGAGCCCCTGCTGGGGGCCCAGGTGCTCTCCGCAACAGGTGATTTTGGTTTTGTGGAGAATGAACTGCTTTGAACTACTTTCACTTCTTTCATTTACTATTATCATTAGCGGGGCTGGAGCGATAGCACAGCGGTAGGGCGTTTGCCTTGCACGCAGCCAACATGGCCGACCCGAGTTCGATTCCTCCGCCCCTCTCGGAGAGCCCGGCAAGCTACTGAGAGTATCTCGCCCGCACGGCAGAGCCTGGCAAGCTCCACGTGACGTATTCAAGATGCCAGACACAGTAACAACAAAGTCTCCAATGGAGACGTTACTGGGCCCGCTCGAGCAAATCGATGAACAACGGGAGGACCGTGCTGCCACAGTGCTGCTACTATTATCATTGGACAGAGGACAGTGACAGTGACTATTATCACTGAATTCAGGCAGTGTGGTTTACAACAGTGAGTCTGTGCGAGATTTTTCCCAGCATTTCCGGTTCCAGCCCCGGTCCCCCGCCAACGCCATTCCCTGCCACCCATGTCCCCAGGTTCCCTCCCACCCCCGCCTGCCCTGGTCCAGGGCACGCACACACACAGCCCACACCCCGGGTGGCCCTGCCCCTGCCTGGGCGCTGCCCACCGCGCCTTCCTACCCCTCCATTTCTCCCCCGCGGCCTTCCGCCCTGGCCCGCTTGGAGCCGTCACTCCCTCGCCCTCTTACTCCATCTGCCACAGACCACTGGGTATCGACCTTCTTCCAACTCACTTCGCTTCACACGGTACCCTCCCGTTCCGTCCCTCGGCACGGTTCCCTTGTCCTCCACACACCCGCGTCACCCGCTCGTCTGCCACGGGCCGGGGCGGACTCTGCATTCTGGCCGCCGTGACACGGGGAGGGACACAATGCACGCCCCCTCTGGGACATCTGTGTCCTGCGGGTAGAGACTGAGAGACGGGGCTGCCAGGCCCTGGGCAGCTCGTCCTTCCTTCGTGGAAGCCCCCAGCCCGTCTCCGCAGGGCTCGGCCCAGACGCATCACTCTGTTCTTCCCTGGTTTTCTTTTTGGGTCACACCCGGCAGTGCTCAGGGGTTCCTCCTGGTGGTGCTCGGGGGACCCTACGGGATGCAGGGAACCACACCCAGGTCGGCCGGTGCAAGGCAAACGTCCTCCCGGCTGGGCTATCGCTCCAGCCCCTCTGCTCTTAGAAACCAAGGCAGAGCGCAGAGGGGAGAGAGGAATGGCCGTGGGGCCCCTTCCTCGAGAAGGCCCAGGACCAGCCCTCCAGGGCGGGAACCCGCTGTCGGCTCTCGGCTGAGGCTGTTTCTCCCGGCCCTTGGTGCCCCCGAGCAGCCTACTGGGGCGGGCGGACCGATTCTCGGCTTCAACTGCCAAGTTCGTGTTCTCGTAGGAACGACCTGCAGGCGCTCCCACACCTACTCTGACCCTCACAAGCGTCCGAGCTGCCCTGCAGGGACGTCCTCCCGGAACCTCCCCGGAGAGAAGGGCAGTTCCCTGGAGCTGTGAGACCCCCAAGCGGGCGGACGCCCCACGGCCAGGCATCCCCACAGCCCTGTGAGCCGCCTCCAGAGAGGCACCTGGGGGTCCCGCCTCTGCCGTGCGCCAGAGCAGACGCGGGCTGACAGAAACCGTGTGAGACCACCTCAGAGTCACGTGCTTCTCCCCGGGTGTGGCCCCAAGCCCCCGAATTACAGAAAATAAAAACAGTGAACAAATTGGAACTTAGGATGAGAAGTAGTTACAGGGCTATTCCTACCTGCCGGAGCTGCAAAATTTAAAATCGTGAATGTTTGTATACCTAAAGTTTTAGAACTTTCAAAGCAAGCACTGCTAAGCCATGAAAAAATCAAAAGAGGAAATTCGTCCTTCGTATTAGGCCCATAACACGCCCCTGGCAGATCACCAGCTGGGCAGACAGGGCCTGGGGACAGCAGTCAGCGCGGAAGCAAACACGCGAGAGGAGTGACTAGAACAGAAGATCCTGCATCGGGGCCGCTGCTCGCCCGGCCACAGCACAAACACGAACTGCTGCAGCCAAGGGGAGCCACAGAGGACGATTCCCCAGGGCAGAAATCACCGAGGCACCGCCGGAGACGCAGAGCCACCGGGCACATCAGCGCTCAGAGAGCCTCGAAAGCCACCGCCTCGGGAGCCCGTGAGGCCCAACGGAAGTAGAGGCAGCTCACAGCTGGACACTGGACAGGCGTCCGCAGAGCTGGTGGGGCAGGGCTTGCCCTGCGTGGGTTCAGTCCCGGCCCCCAACACCACAACTCAAAACAACAAACACACAGGGCCACAGTAAAACACAAAGCAGTATCATAAATGCATCCCCATGCAACAAAATCTACAACACAGAACAGTACCATCAATACACTGCAATGTGACGAACACAACAGGAACAATTCCGGAAACACAGCACGACCAAGCTTCAACTGAAACAACACAGCAAGTGCAGTGCAGCGCGACAAGAATACGGCAACACAAGAATAATGCAATAAATGAATTATAACAGGATACCATGCAACATGGGCTGGAGCGATAGCACAGCGGTAGGACGTTTGCCTTGAGCACAGTCAGCCCGGCTGAGCTGGGTTCGATTCCTCCGCCCCTCTCCCGGCAAGCTACTGAGAGTATCTCGCCGGCACGGCAAAGCCTGCCAAGCTACCGGTGATGTATTCAATATGCCAAACACAGTAACAACAAATCTCAAAATGGAAACAGTACTGGGCCCGCTCGAACAAATCGATGAACGACAGGAGGACAGTGTGACAGTGTGACCGTGTGACCATGCAACATGACACACACGCACAAGTGCTGACAATGCGTGTCAAGTCTCCGAGAGAGGCCCATCAGAAGCTCAGCACTGCTCAGAGGCCTGCTCAGGGATGGTGGTGTGCAACCTCCCCAGGAAGAGGGGCCCCCTGAGAGGAACCCACGTATCACAGGAACCAGCGACTAAGGCTCGCACTTGGGAGTTACTGCAAGAGAATAAAATAAGACTTTATTTGCTCAACTACTTACTTTACTTTACTTACTTTGGACAAACTGGCAGGCTACCGAATGTAGCCTGCGCACACGGCAGAGTCTGGCAAACTCCCCGTGGCGTACCCAATATGCCAAATACCAGAAACAATGACGGGTCTCGTTCTCCTAAAGAGCCTTGAATATAATCTCAGGGCTAGGATGAAGGAGACGTTACTGGGGCCTGCTCGAGGCAATCGCCGATTAACAGGATGATTTGTGATTATTTGCTCAAAGGTGGTGCCAGAGAGGAATCGGTAATGAAAGAACTCAAAGTAACTGCGACCGAAGGGGAGCTCAACGGCCAGGGGCCGGCCCCTCTGAAATATCCTGTTAGGTAAGTGAGCGCAGGAAGCCGGCTGCACAGACCGCAGGGTTGGGTTTCGGGAAGCCCCGGCGCCCTGCAGCCCTGCCCGGGGGGGAGCCGCTCTGCGTCCAGCTGGCTAAGGAGGCAGAGAGGGAACCGCGTTTCCCTTCTTGTTCTGGTGGGAAAAAAAGTTCTTTTCGCTACTTCCCAGGCGGGGCCGCAGAAACAGACACCCTGCAGCTCGAGTTCTGCGCTTCACTTGCGTTTCTTTCCAAGCACGAGGCGCTTGTCCTCGCCGCGAGGGAGACGGGGTGGGGAGGAGGAAGGAGGAAATGCTCGGCCGCGCTTTGCCCCAGAAAGACGCGTCTGCCGGCTGGCCTCTCCCGGCTCCGGGGTGGAAGACGCAAGTGAGGGAGGCTCTCGGGGGCTCCCGTGCGGGTGCGAGAGCTGGGAGGCGCCCAGGTTGGGGCCAGTGTTGCTGGTTGTACGCCGGCGAGAGGCCACCACGGTGGTACGTTCTCGGGGGCCGGGGGTGCTCGGCGCTTCGTCCTGCTCTGTGCTCAGAGTCAGCCCTGGCCACGCTCAGGGATGGAACCGGGTCTGCCGCGTGCGAGGCAAGTGCCTTCCTGCTGCCCGACCTCTCCATGATGGTTCTCGCTCGTGGGGTAGGAGAGTGTCTGTTTCGGTGCCCGAGACAGGAAGCTGTGTCTATGGGAGACATTTCTGGAACGTTCTGAGCGAAGCGGGAAGGAACGGGTGCCACCTGACGTTCCTTGCTGGGTGGGCGGGGCATGGCCGGAGGCTCTGCTGGCCCCGATCCCGGGACTCGCCTCTGCACTGGCCAGCAGAGAGTGTCCGTCCGTTTGTCCGTCCATCCGTGAGCAGATGAAGCTGAGAGGGCTTGACCATTTCCTTCAGAAAGACGCCGGGCTGCACAGTGGCAGAGGAGTGGGGCGGCGTGTGGGGCAGCCCCGGCCGCGTCTTGCTCCTGTTCTCATGCGGCCACGTGCAGTGTCCTTCGGCCTCGGCAGGACCTTTTTGCTTTAACACCAGCAAGAACTTGGCCCGGCCCGCCGTCCTCTTCCAAAGCCAAGGAACGAGAGCCCAGCGCTGACGGCCGCCCGGCCTCGTTCTCCTGCCTGGGAACCAGAGAGTTGGTGGGGGGTCCCCGCTGCCAGGCTGGGGGGCTGCGTGCTTGCGGGGGAGCACGGGCAGTGCCTCAGAGCCAGGCCTGGTCTAGCTCTTCGTGCCGCAGCCTGTGGCCGGTGGCCTGGGCTCGGACGCCTACAGTTTGGCCACGTGGTCTTCCCGAGGAAGGCGCCAGAAGGACCGTCTCTTGGCATTCCGGTCGCCCTGAGCTGACTGCGGCTACACTCAGGACCTCCATCACCGCAGGCCTGGGCAGCGCCAAGGCCCCGCTGGACCCCAGCAGCGTGCACGGGGCGGGCTGGGCTACTCGGTGACCGGCGTGGGACCCGCTCGGCCACTCTGCTTTGGTTCTGTCTCCCCAGCATCCTGCCTACGCCTGCATGGACCGGCCACGGTGCTCTTCCAGGGCATCCTGGGGTGCAGTGGCCACGGCGCTCTCGCCCAGTCCCGGGCTTTGGCGCAGCCTCCCCAGGAACCACGGCAGCTGCTGTCTGCAGAGCCAAACATGGTGCCCACGTGTTAGCTGCCAGGGCAGGGTGCCTCCCGCCCCGTCTACCCCGATTCTCTTCTCGAAGGGGGCAAGAGGTCACCCGCCCAGCTCAGGGGAGTCACCTACGGCTCTAGCCCTGCTGAGCGGAGGAGAGCAGATCCCGACTCCTGCCTGGAAGAAGCAGCACGAAGACCAGGAAGGATCAGCAACTAACCCTGAGGGACCAGAGCACTGCAGCCGTCGGGGGAGGGAAACTGGGGCTCTGTGTTCCGGGAGGAGGACAACAATGTCCCCAGACCTGGTTCCTCAGTGTTCTTGGAACTTGGGGAACCAACCGAGCTCCCTGGCACGCTCAGGCCAAGCTGCGCATCTTGACCCACGGGGACACAAGGGTGAGCACACAAGTCAGAGGCCAGCAGCCGCGCCCCCAGCAGAGCTCCCGGGAGCTGCCCCCGTGGGACATGCTGCTCGGAGGACGGGAGAGGGTCTGGGGTGGGGAGGGGCTGCATCAGGGGCTGGGCACACCCGCAGGACTGCGGCCAGGAGCACCTGCCTCACCCCCGGCAGAGCCGCGCTCCCTGAGGCCCGCCGCGAGCTGTGTCCCACGGCCCCCGGCCCGGTCACAGGGAGGGCCCCGCACAGCTCCTGACGCCGCTGCTGCGGGGGCTGCCGCCCAGCTCGTCCTCTTCTTCACTCCCCCCTGACGCTTTTAGGTGGGAAGATGAAAAAGGCCCAGCCGGGCCCTGCTGGTTGCTAGGAAACAGCTGGTTCTCGTGTGGCCCCTGCCAGGGCGCATGTGCCCAGGGCCACAGGGCCGCAGGGTCGCCCTTCCCACACACACCTGCAGGCGTGGCCCTCTGTACCAGAGAGGGTGTGTGCGTGTGCACGTGTGTGCATGTGGGGGAGGGGGGTTGGGGATGTGTGTGTTCCTGGTGTGGGGGTGTGGGTTATGTTTGGGATGTGTATGTGTGTGTGTGTCTGTGTGTGTGTCTGTGTGTGTGTGTGAGTGACCTGGCATAGGTTATGTGTATGTGTGTGTCCTTGGCATGGGTGTGTGTATATGTGTCCCTGGCCTGGGGTGTACGTGTGTATCACTGGCCTGGGGGATGTGTTGTCTGTATGTGACCCTGGTGTGGGTTGTGTGTGTGTGTGTGTTCCTGGACTGGAAAGTGTGTATGTCCCTGGCATGATGTGTGTGTGTGTCCCTGGCATGGGATGTGTGAGTGTGTGTGTCCCTGGCATGGTGTGTGTGTGTCCCTGGCATGGGGTGTATGTGTGTGTGTCCGTGGCATGGTGTGTGTGTGGGTCCCTGGCATGAGGTGTGTGCATGCGTGTTCCTGGTGTGTGTGTGTGTGTCCCTGGCATGGGGTGTGTGTGTGTGAGTGTGTGTCTGTCCCTGGCATGGGGTGTGTGTGTGTCCCTGGCATGGGGTGATGGGGTGTGTGTGTGTGTGAGTGTGTGTCTGTCCCTGGCATGGTGTGTGTGTGGGTCCCTGGCATGAGGTGTGTGCATGCGTGTTCCTGGTGTGTGTGTGTCCCTGGCATGGGGTGTGTGTGTGTGTCTGTCTGTCCCTGGCATGGGGTGTGTGTGTGTGTGTGTGTCCCTGGCATGGGGTGTGTGTGTGTGTGAGTGTGTCTGTCCCTGGCATGGTGTGTGTGTGTATGTGTGTTCCTGGTGTGTGTGTGTGTGTGTATGGCCCTGGGATGGGTGTGTGTGTGTAAACTCTGGCATGGTGTGTGGTAAGGGGTGGCGTGTCAACCTTTCACAGGCCCTTTCCCCCACAGCGCCACGCACTCGCACGGGCCGGGCTCCCCTTGGACGAGAAGGCACAGCTCCCGGGCTGACCCCCCGAGGGGCCCCCTCCCTGGAGAGGAGTGAGGGGCTCTGCGTGTGCAGAGCAGTGGGGCTGGGAAATGGCCTGGAAGAAGCCCCCGCCCCCCTGGCGCCCCCGCCCCTCTGAGAAATGGGGGCCCTCTGGGCCTAGGGTCCTGGGCCCCCGCTGGCCACAGGCAAGTGAGGGTCAGCGTGCAGAAGGTTCCGGGCTTCTCCAGTCTGCAGCCACCGGGACGGGCTGAGGGGCTGGGCCCTGCCGCAAAGGGCCCTTAGTCCAGAGCTCGCCTGTGTTCTGCAAGAACAGAGAAACATGAGAAAAATCCCTCTGCACCGCGTGGTTTGGACGTGGCTGGCCACCCCGCCTGCCTGCTGACCCTGACCCAGGCCAGCCTGGGGGACAGTCCTGCCGGGGCTCCCTCAGTGCTGTGCCACCATCCCTGGGCCGCTGGAAGGGGTGTGGCGGGGCCCGGGGCCGTCAAGCAGCTTATCTCATTTCCAGGGGACAGCATGTGGGCAACGTGGCGTTGTGTGGGTGCTCAGCCCCAGCCTGAGTCCAGGACATGCCCACCGGGCCTGCCTGCCCTCGGACCCTCGGACCCAGCCTTGGCACTAGGTGGCTCTCCCCTCCTGCCTGTCCAGACACCTGAGCTCGGGGAGACCTGGGCTCCGGGACCCAGGGCTGCTTCCCCGGCTCGGCTCATGGACCGAGGCCGAGGGAGGAGCGGACAAGCCGCGGTGTGGGCAGAGCCCCTGCCCGGGTGCCCAGTGGTCAGGCCGGGAGGGCTGGGCCGAGGCAGGCAGGCACCCATGCGGGCCCTCACCTCCCTTCCCGGCATTCCTCCTGCTGCCCCCTGCACACGAGCCTCGGGCTGTGGTCAGCCCCCAAAGCACAACTCGGCGCTCCTGCCCAGCTGACCCCTGGCTGGGAGGAGGGAGTGAAGGTGCTCCCTGCTGGGCTCAGCGGCCCCAGGACCCTGCGGGCTGCCCTCGAGCTGGTCCCAGGAGCCGTGAGGGCATGTGAGAAGGGGCGCCTACCCCAAGCTCTGGGTCTCCCTCCTCTCTCCACAGGGCGAGTCCAGAACCTCCAGGACTCCTGCTTGGACACCCTGAGGCCGGTGCCCCATGCCCACCCCCAGATGCCAGAGACTCTAACGCCTCCTGCACCCCTTGGGCTCCTTGCAAGGTCGCACAGAGGCTGAAGGGAACTCCCCCCCCACTCATCACCAGGCAGGAAAGGGTGGTGCACGCCGGGCCCGTGTGAGGGAGTGTATGTGTGTGTGTGTGTGGGGGGGGGTGAGCTGGTCTGTGCCCGTGGGTACCAGCTGGGCGCAGCCCCCAGGGGCAGGTGACAGGCTGGTAACCAGGACACCACGTCCCCAGAGGCCCTGCAGGCGGAGAGCGGGCCGGGGCCTCCCCACAGCCCTGGCACTCGTGCGCACCGGTGCGGGTGCCAGGGCGGCCACCGGCCACCCTGCAGGGTGTGGGCCATGTGGTGTGGGCGCTTGTCTGCTCCCCCCACTGCTCCCCTGGAGCCGCCGGGCCAGGGTTGTGTCCATGGCACCTCCACCACTCAGGAGCCTGTGACAGGACCCAGGCCCACGCGCTGCCCCCTGCAGCCCTGGGCTTTGCCCAGTGGGCCTCGGCCTGGAGTGGGCAGCAGGACTCACACCGGGTGCTCACGGCTCTGTGGTGCTGGCGGTGGTGCCCATTCTCACGTGCTAGGCAGGGTCCCAGGAGCCACCCCCTGTCCGCAGAGATGCCCACAGACAGACACAAGGACAGGCGGGCACACCAGGGCAGGCGGGCACACCAAGGACAGGTGGGCACACCCTCTTCCTGGGCACGTCTGAACCCGTCTTCCTCCCTCCCCTGACTTACTCTCCGTCTGCGAGCCCGTCTGTGAGGCCTGTCCCAGGTGTGTGGAGCATACACTGTGCGTTATGCATGCACTGTGTGTGGTATGCTGTGGTGTGTACTGTGTGTGGCGTATACACTATGTGTGGAGTACACACTGTGTGTGGCATTTATACTGTGTGGAGTACACACTGTGTGGAGTATACACTGTGGGGTACATACTGTGTGGACTACACACTGTGTGGGGAGTATATGCTGTGTGTGGGGTTTATACTGTGTGTGAGGTACACACTGTGTATGGAGTATTCACTGTGTGTGGGGTACACACTGTGTGGCGTACACACTGTGTGTGGTGTGTTGTGTCCCACTGGTGTTTGAGCGTGTGCGTGCGTGCAGCTGCCTGGCTGCTCAGAGGCTCAGGTCCCGGCGCGCGTGGGGCCTGGACTTGCCCGTGGCTGAGGGCACGTGGCCTCGGCGTCAGTCGTCCTTTGTCAGGCTGAGGCCGTCCTGGAGTCCTTCTGCCTGGTGTGTGCGACCCCGACTCCCGCTCCCCTGGGCCCCCTGGGCTCCTGCTGGCCGGACAGCACCGCGTGGTTAACCGCGTGGTTAGTGAAGGGCCTGGCCCGGGTGGCGTCTGTATATGCGTCTCCCTCTCTGCCGGGCCTCGGTCTCCCTTCCTGCTCGCCTCTGAGGGCGCTCGCTCCTTCTGCGGCCCGAGGGGGTTCTGAGGAGGGTTCTCAGGTGCCTGGTCCCTCCTCTGGGTTTTCCCAGCTTCCAGCCCAGCTGCTTCTGGTTTGTGCTGGTTCCGGCTGGTTTTTGTTTTTTTTTTTTTTTGCTCTGGAGTGGGGGCTGGAAGCCGGGGCGGCCCCTCCGCAGCCCCTGACGCTGCCCAGGACCCGTCCTCCTGCGGGGGCAGCGCCCCAGGCCCGCCCCAGGCCGCCCCTCCCCGCAGCCCTCCTGCTCGAATTTCAGCGCTGCCCACACACGCGGTCTGGCCCTCTGCCGTAGCCGTCCCGTCCCCCGAAGGAGCCGGGCTCCCGAAGCGTTTGCCCCCCGGGGCAGCCCAGAGGAGGTGGGCCCTGTCCCGCCTTCCAGCCCGCGGAAGCAGTACTCCGGGTCAACTCTATTTTCCTCTCATTGTCCGAGAACATTGCTCCATTGTGCCGGCCAGGCGCGTTCTGTGAGAAGTTCCTGGTCTCCTGGCTGGGGCAGCGCTCGGAACCGTCCCTTTGTGGCGGCAGGTTTTAGGTTTCACTGCGACATGTCGGCTCCGGGTCCTGTTTCCCGGTTCAAGAACCCGGGGGCAGCTCTTTCTCTCTGACAAACAAGCCGCCCTCAGTTTCCAGAGCCCGCGCTCCTCCGGGCCCCGGGGCCCTGCCTGCTGCTTTTCTTTGGGGTTCCTCTCTGTCCTTTCTTGCTGCTGCCTGGGAAAACTCCCCCCAGGGACGCCGTCTCCCCATCCCCCGTCAGCTCTGGCCCCGGGACTGTGGCCCCTGTTCGTTCCCTCGGAGCGATCCGACTGCGTGTTGCTGGAACGCGGAGCCACGGCTCGGCTCTCGGCGGCGGCCGTGGGCTGGGTCAAAGGCTCGGCGCTGGCCGGGGAGCCGCACTCCGGGGGCCTCCTCGGGGCTCTGGTGCCGGGAAGCGAGAGACCCTTTCACTGCGTGGTGGCCACAGATTTTATGCCAGACTTCCTTTGTGCAGAAAATGTGGGTATGGCCGGGACGTGAGTATTTTCCAAAGGGGGCTTGGGGCTGGCGGGCTGGCTGTGGGCCGCACACGCCACGTCCCAGGCTGGCCTCCCCCTCGCTCTCCCTTTGTTGTGATTTGCGCGTGTAGACCGCCACGCCGAGACACACCTCCCCCCTCACCACGGAGTCTCTGGACAGCAGGTGCCAGAAACGCTTCCCACGCCTGCCGGCTTCGGAGCGGCACTCCTGCTGCTCTGGGCGTCGGCGCGGCTGCAGGCGGCACGGGTGCCAGGGCCCGGGGACGCCGTCGTCTCCCCGCGGGCTGTGCTGGAAGGACCGGGGTGGCGCCCGGGCCCAGGCCCCTGAGGACAGCCCTCCGCCCCACCCTGTGCACACCAGGGAGACGCCTTGGGCATGCGGGCAGGGGCGGGCACTGCCCACTCGGAAGCTCTGGTGCTGGTGACCCCCAACCCCTTCTCACTGCTGGGGCATCGGTGACATCACCCCCGTGCAGTCCGTCTGTCTGCGGGCAGCCCCTCAGTGTGGTTCTGGATGCCTCCCCACCCCCTGACCCCGGCCCAGCCCAGTCCGGCATAGCACAGCACTACCCGACATGACCTGGCATGACCCGGCATGACCCGGCATGACCCGGCACGACCCAGCATGACCCGGCACGGCCCAGCATGACCCGGCACGGCCCGGCACGATCCGGCACAGCCTGGCGCGGCACACTTCCATGGAGGGCAGGATCTTCGCTAAGGCTCACTAAGGCCATCCCGGCACAGGGCTCCAGGGGTCCTCAGAGGCGACCACACCCTTCCCCCCTCCTGCAGGGGCCAAGTCCCTTCCCCTCTCATGGGGCCATGAGAGCAGGTGCCCGCCCAGCGCCCCGGCCCCAGTCTCTTTCCTGCAGAAGCTGGAGGTGGCCTCCTGCCGGTCAGCAAGCACACTCAGGCCCCAGCCTCTCAGGCAGCGCCTGACCTTGGCCCTCGCTGCCCAGGCCACCCCCAGTGCTGTGCCCGGCGAGCGCCAGCAGCATCTCCACCCCCCCCCCCCAGACCTTCAGTTCCCTGCGGGCAGGCGGTCTGTGAGTGCCCAGCATGGCCGCCAGGAGAGGGACCCGAGAGAGGGACCACAGGGGCAGGAGGGCAGGAGGGTCACAGTCGAAGCGACTTTTCCTCCCGCCCCTCCGCTCCTCTGCGGAGACGGACCGTGACGGGAAACCCAAGTGTGAGGGTGAGCGGGGTTGTGGCAGAGGCCGCGCGTGGCAGCACCCTGACAGCCACACCGTCCACGGCACGGAGAACCAGAGGAAGACACAGCAGAAACGACACGAGGAGTGCGTGACACGTGACACGTGACAACTAATCACAAACAGACAGATAAGCCAGAGCTCAGTGAGGGTGTGTGTGTGTGTGTGTGTGTGTGTGTGTGTGTGTGTGTGTAACACGAACCCAGTGATACACAGCCTACAGCTGCAGGCCGAGTCAGGGCGTTCGCCCCACCTCCCTCGGCCCATCCAGTCCACCCCATTCAGGTACCACTGGAGGACACTGTCGAAGGCGTGTGACCCTGGCTGCAGCGAGTGTGTAGGAACATGAGCTTGCTAAGGAGAGTGGGTCACGGGTGTGGGGACGTGGGCACAGCTGGGCTTGGCCTTGGCCTTGAGGGCCCAAAACTGTCTTTAAGGCCACGGAGACTCACGGTGCCAAGACGGAGAGGAGGATGCACAGGAGGAATGAATTATCCAGACACCTTCACAACCCCACTCAGGAATCTGTGACTATATCCGGGTAAGATTAAGAAAAAAAAAAAGAGGGGCTGGAGCGAAAGCACAGCGAGTAAGGCGTTTACCTTGCACGCAGTCAACATGGCCGACCCAGGTTCGATTCCCAGCACCCCATATGGTCCCCCGAGCACCGCCAGGAGCAATTCCTGAGTGCATGAGCCAGGAGTAACCCCTGAGCATCGCTGGGTGTGACCCAAAAAGCAAAAAAAAAAAAAACAAAAAAAAAAAACAAAGAAAGAAAGAAAGAAAGAAAGAAACAAGCATATTCATCTGCCTATGTGGAACCTTCTAGAAGGCCCTCGGTCTCGAGGCCTCTGTGCCCTTCACCGTGGGCTGGGCAGAGTGTCTGTCTCGGGGTGAACAAGAAGGAACTGCACGGTAGAGATGAGGTTGGAAAGATGAATTTCAAAACTTGGCTCCTGGGGCTGGAGCGACAGCACATTGGGTAGGGCATCTGCCTTGCACGCGGCCGACCCGGGTTCGATTCCCAGCATCCCATAGGGTCCCCTGAGCACTGCCATGGGTGATTGATTCCTGAGTGCAGAGCCAGGAGTAGCCCCTGTGCATCGCCAGGTGTGACCCAAAAAGCAAAAAAAAAAAAAGAAGGAAAAAAAAAATCTTGGCTCCTATTGAGTGCTTCGTTTCAGTTGATTGGGGCCCAGGAGGGTAACACCCGTCTATTTTCAGCAGCTGGGGTGAGAGCTGGTAGGAGGTTGAGGTGCCTGCCTGCCCGTGGCCTGGCCAGGACTGACCCCTGGCAGGGGCTGGGCAGTTTTCCAGCACAATAAGCAGTGGCCGGCCCCCAGAGGCACAGGTGCAGGGCTGGCCGGTCAGAGGGTCCCTCAGGAAGCAAGGCTTCCCCCCTGAGAACATGGGGCGCTGGGCTGCTGCCCACACCGAGGGGACGTGGGCCCAGGGCCGAGGGTCCCACTGGCCTGGCTCCCCGGGTGGTGGCCTCCGTGTCTCTGCAGCACTGGCCAGGTGGGGCTCCACTTCCTGCCTGGACGGCCGGTCTGCAGGGCACAGGCAGCTCCCAACTCTCTGGCCCCCACCCCCTCGCAGGGGGGGTCGTTAGGTGGCCCCGGGTGTGCAGGCAGAGCCTGGACAGCCACGCTGCCCGACCTGCGCGCGGAGCCAGACCTGAGTCCCCGTGCTGGGAGCTGACAGACAACCTCTGAGCCCTCTGGGGTTTGCAGGGAACGTGTGGTGTGTGCGGGGCGTGGGGGTCTGGAGCAGCCAGAGGTCTGGGCGCAGGGAGGAGGCTGAGGTCCGAGAGTGGGCGCCTGAGCTTGGTGGTGAGCTGTGTCCCTGGGCTGTGTCCCTCTGTCTGGCCGGGCTCTGTGAAGCCGGGCGTGTACCTGCACCCGCGTTCGTTGCTAAGCCACTGAAGAGCCCTGGGAATCTCCCCCAGAAAACCTGATCCGCTCTAATGACCAGCTCCCAACGGTGACCGGCTCCTCAAGGTGCCGTCTCCCAGCCCCGCTCCCAGATGCATCATTCAGGGTGACCGAACTTCCGCCTTCTCTCTGCACAAATGAGAAAGCGGCTTTCCTGCCGTGCAGCCCGGGAGACCCTGAGGTGAGGAGCTGGGCAGGGCGGGGGCAGGGGGCCGATGGCATGCGGGGCTCGCGGCCAGGGCGGCCAGGCAGGCAGGGGGTTGGCGCACAGAGCTGGGTGCATGTTGCAGGCCAGGCACGATGGCGGGCGCTGCATCTTGCCGGCTCTGTCCCGGGCGCCCCCTTCCTGCCGCCCAGAACGGACAGGCTCGCCCTTATCTGGCAGCGGCCGGCGGCTGGCCAGGGCCCTTCCTGGCCGCTCTGCAAGGCTGAGCTCCACTCACAGCTGCCCAGGGCCTGGCCTGGAGCTCGGCGGTGCCTGAGTCTGCCTTCCTGGCACCGCAGCACCTCTGCATCCCACCGAAGAGCCAGAGCCCAGCCGGCTGGGTTCACAGGGTCACGCCGCAGACCCCCGAGGCTCGAGCGAGAGGCCGAACCCACGAGGGGGACACAGGACAGGGCTGGGGGTGGAAGGCTGCCTGGCTCCCGCCGGCCCCTTCTCAGGAAGAGGGCTACCCGCATTCGCGTCTGCCCCCCCACGTCCGCCCATCCCCTGTCCCCCTGGCCAGCGCCGCGCCCCGCCCCCACTCGCTTTGGCGCAGACCGTTTCCGGGATGTTTTTGCTACTTGGAGTTTGACTCGAGGACGTGGAGGGACTCGGGTTTCAGGCCAGGCGGCCAATGGGGAGGCAGATGCGCGGGCTCATTTGCATGTCCCCGCATCCCGCCTCCCTCACTCTCGGCCTCCCTGAGCATCCCCCGGTGCCCTCCGGGTCCGTCTGAGCCCCCAGCCCAGAACCCACCTGCCAGGTGCCTGGGCGGGAGGGGGGCGGTCCCGCGCCCTGAGTCACTCTGCCCATTAATATATCACCCCTGCCTTGCCGCTTGCCTTTGGCTCAAAGTGACATTAGTACCTGTGAGGGGGCAAACGTGTGTGCGGTGCCTTTAAAGCAAAATCCGTTTTTGCAAAGGTAATGATGTTCTAAAATTGGAAAAAGTGCAATTCGGGTAAAAAAGGAATGACAGAAGCCTTAAAAATGACCGCACTCTTTTTTTTCCTTTCTTGCTCGGGTGTTCTGAGCAGTACAGATTTTGCCGACTGGCTTCATTATTTAAAACTACTCTTACACAAACGGGTTAAGAGCTGCATAGCTCACATTTCCAAAGGACACTGCTCATCGTCCATTTCAGAGCTCTGGTCCTGTGGCGGGATTAACTCCAAAACTCCTAGCAAACACAGGCTGAGGTCCAGGGGACGTGCCACAGACTGGCCCCGAGCGCCCACCCAGACTGGCCCGTGGAATTCGGAGGACGACCCTCACTGGGAATCAAAGCGCGATCTGGGATGGAATGTTTGGCCTGGCTACCTCGCTGTGGGTGCCAACAAAGCCCTTGGGGGCAAGGGACGGGAAGGAACGGTCCCACTCTGACTGGGGTCTGGGCCAGACCTCCCGAGCAAGGGGGCCTGGGTCCCTGGCTCAGCAGAAAGGAGCCAGTGACTCTGGCGGTCTCTAGGAAGGTGGCAGAAAGTTCTCCTGGGGTGTTAGGGGCTCCGTGACAGGCAAGCCCAGGAGAGTGGGGGCACCCCAGCCCCACAGACAAGAGGGTCTTTCCTCACTTCCTGGGACTCCCATGCACGCCTCCGGGGCTGCACCGTTAGCCTGGCCTCTGGCCGCGTGGCCCTGGCACCTCTGGGTCCCCCCGCTTTGAGAAGGCCAGTCTGTCCAACTAGGGTCCATCCTGCAGCCTCATCTGAACCTAAGCCTGACCCGGCTCCGAGTGCTGGGCAAAACCCATGTCCACAGTGATCAGGGACAGACACGCTGCATATGTGATTCCGGGAGGCCTCGGGCCAAACTGGGTAGGGAGTGGGGGTCCCCAGAACCTCACATGCACCCCACAGCCTCAGGGGCAGGCCGCAGGCAGCTCCCCCGAAGAGCTGCCTGGCTGTCGGCTGGCTCGGGCAGGCAGTGGGAGGCTGCCGCTGAGTCTGCAGATCAAGGAAGGGGGTGCCGAGGCGCAGGGCCTGGAGCGCTGCCCCAGGAAGGGCCCAGAGGAAGAGCCGAGTGGACCCCACAGGCGGGACTGTGCTGAGGATACGTTTTCACTACGTTTGAGTCCTGCGAGCGCGGACACACACACACACAATCACCACACATACTGCCACGGCACACCCATCACACACACACACCACACTCCATGCACACAACACACATACCACACCCACACACATGCCACACACACCCCCCCCCACACATACCACACACCCCACAGACATGCACACATATACCTCCCCACAATCACACACAATCACCGCACACATACCACAACACACCCATCACACACACACACACCCCAAACACACCATACTCCACAACACACACCGCACTCCATGCACACAACACACATACCACCATACCACACACACCCACACACCCCCTCAATTCCCCACATACACATACCATACACAGACAACAGACACATGCCACACACACCACATACTCCACACACAGCCACAGACACACCCCCCACACATGCCACACAAACACACACTCTCTCTCTCTCTCTCTCTCACACACACACGAGTTAGAGCAGAGTCATTTGCCAGGACGAATCCGGGAGGAGGCTGCAGTCCCAGCGCGACACACCGAGCACGTACGCGTCCTTTCTTGAGCTGGACAAGACCTGAAGCGCTCTGTGGTTAAGGAAGGGCCGCACCTGGGGCCCCCGATGCCCACAGACAGAGCCTCTGTCACCTCCATTCCTGCAGCAAATGATCCCATGCCTCCCTGCCAGGGAAAGCGCCACATCCTGACTCACTCAGTGTCCCTCAGGGGTGGCTGACCGCAGGCTCAGACCAACGCAGTGACTCGGGCTGAGGGACCCGTCGGGCTGCTGCTGGTCGCTGAGGGAGCCAGGCCGCCTTTTCTCTTGCCCTCTGCGCACTGAGGGGCCGCCTCCTCTCTTCCCCTTCCCGAACCTCATCCAGGGTCCTAGACGTCGGAGACAGACGCAGGACAGACAGTCTGAGGAGCAGGCAGGCACTGAGGCCCTACGCCCTGGCCCTGCCCCCTGGGCTTTGCGCCTTCCTCCTCAGGGCACGGGGACCCGTCAGCCTAGAGGGCCCGAAGGGGAGCCCCACAGGCTGCATTTCTGCCAAGCGCCCCGTGTTTCTGACATAAGGTGTGGAGGTCACGCTCGGGAAATATTCTAGGTTTATCTACTAGCCTGACACAGCCTCGCCATCAATGGGAATTTCCTTTCCCTTTTAAAGATATCAGGATCGGTTCAATCTCAGATTTTATCGCTTTCCTAACCTGACTCAGTATGTGTGTACATGTATGTAAGTATATATGTGTGTGTGTGTGTGTGTGTGCATTCATCTTTCTGTTCATCCATGCACCTCCCATCCTCCCATCCATTAATTCACTGTCTACTCAACCACTCATCCAGACACCCACCTGCTGGCCCGCCCATCCATCCATCCATCCATCCATCCACCCATCCATCCACAGTAAACCTCCTTTCTTTTTCTTTTGTTTTAAATTTTACTTTGTTATTTTTAAGTTTTTCACAATACTTTATTACACTTAACATTCCAACCCAATCCTACTACCATGACACCTTCCCACCACCATTATTTCAAATTTTCCCACCACCACGCAAGCTTGCCCCCAAAGTAGGTTCAAAATAATTTATTTTTTATTGCCTGTTATGAATAATCTGCTAAAATGATGCCAAAAACTTAGAGGAAAGTGTGTGAAGATTGTTGTATCTCACCCTGGAGCCATTAAGCCTTTCGTATAAGAGATTACCAACATGAGTAAACCCCTTTTCAAGGGTTACTGTATCTTAAGATTTGGTAATAGAAGAAAAATACACCATTTTTGAAGAGGTTCAAAGACTCAAGAAAAAATTCATAATTTTTCTTTGTTTACAAAACAGAACACTTTTATTACCAAAACTCTAGACTATGTGCTGAAATTTAAATAACCAAAAAGTAAAAAGAAATCTGTTGTCAACTTTATTTGAATGATTTACTGATGTCATTGAAAGTTAAATGATGTTATTAAGATTTTAAAAAGGGGGGGGGCTGGAGAGATAGCACAGTGGGTAGGGCGTTTGCCTTGCACGTGGCCGACCCGGGTTCGATTCCCAGCATCCCATATGGTACCCTGAGCACCGCCAGGAGTAACTCCTGAGCCAGGAGTAACCCTGTGCTTCGCCGGGTGCGACCCAAAAAGCAATTAATTAATTAATTAATTAATTAAAAAGGAGGGGGCTGGAGCTAGAGCACAGTGGGTAGGGCATTTGCCTTGCACGCGGCTGACCCGGGTTCAATCCCATATGGTCCCCTGAGCACCACCAGGAGTGATTCCTGAGTGCAAATCCAGGATTCCTGTGCAACGCCGGATGTGCCCCAAAAAGAAAAGCAAAGATTGAAAAGAGAAGGGGCCAGAGCAATAGTACAATGAGGGGGCGTTTGCCTTTGCCTTGCATGCAGCCCACCCAAATCTGATCCCTGACCTCCCATCTGGTCCTGCGAGCTCGCCAGGAGTGATCCCTAAGCATCACTGGGTGTGTGGCCCAAAAACCTAATAAATGAAATAAATAAAAAGATTTAAAAGAAAAGAGTTACATTGAGTGATAATCAATTGAACCTTGTGGGGAAAAAAACCTCAAGGCACCGTTCCTTCCCCGCAGAGGCTTAACTGTGGATACACTGACTTCGGCGAAGATCACCGACTCTCTGCATTTGATCCACGTAGGATCATGAAGCTCGAGGCCAGAGAGAACATTCACGGGCTGCGTGTGGGCAGCCCAGGCTGGTCCCTGCCCGAGCGCCCAGGTGACTGAGCAGAGCCGGGCCCCTGGCACCAGCATCTGTGTCGCCACAGCAGACAAACGGAAAAGAATCACGCAGTGAGCGTTCGGAGGACCCTGTGGGGCCCCAGCCTTCCTCTGACAGGCTGGGATTCTGCATTTTAGGATCGAGAAATTTCTATGCCTTCGGTAAGGAATTTCTGAAAAACACACTCAGCTGTTTTCTCATCTTGGGATCGAGAAATTCCTTTTTCTTTGGCAAGGAATTTGTGCAAAATATATTATGCAGGGCACTGACTTTAATATTCGAGCCAGAGCCTGGCAGCTCTGGGGGGGTCATGGACTTGATGTGAGAAGATACGACTGTTGGGGGAGCGAACGCCTCCCGGCTCCCGCGAGAACAATGAGCCCAGCTCCATTGTTACCTTGGAAAGCTGCGCCACATGCTAATTCCCTCGTGTCTAGGAGCGATTCACTCGGATCACTTGCATAACAACTTTCTCTTCAAAGACATTTCTCGTATATTAAATAGCAAGAGTTAAGTGATTTTCATTTGTATTCTCTAAGAAAACCTAAAAAAACGACATCCCCTCCTCCCCCCATCAGAAATTTAGACGAGGTTGACCACAAAACCACGTTTTCACTGTAATTTTGGAACTGAGTTTTCCTTTCTCAGAGCTGTGCCTTCAGCAAGACTGGCCAGGCCCCGAGCATCGGGCGTGGCGTCCAGAGGCCTCCCTGGGCGCAGGGCCGGGCAGGGCGAGGTCACCTCCACGGGTTTCCAAGCAGCCAGGAGAGAGGCCTTGTCGTGAGCTTTTGAAAAGACTGAAAGATGATTTTTGTTTTTCTGGTTTCCAGTCTTTGGGCCACGCCCGGTGGACTGAGAGAGCTCCGACAGCCTCCGACACTTGGCGAGGGCGGCACACCCGGGGCCTGGCGGTGAACTTAGCTTCAGGGGAAGTTGCCACTTCGGGCGGGGCTGTGGAGGAGGCCTGGCCTGAGCCCCCTTTGCCCACCGCGGGCTCCGGAGGGGCTGGTTTCCCAGGACCCAGATTCTGGTTCCGGGCTTCCACTCTAACCTCTTGCCCTGCGCCCATGTGACCCGGCCCCCAGGTGAGAGCCGCCCCCCCAACCCTCCTGTCCTTGATCACCCCCCTGAGCCCTCCCCTCCCGCTCAGCAAGGAACGGTTCCTTCCTTCAAACCCGGGAGAGGGAAGGAAAAAGGGTCCAGTTCCCCTCCGGGGACAGAGTGCAGAGTGCAGAGTTCCCTGGGGAAGGGCGCAGGGGTCTCTCCTGGCTGGCCAGGGCGCCTGCTGGCCGCTTGCGTGTTTCCTGTTCTCTTTAGCTCTGAACAAGGGTAGGCCAGTGCCTGCCCCCACCCGGGGCGGTCTCCATCTGATGGGGGTGGAAGGAGAACCACGGAGACTGACCAGCCGCTGGACAGGGCAGCGGAGGCGAGTGTGCAGCCCATAGTGGGCAGGACGGTGCTGCGCCTCAGAGCTGGTCACAGTGTTGGTGACACCATCATCCTGGATGGTGCCTAGACAAAGCTCGGGAGCGAAAGTGGGCAGCCCTCCACCGCTGCCTTCCTACGGTTCCATGGCCTTCCAAGGGCAGTTAACAGAGACACGAGAAGTGCCGGATCTGTGGTCAGGGCTGGGGCCTGTGGTGAGGGCTGGGGCCTGTGGTCAGGGCTGGGGTCTGTGGTCAGGGAAGGCTCCTTGGTTAGAGGTAGGGTCTGTGGTCAGGGCTGGGGTCTGTGGTCAGGGAAGGCTCCGTGGTCAGAGGTAGGGTCTGTGGTCAGGCCTGGGGTCTGTGGTCAGGGCTGGGTTCTGTGGTCAGGCAGGGTCTGCGGTCAGAACTGGGGTCTGTGGTCAGGGCTGGGTCTGTGGTCAAGGCTGGGATCTGTGGTCAGGGGCAGGGTCTGTGGTCAGGGTTGGGTCTGTGGTCAGGGCTGGAGTCTATGGTCAGGGCTGGAGTCTATGGTCAGGATTGGGGTCTGTGGTCACAGGGTCTGTGGTCAGGGCTGGGGTCTGTGGTCAGGGAAGGGTCTGTGGCCAGGGCTGGGGTCTGTGGCCAGGGCTGGGGTCTGTGGCCAGGGCTGGGGTCTGTGGTCAGGGCAGGGTCTGTAGCCAGGGTTGGGGTCTGTGGTCAGGGCTGGGGTCTGTGGTCAGGGCTGGGGTCTGTGGCCAGAGTGTGGCAGCCCCTTGTGACTCACTGAGGGCCTTCGCCGTTACACCAGAAGGGGCAGTGGACAGCCTCCTGTGGCCTGTGAGAAGCAGAGGCTGGCTCTCATGTGCCTTGTGGGCTAGCGTGGCCCCAGTCCCACGGCTGGTGTCTGGCTCATGGCTCAGGCCGAGTCTGCTCTGAGCTGGAGTGTCCTGCCCTGGTCATGTCCTCTGCGGGGACAGCTAGAGCGGCGGGGACACAGACGAGGCCCTCCCTCCTCCCGGAAGGATGCTCCTTCCCGAGTAGAAGGCGCGAGGGGCCATGGGTACTGGTGGCGCCCAGCGACGTGGCGGTGGTCGGGCTCAGGCTCCCACCCTCTGGGCCCGTGCTGCTGCCCGACGCCCCCCCACCAGCATGTCCAGGGGTCCAGGGGTCTGTGGCACAGTCTGGACTCTTGGGGACAGCGCGTATGCCCCTCAGTTCCTGCATGCGGCTGCTCCTCCACCCGCGTCCTGGGAAGCTCCCGGGGCCCAGGACCCAGCATGCTCACCAGGACGCGTGCACGGCCCCGAGACAGCCTTGCTCCCCCAACACTGTCCCCTCCTCACGCCAGAGTCCCAGTGACATGGGTCTGAGGGATGAGCGCGGGGCCACCCTTAGCAGGGTGCTGTGTGCAGACCCGCCCAGCCCGCCTCCCTAGGGACTGCCTGGCCATCCCGGGTAGGAGAGACGCGTCCTCGCACCCAGGAAGGGAGAGGTTTTGGAGACTGGCAGGGTGAGCTGTCCTCGAACCCTGCAGGGCGACTCCTCCCTGTGGCCCCGGAGGAAGGGGTCACGCTCTGCCTCTCGTCTGAGCACGGCTCCAGCACCCCACACGGGGCCAGCGAGGTTCACTCTGAAGAAAGCCGCTCCACATGGGTGCGGGTCAGCCACGGGCAGGAGGACGCCACGCGGCCACACCCACAGAGGCCACGGAGCAGCGGAGCCCACACGGCTGTCTCCCCACAGGCAGCCGTGGATTCAGGCGGGGCTGGAGACAGGGGTGGGAGATCCCGGAGCTCCTCAGGGGGGTCTCACTGCCCTCCAGGACCCCACCAGGGCCCCAGGAGACGCCAGCCCCCGTCCTCGGACAGTCCCTGGAGGGCATGGTGCCCGAGACCCCACAAGGGTGCTGCTCTGTGTCGGTGGGTGGGACGCCCTGGCCCCCTCCCCACAGCTCTCAGCAGAGACAAGACAGCGGGGGCGCGGGGGGACCCTCATCATGAAGCCATCCCAGGGGCTGCGAGGTGGCGTGGCTGGCGGACACGTTCCCTGCCTCCTTCCTGCAATGAGCTGGGCGGGGGACCGCGGGTGGGAGCCGGGTGGGAGCGGCCTGGGCGCGGGCGGTGCGTCCTGCCCCCTCCTCCCCCCCACCCCGCTTTGTATCTGCAGAGTCAGCTGGACGCTGGAGGCTGGCTCTCCGCTTCTCAAACTCAGTTTGTTCCCATGGTTACCAAACACTCTCTCCCGACCCACAATGCCTTCGGAGGGGCTCTCCGGCTGCCTGGTAACGGGCACGGCGTTCTCCAAACGTGCAGGGGCTCCCGAGTGCCGAGCGCGGCGCCCATCGGCAGCCCCACTTCGGAGTGGTTTTGCAGGAAGCAAAGCAAAGGTCGTTTGCACAAGAAATCGCACTTCCTGTCTCAGCAGCCCCGACAAACAGAAACGCTGAGGGACACTGGAGTGGAGTGCGGGGGCTCAGTGCCATGGGGTCTCCCCAGCCCAGCTCTCGGGGGGGATGAGACTGTCCTCGTGGCCAGGCTCGTCCCCAAGATGCCCGTTCCTCTGAGAGAGAAGTGTTGGGCCGAAGGGGGCTGCGTGAGCTCTGGGGCCCCACGGTGCGTGAAGCATGTCCCCCGGAAGGCTGTGCCTGGCGCTGCTAACCCGCAGTGGCCCTCGGCAGGGCTAGAGCAGAGACTGTCTCCTGTGGTGACTTTGGTGGCTGCTATGGGGGAGATGACGGCGGGGGGCAGGGGGGTTATGGTCTCAGTGGTGGTGACGGGAGGGACGGAGGCGGGGCACTGGGATGGCGGCTGAGGTGAAGGCAGTGATGAAGACGGTGACAGTGAGCTGATCCAAGGCTCAGGACACAGCTCCGAGCCATACTCTGCCCCGAGTCCTGGCCTACCCGCCAGGAGTGACGGGCACTGGACACACCGCTCAGGGTGGGGAGGCGCTGCTGCCCACGGCTTGCTTGGAGGCAAGAGCCAGCCCTGGCCACGTCTCGGGCATGCGGGAGGGTTCTGGGCCCGCTCACAGCCCACGGCGTCTCCTCCTGCTCTCTGGACAGGGTCGGGGGACCGTGGGGTCCCCTGGGCAAGCCTGAGGGACGGGCAGAGTGAAGGGCAGCCCCAGCTCACGGCTGCCCTGCTTGCGGGGAAGGACCCGGAACACCGTGATTCCTGAAAGCCACACTCTGGGGGTGAGAAGCCGTGGCCAGGAGGGAGAGTGACATGGGGACACGGACACGGGACACTGGGAGGAGACAGGGACCGGCCCCAGGCCCCCATCCAGGCTGCCCCTCTCGGGAGGGGAGGGAAGAGGCCCGCTGAGTCTCCCTGGGGAACCAGGCGCCCTGGCCATGGCGGCCAGCGCCCACCCCAGCAGCAGGGGCGGGTCAAGTCGAGCTCGTGTCTACGCCTTGTGCCATTGGATTCTGTGGCCCCCGAGGCCACTGCACAGTTGCTGCCTGCTGAGGGACCTGCCTGGGTGGCCGAGGCCTGGCCACCTGTGGCTGGGCAGGTGGCTCGAGGCTCTCCTCCAGCCCTCAGCGCCCACAGCTGCCCTTTCTCCTGCTGCCCACGTGTCCCTTCGCGGACACACACGTGGGTGGCCCATCCTGGCCACACCAGGTGTCTGGTGGCATTAGCTGCACGTTGGTGTTTTTCACCCGCCCTCTCTGAGGGGCGTCTCTCCACGGCGCTCTGGCAAGGCAGAGCCTGCGTCAGGCCACACGGAGCCACGGGGACGCTCCTCTGCCACATCCCGCCTCCCTCCTGGGCACCTGGGGCTGCAGCGCCACTCGCCCTCACCCGCAGGGAAACATGGGCATATACGCACGCACACACACAAAGAGACACATGTGCACACACGCGGGCACTAATGTACAATACAGATACACACAGAGGCACCTGTGCACACACACGGGCATACACAGATACACACAGGCATGTGCACACACAGGCGTGCACCCAGAGATATCCCCGTAGGCAGGTGCCCACAGATGCACACAGACCCATGACACGCAGGCAGACACACGCTGCCGTGGCATCAGCGTGGTTTGCACTGTGAATATCCCCTTTCGCTGCAGGAACCGAAGCTTCCCAGGAGGCCAGGGACTGCCCCTCCCACCACACTGACCCCCGAGGTGACCCCCAGTTCTCCCTTTTACTCAACACTTGGACTTGCTGAACTCCTGCCCACACCCCTGCCTGGCCATACATGTTCCCTGAGCCCAGGGAGTGGGTGGGGGGTGGGGAAGCGCCGTGTGGGCTTCCCAAAGGCAGAGCGACACTCAAGTTACACGCGTGTTGTCATTCATACACACACATACCCGTGGACACAAACATACACTTATCTCCTCCTGCAGGTTACACACGCACATTGTCATACACACGGACATGTTATCTCCTCCGACAAGTCACATGCACACGATCATACACGTATACACATGCCTATGTATTATCTCCTCCAAGTTCCATGCACGTGGTCACACTATACACATACACGTACACACTGCATCCTCCAGGCCAATTCGTGTTGTAATGCATACACACATGTGTACACGTGAATACATTATGTCCTCCAAAAGTTATACGTATGTCATCACACGTACATATGCACACTGTCCCGTGCATGTTGTCAGCCTCACTGGCCTTCTCACTGAGCGGCGGGTGCCATTCTCCACGCAGTCGGCTGACGGGAACCTGCCTGCCTCAGCGGCCTCGTCGCCCTCTGTCCCCTCACGGGGGCTTCCCCCGCTCTGCTCTGCCCACTGAGGAAAGCGCCATGCCAGTTCCCGCGGGCGTCCTTCCACAAAGGCTGGGCTGCTCCTCACCCTGCTGACCCCTCAGGAGGTGTCTGCGCTTCCTGGTGGGCCACCGCACCCCTGACCCGCCTCCAGGGAGCAGCCAGAGGAGGCTGGCGGTCACAGCAGGAGTGCGGGCCCCCAGCCAAGCAGTCCTGGCGGCTGCTGCGTGCGTGCATCTTGCAGAAGCTGGGCCAGAGAACAGAGACAGGCTGAACCCTCGAGGCACGCGGGGCGGGGCTCGGGGCAGAGCAACAGGCTGCTCCAGAGAGGGGAACACGCGGAAGCCATTCCCCAAGGGAGCACCGGACTAGGAGCCACTGAACAGCTCCGCCAGGCTGCGGCAAGGCGGGCCCCCTGGGAGGCTCTTGTGTGCACACACACATACACACACACACTCAGACACATTCACACACTCACACAGATGCACACACACACTCTCTCTCTCTCTCTCTCTCTCTCTCTCTCACTCGCTCACGGCCCGCACGGTCACCTGTGCAGTGGCGGACACTCCAGCCCGAGCCCTGCTCCCACTTCCTCTTCTGCTCATCCCGGGCTCCGGGCCCACCATATTAGGCCTGGCTCTTCTCCTTTTTAAAAATAGATTTGTCAGATAAGACGGACGAGCCATGCGCAGTTCGCTCCTCGTTGTTTGGATTCGGGGCTCTGGGGCCGGCGCTGCCCTCGCGCCCCTCTTTGACACGCGCCCCTCCCCGCGGCCCAGCAGAGGGAGCCCGGCGGGAACTGCACAAGCCTCGAGGGACACGCAGCCCCGAGCATCTCTGTGACGGCCTCAGACCCGACGGAGGGTGGTGTCCCAGGGCTGAGGAGAACATGGGGCGCCGGCAGAACAACCCCCGTGCCGAGCCCCGCAGGGAGGGCCGGCACGGCTGGAGGACGAGGAAGGGACCCCGCTGTCTCCCCGGAACTGTGGCACGCCCAGCGCAGCTGCTCCCGGTTGCCTGTGACCACAGAGGAGCCGGGCGAGGGGCCGGGCACGTGGCCGGGCAGTGAGGGCGAGAGGCAGCGGGTTCCGGGGAGGAGTTCCGGCGGGGACAGAGAGGTGGGAACGCCACTGTTGACTTGGACGGATGAAAAGAAATAGGTCAGTGATTCGTTTCCATAGTGACTGGCATTGAAGGAAGACAAAGTGACCCCAATAGCTCTTTATTCCAGCCCGGCCCTTTCAGGAGCCACTTCAGGGCGGGTGGGTTCCGGAATATCAACAAGACGACCGAGCTGTCCTTCACAGCCACGATCAGAGGCCCCTGGAAAGTGACATTACGAAAAGAAGGAAACCAGAAGGCGCCGCATCACGCCGTGCCTTGCGTGGCTTGCGTTCTGAGAGCCGGCGCTTGTCTGCTCCTGCCGCCCCGAGCACCGGGCGCGATGTGCTCACCTGGGGCTGACATGGGCACGTGGTCACACTCTCGGACCCCAGGTCAGCAGACCCTCACGCAGAGCGCGCAGGGAAGCGACGTGCAGGGCGGGCGCCACGTGCCACGGAGCCCTGCTGCTGGCCACACGCCCCAGTGATCAGGGGCTGTCAGGGGCCGGGGGCATAGGTGGGGACACGGGTCTGAGTCACAAGGACCCCATTTCGCCACGTGTGCCGGCCAGGCCCGAACCCTTCCTGGGCTCACTCCTGCCTCTGTGGGGGCTCTCGGCCGTGGACACGGGAGCCCAGCCTCACTGCGGGGCACTCGCGCGAGGCTGCCCGTGAGCTGTGGAGGCACGTGTCACCGTCGGGAAGAGCACGGCCGGAGGGCGTCTGTGTGTGCGCCGGATGGCTGAGCACTGAGCATGCAGACGAGTGTGTGACCTGTCTGTGCAGGAGTGTGTGTGTGACTGTATGAGTGCATCTGCACAGACACGAATGTGCGTCTCTGTGTATACTTGAATGTGCGTGTCTGTGTATGTGTCTTTGTGCACATAAGTGTGTCTGCATGCACATGAGTGTATGAGTGTGTCTCGTGCACATGTGTGTATGAGTGTGTCTGTGTATATGAGTGCGCCTATGTGTGCATGTGAGTGTGTGAGTGTGTCTGTGGGAGAAGGGACAGAGTTTCTTAGGTTTTGAGGAAGGAGAACCTCTGGCTAGAATCAGGTGAGCGGTACGAGAGGCGCTTCGGAGACTCCGAGCTCGTCAGACAGAAACTCCTGTCAGCTGCGTGGAGGTTCCCCCCGGGGACTCCTGCCCCCAGCAGGCAAACCACCCCAAGCCGTGGGCCAGCTGGGTGGACTGTCTACTTCCTCGTGGACGTGGCGTGGTGGAGCAGCCTGTGTCCAGAGTGGCCAGGCCGGGGGCGGGGCGCCCCACTGCCCGCTTCTCTGAAGACCAGGCCTGGTCAGGGTCCGGGACACACTCACCAGGAAGCTGACCGGGGCCCTCCGGCTGCTGGCCCTCTCCCACCACGCCCGGCCACTGGCCTGCTCTGAGGACCAGCACCTGCCACGGAGAAATCCACAGAAACGAGACATCGGCCACTCAGAGCTCCAAACTCTAGCGGGGCCCAGAAAGTTCTGTGATCCCAGAGGCAGCGGTGAGCCGCCAAGTGATGAGATAATCACCATTTGCTGTGTCGATGTGACTTCTAAACTTCCTAATAAAAAGCATCTGCCTTTAAAACTAAGTCACTTTAAAAGAATCCAAAAAAAGAGGGAAGGAAAGAAAAAGAAGGGCGGGGAGAAAGGAAACCTAGCGGGGTTTGAGTCTGGGCGTCCAAATCGCTGGAAAACTTCACGTTCCTATTCGCAAAATACTGTGTTTGTAAAAGAGCCTGATTCCTCTAGCTTGTTAAACCTCCACATTGTGTGAAATACTGCAACACAGAGGCACGGGACCGAGACAACCGCAGAGACCACAGCTCCACTCTGCAAACTCAAACCCGACAGGAAGCGGCACCAAAGGACAGGCCCGCATCTCGCGGACAGAAGCCCAGAGCTGGCCCAGCACCCTGTGCCCTCCTGCTCTGCCAGCTGAGGACCTGGTGTCCCCGAGCACCGTGGGGCCCAGTGCAGACCCAGCGTCACTGCGAGTAGCCGCGCTCCCAAGCATCCACGGCCAGAACTGCTCATCCCGGGGGCCTGAGGGCACAGTGGCAGATGCCTGTGGCACCACGTGGCCTACCGTGCCCACACCCGAGTGCCACCTGGCACCCTGGCACCGCCGTTCCGGTGCGCCCTGGACCCAGTGAGTACCACAACCACCGACGTGCCACCCGTAGTTACTGCGACAACAAAGGGGGTGTGGCGCTGGAAACAGATTTCAGACACACAGAAACGCCTCTCTCCAGCACACCCTCCTCTCTTGGGGGGCGTCTGCTCTCACGGACGCCCCTCTCCTCCTGCCCCCCTCGTGACTGTGAGCACATAGGAGCTGAGACGGTCCTGAGGGCAGGCAGCAGTGCATGCTGGCATGGGGGGGTGGTTCTAGCCCCGGCACCGGCTGGGCCCCAGCACTGCTGAGCGTGGAGCCGTGCGGCCCAGCTGGCCGGCACTGCCGGAGCCCACCGAGGTGCCGTCCCCCTCCCCTGCTGAGGCTGATGAGAGGGCGGGAGGGGCCCAGACCCTCCGGGTCCTTGGCACGCCCTCGTCTAGGTCTGGCGTCTGACTCCTAGTCCCGAAAGGCGTTTCTCCAGCCCCTAGCAGCCTCAGGGGCCATTAGGGAGCCCAGAGCCCTACTCGGTGGCTGGAAGATGAATTTCTGCCCATTTAAAAGTAAACCCCCAGCAGCGCTGCTGATGCTCACTGGGAGGCTTCTGTCATCTTTCTCCCATCTTTCATTTTTTGGCTTTCTGGGTCACAGCTGGCGATGCACAGGGGTTACTCCTGGTTCTTCACTCAGGAATTACTCCTGGCGGTGCTCGGGGCACCATATGGGATGTCAGGGATCAAACCCGGGTCCTCCGTGTGCAAGGCAAATGCCCTCCCCTCTGTACTCACTCTGGCGCCAGCAAAAAAAAAATTTTTTTTCTTTAAATCCTATAGCTATGTATTACTTTTGATTTGTACAAGCTTAATGCCATCAAAAGAGGCAATTTTTCTTGCCATCAAAAATCTTTGGCAATGGACGTTTTAATGACTGACAGGCACCCTGCCGGCACCAGCTGTTCCGAGGCCGAGTGGCCAGGCCAGCCCTGCGCTCCACGGGCACTGACCAATGGCCAGGGGACACCTGCTGTGCGCTACGTGCTTTGGTGTGGGAGGGCAGGAGCCCGGGGAGGAACGGCGCCTCTCACGGAGCGGCCATCATCTCGCCCTTCCGACTGTGGTGCACTATGAAGAAGGCGGCAGAACAGGACCAGGGCAGCGGGTACAGTCAGGGGGGCACACTCTGCTGGGGGGTCTCGTCTGTGGCAAGACAAGTGACACACGTGTGTGTGTGTGTGAGAGAGAGAGCGAGAAAGTGTGAGAGAGAGGGAGAGAGGATTAGAGAGAGGGAGAGAGGGAGGAAGAGAGAGATTTCTAAGGGGGGTCTACAGTCTAAAGCTGGGGTCAGGCTTGTCCACTGGGCGTGTGGCCGCTGACCGTCAGCCTCGTGACAGCCTGTGACTCGCTGTCCGCCGTTTCCCATCAAATCTCTCAGGATCACCTCACACCAGGGCTTCCCTGACAGGGAGGAATCATGTGTCAGCAAGATTCTGCTGTATCAAAAATCAAACGTAAAACGACTCATAAATGATTAACGGTGGCGTCCTGCCCAAGGTTCTGCGCCTTCCCTTTGCAGTGGGGCCGCAACTCTGAGACGCTGATGCAAACGCACCTCAGGCCTCATTTCTGCCACTGCTTAACCCTGAACCAACTAAGAGGAGTCGCGGTAGGACAAACAACTAGAAAGTGAGACCTAGTCTTAGATGTTGGAGACACACAAATACTCAAATAGCAAAGGTCTGTGGGTCTGTGTGTATCTTTGTGACTGAAACTCACACAGAAGAACCATCTCATGGGGCCGGGAGGGCAGGGACCTCCACAAATTCACGCAGGACTTGAACTCACTTGGATGAAATGAAATCAATTCACTTCCAGATCTGACAAATGGGAAGACATGTAAAGATCGAATCAGAATTCCAAAAGAATTAATTTTCTCCAAGCTACTTTAAGAAACGTAACAAATGTGATAAAATGTAAAGGGGGACGCCTTCGGTCCAGAAATAGTATTTGAGAATAGCCAATAAAGTCAGGGGGAGGGGAATCCCTAAGCTAGTGAGAGTTTCTTCTGGTGGACGAGTGGAACAGGGAGCTGGGGCAGGGCTGGTCCCCAGTAAGCCCCAAGCCTGTGCTCGAGTATGAACTCAAGTACCGTTGAGTATCCGCTGTACCCAGGACTGCCAGAGGAAAGCTCGGCTTCAGGCTGATCTCGGAGATGCCAAACAGACACAGGCAGCTGATGGCCCCAGCTCCAAAGTTCCCGAAGCATGTGGCCGCATATGCGGCCAAATGACACCACCGAATGTCACAGAGCTGACAGTCCAGCAGAGGCACAGGAAATCAGGTGGGAAAAAACTAAGGAGAAGCTCATCTCGCCGTAGCAGCCAGTAGGTCCTCAGGCCATTCCTGAGCATTCCAAGATATGTGTTGTCACGAGCACATAAAGGAGCCTAAGGTCGATCTGTGCCTGCTAAGGGCACAAGCAGGCGGGGGTGGTGGGCAGCACACATCAGGTGGGAGTGGTGTTGGGACACTGACTACCTGAGACAACGATCTTGTGAACAACTTGATAAATCATGGTGTTTCAGGTTTCATTCAAGGGGCCGGAGCGAGAGTACAGCGGGAGGGCGCTTGCCTTGCATGTGGCCGAATCGGGTTCAATCCTGACATCCCATAGGGCCCCCCGAGCACCGCCAGGAGTGATTCCTGAGTGCAGAGCCAGGAGGAAGCCCTGAGCATCGCCGGGTGTGACCCAAAAGGGGGAAAAAATCAAAGTTTCACTCGATTCACTCAATTAAAGTTTTTTTGAAAAAACAGGGGCCAAAGCGCTAAGACGGCATGTAGGGCGCCCGCTTTGCACACAGCCACCTGGGTCCAATCCCCGGCCCCCCACGAGGCCGTCTGAGCGCATCGGGAAGGGTCCCAGAGTGCAGAGAAAGGGGTAAGCCCCGAGGGTCCCCAGAACAAAACCGAAACGGATCCGCCGGAAGAGAGAACACAGAAGCCAGTAGCGGGACGCAGGCGGACGCGCGGAAAGGCGGCCGGGTCGGAAGGAGCCAAGGCCCGTCGCCGGGTGCGCGGCTCAGGTGGGTGCGCCCAGCGCTGCGCAGGGTCCCCAGACTCCGCTCGGGAATGGCCCTGAGCACAGAGCCGGGAGCAAGCCCGACACTGCCGGGTGGGGCTCCCAGACAAGCGCGGCGACGGCGAAAGAGGCGCCGGTGCCAGTCTCGGTCCGGGGCACCGCGGGAGTCGCCGCGCAGCGCCCGCGCCCCAGCGCCCCGGCACGAAGCGGAGCCTCGCCCGCGGGACGCGGCCACGGGGGGGCGGAAAGCGGCGTGACGCGTGGCCCGGGCGAGGCGAGGAGCCGGGCAGCCGGGCCCAAGCACGCGGGCACGGCCGGGCGCGCACTTCTGCCCTCGCGCGCGGCTCCGCGGCGCGGGTCCCGTCGGGTCGCACTCCGGACCCCGCGGCGGGGCTGTCGGGCGCCCACGGTCCGCCGCGCGGCCGCTTCTCACAGACGCGCGCCTGATGCCTCGCCCGCGGGCAGCGACCGTGCGGACCCGAGAGCTTCGGGCATCCAAGCCGCTTCTCCTCACAGGAGGGGCCGGGGTGCGGACGGCGGGGAGGGGGCCGGGGTGACGGGCGGGGAGGGGGCCGGGGTGACGTGACGGGCAGCGGGCAGGCGGCCTCCCGTGCGCGGGCCGCCCCCGTTCGATCCCTGCCAGCCCGCAGGTCCCTGGGCAGAGCCAGGGGCGACCCCTGAGCGCCACCGAGCACGACCGGAAACGAGGCGAGGGACCTACTGTGTGCTGGGCGCCGGGCCGTCCACTCGGGCAGGGGTCGGGCCGTCCACTCAGGCAGGGGTCGGGCCGTCCACTCTGGAGCAAGTGCTTGGCAGGCGCGCTTGGCTCCGGGCTCGAAGGGCGTCGGGGGAAGTGGACCTGGACACGTGGGGAGCAAGGGGCGGGGCTGAGCCACGTCACGTGGCCTTGCCAGCCAATGGGGGGGAGAACTGGGTGGCGTGACTGGATGCAGCATCCAATCAGCTCCCCGCTTTCCATCACGCCGGCCCCCCCTGCCCACCACGTCCAATCGGCTGCCAGGGCGGGCCGGTTGCGTTCAATTGGCTGCCAGGGCAGGCCAGTTGCGTCCAATCGGCTGCCAGAGCGGGCCGGCTGTGTCCAATCAGCTATAAGAGTGGGTTGGCCGCATCCAATCGGCTTCCAGAGCGGGCTGGCCTCGTCCAATGGGCTGCCAGAATGGGCTGGCCTTGTCCAATCGGCTACCAGAGCAGGCCGGTTGTGTCCAATCAGTTATAAGAGTGAGTTGGCCGCATCCAATCGGCTTGCAGAGCAGGCCGGCCTTGTCCAATGGGCTGCCAGAGTGGGCAGGCCTTATCCAATGGGCTGCCAGAGTGGGCCGACCTCGTCCAATCGGCTGCCAGGGCGGGCCAGCCTTGTCCAATCGGCTGCCAAAGTGGGCTGCCTTGTCCAATGGGCTACCAGAGCGGGCTGGCCTTGTCCAATGGGCTACCAGAGCAGGCCGGCCTTGCCCAATCGCTATCAGAGCAGGCCGGCTGCGTCCAATCAGCTATAAGAGCGGATTGGCCACATCCAATTGGCTTGCAGAGTGGGCCGGCCTTGTCCAATGGGCTGCCAGAGTGGGCAGGCCTTATCCAATGGGCTGCCAGAGTGGGCCGACCTCGTCCAATCGGCTACCAGGGCGGGCCGGCCTTGTCCAATCGGCTGCCAGAGCGGGCTGCCTTGTCCAATGGGCTACCAGAGCAGGCCGGCTGCGTCCAATCAGCTATAAGAGCGGGTTGGCCACATCCAATCAGCTTGCAGAGCGGGCCGGCCTTGTCCAATGGGGTGCCAGAGCGGGCCAGTCTTATCCAATGGGCTGCCAGGGCGGGCCGGCCTCGTCCAATCGGCTGCCAGGGCGGGCCGGCCTCGTCCAATCGGCTGCCAGGGCGGGCCGGCCTCGTCCAATCGGCTGCCAGAGCGGGCTGGCCTTGTCCAATGGGCTACCAGAGCAGGCCGGCTGCGTCCAATCAGTATAAGAGCGGGTTGGCCACATCCAATCGGCTTGCAGAGCGGGCCGGCCTCGTCCAATCGGCTGCCAGGGCGGGCCGGCCTCGTCCAATCGGCTGCCAGGGCGGGCCGGCCTCATCCAATCGGCTGCCAGGGCGGGCCGGCCTCGTCCAATCGGCTGCCAGAGCGGGCTGGCCTTGTCCAATGGGCTACCAGAGCAGGCCGGCTGCGTCCAATCAGTATAAGAGCGGGTTGGCCACATCCAATCGGCTTGCAGAGCGGGCCGGCCTCGTCCAATCGGCTGCCAGGGCGGGCCAGCCTCGTCCAATCGGCTTGCAGAGCAGGCCGGCCTTGTCCAATCGGCTACCAGAGCGGGCTGGCCTTGTCCAATGGGCTACCAGAGCAGGCCGGCTGCGTCCAATCAGCTATAAGAGCGGGTTGGCCACATCTAATCGGCTTGCAGAGCGGGCCGGCCTCGTCCAATCGGCTGCCAGGGCGGGCCGGCCTCGTCCAATCGGCTGCCAGGGCGGGCCGGCCTCGTCCAATCGGCTGCCAGGGCGGGCCGGCCTCGTCCAATCGGCTGCCAGAGCGGGCTGGCCTTGTCCAATGGGCTACCAGAGCAGGCCGGCTGCGTCCAATCAGTATAAGAGCGGGTTGGCCACATCCAATCGGCTTGCAGAGCGGGCCGGCCTCGTCCAATCGGCTGCCAGGGCGGGCCGGCCTCGTCCAATCGGCCGCCAGGGCGGGCCGGCCTTGTCCAATCGGCTGCCACCCCCGGCGGCCGGCGGGCGGGCGGAGGCGTTGCTCGCGCGGCGGGGGTCGGGGGGAGGGGGAACCGAACGCACCGTTTTGTTTGTTGGGAAACGGACGCCCCGGCGCCCGGCGCGGTCCTTGCTGTGGACCCCAGGGGCCGGGCAGCCGCTCCTGCGCGCTCGCCCCGCCCTGGACGTCCACTCGAGCTCCCGCCCCGGGCTGGGAGCCGGCCGCGCCTGTGGTCGGGGCGCCACCGCCCCCTGGTGGCCGCAGGCCGGAGGCGCACGCGGCGCGGCGGCCGGGACGCCCGGGGCTGGGCCGGGCCCTCGCCTCGGCCTGGGGGAAGGAGGGACAGCGCGGGGCGGCCGAGGGCAGCCCCCACCCCGTCTCCCCGCGGACACGGAGCCAGGACCCGCCCCGGCTCGGACACGAGGCTTCCGCGGGGGCTGGCCGAGCAGTGGCCGCCCGGCCTGGGCCGCTGCCGCCTCCCCGGGGGCTCCCGGGACCCCCGGCCTGATGAGCGGAGAACCAGCAGGGGTGGAGGGGCCGCGAGCCAGCACCGCCGGGGCAGGGAGGTGGACAGCCCAGCGGCGAGCCTCGGCGGGGGCCAGTGGCCTGCCCGGCTCCCCCGGCCTCCAGCCAGCCTCTGCTGCAGCGCCCCGAGCGCTCAGGCCAAGAGAAGCCCCCGGGAGATCTGCAGCTCACGCTCAGCCCGGGGGGATTTGCAGCCCACGCTCAGCGTGGAGGAGCCCCTGGGAGAGGCCCCAGCTGCCCGACTCCCCTCCGTGACATTCTGGAAGAGGCAAAACCATGAGAGCGGCGGGCGCCTCTGCCCCCTCTTACTGGAGCGCAGAGACAGAAATGGCTCGACAGCACGTGGACTCGGGCGGCTGCACATTTGTTCAAGCCCATAGAATGCAAACTGGTGTTTGGGCGGCGGTGACGGTCCCCGAGGTTCTCCACGAGTGGCCGAGCTCCTCTGATGATGTTGACAAAGAGGGCAGCCGAGTGCGGAGGCAGAAGCGGGGCTGGAAAGCGTTGGCATGCTGCTCTCTTATTTCGCTGTGAGCCCCAAAGTCTCCAGGGGAGAGTGAGTTTGGTGTCTCTGGAAACGCGCCCTCTGCTGCTGAGTGACGCTGCTGGACAAGGAGGAGCCCTTTGCCCTCCTATTTGATGCTGCTCCTCCAGGGAATTGCCTGCTTCCCGGGTGGACCGGGCCAGAGCGAGGCTTTCTGCAGCCCCAGGGAACCCACCCCACCCCGATCCTGAGCTCTGTCCGGGCGACGGCGAAGGCCTTGGGAATCAACCTGCTGGCCTCTCAGTTGTAAACCAGCAGTAGTAGCTTGTATGACCCCAGTTATAGGCTCAAACTTGCCACGCCCCTCCCCGAATCTCCGGCACCTTCCATGGGCTGTCTCTGAACTCTTCAGTAGGGAAATTCCTTCCGTAACCAAACGCTCTGCTTTGCAAGTGAACGTCCCGGGGAGAAAGCGATGCTGAAGGACGCGTGTCTGGCATTGGACAGTCCCTGCGCTATGTGCAGCCAGAGTGGCCTGTGTCCGTGACTCCCCTTGTGCAGATTTTGATTGGCCTGAGAGAGGTGTTAAGAATCTACAGCTGTGTCCTTTTTTTTTTTACACGTTTTAAATACTTTTCCTCTCCCTGGCTCCTTCGGGTTCTAAAGACTCTCAAGTCACCCCGCCCTTCAGGCCAGTCCTAGTTGGCCCATCTTGGTCAAGGCAATGCTCTGCTGGTGTGAGATAGTGGCTTCAAGAGGAGGATCTGTGGGTCCCAGAGGCCTCTGTGGACCTGCCTTCCTCCTCACCCCTGTACAGGAAGGAGAGCCGCGACTGGAGGCAGGCTGGCAGCCCTGACTGGACAGAGCTTCAGATGCCCACTAGCAACAGGTTGGCAGTTCTGACTGGACAGAGCCACAGATGACCAAGAGAGACTGGATTGGCAGCCCTGACTGGAGAGCACCTCAGATGCCCTCTGGAGGTGAACTGGCAGCTGAAACCAGAGAGTCTTCAGATGCCCCCTGGAGAGAGGCTAGAAACGGGGACTGAAAAGAGCCTGAGATGCGCACTGGAAACAGGCTGGCGGCCCTCACCGGAGAGGTCTCAGAGGCCCACCGGAGATGGCCTGGTGGCTCTGAGTACATGGCGCGTCAGTGCCCACAGGAGACTGGACTTATGGCCTGCCCAGAGAGAGCCTCTGATGCCCAAAAGAGATGAACTGGCAACTGTCACTGGAGAAAGCCTCAGAGGCCCACAGGAGATGGACTGCCACCCGTGACCAGAGAGAGCCTCAGATGCCCACAGGAGCATCTAAGCCGGGCATTTGTGCTGGGGTCAGGAGATCAAAGAAGGATCCAATGGGGCGAAGAATGTTGGATCCTGAGCAGCAAGAGGTCAGCTGCAGGGCTGCACCCCTGGCCTGGTGGTGACCAGACCCTGGACACCAGGGGCTGGGCCTGCAGTAGGCCCGGACAGTATATGCTGGGAACTAGAGATGAGGTCAGCGCGAGGCCTGGACATCACACACTGGGAACTAGAGGACAGGCCGGCGTGAGGCCTGGACATTACACACTGAGAAATGGAGTTGGGGTCTGCGTGAGGCTTGGATATCACACGCTGGGCTCCGTGGGCGGGGCCGCAGGGGACTCGTGGGGCTGGAGGCTGGCAGCTGCCGCCCCATCTTGGGGACAGAGTGAGACATGAGCGGCAGCCAGTGACAGAAGCGTCCCCGCTTGGGCTGTTCAAAGGCGATCATTGTGCTACCAGTCTGGGTGTTGGTGCCATTCACACTCAACACGGAGCAGTTGGCTGCGCGAGAAGACGACTCTGCGGTGGTGCCAGCACCGACGGGAACCACAGCTGGAAGGTACGTACCTTTCCCTGCCTCCCCCTCTGAGCCCTGGCATGGGACTTGGGCAGAAAGACCAGTGAGAAGGTCAGCCTACGTCCTGCCCACAGACACAGCCTGGAGTGGGAGCACAGAGTTTACTCTAGCCCTTTAAACTCAGAGGTGCCATAGTTTTGTGTCGGCCCTGTGACACTCTTATTTAAAAGCGAGCACTTTCCAGGACGTCCCGTTCCAGAGTCAGCAGTGAGCCCCGGTCCAGGTGCTCCCAGCCCTCCACTTGGCAGCCCAGCTGCATGGCAATCATTTTGCCACCAACTGTAGGTGTTGGATGGGCCAAAATCTCTTTCTTTCCACTGTTCGCGGGGGTTCCACTCTGCCGCCTCCCCCATCCACAAGCCGCAGGGCTTATTTATTGGGCACAAGCTGGATGTACCAACTCCCTGAGCTAAAACCCCTTGCTGGGGAACGGCTATCGTCCTGTCACTTAGCACAGTGATTCTCTTCTGTACACCAGCTGCCCGGCAGGGCATTGTGCACCATGCCCAGGGGTCGCACGGACTGCAGGGGCTGTTGCCCGCATCTCACCATGGGTCACCTCCCATAGAGCTGCTGGCTTCCCTGCGCCCCATGCGTGCTCTGCTCAGAGATGACACTCTGGCTGCGGCACCAGGATTTCCCCTTTCTCCGCATCAGCAGCTCCTGTGGCTCATCCTGGTCAACCATTAAAATCGGCTTATAACCGAGCACTGGAAGAGGAGCACAAGGCTCTGGAGCAGGGCCACCACCCTCAGGGTCCCCCATCTATGTCAGTTTGTCACTTCTGCCACGAAGAAGGGATTGGGGGACAGGCACCCAGACAGGCCCTGTGTGAGACCTGGCCTCGAGGTGGTTAGGACTGTGGCTGGCAAGCTGCCCCCAGGCTGAGGAACAGAGTAGAACAGAGACCAGATGACCTCACCGGGGTGACCACTGGGCTCTGGGCTGCCCCTCTGACCTACGGAAGCTTGTGGAACTCTGCCGTTCGAGGGTGGCGGCGGCTGCCTCAGCCTTACAGATCGCAAGGTGCCCAGAGAGGCCAGCACGAGCACTGCTGGGCACGTGCCACTTCCCCTGACGCGGTCTCTGAGACTGGGGGAGACCGTGTCCTCGCTGACCGCTCTCTGACTGGATCCCGCCCTGCCAAGCACACTCCCTCCCGCCGCCGCGCCTGTCCCTGGGACGGTTTGGTCGGCAAGTGCTCCACGAGCCGCAGGGGCCTCTAGGGGCCTCTTGGCCCCCCAGGTCGGGGCGGCGGGGCACAGTCCCAGAGCACAGCTCTCCAGGGGCCCTTCCGGCTGCTGCTGTCGGGTCTCTGGGAAGGCCAGGCAGGATCCGTCAGTGAGGGCGGGGAGGAGGCCGAGGCCACCGCCACCCTGGCTCACATAGCTCTGGGCCGACAGGGCAGAGAACCCGGGCACCAGCACGACCAGGACACACAACACCGCTCTCAGCTTCTGGAAAGTTCTGAGGCTCCTCTCAGACTCCGCTTACTCAAGGCACACGGACCTCATGCTCACGCTGTAAGTAGAGGGACACCCCCACCCCGACCTTGGGCATCAGGGGCCCGTCACCCACCACCCAGTGTCCCCAGGGCGACTGCCTGTTTCCTGACTGAGTTTTTCTTCCCAGAGAAATCCAAAGTGTGGTTGGACCAACCAGTTCAGACAATGGCTCGGCCTCAACTCCTCCACGGGCACCCCTGACGGGGCAGGAGGTACCTCGGGCCCCGAAGAGGAACCTGTACCCAAGATGGACCTTCACCCTGTCCCCCGAGTATCTGGGCGCCTCTCCCGGAGCGGGCGAGTGTGGAGCGGGGCACTACTGAATCCACTTGGACACGAGGGCTTTTGCCCGTGGTGATGACCGACCGGTCAGACATGGGAGTGGCTAAAGGGGCGGAAGTGTGAGGTTGAACGCGTCTGTCCCCAGCTCTCGCCCTCTTTGTGGCCCCGAACCTGCACGCAGAGGAACGGCAGGCAGAGCTCACACACGTGTGTGCGAACAGAGGGGCCAGCAGGCAAAGCGCCTCAGGTGACGAGGAGGCAGAAGGCAGCCACGGGGCCCCCGTGGCCTGGGCCCTGCAGAGTAGGCCCGCACAGGCGCGCACGCGCCGGACCAGTGTGAGAACAATATGCGGACCAGACCCCCGGGGTCTAGAAGGAGCCCGTGGGCAGAAGCGTCCCCGCCTCAGCTGTTAGGGGCTAATCCCCCAAGCATCTGGGGCTCATACCGGCTGCACAGACCCCCAGGCCGCAGTGGCCGGGCACCAAGTGCACAGACCCCTAGGTCGCAGTGACCACACAGACCCCCCTCGTTGCAGTGACCACACCAACCCCCAGGCCATAGTGGCCGCACAAACCCCCAGGCCGCAGTGGCCGGGCACCAAGTGCACAGACCCCTAGGTTGCAAGTGACCACACAAACTCCCAGGCCATAGTGGCTGTACGACCGCCAGGTCGCAGTGGCCACACAGACCCCCAAGCCTCAGTGACCACATAAGACCCCCCCCCCCAGGTCACAGTGGCCACACAGACCCCCAGGCCGCAGTGGCCACACAGACCCCCAGGCCGCAGTGGCCACACAGACCCCCAGGCTGCAGTGGCCGGGCACCAAGTGCACAGACCCCTAGGTCGCAGTGACCACACAGACCCCCCTCGTTGCAGTGACCACACCAACCCCCAAACCTCAGTGACCACATAAGACGCCCCCCCCGCCCCGGCCGCAGTGGCCACACAGACCCCCAGGCCGCAGTGGCTGACTGGTACTCACCGTGCCACCCTCCGCGTGTCAGAGCCCCACACACAACCACGCACGCGCCATTATTCCGTATTTCTCCAGGTTGGCACCCTTGCCCTTTGCTAGGCCAGTTTTGTGGTGTCCGGGGCAAAGGGGACGGGAGTCTGAGAACCACATGTCTGTCGTGAGCTCCACCCAGGGTTTTCCAGTTTTGTAAAGGCTCATCTAAGGGAGAAACTCAAGACGGAGAGACTTTGCCGTGGCCCATGTCTGAGGGTGGGTTCCTAACAAGGCCCCCACGCCAGGATGCTGGCTTGTCCCGCCCCTTGGGGACCCCACGCGCACTTCCCTGGGGAAAGATCTCCTTCAGCTCCCCAACCAAGACTAGTGCCAAAGAGAAATCCTCGAATTGGGCAAATCAGTTCCCGCTAAGGCTTTTCCCAAGAGAAGCCAACACTTAAGTGTGTGTGTCCCCTCAGTAGGAGCCTCGTCTGGTAAATGGCTCTTCAGCAGGTGGGCTCAGGAGTCTGGTGGCTTTTCTCACTGTACTAAGAGTGAATTCTTAGCCCAAAGCACCAAGGGCACATCCTGTCTCAGACACCCCAGATGTCAATGCCGCCTTGACCAGCCAGAATATTGGAAGTGACAAGAGCCGAGATCCTGCCAAGGAGAAATTGTCTCTTCTGGGGTTTCTTCCTATGTGGATTTCTTCTCACTGAAACCACCCTCCTTGAGAAATGCTTTTGAGACCTGAAACTCCTGCATGAACTGGGGTAGTTATGGGCGCCCTTCTCGTTCCTTTCTCAGGGTGAAACAAGCTCTGAGGGGTTACTTTTTTTTTTTTTAATCTGAAGTCAGCAGTGACGGGTGGCACTTGGCAGTTGTGTGCAGTTCTTCCCGGCTTCCCCATCTGTATTCTACGTGAATGACTTGGTGCAAAGCCAGGCCAAACATTTCAGGATTTAAGGATTTCAGCCTGGGGATTTAGGAGGCAGATATCTTCATTTGACAGGTGCTCTTTGGGGCAGCTCCCAGCTGCACCCTCTGCAGAGGGGCCATCCCTCTCCAGACGCTTGTGCACACAGTCCTGCGCCCAGAGCAGAAACCAAAGGACAGGAGTCCTGGTGCGGGGTCTGGGAGCCAGGCTCTGCTCTAGCGAAGGCCCATTGTCCGTTTCAAGCAGGAACGGCCTGAGCATCCAGGCAGGTGTGTGCCTGGTGGCCATGGGGACATGGCCCAGTGGGCCAGCACAGCCCAGGGTCTGCAGTTCTCCTGAGGCCTGCCGGCAGGTCATCTGTGGGTGAGGAGGTCAGGGTCCCAGGGCAGCAGCTGGCTGGAGGCCACCTGGTACTGAAATGGGAAGGCAGTGACAAATGCTCCAGTCTGTGACGCAGTCCCACTCTCCGACCCCAGAGTGCCTCAGACAGAGCCTGGGGGAAGGGGGAAGGCGTGGCAAGCTTCTTCCTGAAAGCCCCAGGTAGAAAATGCTGTGGGCTTGGCCATTGTCGCACCCTTACAGCCCAAGAGTCTGTCATGTGACAATAAAACTTCCTTTTCATAGGGTGAGGCCGGCCCTGGTCCCCGTCCAGCCTGGTGTGCCCACCCCTTGGATGGGAGAAGGCGCACAAATCTGTTAAGCTGGACCCAAACCCACCCCTTCGCCTGCCACGCTGCAGACCTGTGCCCGGACAAACGGTTTTCTGCGAAGGAGCCGCAGCCTGAGGCACGCAGCTGTCGGGTCTGTGTTGTGTGCCCGGCCCTGGCCACAGTGTCCCCGCCCATTTCTGCTCTAAAGCAGGAACTGGCGGGGGAACTGATCTGACAGCCTGGACGCACTTTCAACCCTGACGGAACCCAGACACCACCCTCTCCAGGTTGGGGGGTGGGGAGCTGTGGTATGACTGTGCCCCAGGTGCCCTTGGGCAGCATGTGGGGGGCAACTGGTGGCAAGAGCCGGGCAACAAAAGGTCCCAGTGTGAGGGAGACTGCAGTGTTGTTTGAGTCAAGGGAAGCCTGGCAGGTGCGGGCGTGGTGCGCACTCTGCATGTGGAAGGGTACGACCGACCAGCAAACAAAGCCAATGGTGGTCTTGGTGGGGTCCCTAGTCCTCTGTGAACTGAGTACTGGCGCCAAACCAGACTGCTGGCTGGGCTGCTAGGCACATGCTGTCAAGGGCCCCCAGGCCGCTGGCAGTCCCCGGGCACATGCCTGCAGCCTCAGACCAGTGACAGTTGGGAGGCAGGAATGGGCAGCTGCTACTCTCATAAACTGGAACAAGAGGACGACAATGGCATTACTGTTCAAAAGGGAAGGATTTTGTCAAAGATTGTGATGCAAGTATGTTATATCAAAATACATTCTTTTCTGCCAAGAAAAGTTTATAAAAGGTTTTTGCAATACTGGGAATTGAATTGTGGTCAGCCACACGCCAGGAAGGGCCTCACTTCCCGTCCCCCCCAGTCCCTTAGCATCGCTTACTCGAGGAGATATGGATGGGGTATCTGGGATGAATGGTTGTATAAAACATGGCATACGAAATATTAAAAGGCCTGAAATTCTGACTGGCTACAGTGTGGGTCAATCTTGAGGGTGCCGTGCTCAGAAACACCAGTTGCAAAGGAACCAAGAACGCTCAGGTTCACAGAGCCAGCAGGGACGTGTGTGACGGGGGCCGGGAAAGGTGAACTTGTGTTTCAGTTTGAGGTTTCCATTTGGGAGGGCGAACGAATGCTGGGTGGATGCGGCATATGCAGCACTGTGAAGCTATCGCTGATGCATACACGTGACACAGCTTTTGTGGTAAGATTTGTGTATTTTATCACAATAGAAAGCATCTGCAAGACCAGGAGGAACCTGGCTCCAAGAGGAAGAGTACCAACTTTGTATGTGGGACTCCCAGCTTTGATCCCCGTCACCTCAGGATCCCAGAGCCCCTTCAGACGTGGTCCTTGAGTACATCTGTACACGTATAGGTAAACACTAGCTGCCATATGGTCAAGCAATTGCTCCCCTCAGTGTATATCCCCGAGAACCGAGAACAGGAACAAAGGGCATGTCTGTGTGTGCAGGCAGCAGCCCGCAGGGGGCACAGGCTAAGTCCCCAGAGAGGTGGGTGGAGGAACTGTGACCCGGACACAGCACTCCACCCAGAACACCAGGATGCCGCAGGTCAGGGAATTCAGCCACAAAATGGGACTGCATTGGTGGGAACTTTCTGGAAGATGGAACACAGGGGGCAGGGTAGGAATGAGGAGTGACTGCCATTGGGAAGGAGGGAGAGATTTGAGAGGCAGATGGAGGCGGTGGCTGCTAAGACAGTAAATGCTGCTAAATTGTTTCCACTGGTTTGGCCACACAAATCTTGATCATTTAAAGAGATGTTTGTGACTAAGAAGAGCTTCGTTGTGTTTGTCTGGGGGCCACTTTCCTGCGCCCACGGGCTGGCGTCCATGCTTCGTGTATGAGAACCCTGGCTTCTCCTGGCTGGGGGGAAGACTAGCTCCTCCTCGTTGGGTTATGCACGTCACCTCTTCAGTTACCATGATGAGCCTCATTTTATCACCATGGGAACTGGAATCAAGGGCTGATGGTTGTGACGGGAAGCACCTGAGGGCTTTGGGGAAAATGCATGAGCAGGGAGAGGTGGGTGTCGCCCAGCCCAGGTGTAACTGCTATAGTTTGTGAGCATGTGCCCACAATCAAGCATGGACTCCATCTCCTCACCTGCAGTTAACTAGGCCTTAGGCTCCCCTCATCTCCTCACCTGCAGTAAATAGGCCCCGGGCTCAGTTGAGGATTACCTGGGTGCCAGGAAGCTGATTTCTGGTCTGTAATGTCGTGAAACACAGGAATGCTGATGCCTGTGGTACCATGGCAGATGTGCCCGCAGGATGAGCCCGGCGCAGTAAGGAGCCCGTGCGGTGCAGTTCTGGGGGGAGGAAAGGGCAAAAGAGACAGGCTTGAAAATCCACACGAGGCCTGAGCAGGAGCTAGACCTGCATCTGGCAGGGTCCTGAACTAGCATTTGCCACAGGGACACCCATCTGTGACCCCAGGAGAGGAGGTGACAAGGTGTGGCCCCCCTCCCCCCAAACTGCACCTTCCTTTAGATCTTCTTTCAGACTCAAGAATTTCTCCCTGAAATGAGGTTGGTTGTAACATGTTAGTAATCTCTTATACAAGGGTTTAATGGCTCCAGGGTGAAATACAACGATTTTCACCCACTGTCCTCTGAGGAAACTTTTTGGGATCATTTTCAGTGGATTATCCATAACAAGCAATACAAAATAAAGTCTTGCATTGGGGGCAGGCTTTGGGGAGGGTGGTGGGAAAATTCTAAATAGGGTGGTGGGAAGATGTATTGGTGGTGAGATTGGTGTTGGAATATTGAATGTGATATTGTGAACAACTTTATAAAAAATAAAATTAAAAAATAAAAAAAAGGAAGGTTGGTTCCGGTGAGTACAGGACTGAGCCCCCAGGGCCAGGGTGAGGCACTGGGAACGGAAATACAGGGAGGTGGCAACAGTCTGGTCCACAGGCTCAGCTGTGGCTGGAAGCCACAGAGCCCATATGTGGAACCAGAGATGGTGAACTCGAACGTGAATCTAGTCTGCACAAGCCCAGGAGCTCCTCCCCCATACATGCACAGCCTGCTTTGGGCTCCTCTTTTTGGGTCATGTTCTAGTTTGTTAAGTTGTACAGTCTGTGTGTGCCCGCCCTTCCTTCCTTTCTTCCTGCTGAATGCTTAGTCATCAACTTTCCTTTGAACACTGCTTTTGCTGTGTCCCACAACTTTTGGTAGCGTGTGTTCTCATTCTTGTTTACACGAATCTTTTAATTTCCTTTGATTTCCTCTCTATCCCACTGGTTGTTCAGTAATAAGCTATTATATTTCTAGGTGTTTGAGTTACTTCTCCTTTTCTGTGTGTGATCAGCTTCTATTTTATTGCATCATGGTCTGAGAAGATACTTAGTACGATTTCTATCCTCTTGATTTTATGGAGGTATGTGTTGTGTTCAAGCATGTGGTCTCTCTTAAAGTGTGTCCCATGTGCATTGGACAAGAACGTTTTTTATCGGCTTTTGCGGGATAAAGTCTCATATATTTATCTACAAAAACCCTCTCATATTTCTTCCTTCAAAGCAAGTATTTCCTTCCTGAGCTTTAGCCTATTTAATCTAAATACTGGAACACTGGGGTGGAGGAAGCTGATGATCAGTGAGAAGTACCAAGGAGAATGCTGCTAGTAACACTCCTGGAGCAATGACAGGAGTGAGCTGATGATCAGAGGAGCAACAGGGAGAGCTTAGCAAGTAATAGCACTAAGTGATGAGTAACAAGGAGCAGTTCTGCAGTGGCATTAAAGTCTCCACTATGGGAGCAGCTCTCCAGCATGGCCATGGCACCGGAGGCACACGGACCTAAACCAGAGCCCAGCAGCTTGCGGCAGAAATGTGAATGGACTATGCGTTAAACTACAGTGTCAGGCCCCCCTGGGAGGGAAAGGGTGTTCGTCTCTTCTGCCTCCCGCCCTCTCCCCCCCGGCAGCACGGTGGCCGCCACCTCAGAGCTTACTGGACAGCCAGGTATGAGCCGGCGGTGACGGGACAACTGCAGCCTCATGGGATGGGGGGCGGAACCGGCATGTCCTTCATGCCCTACCGAGGCCATGAGCTGCCCCCCATGAGTGGCTCTTTGGCACGGCCATGGCACCAGAGGCACACAAACCAATCTCATCATTATCCGGCTGACGGCAGAAATCCCTCCAGACTTAATTAGTAAAATATCAGAAATCCAAATTTGTACGACCGCTATTGCGGCCGCATGACATCATATGGTTTTCATAACCAGCAATAGAAAACAAATTATTTCACAATGCCTTTTCAGCATTTCTGATTGTTGGGGGGAAATTCCAAACCATAATGGTGCATCTTTTGTTGAAATAATGTAATCAAAGTAGAGAGAGAGTTAAGTAGAAATCATCTGCCTTACAGGTATCGGGAGGGGTGGGGGTGTATATTGAGGTTCTTGTTGGTGAAAAATAATTACTGGTGAAGGGATGGGTGTTTGATCATTGTATGACCGAGACTTAAACCTGAAAGCTTTGTAACTTTTCTCATGGTGATTCAACAAATTTAACAACAAGTCTCCACTATGACTGTGTTGTTATCAGTGTCTTCCTTCAAATCTATTAGCAGTCGTTTTAAGTAGTTTGCTGGTCCCTCATTAGGTGTTCATGAGTTCTTCCTGCATTACATATCCCCAGAAATGACTGTCTCTTGCTGCCTTTTCGAGCCTAAAGTCTATGTTGCCTAATATCAGTATGGCCACCTTGTATTTTTATTTTTTAGCTTAAACAATTGTCTTCAGAGGCCGGAGTGATAGCACAGCAGGTAGGGCATTTGCCTTGCATGAGGCCAACCCAAGTTCGATTCCCAGCATCCCATATGGTCTCCCCGAGCACTGCCAGGAGTAATTCCTGAGTGCATGAGCCAGAAGTAACCCCTGTGCAATGCTGGGTGTGATCCAAAAAGAAAAGAAAAATTGTCTTTCAATCTTTAGCTCTGAGTCTGTTTGCTCTGGCTATTCAAGCATGTTTCTTGCAGACAGTAGTATGTTGGGTTTAATTTTCTAATCTATCTTGCCACCATGTATCTTAATTGGTGCCTTTAATTCATTGACATTGAGAGACACTATTGTCAAGGAGTTTTGTGCCATCTTTCTTTAGAAGTTTGGTGTGATATGGGATTCATCTTGCCTTAAGGAGCCTCTTTAATTTTTCTTGTAAAGGGTTTCGTATCTATGAAGTTCTTGAGTTGTTGTTTATCCGTGAAGTTTTGTATTGTTCCTTCAAATCTGAATGAAAGTCTGGTTGGGTAAAGTACTCTTGGTGAGGCATTCATTACATTGGTTTTTCTGTTTTTAATTACAGATCACTCTTAACTCTGGGCTTGGAGATTCCATTCGGCAGGTATGCAGGTCTGCTGTCAATTTTAAGGATGTTCCTTTGTATGTAATTTTCTTCTTTGATCTTGCTGCTTTCAGTATTCTATCTCGATCTTGTGTTTTCATCATTCTCATTAGGATGTATCTTGGATGTTTTTATTTGGATCTTTTTGGTTCATGTGCTCTTCAGCTCTGGGAACTTCTGAGCAATGTTTTTGACTGCTGCTATTCTTCATCAGTGTTGTCTTCCTGGCCCTCAGGGAAATTCATCCAAAGCTCTCTTGTCATCTTTGGTTTATTTTGAGGCTTTTCCCCATCTTCTGCTGCCATCGGAGGGTTTTCTGTTTCTCATCCTAGAGCTCACAGAGTCTATCCTCAGCAGCGGCCACTCTGCTGCTGTGGCCTTCTACTGAGTTTTCCCATTTTACATCCTAAGAATTTCCACTCTGAACTCTGTTTTGGAGAGACTATATGGGGGTTGTTACTGATAGGGTCTTTAGGATTCTGATCTTTGTCCACTAACCATGTTTGGCTTCTGCACTGCTTTACCGTAGTTTCTTTGTAGTCTGGAGGTGCATGTCCCCAATGCTAGACAGGTCTCTGGGAGAGTTTCATGGGGGCAGTATCGGGGGGGGGTATGTATGGGCTGCCAACTCAGGAAGCAAGCCTTTGGCCTTTCCCACTTCTCTGACCTGTGGGAGGAGTGGGGAGTCTTGTCTCCATGGTGGCCCAGGTTGGGAGGGGAGGTTGTCTTGGCCACTGCTGGCACCGCCTCACAGTTTCACCTCCTCTCTGACCATCAGCTCCCCAGCACCCCCTTACTCCAGTACTGCTCCTTGTTAGTCATTACCGATCATCAGTTCCCTCCCACTACTGCTCCAGTATTATAACTAGCAGTGCTCTCCTATGCTTGCTGCAGTGAGTCTGGAACGGAGTCTGTCTAAACCTTCTTGCCTGCCTCTGAAGAAGCAGGTAGCCAGAGGTGGGCGTCTGCAGACTGCCTCTGGGGTGCTGGGCCCAGGACGCACAAGGCTGAGGTCCCAGGGATTTTCTTGTGGATGCTGTGATGGGGCTACACCTTGCAGTTCAGTCAAGCCCTGGCTGATGTTTCCACAAACGCTTTTGAGCTGTGGACTGCGTCTTTGTCCTCTTCTCTAGACACGCCTGCCCCATGGCGAGAATGAATAGACTGAAACAAGTTCATCCCCTGGAGTGGGAAAGTGTCATAGCTTGGGCCTGACATGGAGGGGCTGACAGGGAGTGCAGGGCCCAGCAGAGCTCCAGAGAAATTGCTGGCAAAGTCAGCTGGAGCATCTGTGGAAATGTCATTAGATTGCTGTATCGGAAACATCTCTGAGAACTTTACTAAGTGGAGAGCACTTTATCTAAGAGTACTCCATTTTAAAATACCCTCTCCACTTTAAAAAGTGTTTTATTTAGGTTTTGGGTACACCCACTGGTGCTAGGGCTTATTCCTGGGGGTACTCGGGGAACATGAGGAGCTCAACGCCAGGTTGGCTGAGTGTGAGACAAGCGACCTACCTGCTGCACTACTGATCATGCCCCAAACATTGATTTGTTTGAAAAATGCTGATCTGTAGGAAAACACAGTTCCCCGAACAAAAGCAAAGCATCACACCAGCCTCACCTTCTGTTTCTACCTGCATACATGTACACACAACACACATGCACACACACGTGCGCACATGCATACACCTCATGGGCAAACTTGTGCACACACATGCACACTCATGCACATATATACACATAATCATGTACATACACTTGTGCATTTGTATATACACACTCGTGCGTGTGCCCACGCATACACATGCATGCACTTTGCATGCAGGTACACACACTCATGCACACGCGCACAAAGGCACACACATCTTACTGCAGTTGAATAACCAGAAATGCTGTATACCTGGTAGTCCTCCTGGAAGGAGACTGAGGGTGTGTCTAGAAGCCGTGGAATGTGCTGTGGCACAGGAAGGGGCACGCCGTGAGCTTGGAGGCACTGGCACAGTTGCTCACAGGGGACAGCAGCAGGCGGCTCTTGACCAGGTGGAACACAATGGGCGCCCTCCAGGGGTAGAGGGCCGAGGGTGGGGAACAGAAGGTGGAGGGCATGGGGTGCGGGCCAGGGGTGGAAGGCAAGGGTCGGTGCTGGAGGTGGAGGGCAGTGGGTACTGGGCAGGGGGTGGGGCACACCAGGCTCGGTGGAGACCCCGAGTCTGATCCCCGGCCACGCACGGCCCGACTGCAATCCCGAGGGCTCCCTCCAGGACTCCATGAACCCTCCTGCACCTGTAGTACACCTGGGTTGGCTCCACCAAGCAGCAGGTGCACTGAGAGAGCCTGTTTAGGGTGCAGGGGTCTGACCATCTTTCTGGGGGGCTGCTTCTCCCTGTGCCCCGCCCCTGCCCTCTACCTTTGACTGGCAGATTGTGGGACAGGTCGCCTCAGGCCTCTGCCCAGCCCTGGGTGGGGCTAAAGGCGGATCAGGACCCTGAGGGGATTACACGGCTGTTCTTGTCAGCACTGAAATCTTGTCTGCCAGTCTGGAGGAAGAGGCTGGTGACTGCAGATGGGAATGAAAGCGTGCCTAGAGGCAGGCCCCGCTGAGAGCCCCTGGGTATGGGAATCTGCACCGCACAAAGGGCCTTTTACCCTGCACGGCCACGGAAATGCCAAGTACTGCTACACTATAATGTGCTGCTTGTCCACTCTGCAGACGTCTTACTGCTCTTTGTGTGACGAATGAGGCGGGGTGGGAGGGGCTGGGAGCAGGACGGGCATGTCCAGGGCCCCTTTGGCCTCCTCCTGGGCTCCACCGAAGAGGGCCAGCACTGCGGGCGGGAGGTGCCAGTGCGCCCATGGAACCCTGCAGTGAGGGATTTTTGGTTTGTTTTTTGTGTATTGATTTCTTTTTTTTGTTAGTCCCACAATGCTGTTCCTTAAAAAAAAAATTAATTAAAAAAATTGCCCAAATTTTATTAAAGCCCATGAGTTAAAAAGTTACTCATATTGGGTTTCTTACATACAACATTCTGCCACCAACCCCGCTGCCACTGTTCCCACGTTCCCTCTCCTCGTCCCCTGGGCGGGTTCTAGGACCAACACAAGAAGCCTCTCAGGGCCCCAGGAGGAGCTGCTGGTGTGTCCAGCCCAACAGCAAAAGGGTCAAGGGCCCAAACACAGCCAGAAAGAAGGAACGAGCGGCAGCAGCAGAAATGTGGAAAAGGCCCTTCTGCTCTCCTCAAAACACTGCGCACGGCAGGCGGCCGGAGCACTCTCTGGCGTTGGGAAGTGGGCTCCTCGGAGAGCAGGAGGGACACTCGGGCTTGGGGGCCTGTGAGCTCACAAGTCTGGTCTGCACTTGGCTGAGGCCTACCTGCACCCCAACACCTGGATGGATGCGGGTGACTCCAACCCCTCTGCCTCCACTAAATAATACCCGCTAGACTTGGGGAGCTGCCAACGGCTGGGCCTTGTCTCCCTCCCCCCGTGCCCCCGTGGCCAGGCTCCATGATGCATCTCTCCCTGAGCTGGCAGGTGCCACAGAGGCTGGGGGTAGGGTGTAAATAACGTCTGTGCCCTGCCACGCACGGGGTCACCCTCACACGCAGCTGCCTTGAGAAGTTTGCAAGAGCAACTGCCTACTCCACACCGAGGCTGGCTCGTCCCTGCTGCCGTTCACATCCCAGTGTCACACCCAGTTCCTGCCCTTGCATGACTGTGTCCCTGTCACTGTCCCTCACAGAGCACGGCTCACAGGCCACACGGTCCCCTACGTATGGGCATGCAGACACGGATCACACATCCCGGCATAGCTTACTTCATACCGCACCCGTCACACTGCTGATCCCACTTCTGAATATCTAATAGGTCATAGCATTTTTTTGAGGGCCAGAGAGATAGCACAGTGGGTATGGCACTGGTCTTGTGCACAGCTGACTCCGATTCCAGCCTAGGTAGCGTTTGGGATTAAAAAGCAAATGGAGCCCACGAACGGCCTCTCTGGCTCCTGATCAAGCAGCTCAACAGCCATGATCCCAGAGACTCAGGAGCAAATCTCGAAACCCAGTGGCTTTTGGCAGAAATCCCTCCAGATTTTAGTGTTAAAATTTCGGAATTTCAAAACCACATGGCCCTACTGCAGCCACGTGACATCATATGTTATTCATAACCAGCAATAGAACACAAATTGTCTACTGTTGCCTTTTCAGCAGATCTGAGTGTTGGGGTAAAATCTCAAATAATAATGGTAGGTCTGGTGTGAAAATATTGAATGTAATCAGAATAGAGAGAGTAGTGTGGAAATCATCTGCCCCACAGGTGGGGGGAGGGCGTGGGATGGGGGTATACTAGGGTTTTTGGTGGTGGAGAATGGGCACTGGAGAAGGTACGGGTGTTTCATTGTATGACCGAGACTTAGACCCAAAAGCTTTGTAACTGCTCTCACGGTGATTCAATAAATAAAATTATAAAAAATGGAAAAAAAAAGTAAGGTGGAGTTCATGCACAATTCAATCAGCTAACCAGTGACTGAATAAATAGCAGTACTCCTACAAAAAAAAAAAAAAAGCAAATGGAGACCAGGGAGATAGTACAGTGGGTACGGTACTTGCCTTGCAGGTGGCCAAGTGGGTTCAATCCTGGTATCCCATATGGTCCCTGAGCACTGCCAGGAGTGATTCTTGAATCAGGAGTAAGAGTACAGCTGGGTGTGGTCTGAAAACAAACAGAGACCAGGGAGACACCTCAGCACGTCAGGCTCAGGCCTGGCACGAGTGAGCCGCAGCACCACCAGGCCCGAGGGTCACAGCGCCAGGCAGAGCATTGCTGGGGTGACCTTGGGCCCCAAGTACTGGCGGGTGTGGCCCTAAAGAACAACTTGAAAGTAGATTCACGGTCCTGGGGTTAGTCCGTGTCTGTGCCCCTTGTTCCCTCACAGCCCCTCTGGGCGGGCTCCAACTGCAGCTCATACCCTGCATGCCCGGAGGGAGTCAGCCTCAGGGGTACAGTTCCACTGCAGCCTTCTGAGTCCGAGCGCCTGGCCACAGGGATACAGGACCCAGACACTGCCTGAGTCCTCTGGAGACAGGGACACCCTCCCTGGCTGGTGCAACGCGGGGATTCCGGTGCCTGCTGGCACTTGGCACCACAGCCATGAGGAGGTGCCGGGTCTGGGGGTGGCCCTGATGTAGTGTCTGGCTCTGGACATGAGGCCTATTCCCCATCAAAGTGGTCTGGGGGCCATGCCCAATCCCTGCTCTCCACAGGTGAGCACTCCAGAAGGTGCCCGAGTCTCCTGGAACACTCACGGGGCCAGGGGTCAGGCACGGGGAACTGGACTGGCACTGCTTCCAGCATGAGGCAGCTGCTCACCGGCCCCCGAGGCTTCCCCAGAGCGCTTCTCTTCCCTACTCAGTCTTCTACTGCCGAGTTGACTCCCTGCACTCTACACTCATACTCACACCCACAGACATTCACTCACACATCTGCACTATACACCCACACAAATTCATACACACACTCACGTGCCCACTCACTCTCACACACACATAAACATCACATGATTCTCAGGTCTCAGCATCCTGGGGTGGCTCCCCTGACCCCAGACCTCCCACCAGGTGCCCCGTTAACCCTGGGCTTCTTCCCCCCGGGGCTCTCTGATCCACCCCCACCCCCAGGAGACTATGTGTGGTTATTGTTGCTGCCGGGGATGGAGCCCAGCTCGCTCAGCTGAGCTGTCTCAGGCCCACTTCTACATGGGATATGTTTGTAACCATGAGAACTTCGGGGGACTGGAATTCTTTGGTGTGTTGCCACCTGCCTGTCAAACCAGGGCAGAGAACGGGTTTTGGCACTGGCCCCACACCGGCTCACTGATGACACAAACACAGGGAAGGAACCAGGAACTCCCATTTTTGCTCTAAACCTAAACCTGGGAAGTTGAGACCCTGGGCGGCACGAAAACGAAGGGGTTACTGTGAACTGAGGGTGGGGGCGGCCTAGGTGCAGAGGGAGGGGCTCACTGGTGGGGATGGAGCAGTGCCGTGACAGGCCACCAGGGGGAGCTGCAAGCCCCAAGCTTGCTGGCCATGTCCCTTCCAGCCTTCCTTTCACCCCCGTGCCCGTGTCTGGCCTTCTGGTCAGAGGCTGGGGTCACTCTCCTCCTGATATGGCCCAAGGGGTTAGGTGTGGCTGCTGCCGAGGGGACACGGTGTCCCTACCTGGGCTGAAGAGCAGCGCTATCTGCACAGCCCCTCCCAGCAACCTCTCCTTCACCCACTTTCTTCCCGTCTCAAAGCTCCCCTCGCCTTCGCTGGGTGGAGTTCTTCCCCAATGCTGCCCGTGAGCCCCCAGACCTGGCCTCCCCCTCCTGCTCCCAAGCACCCACCAGAGACGCAGTGGGAGATAGGGCCTTGGGGAGAGGTGGGGAACTGGGTCAAAATGAGGGCCTGATACATGGTGGCAGGACAGTCCCTTAGAAAGGACCTTGCAGAGCCCCCCTGACAAGGAGCCATGTGGGCGCAGTAGGGTAGGGTCTGGAGAGCGAGGGGGCAATGAATGTAGTGCTGAGGAAAGTACCATCCCTTGGGAGGGGTCAGCGTATGCTTAAGTGCTTTACAATCAAATCTGGATTCCTAAAGTGATGAGCACTCAAAAGAGGGCCAAAAGCAGAGGACGTATTTCTATTATGTGTCTGACACAACACTAGTGCTCCGAAGATACGAACAAGGACATTCTCCCAGTGTAGGGATACGTGCCCGAATGTGAAGAACAGAAGAGGCGGCTGGGAGGTGCTCAGCACACACATCTTGGACACGAGACCTGAATTCCAGCATCACAAAAAGAGAGAAAAATAACCATTAGCTGACAAGGGAGGAGGATCAAGTGAAGGGCAACTGAAGCGCACTAGAAAGCAGGGTCTCAGCTTAGCAGCGGAGGGGAGGCGGGGGGAGCTGGCTTAAGGGGCCAGAGGACATCCTCCGCACGGCTCTGGGAACCCCCCGCAGGCAGGATCCGGGAACCCAAACCCAGACATACAAGACAGACATCTTCTGTAGGGGTGGAGAGGGAGTGGGGTAGTGCATTGCCTTACAGTGCAGCCCACCTTGGTCGATCCCTGGCACCACGTTAGCCTAAGCAGAGCCAGGAATAGGCCCTGACCGCTGCTGGGTGTGGGCCCCCCAAACAGCTTCTAGACGTAAAACAAATCAAACTCCAAGAGTGAGGGCCGAGAGGTCCTCCAGCCCTGCCTGTCCCCTCTATGCAGTCCTGGGGCTGACACCTGGGCCAGAAGGTCCAGACTGTCCAGATCAGAGAGGAGGCAGAGGGAGGAGGCAGGGCAAAACAGACTCCACTAGATGGATTCCTCGTGCTGAGCCCCGAGGCTCCTCCTCATAAATACCCAAACGTAGGCCTGGGGTCACCATAGGGGATACGTGGCGGAGGGGCAGGACTGAAGTCGGCCACCTGGGCAATGCCTCAGCAGTGCCACTGGGTAGAGGTCAGCGGTGTCTGAGGTTCACTTGACCTACACGACGCAGATGCTGGTCCCATCGACCGACAGCCACGGACTCAGGCTGAAGCCAGAAATCGTTCTTTGCAGGATCAGATTTGCTGACTTCCTTTAGAGAAGAGAGTTTCAGCAGGTGCCAAACAGTGAAGTTAAACAGAGGAGAGAAAGCACGAGAGTTGCGTTCGTTGCATGCCTGGGTTGGGATGTTGAACAAAGTCCGAGACAGACTGTGAACCCCTCCCCTTTCCAAAGGCCTATACTACTATAGTAGGACTTTTCCCAAACTGCTCTGCCTGGGGTTGTGTTGCGAGGGTGTGGCCACTGTTCCCATAGTTTCGGAGTATTGTAGTCTTTTTCCTGTTTGTAATCTTACAACCGTCAGTTTTTGGAGCTTTTCCTTTCCTGATGGGTCTATATTTCTCCAGGTGGCGACTTCAGGGCAGGTGGCTTGGTAACTTTAACATGCTGACTTTGCATGAAATTTACATACAAGCGGTACTACATGGAAAGGATCATGCTCAGCGAAATGAGTCAGAAAGAGAGGGATAGAGGTAGAAAGATTGCGTTCATCTGGGGAACACAGTAACAAAATAGGAGACTAACACCCAAGAGCAGCTGTGATAAATACCAGGTTGTTCACTCCATGGCTTAGAAGCCAGCCGCACACTGCAGGGGCAAAGGCAGCTCAGATAGAGAAGGGAGCACCAAATAAAGGGTGTTGGGAGGATCCCCCCAGGATGGGAGACGCATGTTGAAAGTAAGTTATGGACGGAACATGATTGCCGCTCAATGTCTCTTTTGCAGACCACAACACCCAAAAGGAGAGAGAGAACAAAAGGGAATGCCCTGCCACAGAGGGAGGATGGGATGGGGGGTGGGAGGGATACTGGGATCCATGGTGGTGGGAAATGGGCACTGGTGGAGGGATGGGTGTTTGATCATTGTATAACTGAAACCCAAGCACAAAAATCTGTAAGTCTACAACTGTACCTCATGGTGTTTCACTAATAAAAATTTAAAACAAACAAACAAACAACAAAAAAACCATGCTGACTTTGGCCCTGGTTGATCCAGGCATGGTATTGATACCAGAGGCAGCTCACACTTGGATGTGGTTCACTTAACAGGAACTACAGTGCCAGCATCAGAGTTAAGTCACATCCTGGTACTCTTAGTTCCCAGGAAGCTGATCATCCCTGTCTCTCTGCTATATTAGCCAGCTAGAATTCTCAAACCAGAAGATGCAAGGGCCGAACCAAATTTGCCTTCAGAAAAAATAAAACAAAAAATGAGTGCTGGTCACTATTGACATGTTCATGCAGAGAAACTTTGGTCTGTACAGGATAGCTGACTAGCAGAGGAAGGTCAGAGATACAAGGAATGTAAAAGGAAAATTTGGACTCTAAGACATTAGATGAAATAGAGTACCACTGCCTCTATGGCTTAAAAGTGGCAAGTAAACACAGACACATGGAGTGTGTAGATCAGGAGTAAAGTCATCCACATTAAGGGCCTGGGAGACCGTACAGGAAGTAAGGTGCTTGCCTTACAAGTGGCCTGACCCTGGTTTGAAACCCTGAGCACAGAGCCAGGAATAGCCCTCGAACACTGTCAGGTGCGGCGCATGCATGTAAAAAACACTAACACTCAGCTTTCAGAACCATCATGTTGGAATGTCTCGCATACTTTCAACAGGAGAGAATGAGTAACATTCGGACTAGAAAAGGGGGGAAGTAGGGATGAGGAAGAACCGGCAGGCCAGAAGACAAGAAAGAAGAGAAAAAGTAAACTTAGAGAATACAAATCCCCGCCCCCCTCCCCAGTGCATCAATAATCACTAGAAGGCAGGACCCAGCACCTGCCCAGGAGCAGGCCCATTAAAGACTCTACAGGAACTGAGTCTTACAATGAAATACTATGTATCGGTGGGACAGGTGAGCTGCAACTACAGGCTTCAAGAATCCTCTAAACACATTTTGGAACAAAATAGCAAGACACAAAAGAATCTGGGAGGACTTTAAGAAAATGGTCAAAAGCTGGCTGGACCAATACTTCATTAATTTAGAGGTTTTCCAATTGTCAACTATCCACACTCAATTCTCAAGGCCTTTTCCCTGCAACCACACCCAAATTAACTTCTGTATATGCAGAGAACCCTGACTAAAATTTACATGAACTGTATGCAACCTTTTCTCCCTAGCCACATAGCCATATCTCTGCTTTTTCTCCCCTGTTCTTGAATACATTTCTCCTTTTCTTTCCCCTCACTTTTCTCCGACTAGGTTTCAACAAAGCTATTCTGCGTTACTATTTTGCCTCCTCCTGAAAATTTTTGTGAGGGAAGGCGACATTCTTGGAATACCTGGGCAGACGTTAGGGCCGATTTTCCTTTAACGGCAAGGAGCAAGCCCTTGCCTCGGCTGACCCCATGGCTAGCCCTGCTGTGCAAGGCCCGTAGGCCTCAGGTGCGGCTCAAGAGCTGCCTTGTTGGGACGGGGGCACGTGAGCGTCTGTGGCATGGCGGTTCTCGGAGCAGTCTTGGCCAGCCCTGACGCTCGCCGGCTCGTGCCTGGGTGGCTGAGGCGGCCGGGCCGAGGTGGACGGGCTTTGCTTGAGGCTGCCTCCCTCACTCCCCTCTTGGCCCCTTTGCTGAACTACGACCAGAGAGGCACTGAGGCGACTCCAGGGACAGTGTTCCCGGGGAGGAGCAGCCGCGGAGGGACAGGTCTGGGCCTGCTGGGGGTTCAGGTCTCAAGCCTCCTCCGCCCAACTGCAACGATCACAGTGAGGGGGGGAGAGGAGCGAGAGCGGCTCTCCCGGCCCTCCCCGGGGGCAGTCAGGGGGGCCTAGAGGGGAAGGCGAGCGAGCGAGTCAACCGGGACTGCAGAGAAAACCGGGTCTCGGTGTGGGGGAGCAGCCGGTCAGCAGAAGCCCCCCGCCAGGAAAAGCCCCGCACAACTGGTGTCGCCCCGAGCTCCACCGAGCACCGAGAGGGGCGGCGCCCAGGGCTGAGGAGACCCGGGGTCGGTTCCGAGCCAAGACGCGACACGGCTCCTTCCCGAACGCTCCCCACAAAACCAGGGGGCAGACGCCCCCAGACTCGGTTCGGGAAGCCAGACTCGTGTCGACAGCAAAGCCGGGAGCTGTGAGCGGTGGTGGTGGTGGGGGGGACCCTGAGCTTCGAAATGTCGCCGCTGTCCCCCGCCGTCCGTCGGTTGGCTCGAGCGGGTCCGATAACGTCTCCGTCGTGAGCCCGTCGCCGTGTCTGGCGCATCGGACGCGTCGGGGGAGCTCGCCGGGCGCTGCGTGCGGGCAACCCGCTTCCGCACACGCGGGTGGGCGACGCCCGCCGCGGTCCGGGGGTCCTTCCCGCACCGAGAGGCGACGAACGCCCCGCACGGCCGGGACGCGGGGCCCTCAGGGCCGACGCCGGACGCCGGACGCCCGACACGACTCGCAGCCCGGCCGGCCGGACGCCCCCAGGAGCCGCTGCGGAGCGACGCCGGAGACCGGCCCGGGGGCGGCGGGGGCCGAGGGGGCCCGGGAGAGGCCGTGGCGCCGCCCCCCTCGTCGCTCGCTCGCGGCGGCCCGGTCGGGCGGGCGCGTCTCCTCGGCGCGGGCCTCATCGAGGTCTCCTCAGCGGCGCCTCCTCGGGCTCGGCCTCGCCGTCCCCGCGGCGCCTCCGTCCCCTCAGCGCGGCCGCCGCGGCCCGGCCGAGACCTCGCAGCGCCCGCCCGGCGCCTCCTGCGCGGCGCATGCGCGGCGCCCGCCCCCAGCGCCCGCCCCCCGCCCGCCGCGGCCCGGCATGGACGCCGCCGCCGCTGAGGGCGCGGGCCCGGCGCTCCCGCCCGCCCGCCCGCCCGCCCGCGCCCCGTGACGCGCCGCCGCCGGCCGCGCCCGCCCGCCATGCCGCGGGGCCGCCCCCCGCAGCCCAGGGACGCCGGCGACCGCGGTAAGAGCCGGGCCGCCGCGGACGGATACGCGGGGCCTACTTCGCCGCCCCGCCCCGCCCGCCCGCCCGCCCGTCCGCCGCCGCGCGCGCCCGCCCCCGCGCCCCGGCCCGCGCCCCGGCCCGCGCCCGGCCCGGCCCTGCCCGGCGGAACCGGCCCGGCTCGACCCGGCCCGGCCCGGCCCGGTTCCGCTCGGCCCGGCCCGGCCCGGCCGCCGGCAGGGGGCGGTCGGGAGGGGCCGCGGGAGCCCGCCGGGTGGGCCGCGCCGCGCCGCGCCCGGGACGCCCAGGGGACGGGGACGGGGACGGGGACGGGGACGCGGACGCGGACGCGGACGCCGCCCCGGCACCCCGGCCCGGCAGGCCCGAGCAGACCCCGCCCCGCCCCCACCCCCGGGTCCACCTGCACCTGCCCTCTAGCCCCGCCCCCAGCGCCCACCCGCCCTCGGTGCCACCCTCGGTGCCCGGCGCTCTCCCTTCTCCAGGTCCCCAACCCCCCCCCCCACCCATGGGGACCCGGGCGGCCACCCGGTGGCCTGGGCCAGGGGCCCGTGGCGAGCAGTGGCGCCCAGCCTGGTGGCCGGCGGGCGGTGGAGGGCCTTGGAGACCCGCCCTGCCTCCCGCCACCTCGGCGTTCCCGGGGGCCCCGCAGCAGCCCCCAGGCCAGGTGGCCCGAAAGCCGCTGTCCCCGCGCACATCTCGGCCCGCACCCGCCCGCCGCCCTGGGTCCACCAGGCCCTGCTCCCGGCTCTGTCCGTCGCAGCCTGCACCTGGTTTTCGCGTGTCGCCGGTCCTCGGGGCCCCAGGCTCCAGCCTCGCACCCGCTCCCGCTTGGCTCCGACTGTCCGGCCCCGGCGTCGCCAGGCTGGCCCAGGCCCGGGCGCAGGTTGGGTGTCCCAGGTCCGGGTGGGTGTGTCGTGGGTTTTCCTGAGCCCTCTTGCCTCCCTGAGTAGAGCGGACGCGGTGTGAGTGGGGATGCAGCGGCGATTGCGATGTCTCCAGCCGTTCCTGATGCCTGGATCTGGTTTTCTTCCCTCCGAGTTCCCAGTCTTGCCGTTTCCATGCTGTTGATCTGTATCAGGAGCGTCTCTGTGTTGTCGATCGCAAGCACGGACCGAAGCCTCCTTCCCTTTCTCTCCTCTTCCGTGTAAGGTGGGATTGCCTCGTTTCCAGATCTTTGGTAGAATTCCCTGTGGACGCTACCTGGGCTTGGAGAACTCTTGAATCGCTTGCGCATGTTCTTCTGAACTTAAGCGGACTGAAAGTGTTTTCTTTCTCGGTAGGTAGCAGTGCAGTCGCCTGCCGCAGGCCTCCCTGCCCGCACCCAGCGTCTTACTTAGGTCCGGCGGTGGGGCGCTCCTTCCCGGTGGCTCTGTCTGTCTGCTTGCGGGCCTCAGGGCTCCTCGGGGGCTGGGAGGAGGTTTGTAGTGCAGGCCTTGCCTCTGGAGCTCGCCCGCTGCCGGCCCAGGAGCCCCAGGAGCCCGCGCACCAGGGGGGCCGGGAATGGGCCAGTACTGGGGGCGTCCTGAACAGAGCTTTGGGGAGCGGGGGCCACTTCAGGGCCTCTTCCCCCTGCCTCTTCCTCCTTCCCCTCCACTTCCTCTTCCTCTTCCCGTTCTGCGGTTGTGTTTGGTGTGTGATGTGTGTGCCCTTGACGCGAGCGTGTATCTCTTGCTCAGGAAGGTGACTGCATCTTCTGTTAGGACTAGGGCCTCGGCCACGCCGCCCTCATCCATCCTGTCAAGCCTGCCTGCCATTTTTGCAGCTAGTCATGTTATTCATTTTTAGGTCTTGGTTCCCAGGCAGTAGGGCTCGGGGTCCCTCCCGGAGGAGCTCAGGGGTCCCTGTGTTGTGCATTTGTTTGTCCCCCTGCCCTGGAGCTGTGTTAGCGACACGCGGGTGTGTGGCTTTATCTTCCTGCGTGGCCGGACCCCAGCAGCGCTCTTGGCCTGCCTCCGTCCCCCGCTCAGCCCCCCGGCTGCTGATGGTGGGCGCCGTGAATGGAAGTCATGTCTCTCCTAAGTTGCTCGTCTTTGACCTGGCCCGCCTTCTTGGCGTCACACATTCCGACAGTCTTTGCTTTTCAATGGCCGTGTTGAGTCGGGTTACACGTAGGTAGCTAGCGTTGGATTCATTGGGGGTTAATCCCACCAGGTTGGCTTTCTAGTTGATTCGCCATTTTATGTTCCCTTTCGATTCTTGCCTATTTTTGGTTTGATGAAGTATTTTATTTTATTTTTGATGAAGTACTTTAAAACTGTAATTTGCTTCTCCCTAGTAAGGTGCTCGGTACACATCTCCCCCTCCCCTCCCCCGGTGTTTAGAGAATACGATATCCTTGATACAGTATAATCGACTCTCACCACTTCCTTGAAAATCCTAGTATGTCACATCCTTTCATTCTCTTGCCACACACTTCCCCGTGTTTGTAGCGCTGTCATGTCTTGGACATGCGGCCTGTGTGTTGCTTTCATGCTCGAGGTCAGACGCACCTGCCAGGAGCCACCACGAGAGCCACTAACGCGGCACAGCCCTGCGTTGCCCCGTGACGGCCTTTCCCTGACCCGTAGAGTCCCCCGCCCTCCCTGCTGTCCGGGTGCTGTGAGTCCGTCCTTCCCAGACTCGGGCCCGGGCGGGTGGGGTGGGGGGTGCTGTTCGGGGACCCTCAGCGCTGAGACCGACATGCTCCGGCCAGCCGCGCGCTGATGGTGGGGCCTCCCCGGATTTCCCACTTGTGGTGCTTCTGGTTTCAGCTCCCAGCCCTCGAGAGGAGAGCGGCTGTGCGTCCCCGCAGCCTCCTGAGTGTGACACCCGTGCTGACTCCTTGCGGCCTGGTGTGCTCCTCTCTGCCGCCTCCCTGCCCCGCCTGGTCCCTCCTCACGCCCAGGCTTGGGTCTTTCCTGATGCAGCGACGGAGCAGCTGTTCACGTGCTTCTTGCCTGTGTGCTTCCTGCTGCGAGTTGTCCCTTCGCAGCCGTTTCTCTTTGGGCTGGGCTGTTTGTCCTGAGTTGCAGGAGTTCTCCTTCTCAGGGAGGGGGTGTCGGGCACTCTCGGTGCTCAGGGCTGCTCCTGCGACTCTGCGAAGGTGGTGCTGGGGATTTGAACCAGGGCCGCTGCCCGCACGGCAGGTGCTCCGTCCCAGTATCTCTCCGAGCCTGAATTGTCAGAACTCTCTACACCAGCTGCCGGGCCTTCGTTAAAGGGGATGGACGTGGGCGTTTTCTTTTAGCCTTTCTTGGCTTTGCTGATAGCGTCCTAGGATAATTTGATGACCGTTTATTTGCTCTCTCGGGAGCTGTCCGTTGGGTGTCGTATTGAAGGAGTCCTTGCTTGTGGCCTGGTGGGCCCCGGTGCGCCCTGGCACCGCAGGCTCAGGTCCTGTGCCGCAGGGCCTCGCACGGAGCCAGGAGCCCAGGTGCCAAGGCTGCTGGGAGGGGCCCCGGGGCCGCCTGGCCGCCACTTGGGAGAAATTATTGCCAGACTCACCGTCCTTCAGCTTTTTGCCCTGCTTGCTTTTGAGAGGCTGGTCTGGCTCCCCGGTGGGGTCTCGGGTCCACCGAGCTGGCCCTGCCCGAGGTGAAGGGGAGCTCCTGGATCGGCCGGAAGAGGCTTCTCGGGCGCGTTTCCGGACTCGGTCAGTGCTGTTGGTCTTTGTCCATCTGTCCACCAGGAGCCCCCGTGTCAGTGTCGTCGTGGTCATTCATCCTGAGATGCCTGTTGCTTCCCCTCAGGGGCTGCAGCCTGGCAGACGTGACTGTCACTGTTGTTCCAGGGACACTCTCCCTGCCCGGTCACCCAGGCCACAGGGCAGCGACTTGCTGCGCTCTGTTGTGTGGGCAAACTTGGATCTGCCCGGCAGGGAAGAGGGAACCTGCACTCAGACAGTGGGCGGGGGGGCCCCCAGACCTCAGCGGGTGGGAGTGGGGGAGAGACCCCCTAGTGAGTGTGGAAGCGCAGAGCCCGCGTCCCCTCCTCCTCTGAAGGCGCCTGTGAGGGAGCTGTCACTGACGCCCGGCCCTGGGCGCAGAGGCCTTACGAGCGGTGGACGTGACCCAGGGGAACTCGTGGTACCTCCCGGTGGACCCACGGCGCAGTGGCGGGGAGACTGCAGGAGTCTGGTGCTGCAGGAGGCGGGCGGGATGAAGGTCCCAGTGGTGGACCTTTCTGGAAGGAGCCTGCCGGTAGCTGCTTGAGGCTGGAGGCACAGGATCTCTGCCCGTGGGTGAGCGTGGGGCTGCCCTTCCCTGGGCACTGGGGCCTTGGCGCCTGGCTGCTAGCGTCCGGCCTCCCGCACGTCTGGCTCGGGGCTGCCTTGACAGGAGTGTGGCCTCTGCTTCCCAGGGACAGGAGGGCCAGCAGGGACTCGGCTTCATCTCCGTGTGCCAGAGTCCCTTCTTCCAGGGCCCGTGGACTGTGGACCTCTGGGCTGGTGAGCAGGAGGCAAGACTGGCCTGTGTCGGGGAGTCAGGTTGGTGGAGACCACCCGGCTGAGGGACCCGCGCCCTGTGGCACAGCCCAGACTGACCCACTGCGCAAGAGGTCTGCTTTCCTGGCAGGGGCCCGACCCGATGCTGCCCCAGACCCTCGTGACTGGCGCTGCCCACGGCCCTGGGCCATCCCCCCCAAGCCCCACACCTAGTGCTCTGCCCAGGCCTGCGGCGCCCCTGCTCCCCTCTCGAGCCCGCTCGCTCCTCTGCTTTAGCCCGGGAAATGCTTTCTTTTCAGTTAGATACCACTTTGTCATGGCCTAAAATGGGAAACTCCGGGTGTTCCACTCCCAGGCTCGTTCCCCGTGGGCAGCGCTGGGGCGTCAGTGATGCTGCGTCTGTGCTTCATGGGTGACCTCCCCGGCGTGCGGCCACTGCCCCTCCGGGGTCACGCGCGTTTTCCCCATTCTCAGTGTTCATGTTGGCCCGAGTGATTGCTTCAAGTTTGCCTTTGAAGCAGAGTGACGCTGTCAGCTGTGTGTGTGTATATGTGTGGTGTGTGTGTGTCTGTGTGTCTGTGTGTTATTGCCCCTGTGAGGGGAGTCCTGGCTCTTCCTGATCAGCGCTTTCCCAAACCTTCTGGAGAAGTCAGCTCTCGGCGACTCCTTGGGACTGTCTCTTCTTGTTCCTTTGGGTTTCCACTGTTCCTGCTAAGTCCCGCCTGATGCTTGGGGCACACGGAGTGATGTCCGCGGGTCTGAGGGAACCCTCTGTCCTGAAGTAGCCCCTCCACGGCCATGTGGGAGCTGAGGTGTGTTCCGGCCGGGCCCTCACCAAGCTCTTTGGGGCATGAGTGTTTGCAGAGGGAGTCGGGGACGTCTGCCTGGTCCTGCCGCTCGCAACTCCTCTCCTAATGCTCTGGAGACCCACCAGAGCCGTGGGCTTTCGGAGGCCGGTCCTGGTGACCCTTGGATCCACCATGCAGGCCCAGAGTTCTTGTTCAGGCTACACCCGGCGGCGCTCGGGGCCTTCATCTTTCTGCATGATCCGCTCTCGAGTTCGGACCGTTTCCCTGGACCTGTGGTGGTGCTTGTGGACGCGGCCCTCCCTGCTGCATTCCTGCCCCTTTGGGCTAGGAGCTCTGACCTCGCACGTGGTTGGGGACTCTGCCGGGGAACTGGTCACTTACTTCCCCGTCCCTCGTTGGGGTCTGGGAGCCCGAGGAGGCGTACAGAGGTGCGGCCTTCGGATGGGGAGTGGCCCGGTCAAGATGGGGCGAGGGGGCGCTGGGCAGACGCGCCGGGCCCGCCCCTGAGGTCGCAGTCTTCTCGAGTTGTCAGCATTTTGCAAGCTGGAGTTTGCTCTTCTCAGGGACCTGCTGGCGGGTTTTCTCTTCTGGTGCCAGCCTGCTCCCTGTCCGTCCCCTGCTCCCTCTGTGTCCTCCACCGGCGCCGGACAGTCGCCCAAGCTGGCTTGGCTCTCGGGTCTGGGCCCCCGCTTGCCCAAATCTCTGGGCGCGTGTGTTTCGGGAGATATCAGGTGGAGAGACTTAAGATATTTCCGGTCTCTGTAGAGTTAAGATGTTACATACTTACTCCCGAATGTGAAGAATTGGAGCGTGTTTACTTATCGTAAGCCGCTGTAGAGGGTCAGGATCTCTCTGTTTTAACGTCCGCAAAATCTGAGACCGTTCCACATTCATTCCTATTTGAAAGGACTTCAGAGCTCAGACCGCTCAGCGGAGCCAGAGCTCGAGCCAGTGGTGGGATCGGAGAGGAGAGACAGCTGACACGCGGGGGCTCTCCCGAGGGGAGGGGCACCCAGCGGTCTGGGAGTTGGTGCTTCTGCTGTGCGCGGGTCGGTGGGGCCTGCAGGCGACCTTCCCCCGACTCTGCCTTCGGTTTTCAACGTTTCCCCGAAGCCGCGAGGCATCCCACTTTCGCCTCTCGCCCTGACACCGTGCCCAGTAATTCCATCTCTCATCCGCCTCTGCATTTGGTTCCCAGACAGTAACCGCTCTAGTTTGATGCTTGTGATGAGAATAACAATTGGTATTTATTGTCTATACTTATGCGATTTTGTAGATGGAGTTTTAACATTGACCGCGGAGAACACTAGCTATGCCTGTCGAGTTCCAAACTCCCATAAATGTGAAATCTGTCTGCTATCTTTTCCAAAAGAGTCCCAGTTTCAGCGCCACATGCGGGACCACGAGCAAAATGACAAGGTACGTATCTCCGAAGCCAGAACCGTGAGCTTTGGAACTGGACGCAGTGTCACACTCCGCCTGTGTTAGGATCGCGCCCGTCCGGGACGTGGTCTGGCGAGGCCGCGTGCCTTGACGCGTGGCTCGGTGGCCGCACGCGGGAGCGTGGCGAGAGCCTCTGGGCAGTGTGGATCCCCTCAGGCTCCTGCGGAGCTGCCAGTCTCGCTGTGTCTCGCTCCCGCGTGGCAGAGTCTTCGCCTTCAGTGGTTTGGCGCAGCGGGTGCTGTTCTGGGCTGCGTGGTGGTCTCGGCGGGAGCAGCACCCTGGAGTCTGTCCAGGATGGGGGCGGCCGTAGGGCAGGGTTTGCCTCCTGGCCGGGGAGAAGGCGCTGCAGAAGGCTTCGGGGTGCAGCAGCCCGGTGGTCTGCGTCCGCTCAGTGGTGGGGGTCTGCCCTGCCCGACCAGCAGTCCTGTCACAGTTTCTGCTTCCCTGTTTTCCTGAGGTGGTTTTGGAGCCGGCCGGCGGCTGTCGGGGAGGCCTTGGGCAGGGCGCCTGCGGCGTGTCGGCAGCGGGGTGGCCTTGGTGCGGGAGACTCTCTCAGTGCCTTCTCGACTTTTCTCTCCGAATAGCCGCATCGATGTGACCTGTGCCCCCAAACCTTTAATGTTGAGTTCAACCTGACACTTCATAAATGCACCCACAGTGGGGACGACCCCAGCTGTCCTGTGTGTCACAAGCGGTTCTCCAGAGTGGCTAGTCTCAAAGCGCATATCATGCTCCATGAGAAGGAAGAGGTAATTATCCTGGCCTGTACGCTTCCCGTTGGTTTCTCTCATGTTCTGGTCCTGTGGAGGAGGTTCGGTGTCAGCTAGATGACGGAGCCCTTCGGGCGGAGGTCCAGGAGTCCAGGTGACCGCCCAGGTGACCGTCCCGTCTGCTTTGGCTGACCTCTGGTCCGCTGACACATCTGGCCAAGCCTGCCTTTAGGCGCCAGGAGGCTTGGCGGGGAGGACATCTGGGAGAGCAAGAACCTGCTCTTCCCTTTCCCCCTCCGTAGCAGAATGAGCCTTTGTCGGGGTCTGCAAGAGCCCAGAGTCAGGTGTGCGCCTCTGAGGGGACAGAGGCCTCGGCCTGGGACTTGGGAGGGGACAGGGAGTTCTGGATGCCCCAGAGTGTTAATTCCCGAAAGTGACTCCTGCTGACAGGCTGCATCTGGGGGGCATCTCAGGACGGGGCGGGGGACTGGTGTGGGTGTCGGTGCGGCTGGGGCTTAGGAAGTATTGCGCCCCTGCCACCCCCTGCTTCCACCCACAGTTGTTGTAAGTGACGTCCGGGAAGGAGGATGAGAGCACAGGCGTCCCCACGTCCCACCCTCTCACCGTCTCAGTGCAGTCGCCGATGACTGTTTGCCGGTGTTCCCTGCCTGGACCCCAAAACAAAGGTCTAAATACTGCATCTATAAAATGTGCATCCTAAAAGTCGAATTCATAATTTTAACATAGATGTGTATCATCTTTTTGATGTATCTTTAACTTTTAAAATTTTTTATTATAAAATGACTTCCATCCTCTGAAGCAAGGTATTGACAGGAGTCCCATTATCAATAGCTGTTAGTGGTGCTGATCGGCGAGAATGCAGGTATTCCACGCCCTCCTTTCGTTGTTTTGCTTTTCGTGATGTTCACAAGTTTCGAGTTGTTTTCTAAATGCCAAACTAGTGCTGCTGCCGTGGAGGGTAGCTGCTGACCCTCCCTTCTCTCCCTCCCCTCCCGCCTTTCTGTCCCCATCACAGTGTCCCGAGTGTGTCCCCCCACCCCTGCCCCCGGCAGCTTCTAGCTCACTGCGTCACCATCTTCAGCATCCGGGTACTTGGCCTTTCGCTCATCGGTGTTTTCCGGGGCGCTAGTCTTCGCGTGCGGACCTGTTGTATCCCGGGGTTGTTCCCACGGTGTGTTCCTGGCACACGGCTGCCTTCTTCCTGGGGCCGGAAGCTGGCGTCACAGCGCGGGCTCCTGGCTCACACGGCCGCAGAAACGGGCCTTCGTGGCCCTGTAGCGTGGAAAGCATTTGTGTCCAAGTGTGTCGAAGCTGCTCCTGGCCAGCTGCGGAGAGGGGCTGGGGCGGGAGCCGGGAGCACTTCTGGAGGCGGCCCCTCTGGCCCGACCGGGGTTGGCCGCCAGCCTCGGCTGCCGGTCTTCCCCTCATCACAGCCCGCGGCGTGGCACGGGGGTCCCCACACACAGCTGGGGAAGTGCGCGTGCTTGCAGGCTGCAGGGCGCACCTCTGGCCAGGAGACTGCCCCAGAGGACGTCTGGGTCATCACTGCTGTGGGGAAGGAGGGTTTGAGACCAGAAATGCGTCTGAGCACCCGACTCTGCCCAGTGACAGATCCAGCCCCTGTGTCAGCTGGTGATGGGGCTGCCACAGCAGTCAGCGCCGTCCTGTGAGACGGCCCCCTCAGAGCTGACGGGGGTGGGGTTGTTCGGGGCGCCCTGCCAGCCCATGGCCAGTGGATAGGCCACGGGCATGCCGACACCCCTGGGTTTCTCTGTCTCTGTAACGTGGTGTGTTGGGCTTGTTTTGATTCTATCCCGTACCCATTAGCGTCTTTTTAGCCAGATGTATTTTTCTGTCTTTCGGTTTATTTATTACTGTTCATTTTGCCCGTTTATGCCAGTTCTTTGACTCTCTAGAAGGTTCATTGTTCTGCTTGGGGGGCAGAATTAGTTCTCAGTTCATTAGCTTCACCTTTTTCTGGTGGTGCTTAGGACTGACTCCTGGCTTTGTGCTCAGGGTCACTTTGGGCAGTGTTTGGGAGACCCCTCTAGGGCGCTGGCGGTCGAACCCAGGCTGGTGGCATGCAGGGCACGCTCCCCTTTCCTGCCGTGCTGAGTTCCAGTTCTCATTACTTTCTTGGTACTGTTTTAAATAGTCGCAGACGCAAAATTTCTCTTTCTGCTCCTCTGCAGACTCTTAGAGGCGCCACCCCACGCGCGAGGGAGATCGGCCCTCGGGACCTGCTCTTTCTCTCTGCTCGCGGTGTGACAGGGCTGGAGAGCGAGTGGTGTGGGCCCCCGGGTGGGGTGCAGGGGGTAGGGCCTGCCACCACACCATCCCCCTGTGCAGCAGCTGCAGGGGGGCTGTGGCCTGCCCTGCCCTGGTGGGCGGGGGGCGGGGGGCGGCTGCCGGCGCGCTCCCGGGGCTCGGGCCCTGCTTGAGGCTGCTGCCCTCCCAGAGAAGTCGGGCTCTGAGCGCCTTGTCTCCAGGGTGGAAGGAGGAGCTGGGGTCATGGCGGGCCGGGGACAGGGGCGCCATGGGCTTCCTGTCAGCTCTGGGTTCGGCCTTCCCGAGGGCGCCCCCCTTTCATATGCGCTCGCCCCATTCCTGTCTGGCAGGGCCGCCTCCCAGGGCAGCTCCTGGACCGCCCCCTCTGCTTATTGGGGTTTCCGGTTCCCACCCTGTCCTGTCACTCGGACTCCTGAGAGGGTGCCCATCTCTGCTGCGGTGTCTCAGGCGACCCCGAGAGGGTTCCCCATCTCTCCTGTGGTTTCTCAGGTGACCCCAAGAGGGTTCCCCAACTCTCCTGTGGTTTTCTTTTTTTTTTTTTTGCCTTTTTTTTGGGTCACACCCGGCGATGCACAGGGGTTACTCGTGGCTCTGCACTCAGGAGTTACTCCTGGTGGTGCTCAAGGGACCATATGGGATGCTGGGAATCAAACCCGGGTCGGCCGCGTGCAAGGCAGACGCCCTACCCGCCGGGCTATCTCTCCAGCCCTCTCCTGTGGTTTCTCAGGTGACCCTGAGGGTTCCCCATCTCTGCTGTGGTTTCTCAGGTGACCCTGAGAGGGTTCCACGTCTGCTGTGGTTTCTCAGGTGGCTCCGAGGGTGCCCATCTCTGCTGTGTGGAAAGGATGCCTGTCAGGGGGTTGGCAGCCCTGGGGAGGGAGAGTGGCAGTTGTTTAAGGGGGAAGAGGGAGGCTGCAGGCTGTGCTCCTTACTTCAGGTGTGGGGGTGTCCCGGCCGCATCTGGGGAAGAGGCTGGGCTGGGAGGCAGGGTCAGTGCGCCTTGGGTCCTGCTTCCCCTGCCCACCGTCCCTGGCCGGGAAAGGAAGGAGGTGCTGGAGCTCATAGCGTCTCTTCCACTGTGTGTGTGTGTGTGTGTGTGTGTGTGTGTGTAATATCCTGGGCTCCCTCCGTCTCTCTTGGCATCTCCCTCAGGTGTGTGTGTGTGTCTGTCTGTCTGTCTGTGTCTGTGTAATATCCTGGACTCCCTCTGTCTCTCGTGGCATCTCTCCCTCGAGTGTGTGCGTGTGTGTGCACCATGTCCTAGGCTCTCTCGTGTGTCTCCCTCGGCGGTGTGTGCGCGCGCCCGCCGTGTCCCGGGCTCCCTCCGTCTGCTTGCTGTTTCTGGTTGTCACTCACTGAGCTGAATGCTGGGTCAGGTATGACTCCGGAAATCACCTCCTGTGATTAGGCCATTCGGAGCTCTGTGCTGGGGTAGCCTCTCGACCCTGGGTTCCTTCTCTTCTCTCTAAACCCACTTGGAGAGAAGACCCTTACCTCGGAGAGGGCTGACTGGGGTGGAGGGGCCTGGCTATGAGCACCATGGCAGGAGTCCCTGTCCTGCTCCCCTCCTGGACCTCTGGGGCGTCTGCCAGTAGGACATTTGGAAGGGGCTGCATGGCCTAGCTCCTGTGCCAGGCCTCAGGGAGGGCCCTTCCTGACGCCCCTGTCCCGCTCAAGGTCGGGTCGTGGGTGCAGCAGCTCTGGCGGGGTTGGCGCTCGGAGGTGCCGGGGTTGTGGGGGGGGCAGGCAGCAGGCAGCCTGACTCCCAGATGTGCAGGCCGGGCTGCTCCATGCTGTGCGACCTTGGACCAGAGCGGCTGCCTAATAATGACTGCTGGGCCCCGACAGCCAAGCCCCTGAAAACCGTCCCCACCAAGAACCTGGATGGACCCAAAGCCCATGGGGAAGGCCGCGTGTACCCCCTGGGGGGCCTGGGGACTGGTGGGGGTTTCAGCTCCCCGCCACCCATCGCGCTGTGTGGGCTATCCGCAGACAGCTGGGGCGATGGGAGAAACAAGGCAGGAAGGAGAACCCGGAACTTACAGGTCTGAGCCCGCCCAAGACAGGTGAAGGGCCATGTCGAGGACTCACAGCAGACAAAACACAGGAAGGAGCTGACCGCCGGAAATACAGGCTGGAAAAAAGGCAGCGCCTCAGGGACCATTAGGGCAAGAGTGAGAATCCAGCCTTTGTACCCTGAACCCCAGAAGGGCAGGACCAAGGGGTGGGAGGAAGTGTTCGGGAAGAAAATCGCCCACACTCAGCAGGAGAGGAGTGTAGCCCTCAGGGAGCACGTGGGCCCCAAGACCCACGAGACACAAGAACAAGCCGATGCTCTGACAGACTGGCAGGCCCACTGGTGTGCCCGCGGAGGACCCCCGAGCTTCTCAAGAGGAGGGGGACCTTATTCGCTTGCTGGGAGAGAACTTAAGGTGCATTCTTTGCAGGGTGAAGGGACCCTTCAGGAATGGGAGGGCGGTGGGTTTTCAGGTGGACCGGGGAGCGCTCACTGTGCGACTCAGGGAAGGAGTCCTGAGACAGGCCGGGGAGAGGGAGCCTCAGGGGGCCGCGGCGAGTTGTGCTCCACTGTGGCGACTGTGAGGCGTGTGACTGGAGGGTTCCCGTGTGTCTCTCCCTGCCACGGACTCTGGGCACCAGCACCTAGTAACCTCATTTGAATGAGGCTCACCGACATTTTAAAGACCGGTTTTAAGTTCTGTTCATCCTTCTCCCTGGGTTTCTCTGTTTTCCTTCCAGTAAAGACATGGGTTTCACGTGTTCGCACTTGGGCGTCGTGGTCTGTCTTTGGAGAGGAGAAAGCACTGTTTCCCCTTGGACCCACGCGTGCCTGGCTGACGCTTCTGCGTGGTCGCTCACGGACGCCTCTCCCTTTCCTCTCCAGAACCTCATCTGCTCCGAGTGTGGGGATGAGTTCGCTCTGCAGAGCCAGCTGGCCGTGCACATGGAGGGCCACCGCCAGGAGCTGGCCGGGAGCCGGCCACTCACGTGCAAGGCCTGCCGGAAGGAGTGCGAGACACCCCTGCAGCTGAAGGAGCACACGAAGACCCACTACAAAGTCAGGTGCGGGCGCTGCGGGCGGGCGGCCTGGTCCGTGTGGCTCCGTGGTCACAAGCAAGGGCCGCCTAGGGACACGAGCGCCGCTTCCGGCCTGGAGCTCCCTCTGCAGCTCACACCGACGGAGGAAAGAGCCGTGGAGACGGAGAAGCGGCGCCAGGGCCCGGGAGATGGCACAGTGGGTACAGGGCTTGCCTGGCATCCCTGATGGTCCCTGAGCACGGCGGGGCGTCACCTGCCGCCCGCACACCGAAGAAAGAGTGTCAGGGCCGGAAAGGTGGCCCAGGACTGGGGCACACTTGCCACGCCAGGTCCCGAGTTGGATCCGAGTCGGATCCGAGTTGGACACCATGGGCACTGTCGTGTGTGGCCCAGGTGTTCCGCAGCAGTTTGGGCCGTGAGCAGTGGACTGTCCGCCCCACCCGGCTGGGCCAGATGTTGCCAGGCCTGGCCGTGGGGCCTGCTGAGAAAAGGGGACTCCCTCCATCCACCAACAGAGAACGTCGGCTGCCTGGAGGGAACTTTGTGGCAGGTATTTAGAGACAGACGCTGGCCCTCCACCATGCAGGGCAGCGATGGGACGAGACACCAGCTCCTTCTGCCTGCAGTGGATCAGCCGCTCCCGCTGTGCGTGGGACCAACTATCCGTTCTGTGATGGGCACAGAGCCCTGCCGGCTGTGTCTCTCCTCCCTGCTGAAGAGCTGCCTGGGCGGGGTCAGGCGTGTGCGGCGGTGCCTGGGCCCTGCTCGGTGCCAAGAGCCCCACCTTTCTTCGGTGACACTCTTTCTTCGGTGTGGGGGTGGCGGGTGATGCCCCACAGTGCTCAGGAACCATCGGGGATGCCAGGCGTCGTGTTTGACGCTCCAAGAGCCCCAGCTCGGATGTCTCCCCTGACCTGCTCCCGACCCAGCCTTGCCCCTGTGGTTTTGGGGGGAAGAGCCGAGGTGTTCCCTGTTCAGGCGAGCCAGTGGGTTCCTGGAAAGGCAGCGCCCTCATCTTGGTCACCTGGTCCCCATTCGAGTCTCAGGTGCCCCAAATAGCGGCAGCCACGCCCCTCACAGAGGCCCCTGGCCACTTGGTCAGGGCGTGAGCCCAGGCTGAGGTCCAGGGTTCTAGCACGGCTGGTGGACACACTGAGGCTCCAGGACTCAGCCCGTGGCCCCCTGAGGCTTCATGACTTGGGGGAGGGGGGTCGCGGGAGGGAGTGGTGGCTGGGGGGGGGGCGGCCGGGGGGCTTGGTGACGACAGCAGCAGCCCTGGTGGCGGGTTGGGGCGGGAGGGAAGGGCCAGAGGCCCGGGGTTTAGGCTGAGGGGAGAGGTGTCCGGGGCCCGCCAGCCTCCGCGCCCTGCAGAGCTGTGTGTGGGTGGTGAGTGCTGGAGGGAGCCGACATCCATGCAAACACCTGCACGCGTGCCGCGTTTGACGCTCCAGGGAGAGCTCGTCTCCGAAAACAGTCATTTCCCCTCCGAGCCCGGGGAGACCAGGGCTCTTCCATGGGGCATGGAGGCCGCTTCACCGTCCAGAGTCTACCCTCGCCTGTCTGCAGGTGCCTGGAGGATGCTCGGTGGCCGAGTCCCCACGGAACTGTGAACTTGGAGCAGGCGTTCACTCAGCCGGCCTTTCTCTTGTCCTGACAGGGTGGCGAGTACGAGGTCCTACAACCGAAACATCGACAGGAGCGGGTTCACCTACTCATGTCCGCACTGCGGAAAGACGTTCCAGAAGCCAAGCCAGCTGACTCGGCACATCAGGATCCACACAGGTAGGCCCTCGGAGCTCGACTGGGCTGGCTGGAGTGGTCCCTCTGCGGCTTCATTTCTCCCCTTGAAAGACGTGAGCGGTCATTCTGTCTTCGTCGGAAGGACAGAGGGAAGGTGCGGGTGTGCCTCGTCTGTGACGGGTCAGGGTGTAGGGAACGGTGCTGGTGTCCGTGCTGATGAGTTCGTGTGGTGCTCAGGGTCCTGGGCACCCGTGGGGGCGGCCAGATGCGAGTTCACACTCCCGGAAACGGTTCCTGGGTCCCGTCTCTCTTGCTTGCTGGCCCCGCGGAGCCTTTCAGCCTCGCCGTCGGGACCCCATGACAGTGTCCCCAGAGCTGGCCAAGGGGACTGCTTGCCAGCCTTTCCTGCCCACGGCCTGCCCACTGCATCCTTCCCGGGGCTCCTGCCCTACCGCTTGGTCACTGAGCTAACGTGACTCCCACCTGTGGCCCCTGCATCCTGGGGTCCGGGGAGCATCTCTGACTGAGACGGCTGCGCTGCTCACAGGGCTCCAAGGAGGAAGGACCCGTGTGACTGCCCTGTAGCGGGACTGACTCGTGTTGTGTTGTTTTTCCTTCCACGCCCCTGACGTGACCTCTCTGCTGCGTGGCCGGTTCTCAGCACACGCCATGTTGTCCCCGATTCCGCTGTGGATCCCGGGAGTTTTGGGTGCGATTTTGCGGTGTGACTCAGGCTCATTTGACTTTGTTTTTTCAGAACACCAGAGTTTGGTGGTTCCTTAGAGCCAGGGAAGCAGAAAATGGCATCTTGGGTCAGGGTGCGTCTGCGGGGGCAGAGCCAAGTATCCAGACCGCAGAGACACAGCCCGACGCCACGAGACCCAACCTAGGAAGGGGCTTGTCAAGAAGGAGGCCTGGGTGTGGTGGAGGGGGCCTCGGGAGGGACCCTGGGAACGGTGCTGGAGGGAAACGGACTCGGTGCTGGAGTACTGGGTGTCAGAAACCCAGCTGTGGATGACTGGAACTCACAGTCCTTTAATAAAAGAAAACTTAGGAAAAAGGAAGGAAGAAAATAACACCTTCAAAAACGTGACGAGACGTTGGATTTCCCAAGTGTTAAGCTCGAGTTTATCTTCCCCCACTTGCCGAGGCCAGCCTCTGCTGCCGAGCGTGTCCCGGCCCCTTGATGTGTCAGTCCGTGAAACATCAGGCGAAGGATGTTCCGGACTCGGCCAGCGGAGAGCCAGAGCGGAGAGACCCTCGCGCCCCCTGTGCCCTCCCCCGCCGCGCGGGCTCTGCGCCCTGCGCCCCCTGCTCGCGGCCAGCCGCCCTCATGCTGGGGGCAGAGCCCGTGGACGCTGGTGGGGGCTGAGCGGCCGTGCGGGCGGTGCAGGGAGTGACGCTGCCCTCTCCCCAGGTGAAAGGCCCTTCAAGTGTAGCGAGTGTGGAAAAGCCTTTAACCAGAAGGGGGCGCTGCAGACCCACATGATCAAGCATACAGGTGAAAAGCCCCACGCCTGTGCCTTTTGTCCCGCGGCCTTTTCTCAGAAGGGGAATCTCCAGTCCCACGTGCAGAGGGTCCACTCCGAGGTAAGTGGCGCAGGGGCCGGCGGGGGCTCCGTGTTTCCGGAGACGGAAAGTCCGAGTCGCTCGGACCTGTACGTGGGGCGATGCGAGTGGTTTCTGCCTTCGTACTGGCAGCTCTCGAGAGCCGAATCGTTTGTTCGCGTGTTTGTCAGTGCTCGGGGCTTACTCCTGACTCTGCACCCAGGAATCACTCTGGGTGGGCGGCGGGGTCCCTGTGGGTCGTGGAATCAATCCTAGGCCAGCTTCCTTCCCACTGTCCTCTCACTTGGCCCCAGTATTCAGCGTCTATGGAAAAACACGTGAAAACAGTCCCCGCACGGCCCAGGTCCCAGGGCCGAGGCACGCTCACACCTTCGGCAAGCTCGGTTCAGTGTGAGGGAAAACGAAAGGACACCTGAGGGGAGCAGGACGCTCTGCCCTGGCCATTCCTGTGGCGCTCTCGCTGGCTCCGTTCCCCGCCGCTGCTGCCCACGCGCTCTGGCCCAGATTGCGCGTGCTGCCCCCGAGCCGTCCTGGGGCTGCTCAGAGGCCGCGGGGCGGGCCCTGGGGCTGAGTCTGCTCCCCGAGCCCCAGCCGCCCCTGCCAGGCCACTTCTGTCACTTTGGTTATGTCGCGAAGTGGCTACGCATAGGAAAGAGTGGAACTGGCGAGGGGCAGTGGCCAGTGGGCGCCGTCCTTCCTGACCTGTGTTAACCAGCAAACTCTGGCGCTTGCACCGGGGAACATCGAGCTGGCTAAGGTGTGGGGCCTACAGGGATTCGGCAGGCCCGTGTGCATGGAGCCAGGAACCCCTGAGCCCTGCTGGAGAACCACCCCACCCCACCGACGATGGGAAAAATGAGCACTTCAGGAAATGAGCATAGTTATTACTGGACATTGTACCCAGTTCCGGTAACTGAAAAATATGTTCTTTTACTTCTAAACGAGTTCAGATTTATAGGAAAGACAAAAATTTCAAGCAGTCTCCTATCGGCAGTACGGATTAAAGAGTCAGGTGGAATCCGGCTGATTTAAGGAGAGCCGTGTTTAGGAGATGATCTCTCTCGCTCTCTAATAACACTGTAGTTTGCGGTAATGTAAGTGCTTTTATCGGTACTTGCACAAAGTGGGCTGGAGTAATAGCACAGCGGTAGGGCGTTCGCCTTACAAGCGGCCAACATGGCTGACCCGAGTTCGATTCCTCCGCCCCTCTCGGAGAGCCCGGCAAGCTCCCGAGAGGATCTCGCCCTCACAGCAGAGCCTGGCAAGCTCCCCGTTATGTATTCGATATGCCAAACACAGTAACAACAAGTCTCATGATGGAGACGTTACTGGGCCCGCTCGAGCAAATCGATGAACCAAGGGAGGACCGTGACCGTGCACAAAGTCATGTTTCTCTTTTTTCCCTTTAAGGTGAAGAATGGCCCTACGTATAACTGTACAGAATGTAGCTGCGTGTTTAAGAGTTTGGGCAGCTTGAACACGCACATCAGCAAGATGCACATGGGCGGCCCACAGACCCCCACAGCCTCCTCCGAGACCGCACAGGTCTTAGCGGTAAGTCTGGAAGGCGCCGTCCTTCGGGGCTGCGGAGGCCCCTGGCCATGGCCATCCTGGGGAGGCGTGGGGCCGCTGGTGGCCTCTTTAGACTGATGTGGGATGCTCTGACTCAAAGCTGATTACTCTTCATGAAATCCTAATTCCCGCAGTCAGAGGTGCGGTTGTCTTTCCTCCCTCTTGTGCCATAGCTGAGACTTGACCGTCCCGTCCTCAGTGGACAGTGATGGGGGTCATCTTAACGTTGAGCTGTGGGGAAGTGGAGCGGTCTTTCCGGGTACGTGTGTTTGGGATTGTCCGGCTCAGAACACACACCCGCTCTCCTGTGCCGGAGCCCGTGGCTGGTTTGGTCTGAGTCAGCTCCCCTCTCCTTTGGGGACAAGTCACAACAGCAGAGGCGGGGCCCGTCGGTCAGGACCGGGGTCTGAGCGTCCAGCTGTGTGGACACGCTCGCTGTGCCACTGTCCTGGTCCTGCCCAGTGTCGCTCATTTGGATTTTGCTCTAAAACCCCAGTGCACGTTAAGTGTTTGCTTTTTTCTCTTTTCTTCAAATATTTTCAGCTTGGACGGATTTTGGACGAGTGTTTAACTAACTTTTAACCCTGGAGAATAATTAGGGAGATGGCACTGTGGGCGTCTCTCAAAGACGCTGTCCAGCCTCCGGGGTCGGTCTCCTGGCCTTCTTGCTGGGTCCCTCTAGCTGTCCCTTGGGACACCTCGGAGTGTCCTACGCGAGTCAGATCCTGTCATCAGGGCGAGTTTGTCGTCTGCGTCTCAGGACTTGTTTGGCGGGGTCCCTCCTGCTCCTCCGAAGCCGAGTCGGCCTTTGTCCTTCACGGTCCTTCCCTCCAGGCGGGCGGGCGCTGACCTCCTCCCCCGCCGGGCCTGCTGGCTTCTCGGAGCAGGCGGACGGAGACGGTTGATCTCCGGGTCGCTCTAGAGCAGATTTTGCCCAAGAGCCAGTTCTCGGACGTGGGGACCCCCGTGGCGCGGCAGCGCCCTGTCGTCTGAACGCGGGAACTCCCCAGCTCTCGTGTGTCCCTCCCTCCAGGGCGGCCGGGTCTCACACAGCAGGCGGGGGCCCCGACCAGGTCTGCTTCTCACGCGCGTGTTGCCCTTGCAGGCCACGCTCTTCCAGACGTTACCTCTTCAGCAGGCGGAAGCCCAGGTCGCGCCCACCCCGAGCCAGCAGAACGCACAGGCGGTGACCGACGTCATCCAGCAGCTCCTGGAGCTGTCGGAGCCGGGGCCAGTGGAGGCCAGCCAGGCCCCTCAGCCCGGACACCACCTGAGCATCACGGTGGGCGTCAGCCCCGACATCCTGCAGGTGAGGCACGCGGGCGCTGGCAGGCGTCCTGCAGGTGACGCCCCGCTCCCCCGCTCCGCGCCCGCCCGTTGAGCAGTACCTCTGGGCTCTGCACACGCCCCAGACACGCCCGTCCGGCTGTGGCTTCTTCCTCCGGGGAAGCAGGGCTGCCGAGAGCTCTGGCTTGGCGGAGCTTCCTGGAGTGTGGACAGTTCACCTGGTTCTCTGTGGGGCCCTGATGTAACTGTCTGGAGGTCCTCGGAGGCCCTCAGGGCTGCCGGCCACTGCCCCCGAAGGCCAGTGCACAGGGGCCTCCTCGTGGGAGAGCCGAGGCTGCCGAGTTCTTGTCCAATTGTCCCACTCCGCTTCCGTTTCCGGAGCGGGCCCCTCCCCCTCCCCGTGGACCGGCCGTGGTGGATTCTCGGGGTCCATGGCAGCCAGACAAGGCCCCTGCCGACTCCACCTTAAGGGTGGGCGGGGTCCCCGCCCCGAGTGTGGCGCCCAAGCAGACTTGTCTGGGGACGGGGCCGAGGGCCTGGCTCGCTCCCTGCGGTGACTTGCCTCCAGCCGAGGGACGCATCCCGTGTCATGGTGGGGAGGGGCAGTCGTGGCGCCCCGGGAGCGGGTGGGCCTGTGGCGCGGCTCCCGGGGCTCCTGCGGGCTGCGCGACTGTCTTGGCCTCCGTGTCTCCTAACCTCTTAGTTCTGTTCTGTCTCAGCAAGCCTTAGAAAACAGTGGGCTGTCTTCAATTCCAGTTGCAGCGCCTCCCAGCGACGCCAGCCCAGCCAGGCCGCCCAGCGCCCAGCTGCAGCCCGCGGACATGGCCAGCGTGGCCGGGGAGCCGGCGGAGCCTGCCGACGGGGAGCCGGACAAAGAGCAGGACAGCCCCGAGAAGCTGGACAGGAAGGAAAAGAAAGTGCTCAGGAAGAAGTCCCCCTTCCTGCCGGGTAAGCTGCAGCCCAGGGAGGACCCCTGCGCCTGCTCAGGCCCGGGCGCCCAGCCCCATGCCGCTCGCCTGCCCGCTTCCTTCCGCTCTCCGAGCTCTGGCCTCTGGGCCAGTCGCTGGGCTCCAGTACTGGAGCCCGTGTCTCCCTGTCTCGGCCCCGCGGCCCCGCCCCTCCCGCATGTGCACACAGACTTCATCAGCACTAGGGTTGCCCCCCGGGGGCGCCAACCCCGAGGGTGTCCGTTGACTCACGCTCCCAGGGCTCGTCTGCACCTTTCCTACTGTCCTCTGTCCAGCCCTGAGTCACAGCACAGTCCCCTGCTGGGCTCCCTGGTGCTGGCCCCTGCAGCCTGTCCCCTGCCCCACGGCCCCGGACTCCGTCAGGGCAGCGGCCAGCGCCGTCTTCACCTTCAGCCTTCCCAGCTGTCCCGGGGCAGCTGCGGATCCTCTCGCGAGGCGCAGGGTCCTGGCAGGCGAGGCGGGGTGGGCGGGCCCAGCTCGGGTCTGCTCCCCTTCCCCTGTGCCCAGGTGCGGCTGCTGTCTGACCAGCGGCCGGCTCTGCCCTCGTGGCCGGGGACCAGCTCTGGCAGGTGCAGGTGCCCGGGCCCTGGCGGCCGGTGTGCACACGTGGGGGCTGCCGTGCCAGAGTGCCAGGGCCCCGACTGCCCGTCGGCGGGCACGGCCAGCTCAGGGCTGGCACAGTGAGCGAGCGTCCGCTGGACTCTGCCTGCGCCCTTCCCCGCACCGCCCTGTCACCCCCTGCCCCGAACAGCCCCTAACCCCGCCCTCCCCTGCACAGGCCCCGCCCTTCCCAGCTCCACCCTCCGTGGCGTCCGTCCCGCCTCCCGCAGCGGTGCCCTGCCCGGGTGTGCCTGGCACTGAGCAGGAGCACAGGGTGCCCAGGCTCGCCGGGGGGTCAGGGCTGTCTTCCCCACGGCCGCCTCACAGCGCCTGTCCATGCCCCAGAGCAGAAGCCAGGTGGGACGTGCGGCCAGAGGGCAGTGCCTCCCAGGGCCCAGGCAGCAGCCCCGAGGTTGGCTTCGGGAGCTCCAGCCCTCACCTGCTGGGCAGCCCCTCGCCCTGGAGACGCCACAGCCTGCCCGGTAGCATGGTGCGGCTGCGTGGCGCGGGGTCCAGGGCATGCCCTGCTGGGCCCCCATGTGCATCAGGCGGCCCCAGAGGCTGGCTCAGAGGTGGCAAGTCCCCGCTGCCCCGTGGCGACGGTCTCACCTGAAGGTGGCCGCAGAGAGGCTGTGGGCCGCCAGGGCAGGATACGCCGCTTCTCTCGGCGCCCCTTCCGTCTCGCGGGGATGAGGGGCCAGAGACCGCTGCAGACGCGCGGCCGGACCGGGGGTGTCCGGCTCATTGACGGAGACGGGGGGCAGCCCCAGGACTCAGGACACGCGCTCATTCTTCTGGGAGAAAGACTGTGGGGCCCATTTCCTCACTTTAACCCCGAGAGGCAAGACTCGGCCCTTCCCTTCCTGTGTCGCCCTGTGGGCCGGCCTTAAAGAGGCCATTCAGCAATGACTTCACTTCCGAGTTTGGTTTCACCTGCTGCCTTCAGGCTCGAGTTCCAGGTGTTGCTAAGTAAGCCTTTAAGCATCTGGCCCATCCCAGCAGTTGGCCGTGTGGGTCTGTTTCTCTCCTCTCCTCTCTTCTCGCGTCTTGGCTCGCTGCTTTCGAATCTCAGCGCTCTTCATTCCTTCTCCGACTTCTCTTTCCTTGTCAGGATATTTGTACGCAAGCTGTTGCCACTGCACACTTGCCAGTTCCCTGTGCGAGTTATTCTGGTAGGGCCAGAGAGAGAAAAACAGTCCAGGGCACTTTGCCCTTAGTCCAAGACACCTGCTTTTAAGTGGCTTTTCCCAGTGAATCTCCACGGCACGGGCCCCTGGAACGTCACTGGTGGCTGAGACCCCCGTCTGGCCCCAGTGACCTGGGTGGGCACCGGCACGGTGCCCTCAAGCCCTGGCATCGACCACGGTCCTGACTCAGAATCACGCCCCCCAGAGTTCACATGATGCTCACACCCCACTTTCTGGCAGGAAACTAAATAGGCAGAGCAGGCCTCTGGCCGTGTTTGGTGAGTAGTGGCCGTGTCTCTCAGAGACGCACACCCTTCCCGGGCCTCACTCCTCGGCACAGTTCTCAGACTTCTCAGTTGGCGGAAGGAGGAAATGGGATATGTTCTTTCCCCCTCACAAAGCCCTCTGCCTCGGGGCCAGAGCGATGGTCTGTGTGTCCAGCGCCTGCCTTGCCTGCGCCCAGCCTGGCCCAGTCCCCGCACCGCACGTAGTCGGGAGTGACCTCTGAGCAGCAGGAAGCGCCCAGGAGGGCGGGGGAGGGGGTGTCGGACACAGTTTGATTAACTGGTTCAGTCTTTGGTGTCAGCTGGGTCCCTCCCCTGGCCTTCCCTTGGCCTTCTTCTCGGTGTCTGATATCTGATGAGTGAATGGAGCAGACTTTTTCCAGAGCGATTCTGCTGGGCGTTTTAAGTGCTGTGTTTCAGATGTCATTTCACTTAGCTTCTTTCCCTTAGTGAGGAACAGTTCAGACCCGACCCGGGAAGCCACCAGGAGTGTTTGGCTGCAGGGAGGGAACCGTGAGCGTCTGGCCTCCAGCTGGCCATGGGCGTCGCTGTTGGCCCGCCTGAGCTCTTTGTGGGTCTCCTCTGTGGCGTCAGAGCCTGCGTTTCCCGAGCTTTGCATTTGTAGCGTGGGGCTCTATTTATTTTTAAACTGAACCACCGTGAGTTAGAGCATTATAAAGCTCTTCGTGACTGGGTTTCGGTCATCAAATGTTCCAGCACCCATCCCTCCTCCAGTGTCATTTCCCAGCACCTGTGTCCTCAGGTTCCCTCCCCGCACTCAAAGCCACCCCCTGCTGCAGCCTGCCTCTGTGGCAGGCACCTCTCCTCTCTCTCTCTCGCTCTCTCTCTCTCTCTCATCTCTCTTTCTTTCTCTCTTTCTCTTTCTCTCTCTCACTTAAGGCATTATGGTTGCAGTGCGATGCTGAAAGGGCATCACACACATCCCTTACCTGCTTTCGACACTCAGTTCCTGTCCAGAGTGGTCATTTCCAACTAGTGCGATCACAATGGGCCTCCTCTACCTCAGCCACCCTCCACCCCCCACACCACTGACCCACCACTGACCAGTCCTCCGGGCTGTTTTCCCGGGTTTTGGTTATTAGTTTCATATGTTTTCATATTTTTTAATATCCCAGAAGCGGATGCAGTCCTTCTGTATCTGCCCCTCTCCTTCTGACTCGTTTCACTCAGCATGACACTCTTCAAATCTGTCCTTTTATAGACAAACTTCATGTCTTCGCTTTTCCTAAAGGCTGCATAGTATTCCGTAGTGTAGATATACCGTGGTTTCTTTATCCGTTCGTGTGTTCTTGGGCACTCGGGTTGTTTCCGGATTCTGGCTGTCGTGAACAGAGCTGCAGTGAACATTGGCATGCAGAAGCCGTTTCTGCTGTTGTTATTGGACCCCCAGGGTATATTCCCAGGAGTGGTTTTGCTGGGTCAAACGGGAACTCAATTTCTAGTTTTTTGAGGAATGTTCATGTTGTTTTCCAAAGAGGCTGGACCAGTCGGCATCCCCCCAGCAATGCGTGATTCCCTTTCTCCCCGCATCTGTGCTAGCACTGGTGGTTCTAGTTCGTTTGATGCGTGCCCGCCTCTGAGGTGGGAGATGCTGCCCCCTCGTTGTTCAGATCTGTGTCTCCCTGATGGTTGGCAGTGCAGAGCATTTCCTCACCCAGCCTGTCTCTCTGTGATGCCTGCAGGGCTGGGCAGGGCCCAGGCTGTTCTCCCGGCACTCAGGCCTAGGAGCGTGTGTGTCTGTGGCTCCTGTGCTCACTCGTCGTGGAGAGCTGCTGCCGGCCCTGGGCCTCTGTGGTGCTCCCAGCCTGTCGCCTGCTCCCAGAGACTCGGCCTCTCTGAGTCCTCGGTGCTCAGTGGCACAGATTCCGGCTCTGTCCAGAATCAACCTATCCTCTGCTGCGGCCACGCCACAGGCTTCCGGTGCTGACCCCGGCGGCCCCTGCAGTGGCCTGGCGTGGGCACGTGCGGTGTCTTGGCCCAGGGGGACGGTTCTGCTCTGCTCTCTGCCTCAGGGTCCATCCGCGAGGAGAACGGGGTCCGGTGGCACGTGTGTCCCTACTGCACCAAGGAGTTCCGGAAGCCCAGCGACCTGGTCCGCCACATCCGCATTCACACCCACGAGAAGCCCTTCAAGTGTCCCCAGTGCTTCCGGGCCTTTGCCGTCAAGAGCACGCTGACTGCCCACATCAAAACCCACACGGGCATCAAGGCGTTCAAGTGCCAGCACTGCATGAAGAGCTTCTCCACCTCGGGGAGCCTCAAGGTGCACATCCGCCTGCACACAGGTGCGTGTCCACCCTGCCTCTGCGCTGGGCACACGCCACAGCGCACCCACCCACGGCCTTGGCACACCTGGAAGGCGGCGTGCATGCCCTAGCGTGGGGGCCTGAGTGTCACCCCAGGGTCACATGGTCCCTGACATCTGGCCCTGGTGGCCCCCAGCACTGCCAGGGAGCAGAAGTGAATCTGGGCAGGGGTTCAGGCAGAGGCCTGGGAGGGTCCCCACTTCACGGGCCCCTAATTGCCCCGTGAGAGACACCGGCAGTTTCTGTGGGCTCGGGTTGGGCTGAGGCCTGGGCTTGTCTGACGGTCACACTGCCGTCGGCCGCCTTGGCAGAGCCTTTCCTCCACTGGCCGCAAGCGCAGGTCCGAGCCCGCCTGCCCACGGGCCGCCCTGCCCCCCTGTCCCGGCCCCCTTACCTGTGGCTCCCTCCCCAGACCCCGTGACCATTGAGTCAAATTGAATTGATTTGGTCACTTCTGTGTCCTTCTTTGGAAGTCTGCATTTTTATTTTCCGATTTAATCGTGAGGGAAGGGGCTTTCCTCTCCCAAGGGAAGTGACTGTCAGTCGCACACTGCCATTGTCATTACCCGTCGTGAGCGCGGCCCGGCCGTTGCGCTTCCCTTGCGTGGGGCACTGGCGCGAGAGCGGACGTTGCCCTGTTTGAGCGGTCCGTGGCGTGACGGGCAGAGGCTTTCTCCTGAGAGGACGCAGTGTCTCACTCTGCTGAGGCCGCCTGCGCAGGACGGCTTCCTGGGACACGTGTCGTGGCAGCGTGGGGCGTGGGTGACGGCGAACGCGGGGCCGTCGGCCTGAGTCAGGCGGGTCTGCGCGGCAGTGCCGGCCGGGGTGCCGACGGCAGACGTTGCTGGAGTGAGTCTCCCGTGTCCTTTCGTTGCCGGCAGGTGTCAGACCTTTCGCGTGTCCTCACTGTGACAAAAAGTTCCGGACCTCAGGCCACAGGAAGACTCACGTTGCTTCCCACTTCAGGCACACGGAGCTGCGGAGGCTGCGGCACCAGAGGAAGCCCGCCAAGGCCCGCGCGGGCAAGGGCAGCGCCCCGGTGCCCGACGTGCCTCTGCAGGAGCCCATCCTCATCACCGACGTCGGTAAGGGCCGTGCGCTGGCCAGAGGGGGGCGCGGGGGCTCCGGACCCGGGCGCGGCGGGAGGGGGCTGCTGAGGAGTGCCGCCAGCTCTCCGGCTCCGTGTTTCCTTTGAATCACCGCAGATTGCGGTTCTGCTAGAACCGGGGGGAAGGAAACTGCGCGGGAGCAACTTCCGAAGAGGGCTTTCCTGTGTCCTAGGACAGTTTCTGAAACTTTGGTCCGCTGGGCGGGCTCGTGCTTTTACGCAGCTCCTGTGTTCATGGCTTCGGCGCGGCAAACCAGGCTGGGGGAGAAAGAATTTCAGACCACGCGTACTGTCGTGTAGCCAGATTCAAACTGTAGAGCAACCTGCAGTCAGGAAAGCCATAGTCCGTGTGTAGGACAGTCCAGAGCCTGGGGCCAGCCAGCCTGCCTGCCTGTCCATCTCTCTGTTTTACAGTCGTCAATCATGATTTGCTGCGTTCAGTATTCCAACGCCAGTCCAGTCCCACCCCGTTACACCTTCCCACCACCATTATTTCCAAGTTTCCCAGCTGCCACCCAAGCGTGCCCCAACAGCAGGCCTTTATTTTGTATTACTCGTTATGATTCACTAAAAATGATCAAAAAAGATTTCCTCAGAAGGAAGTGTGTGAAGATTCTTGTAGCTCACCCTGGAGCAACTTAGCCCTTGTAGAAGAGGTGACTGTGACGGGTCAAGCCTTGTGTGTCAGCATTTTCGCACTCAGGATTGGTTGCCTTCGCTCTGCGTCCGGTGTGTGCGCCCCTCCTGGTACGAGGCGTGTAGTAGGAGAGGCCTTGTGGCCGCCTGCAGCCTTTCTTGGAGTGTCTCAGCCCCGCTGGCCTCCGGAAGCGGGCGCCACCCCCCCCCAGGTGCTGGATGATGTGGGGGTGCAGGGGCTTGCTGGCGGTGGGGGGCTCTCTGTGCGTTCCCTGGAAGTGCGGAGTAGGTGAAGACAGAGGCTGGGGTTCCGCTGAACCTGAGCAGTGTGAGAATGTTTCGGGTGACTAGAGAGTGGATCGGTGACTGTGGGTTTTGTTTGTTCCGTGAAACAGGGTAATTTTTGTTGAAACTTGCTTAGAAAGCCCAAGTGGGGAGAGAGAGAGTGTGTGTCTGAGAGAGAGCGTGGCCTTCTCCAGAGCGGAAGGAGACGGAAAGGCGAAGGGACAAGCCAGCCAGAGGCGCTCGGGCGAGTCTGATGCCGCGGCCGCTGGCGCCGACCCGTTGGCGGCAACTTCCTGTAGCTGTGCTTGGAAATTCAGGGGGAATGGATTCGACAGGGAGTTGATTTTTCCTGGTTTTCTTTTCTTTCCTAGGTCTTATCCAGCCCATTCCACGGAACCAGTTTCTCCAAAGTTATTTTAATAATAATTTTGTAAATGAAGCAGATAGACCCTACAAGTGTTTCTACTGTCACCGCGCATATAAAAAATCTTGCCACCTTAAGCAGCACATCAGGTAAGGCCCTGCTCAGTACCCAGGGCACAGGGCATCTACACACCTGGCGGGTAGGGGCTGGAGCAATAGCACAGCGGGTAGGGCGTTTGCCTTGCATGCAGCCGACCCAGGTTCGATTCTCAGCATCCCATAGGGTCCCCTGAGCACCGCCAGGAGTGATTCCTGAGTGCAAAGCCAGGAGTAACCCCTGAGCATCACCGGGGGTGACCCAAAAAGCAAAATAATAATAATAGTAATAATAATAAGCACCTGACAGGTAGGGCTGCTCAGGTCCCAGGGCATCGAAACACCTGTAGGGCTGGGGGTCTGGTGGATTTGTCAGGTGGTTCGGGACGGGGGACTGGGCGCATCAGCTCCTGGTATTTAAAATGCCGCATAGGCCCCGCAGTTGTGACACTCGGCATTTTTATGTTTTAGTGTCTTGACTTAAATACTTAGCCCCGATTCTGCCACCGGGTTTGAGCCCCCCTCCTGGTCTGGAGTGTGTTGCCCGTTGGAGCGCGAGGGCAGCTCAGGCTGTGCTGGCCGAAGGTGGTCAGTGCGGGTGGCCAGGCGTTTCGGGCGCCGTCTGGGTGGCGGCGAAGGTGCTGCCGGTGGGAGCGTGGCGGTGAGGGACTGAGGCCTCCGTGGCCGTCCGTGCAGGTCCCACACCGGGGAGAAGCCTTTCAAGTGCTCGCAGTGCGGCCGCGGCTTCGTCTCGGCGGGCGTGCTCAAGGCCCACGTGCGCACGCACACGGGGCTCAAGTCCTTCAAGTGTCTGGTCTGCAACGGCGCCTTCACCACGGGCGGCAGCCTGCGGCGCCACATGGGCATCCACAACGACCTGCGGCCCTACATGTGCCCCTACTGCCAGAAGACCTTCAAGACCTCCCTCAACTGCAAGAAGCACATGAAGACCCACCGGTGGGCGGGGCCAGGGGAGCGGAGGGATTGTCGGGTCACCTGCGGCGCGTCCCGGGCTCTCGGGCTGCTCTCCACCCTCGGGGCCAGCTCCGGGGGGGGGTTTTGCCTCTGATGTCTTTAGCCGGAGTCGGGCCAAATGCTTCTCGGCCTGTCTCAAAAGGCTCACCCGGAGCCCGGAGGCGGCCCAGGACCAGAGCACTTGCCTTGTCTGTTGAGGCCCTGAATTCGATTCCTGGCACCGCCAAAAACCAAATACAGGGTAGTCAGAAGTTAGACGCAAACGCAAAAGAGGTTTTTTCCTTTTAAATAGACGCAGAGCAGAAAGATTAGCGGCAGTGTCAAGGGCTGCCCGGTACGGCTAGGTGCCGAGGGTTCTGGGAGGAGAGTCCCGGGCAGCCGTGGCCGATCGCCCCGCGCCTCGCCCTCTTGCGGCTGACGCCCACCCTCCCTTCGCGAGCCGCCCTCGCTCCGGCCCGGCAGCCCCGGTCACGCGTGTGCTTGCCTCCCCGAAGCTACGAGCTCGCGCAGCAGCTGCAGCAGCACCAGCAGGCCGCCTCCCTGGACGACAGCGCCGTGGACCAGCAGAGCCTGCAGGTGGAGATGGAGAGCGGCGAGCTGCCGGCGCCCCCGCCGCCCGCCGCCGCCCAGCCCGACGGCCTGCTGGCGCTGGACTCGCAGCACGTCGTGGCCGCGGGAGAGCCGGGCCTGGCCCCGCAGCTGGCGGGGACGCCGCTGGAGGGGGACGAAGGTGCGGCACGGGGTGGTCCGGCTCCCCGCGGCCGCGGGCACGTGCGGGGGGGTCGCCTGTGCTGCCCCCGGGTCGGGAGCGGCTCTCGGCTCCCGGCTGCCCGCGTCCTGGCGGGGCCCCCGCGAGCACGGACGTGGGGGCGGCGCGGGCCGGCTGCGGGTGGGCTTGACGGGGCCTCGCCCTGTGCCCCTGCAGATCGCTTCGTGAGTCCTCAGCACAGCCTGCCGGGGCCGGCCGGCCAGTTCGAGGAGCAGGCGCCAGCGCAGTCCTTCGCCCCGGCCGCCTTGTCCCAAGGTCAGTGGCGCGCGCCGTGGCCCTTCCGGGCGTCTCTGTCCGGCAGGCCCCGGCGCTTCCTGGCCAGGCCACGCTGGCAGGCGCCGTCCGCGTGGGCACCGACGGGGGCGCTGCTGGGGCCGCGCGCATCCTCCACGAAGCGCTTCAGCCCCTCTCGGGAGTCTCCCGGCCGGGCGGGCGACTGGGAGCCCCTGTCACTGAGGTGCGGAGCAGGCCCCGTCCTCTGGACGCCCGCTCGTGGCTTCAGCCTGGCCCTGGCTCCAGGTCAGGCTCGGAGCTTGCTGTCACCTGCAGCTCCGGGCACTCGCTCTCACCTCCCGCACAGCGGCCGCTCTCTCGTCCCCTCACGGTCACTCTCGTGGCCCCTCTCAGCTCGCATTCACCTTCCGCAAAGAGCTCGCTCTCACGGTCCACACAGCTCACTTTCACTTTCCTTCACAGTCACTCTCACGTCCCCTACAGAGCACCCTCCCGCGACCCCAAGGAGAACTCATTCTCACATCCCGCGCAGAGCTCACTTCCACGTCCCCCCACAGAGCTCACTCACGCATCCCCTCGCAATTACCCTCATGTCCCCTCACAGTCACTCTTACGTTTCCTCACAGTCGCTCTCACGTGCCCTCACAGTCGCTCTCACGTCCCTATGCAAAGCTCACTCTCACGTCCCCTCACAGATCCCGTTCACATACCACACGGAGCTCACTTCACATCTCCTCACCACCACTCTCACGTTCCCCGATAATCACTCACGTCTTCTCACAGTCCCTCCCACGGCCCCACACAGAACCAACTCTGTCGTCCCCTCACAGATCACATTCACGCGCCACATAGAGTTCGCTCTCACCCCCCCTCACAGCTTCCTCCTAAGTACCCTCACGGTCACTCCCACGTCTCCTCACAATTCGCTCTCCTGGCCGCTCACACTCTCACGGCCCCACACAGCTCGCTCGCATCCCCTCGCGATCACACTCACGGCCCCTCCCGCAGCTGACTCGGACGTGCCCCCGTCCACACTCGCGCTCGCGGCCCCCGGCTCACGCGGACGCTCTTGCAGGTTTCCCGGTGGCCGACGCCTACGGTCAGCCGGCCGCGTTCCCGGCGGTCCAGCAGCTGCAGGACTCGAGCACGCTGGAGTCCCAGGCCCTGTCCGCCAGCTTCCACCAGCAGAACCTACTTCCGGTCCCCAGCGCTGACGCCATGAACGCGGTGAGTGCCCGGGGTGGGGGCGGCGGGCGAGGCTGTTCCCTGCGGGCTCGTCCCACGACGTCGGAGACGCTGCTTCCCTCGCGTTCTTGTCTGTGGGCCTCGCTCGGGTGCCGGGCCCAGTCGTTCCCAGCGAGGAGCCGGAGCTTGGGTGCTGGGGGTGAGGCCCAGCCCCCGCCCAGAGAGCGCGGGTGGCACCGCCACGCTCTGGAAGCGGCAGAGTTCACCCTCCTCGTCGGGGGCGGGGGGCTTCTGAGTTTTGCTTTTCACTTTTCCGAAAATCGTTTTCGAAGCGACGCCTTTTTGGCTCGCATGGCGACTTTTCCCTTCCTGGTTCGGTGCTGTCTCTCCTTGCGCGCTCGTTGGGCCCTCGTCGGCGGGGCGCTGGGTGAGACACGCGCAGGACAGACGCCCCCGCTCTCTCTCGCTCTGCCCAGCCTGGCAGCGGCCAGTCACTCGCTCTCTGAAGACGGCGCTTGCGGGCCTCGAGCCTCCGCCAGCCTGGAGTTTCCGGTGGCTCCGTGGCATGTGGGCAGCTGCCAGTGGCCCCAGCGCCTGGGCTCTGCTGCCCTCGGGCCCCTCACTGGGCACCCCGGGGTTCTACCAGCGGGTCTGGCTCCTGCAGTAGCTGGTCCCCCCCAGTGAGCCTGGGCGCTTGGGGTGTTCCCAGGCCCCGGGCACCTCCTCACCCCTTTCTTGCTGTGTCGGTGAGGTCAGGCCCGTGGCCCTGCTGCTCCCGGCGTGGGAGGCGTCCTGTCAGCTGTCGGGCCGAGTGCGGAGACGTCGTTCCCAGGGAGGAGCCCCGTGTCCACTCTCAGTGTGGACGCACTGTGCGTGTGCCCTAGGACGATTCCTGGAAGGGTCCGCGCGGAGCCTGGAGTTGGGAAAGGGCCGCCAGCGCTGGTCAGCGCTGCTTGGGCTCTCTGTGCTGACCTGTCCATGCTCAGGGTGTCTGCTCCGTGCTTGTCACATTCCAGACGCCTCACCTGATCCAGGAGTCCTCCCAGGAGGAGTTGGACTTGCAGGCCCCGCGCACCCACTTCCTGGAGGCCAGTGAGGACCAGAGTCGGCGCTCGTACAGGTGGGTCCCTGCGTGGGGTCTCAGGAAGCGTGGCCCCACTCACCCTGCAGACGGCTCAGATGGGGCTCTGAGGGCACGGCCCCCCACCCGCCTGCCCTGCAGATGGGGGCTCCGGCATGGAGACAACCCCTACCCCACAGTGGGACCTGCCACATTGGCTCCCGTCCTGCCACAGTCACACGCGCTTTTGCCCAGGACGGGCTGGCGCGTGTGTCTGTCTGGGCGCCCCGCGTGCAGCTGGCCCAACACCTCCCCCCAAAAGGGTAAAAATGTGCTTCTTTGATGTTTTAAATGATGCTTAAGAGAAACTTGGAAATGTACATTTATACCCCTTTTGGGGAGGTGTTGGGCCAGCTCTCAGTAGTGCTCAGGGCTGGCTCCCGGCTCTGTGCTCTGGGATCAGGGTGGGGCTCGGGGTCGTATGCGGTGCCGGGAATTGGACCATAAAGAGCCTCGCGGGGGCTTGGCCCAGACAGCCGTGCAGACCGTGCTGCGCACTCGCCTCGAGAGCCCCGGGAGCATCTGCGCGGCGTGCTCGGACCCGGAGGCAGGGAAACTCAGCGGTGCTCTCTGCGCGCTGTGCCCCCGTTACGGGAGCAGAGACCGGGGCTGCAGGAGCCGGCCGGGGGCGCGACCCCCAGGCCACGGCCGTGTCTCCTGTGGCGGCAGGTGCGACTACTGCAGCAAGGGCTTCAAGAAGTCCAGCCACCTGAAGCAGCACGTGCGCTCGCACACCGGGGAGAAGCCCTACAAGTGCAAGCTCTGCGGCCGCGGCTTCGTCTCCTCCGGCGTCCTCAAGTCCCACGAGAAGACACACACGGGTGCGTGTTTGCCCCCCAGAGGTCCCTCCCGCCGCCCCTTCCTGTGCCAGGCTTCGTCCCGCGACCCCTGCCCGCGTGGGGCTCAGGTCTTCTTTCCGTGTCACCTCGGCCTGTGGCGTCTGGACTGGGCCTGCCTTGCCCCGGGAGTCTGTCCCCGCTGCCGTGTGTCCTGGCGTGTCCTGGCCGTGCCGGGAGGGGCCGCTGCCCGCTCCCGGGCTCGACGGCGTCTCTGTGACCACAGATGCTGCTCGGCACTCTTTCATGTTCTGTCTGTTTCGCTTTCGTGTCGCACTCGACAGTAGTTGTGGGCCCCTCCTAGGTCTGCTCTGAGATGGCGGGGGCACTTGGTGACCCCCCCAACACACAGCTGCTCTCCGGCCTTCCGCTGTCCCCCCAGTCCCCTTCGTTTCCCGGCTGAGAGCTGTCCGTGGAAGCAGCCCCTGTCGTGGATTATTTGTGCTCTTCCCGTTGACTCAGCAAGGGTTTCCCCGTGTGTGCTGTGCTCTAAGGGTGCTCGTCTCAGTCGCTCTCGGTGACGTGTCTGTGGGACAGTGGTATGTGTCGTGTCAGTCTACCCGGTTCTGTCCATCCGCGTCCCACACAGCACTTTGCTAGGAAGTAAAGGGCGAGGGGGCTGGAGACACGGGTGGGCGCCTGCTTGCGCGTGCCAGACCTGGGTTTGGTTCCTGGAGCCCCGTGTGGTCCCCCCAGCCTGCCAGGAGTAACCCCTGAGCATTACTGGGGGTGCCATAAAGACCCCCCATAAAGACGGTAAAGGTATAAATGCCCCCCACATTCACCTCGACGCGTGGTCCCCGTTGGTGCTCGGGAGCACTGTCTCCGCGCGGGAGGGACGAGGGCAGGTGTGCGGTGCCTAGCTCCTGCAGCTCCCAGCTCTCCTCAGAAGGTCGCACCCCAGGGGCTTCTCCTCTCTCAGGCTTTGTGGGGCGACCTAGTGGGAGTCGCACAGGGCGCCCGGGGGGCCCAGGCTGCGGGGAGGAGGACGGACAGGAGAGGGCATGGCCGGGCTGGGCCCCAGACGGGGGTTCGGGACGTCCCCTCGCCCCCGTGAGGTGCGCCTGGGTCCCGGCTGCCGAGGGGCTGAGGGCCGTCCCCTTGTCGCAGGCGTCAAGGCGTTCAGCTGCAGCGTCTGTGACGCGTCCTTCACCACCAACGGCAGCCTCACGCGGCACATGGCCACGCACATGAGCCTGAAGCCCTACAAGTGCCCCTTCTGCGAGCAGGGCTTCCGCACCACCGTCCACTGCAAGAAGCACATGAAGCGGCACCAGGCCACCCCTGCGGCAACGGCGGCCACGGGAGAGGCCGAATCAGGAGGTACAGTGCTGGCCACCACGTCCGGCCCCCGGGGGGCTGAGTCCTGCTCCCAGTGCGACAGGTGTCCAGGACTGCAGGAGGCAGGAGAGGATGGCGGGCCCTCAGCCTGCCCCCACGAGGAGATCAGCACGGCCCCTCCCCACACTCACACACGCACACACTCACATGTGCACACTTGCACACATGCACACTCATGCGGTTGCACACATGCACACACACACTTGCACATACACACATGCGCGCACACACGCACGGGTGCACATGCACGCAGTCACACACAGTCACACCATGCACACACACACGCTCACTTGCACACACACATGCACACAGTTGCATACATGCACACACGCAGGTGCGAGGGTGGAGCTTTAGCGAGACACTGAGCTCCACGCAGTGGGACCCTCCATGTCCCCCGCTGAGGGCTGCTCTAGGCACAGGTTCAGTCAGGCCACGGGCCTTCCCGGCACGATGTGGCGCGACCTCTCCCGACATGGACCCACAGCGGCCATTCAGCTGCGGCCACCGTCCTCAGGCCCCACTTCCCTGCCCGACGGGCGCTTTTCCTCTGCCCTTGGTCTCAGGCACTGAGAGGGGTCCCCGGTGGGCACTGCCCGGAGCACACGTCTCCCAGCAGCAGTGCTCGGCACCTCTGCTCTTGGCTTCCGGCAGGCCCGGGCGTGAGGTCGCTGTGCTGAGTGGCCGCTGCAGGCACACCCGTCCTGGGAGTCGTTCCCAGCCGGGCGGGGCCAGGGCTCTGTCTGCAGCCATCCTGATGGCGGGAGCCCCTGCAGCACTGTGTCCTGGGTCTGGCTCCCCGCTCCTGTTTCCGTAGAGGGGCAGTAACGGAGTTTCAAGGAGCTGCAGACCCACCCCCCACGTCAGGGTCCCTCCCCCAGCCCTGCCCCGACTCCACAGGCTCGTTTTTAAGATGATCATGATGGTGCCTGGGTTTTAGCGCACGCTCACCACCTCGACCAGTGTCCCCCGGCCCCTCCTCACCTGACACGCTCCCTGTGCCCCTCTCGCTCTCCCCCTTTCTCTCTCCCTCCTTTCCTTCTCCCTCTCTCTCGCTCTCTCGCTCTCTCGCTCTCGCTCTCTCCCTCTCTCTGTCCCTCTCTCTCTCTCTGTCGCTGACTATCTCCTGGTTTCTGACTGTCTCTTGGACTTTGTCTCCCGGTTTCTCCTGGATTTTGTCTCCGGCCGTCCCTGGTCCTGGCTGGCTGTCCTGCTGTCCCGCTGTTGCGCTCCTTCTGTTGTCACTGCTCTCGCTCTGTCTGCTGTGTTCTGGGTCACTTTGAAGTTCAGGGCATGATCCCCCTGCATTTCTGCCGCTCACTTCCCACTGCCCCGCGTCTCTGTAGGTTTCGTTCACGTCAACTCAAGGTTCATCCGTCATACTTCCTTTTGGAGTTCCTTTCTGGGCCTGTCCTCCGTGGCCACCGTCTCCTCTCTCCCACCCTCTTCTCCTTCTCCCCTCCTGTCTCTCCCCTCCCTTCCCCGTTTATTCTAAGCAAAACCACCCAGCTAGCGTGAGACGTCACTGATTCGGGCTTAGCCACTGTCCAGGCCGCTCGCCGTTCCCTTGACGTTCCTCAGACTGAGCCATCGTGCCTTCAGCCGAAACCAGCTAAACGGTTGTCCTTCTCCGTTGGCACCTGATGGCAGCCCGTCGTCGTCCCCGTGCGTGCGCACGCTCGGCTGAAGGCGGCCACCCAGTCCTGCCTTTTCCTCCTTCCCATGAGCCCGTCACTGCGGCCGCCTGCTGGCTGCGGGGCTGGCTCCCTGAGGGCGCTGTGTTCTCGCGACCCGGTCCCCCGTGTCCTTGCTGGTGCCGCCCAGCCGGCCCCACCCGCAGCCTGCGTCTCGGCGGAACCAAGACCCTTCACCTCTCGTGGCAGCTCGGCTGTGTTTCCCGTCGTCGTTGAGACGCACTATCTCGTTTTTTTAGGAACTTGGTTTTTAGTTTTGGGGTTCCCTCGTTGTTCACTCAGACATGTGCCTGGAGGAGGAAGAGGAGAGCTCGGACAGAGGCGCTCTGCGGAAGGCGCGGCCCGAGGTCATCACGTTCACGGAGGAGGAGACGGCGCAGCTGGCCAGGATCCGGCCGCAGGAGAGCGCCACGGTGTCCGAGCAGGTGCTCGTGCAGTCGGCCGCCGAGAAGGACCGCATCAGCGAGATGAAGGACAGGCAGGCGGAGCTGGAGGCCGAGCCCAAGTACGCCAACTGCTGCTCGTACTGCCCCAAGAGCTTCAAGAAACCCAGCGACCTCGTCAGGTGCGTCACCGCCGCGCCGCGCACCCGGGCTGGGCTGAAGCCGCACACGCTCGCTCGCGGCCTCCTGCCCGGCCCGGCCCTCGGGCCCAGCGAGGCTTCCTTCGGAGCTCCTTCGTGGTCCGGGACTCGCTTTCCTGGAGGCTGTGCCTGGCTCGGTGGTCGTGGGGGTAAGAGAAGGGAGGGTCAGTTCTCCGTCTGATCTGATTCTCTCGGCCCAGAGCTGCCGGGTGAGCGGGAGGCCGCAGAGACGAGGCGTGAGCGTGTCGGCAGGGAGGGGGCGTGGGCAGAGGGGGGCCGGGGACACTTGGGGCGCAGCGCGCCATGAGCGAGTCCCGCCTGTGGACAGTCCGGACGATGGGGCGTGGCTGCAGCCGGCGACCCGTCCTCACCCCCTGAGCTGGCCCCAGCCTGCTGGGCGCCCGGCAGTTCTCACCTGCCTTCTGACGGGCACCCAGCCGCTTTGTTTCCGTTTGTCCCGCGGGTCTGGGGTAGTCACTGGGGCGTCCGTGATGTGTCTGTGTTGAGTTCGGCGAAACATTTCCATCTCACGAATTTCATCCAGCCCAGAGTCCGCGTGAGGTCTTTGTCCGCGTGGCTAGTGGCCATTCAGAGCCCCAGCGTCCTCTGTGCGGTGAGAGGACGCTCACGCGCTGCTCTCTGACCAGGCACGTCCGGATCCACACCGGGGAGAAGCCGTACAAATGTGACGAGTGCGGGAAGAGCTTCACGGTCAAGTCCACGCTGGATTGCCACGTGAAGACGCACACAGGTGGGTGCGGCCCTTCCACCGCCCTTCCCCTGCGCCCGGCACACCTCCAGGAGGCAGAGCGCTGAGGAGCCGGGAGCCAGGCAGGAGCACATCCTGTGCGGGCTGCTGACTGGGGGCACGTGGAATGAGTCCCTCCGATCTGCGGGTGCGGGCACTGAACCAAGCCGGGGGCAGCGGCAGGTGTCAGCTGCCCCTCGCACTCCTCCTCAGGGCTCCCAGACACCACCGGCCTGCCGCGCACCGGGGTGGTGTCGGCCCAGGCCCTACATGCCAGCACGGTCTGTGTTGCCTGTGTGTCTGTGCGGTGTGGACAGATGGGCCGGTCAGCGCTAGCCTGCGGTGTAGACAGGCCGGAGAGCCCTGGGGGGCACTGGCCTGTAGTGTAGACAGATAGCAAGAGAGCACTGGCCTGCAGTGTGGACAGATGGGCCGGTCAGCGCTGGCCTGCGGTGTAGACAGGCCGGAAAGCCCTGGGGGGCACTGGCCTGTAGTGTAGACAGACAGCAAGAGAGCACTGGCCTGCAGTGTGGTGGACGGGCTGGGGGGCGCTGACCGGAGACTCTGAGCCCTGCAGCCGTCGCCTCCGGGATCCCGGGACTCCCTGTAGGGGGTCTCAGTGGGGCCCCCCGCCACCGTCTCCGCTCGCCCGCCCCGCAGGTCAGAAGCTGTTCAGCTGCCACGTGTGCTCCAACGCCTTCTCCACCAAGGGCAGCCTGAAGGTGCACATGCGGCTGCACACGGGCGCCAAGCCCTTCAAGTGCCCGCACTGCGAGCTGCGCTTCCGCACGTCTGGCCGCCGCAAGACCCACATGCAGCTGCACTACAAGGGGGACCCCAAGAAGGCCCGCAAGCCCGTGGCCCGGGGCTCCCCCGAGGGGCTGCCGCCCGGGAGCCTCCTCAGCCCCTCCCCCGCCGACTCCAGCGTCCTCATCATGAACAACTCGGTCCTCACGGGGCAGCTGGACCAGAGTCTGCTCCAGCCGGGGCTGGTGGGCCAGGCCATCCTCCCCGCGTCCATGTCGGGTAAGGCACCCGCGGGCCTAGTTCTCTTCCGTCGCGGGCACCCCCACGCCCCCCAGCCCCGCCGTCCCCGCCCCCTCTCAGCTCTTTGGGTCCGTCCTTGACCGGGTTTCCCTGGCACTCTCCCAGCCCAGGCGCACTGGCCGCCGGGCCCTGAAGCAGGCAGAGCAGCCGTGGCCTCTGGCTGGTGGGGCCCGTGGGGAACGTGGCATGGCTTCGCCGGCGCCTCACAGCCCCGCACCCTGCCAGGAGTCTGACTTCCCCCACACCCGGCAGTGCTCGGCTGAGTCTCGGCTCTGTGCTCAGGGGTCCCTCCTGGCTGGACTTAGGGGGCATTTGTGGTGCCCAGGATCGAACTGGGTTGGCTGCGTGCAGGGCAGGTGCCCGACCTGTTTTCCGGCCCGCCAGCCTACCTCCTGGATGCAGACGGGGGCACCGCTGCCCCGCATTGTACCCGGAGGCTGCGGCCACTTCCTGTTGGTCCCCGGGGGGCAGCTGTGCCCACACGCTGCTTCAGCCCTGGCCCCCGCAGCTGTGGGCTCCCCGTGCAGCGTGCCAGGAGGTGCCTTCGTGATCACCGGCTGTCGCTCGCTCTCCTCCCTGTAGCCAGCGGCGACTGGACTGTGTCCCTCACGGACGGCAGCCTGGCCACCCTGGAGGGCATCCAGCTGCAGCTGGCCGCCAACCTGGTGGGGCCCAACGTCCAGATCTCCGGGATCGACGCCTCCAGCATCAATAACATCACGTTACAGGTGCGCTGCCCGCGTGGGGCCCCGTCCCCCACCCACGCTGCCGTGAGCCTGCCCCCTGCCTCCCCAACACCCGTGTCCACTGCTTTCCAGATTGACCCGAGTATTCTGCAGCAGACGCTCCAGCAGAGCAACTTGCTGGCCCAGCAGCTGTCCGGGGAGTCCAGCGCGGCGCCCCCCAGTGGCAGCTCCCTGCAGACCCCGGACAGCACGGTCCCGGCCAGCGTGGTCCTGCAGCCCATCTCAGGCCTGTCCCTCCAGCCCACCGTCACGGCCGCCAACCTGACCATCGGGCCACTGTCCGAGCAGGACTGTGTGCTGGCCGCCGGCAGCACCGGTAAGAAGCCACCATCCGCTGGCAGCACCGGGGCCGGGGCCCGCCGGGAGGGCGTTGGCCTTGCACGCGGCTGACCCGGGTTTAGTCCCCGCGTGCAGAGCTGGGGTCAGCCCAGCACCTCGCCAGGGTGGCCAGTGACTAAGCAAAACCCACTCAGCCCCGGCAGCTCGGCTCTGGCTGAGGCCACCTGCGCGGCCTGTGCTCAGGCCTCACTTTCCTCAGGGACAGGATGGCCGCGCTGGCTTGGGCTCCCCCGGGGCTGCTCCTCTCCAGGCCGGGACTGACTCAGGGAGCATTGGGCTGGCCCCGGCCGCCCTTAGCCAGCGCAACTCTGTAACTCTGTTCTCTTGTCATGCTGACCAGGAGCCCAAGACCTGTCTCAGGTGATGACCTCACAGGGCCTGGTGTCCACCTCCGGCGGCCCCCACGAGATCACCCTGACCATCAATAACTCCAGCTTGAGCCAGGTGCTGGCGCAGGCTGCCGGGCCCCCCGCCGTGTCCTCCTCGGGCTCTCCTCAGGAAATCACCCTGACCATCTCTGGTTAGTGGTTCATGGCGCCAGCGTCTTTCCTCATGATTTCTGTGTCACCTTTTCCTGGGACTGGCCCCTGCCTGGGAACTGCGCATGCTCTGGGTGCTTCTGCCTCTCCCCGGGATTGGCTATGTGCCCGGGAGGGGAGGCAGAGTGGTCGTTCCGGGCAGTGCCGGGACCTTGGCCCCTTCTCCTGTCACCGTGCCCGGGGCAGAGCGGTGGAAGGTGGGCTGAGTGTTGGGCGGCCTGGGGCCACTGGGCGAGGGGGACTTGTGGCTCCTTCCCTGTCCTGCAATTTGCTGATGACCTCCTGAGGTGCATGGGGTCCCGACTGCATCCCGGCGGGGTCCCAGCTGGTCCCATTTGGGGTCCCAGTGGGGTCCCAGCTGGTCTCGGCAGGACGTGATTCTGAGAATCACCGTCGGAGTTCGGCAGTGGGTGGGCCATGTTTCCCTGTCTCTGTCTCCCAGGAAGGGGCTGACTGGCCGGCGGAGCCTGGCCCGGGAGGAGAGTCCCTGCTGGCCGGGGCGGGACGTGACCCCCTGAGCTGGCTTCTGTCCCTTTCCCAGAGCTGAACGCTGCCGCCGGGAGCCTCCCACCAGCCACCCCGCTGTCCCCGTCGGCCGTGCCCGCGCCGAGCCTGCTCATGTCCTCGGGTGTGGGCGGAGACGCCAGCCTCACGCTGACCCTGGCCGACACTCAGGGCCTGCTCTCCGGCGCGCTGGACACGGTCACGCTCAACCTTGCCTCTCAGGTGGGTGCAGGCCCTGTGCAAGGCTCCCGGAGACCCCATCCACGCCCCCATCCTCTCGCCTGTCGTCCGGACAGTCCCTTCCTTGGCGTTTCCACTGCTGAGCGCAGGGAGGAGAAGCCAGAAGCCCGGGTGCTGGCGGGGGAGGGCCAGGCCGGCCTCCCCGGGCGTTTCTGGCACAGGGACGCGCCCTTGGCCGTGCACCTGTCCTGCCTTCCTGGCGGTGACTCTCCCCTCCCCGGCCCTTGAGCCGTGGGAAGCTCATTAAGGGCGGGAGTGGTCGGGCGCCCTGTGCAGTGTGCGGGTCTGGGTGCCCTGGCACGGCCGCCGGGCCTCCTTTCGAAGGACGCCCTGGCCCTCTTTTTTGTGAGCGGTCTGCGCCCCTCACACCCTGGCCCTGCTCTGCTTCTGCTGCTCCCTGGGGCCGGGGCGTGGGCTGGGAGGTGGTTGCAGCCCGTACTGGGCCGGGCGTGGCAGGCGTGAGGCCACGGAACAGCGCACGTCGCTGGCTTTGCGGCTGCCCCCGACACGCGTGGTCTCTGCAGGGCCAGCAGCTCCCCGCCTTACTCACGGACCCCGCACTCTCTGGCCACGGCGCCGCGGGCTCCTCGCAGGTCATCCTGGTGAGCCACACCTCGCAGCCGTCGTCTGCCACGTGCGAGGAGATTGCCTACCAGGTACCCGGGGCGGCCCCCGGCCCGGCCCTGTCCCAGGGGGCTTCCGTCGCCATCTTGGGCTCAGCCCCGCCCCTGTGCCCCTCACAGGTCGCCGACGTGGCCACCAGCCTGGGCCCGGGCGGGCCCGCCGAGAAGGAGGGCCGGCTGCAACCGTGCACCGAGTGCGGGCGCAGCTTCCCGTCGGCTGCACTGCTCCTGCAGCACAGCCGGGAGGCGCACGGGCGGGAGCGCATCCACGTCTGCGCGCTCTGCAGGAAGGCCTTCAAGCGCGCCACGCACCTCAAGGTACGGACGCCCCGGCCCAGACTCCGCGGGGGACCTCAGAGTGCCCGGCCCGTTGGCCTCATGCTCCCCGCCTCTGGGGCCCGTGTGGCGGCGCGGTCGTGCGGCTGGGGGCTAGCCCACTCGGGAGAGGGGCTGTGGGGGCCACGGCGGGACCGAGAGGCCTGAGGCCCGAGGGCGGGGCGTCGTGCCTCACAGACAGCCCGGCTGCTGTTGTGTTTGGGGTTCGGGCCCGAGACATATCTCGGCAGGTTGGAGCCTGCAGGAGCCTGTACTCAGCCCCTGGTATCACATACGGCCCCCTGAGCACTGAGCCAGGAGCGACCCCTAGCCCAGCTGCCAGCCCTGGTTCCCTCCAGAACAAGGTTTGGGATTGAGAGACTTAGGTCGTGCTAGGAAGTAACAAGAGACACCGTGAGCGGGCCGGCCCCAGAGCCCGCCTCCCCCACGGGGACAGTCGGAGGCGGTGTGAGAGATGCACATGGACCCCCGGACATGGGGTTGCTGTCCTGGTGCGCTCAGGGTCCCGGGGGCAGCCCCAGCGTCGGGGCACAGGGACAGTCCATCGGCCAGGGAGGGAGGGAGGGTACCCGCTGCCTGCTAGCCCGGGCCGGCCTTGGGGGCCGAGGGACCGGGCACCCGGGCTGACCCGGATCGGCAGCCCCCAGCGCTGTCCTCGCTCCTCGCAGGAGCACATGCAGACGCACCAGGCGGGCCCCTCCCTCAGCTCACAGAAGCCACGCGTGTTCAAGTGTGACACGTGCGAGAAGGCGTTCGCCAAGCCCAGCCAGCTGGAGCGCCACAGCCGCATCCACACAGGTGAGGCCGCGCGGCGCTCTGGGCAGCCGTGACCCTGGCGGGACGCGCGCTCAGCCCGTGGGCCTCGCGGCCCGGGCGCCCGAGTCCTTCGCTCGGGCACAGCCCGGGTGGCCAGCGCGCTGCCGGGGCCTGACGGTGCGCGTTCCCGCAGGCGAGCGGCCGTTCCACTGCGCGCTGTGCGAGAAGGCCTTCAACCAGAAGAGCGCGCTGCAGGTGCACATGAAGAAGCACACGGGGGAGCGGCCCTACAAGTGCGCGTACTGCGCCATGGGCTTCACGCAGAAGAGCAACATGAAGCTGCACATGCGGCGCGCGCACAGCTACGCGGGTGAGCGGCCGGGCGGGTGGGGCGGCGGGGGCGAGGGGAGGCGGCCCGGCCGCGGGGCTGACGCCGTCACGGTCTCCCGCCGCAGGCCCCTTGCAGGCGGCTGCCGGCCCGCAGGAGCAGACCGGGGAGGAGCTGAGCCGGACCCTCCACCTGGAGGAGGTGGTGCAGGAGTCGGCCAGCGAGTGGCAGGCGCTGACCGACGTGTTCTGACGCCGCCGGACCCCACCCTGACGCTGCAGCTGCTGGGCGTGGAGAGCGAGGCCCGTGGAGCCCCCCGCCCCCCGAAGCTTCAGGTGTTGAGAACGTTCCCGCGGCAACGTTTTAGCTCTCCGTTACCTAAGGAATCATTGTCTTTCAGAGACTGCAGGGAAGAAACTGGGGAAATGTGAACACGTGGTTGTCGCTTGTCCACAAATCACTGAACTCAGGTACTCCCACGGGCGGCGCTGCTGCCTGCGTCCTCCACGGCCAGTTGACTGGACCCTGCTATCGTGTCGTGTGATTTCCTTGTCTCAGCAAAGAGGGAAGCCGACGTGGGAAGGCCCCGCGTTTCCTTCGTGCTTCCCGTTCTGAGAAGCAGAGCTCGCGAGACCCGCTGGGGACGGTGCCCGGGGCGGCGTCCTGGGCACTCGGAAGTCGGTAGGCACGGAACTCGGCACGCTGCCCGCGCTGGCACCTTGGGCGGTGGCGGGGCCACCCTCTCTCCACCACGGCGAGTGGCCATCAGAACCAAAAGGCAGTGTCCGGGTGTGGACTCGGGGAGGGAGCAGACCTGACACGGGATGAGGGTCGCGTGTCCCTCGCGGTGACGCCACACCTGCTCGTGACGGGCCTTCAGGCGCGCGGGGCCGGCGGCCGCAGAAAGCACAAGCCATACGCTGCAGGCCCGAGGGTGGTGGCCTGGCCCTGGCCACCCGCCGCCCCGGGGCCGCTGCAGAGTCTGAGCGAAGAGGCCTCGTGCGCCCCGCCGCCGTCTCGTGCGTCGGCAGATGGACTTTTCATTTCAGGGAATTCCTTAGTATCATCAATGGTGCCACATTAAACCTGTCGCAAACCAAATCCCAGCCCGTGCCGGGGCCGAGGGCGCGTCCTCCGCAGCATTCCAAAGACGGAACGTTCTGGACTCGACGGGAACCTCTCCTTGGCCGTTATTTATATGTTCTCTCTAGAATACCTGTGTACATAGACGCGCGGCCCTGTGTGGCTGACAGTGTTTGTAAATAACGCACTCGCCCGGGCGCCGCCGGTCAGTATTGGGCTCGGGCGTGGGGACGGCCCCTGCGTTGTCACGGAGACGAGCGGATGCTCTGTGGCGAGGGTTTCGTTTTCCTGAAGAATAATTGCCTTTATTTTCTCTCATTGCCTCCCTGGTTTCCGAAGAGAGTAGTTTATTATAAATGTTGTATGGACTTTGTACATTCTGAAGAAAGACTTTTCACCATTATTTTTTTGAAAGGGCATCTTTTGATTTTTTTGTTGTTCACTTTTGGCATCTGTATATAAGTGATATTGATGGTGATATAAACCCTTTTGTTATGTGAAAATATTTAAGTCAGAAAACTGTTAAATAATATTACTTTTTATCAAACTGCTTTGTGTATCGCATATTTTTTAAGGGGGAAAAGCCTTATTTGACTGATTCTTGTGATACTGGACTTACTCTATGTCCTAAGTTTTTTCATGAATGTTACTGTGTGTACCTGGCTGTCGTCAGTATATTCAGAACAATGGTGATTGTGCCAGAGTTTTAAAGGTTCTACTTTTTAAAATGCACTTTTTTCCTTACAATTTTATATTTAAATATTTTAGAAATGTTGATTTTGATGAACAAATATCCCCAAAGTTGAAATGATCGGATTTAAAAATTTTTGTTCTTGCAAGTTAATTTATTTTGGTTTTCCTCATTAAATGCCACCTCAGGACAGTCTCCAAGGGTCCCGTTCCTAATCGTCCAGAAAGCAGAGTCAAGAGAACTGTATCGGTGAGCTGCCTGCTAAGTAAGGCCTTACCACGTGAATTTAAAACCTATTCTTATTTTGGTTAAAAAAATAAAAGAATAATCTTTTGTGAGAATTAGTTCGCAAAAAAGGACATCAGTAGATTCGTTTGATTTTCTTCCGACTCTTCAATGCTGCTTCTTTGGGGAACATTCCTCAGAAATGTCAGGTTTCATCCAGGCACAGTTTCCCCTGGGCCTGTGCTGGTGTCCGGGCCCGCCTCTGGCCTTAGCGCCGGCTGACCTGTCTTCTGACAAGACAGTCTAGTCTCCTGCATAACCAGGGTTTCGAGGGCAGATACCTGTATTTTCAGAGTCTCATAGCAAATCTGCTTTGGAATAACAATAAACAAAAAATGAAGTCAGGACATGTGATCAGTTTTTTTCCTCTGAAGTATTGGTCACTGTGCTCTGCCACCCGGCTGTTGGCTCAAGTCCCCGCCAGCAGCGTTGGTGGGGTCAGACCCGGGGCCTGGGGACAGTGTCCTCTCCCAGCAGGGCTCTGTGTGCAGGCCATGGTGGGCAGCAGGAGAGGCCACGTGGAAGTGGCCATGCGTGTCCAGCCAGGAGCAGATGAGGCCTTGGGAGCCCAGACAGCAGGCCCCGGGCCCGTCCCCCGGCAGGGTGAAGCACGCGTGCACACGGGTGCCCGTTCCCGGCGGGCCTGGACTCTCGTCTGTCTGGGGACCACTTCCACCTGGACCCAGGCGCCGCTGGTCAGGCTCCTGCCAAGTACCCAGGTCTTGCCCACAGCCCGAGCTAGCCAAGCCTGTGCGTGAGTGACAGAAACCTTGGTGAGCGGAAGGGGTGTGCGTGTGTGTTGGTGTGTGTACACGTGCGTGGTCCACAGGCAGGGCTCAGGTAAGGGCACACAGCTGCCCCCTAGTGGCAGAACTTGTGCAGCCCGCCAAGATGCATGCTGGGTCCAGTAAGTGACCGTGGCTCAGACTTGTCTTGGACACATTTTTTTTTTTATCTTTGGGGTCACATCACCCAGGGGGAGGCTTGAGGGACCCTGGGGCAACTGTGTGTCAGGCAAACCCCTGCCTGCTACTATTGCTCCCACCCAGAGCTCTTTCGGGAACCTCAGAATTGTTGGTGGCGCAGACGTGGATGCTGTTTCCTTAACCCAGTGCTGTCTCAGAAGTGGGTATCTAGGGCCACGGCAGGTCCGTGGGCTGTGCGTGTGCAGCAGTTTGCTGAGAGTGAGGGCCGGCGTGTCGATGTCTGGGGGACATTCGCCTGTGTCTGCTGATCGGAGGGACGTGGGAGTGGAGAGCCAGCTCCCGGGGTGCTGCCTCTTAGTGGCTTCCAGAATCGGGGCAGTGAGGGGGGACCGGGGCACCCCTGGTCTTGGCTGTGGAGACGACGGGTGTGCCGGTGGCTCTTTCCTGCATCTCCCGCATCACAGCGCCCAGCCCAGTCACTATCGGCGGAGTTCAGGTGCTGGACGACAGCCCGCGTGTCCCCTTCTGTGGCGCTGGGCCTCATCAGGGCCCCCGCCCCCAGGGCTCCCAGTGTGAAGCGACCCTTGGCCCTCAGTCGCTTGTCTCCGCCCCCTGTGCTCCCTCCACACTATCTGGGGAGATGACAGAGAAGCTGCAGGAGCATGCGGGGACCTGCCCGTTACGAGCACCCCAGCTTCTGGCACGGGCCACTCGGGCCCGCAACCTGAGAAGCCACCGCCCACTTCCAGACTGTTCTGTGGGCCCGGGGAGCTGGGGGGGAGCCGCCCCTCATTCCCTGGCTGAGCCCCAGTCTGCAGCCTGCAGCGGGTGGGGAGATTCCTGCTGTCCCCTCAGCCCCTCTCTCCCCTCAGCCCCATTCTCATCCCTCTGCCCCGTTCTCTCCTCTGCCCCGTTTTCTCCCCTCAGCTCCACACTCCTTCCTCAGCCTCGTTCTCCCTCCTCAGGTCCATTCTCTCCCCTCCGTTCCCTTTTCTCCCCTCAGCCCCATTATCTCTCCTCAGCCCCATTCTCCACTCAACCCAGTACTTGCCTCAGCCTCATTCTCCCCTCAGCCCTGTTCCCCTCAGCCCAGTTCCCTCAGTCCTCTTCACCCTTCAGCATCATCCTTGCCTTGAGCCCTATTCTCTTCCTGAGCCCCGTCCTCTCTCCTTAGCCCCATTGTCCACCTAGCCCAGTTCTTGCCTCAGCCTCATTCTCCCCTTAGCCCCCCTTCTCCCTTCAGCCCTGTTCTCTCCCCTCAACCCCATTCTCTCTCCTCAGCCCCATTCTCCAATCAGCCCAGTTCTCACCTCAGCCTCATTCTCCACCTCTGTCCCCCTCTGCCCTCAGCCCTGTTCTCCCTCAGCTCCATTTTCTCCCCTCAGTTCCCTTCTCCCCTCAGCTCTATTTTGCTCTCTTTGCTCAGCCCAGTTCTCTCCCCTCAACTTTTGTTTCCCTCTCAGCCCTGCTCTTCCTCAGCCTCCCCTTTCTATCCCTTCAGCTTCATTTCCCCTTCAAACTCATTCTCTCCCCTCAGCCCATTCTCCCCTTAGCCTGGTTTTCCCCCCAGCCTGTTCTCTCAGCGCAGTTCACCTCAGTTTCTTTCTTAGCCCCATTCTCTTTCCAATTCTCACCTCAGCCTCATTCTCCCCATCCACCCCCTCTCCCTCAGGCTTGTTCTCTTCCCCTCAGCCCTGTTCTCTTCCTCAGCCCTGTTCTCCCCTCAGCCCCATTCCCTCCCTTTAACCCTGTTCTCCCTTTACCTCAGCTCCTTTCTTCCCTCAGCCCTGATCTCTCCACTCAGCCCTGCTGTCTCTCTTCAGCTGCATTTTCTGCTCAGCCCCGTTTTCCCTCAGTCCTTTTCTTCTCAGTCCTGTTCCCTTCAACTCTGTCCTCCCTCTCCTCCGTTCTCTCTCCCCTCAGCCCCATTCTTCCCTTAGCTTCATTCTCTTCCTCAGTCCCATTCTCTTCCCCTCAGCCCCATTTCTTGCTCAGCCCAGTTCTTGCCTTAGTCATGTTCTCACCTCAGCTCTATTCCCCTCAGCTCTGTTCTTCCTCAGTCCCATTCTCTCACTTCAGCCCCGTTCTCCTCTCAGCCCTGTTCTTCCTCACCCCCATTCTCTCCCCTCAGTCCCGTTCTTCCCTCATCCCAGTTCCCCTTGACCCCATTCCCCACTCAGCCCAATTCTCACCTCAGCCCTGTTCCCTTCACCCCAGTTCCCCCTCAGGCCCATTCTAATCTCTCAGCCCTGTTCTCTCCCTTCAGCTCCCGTCTCCCCTTGACTTTGTTTTCCCTTCAGCCTTATTCTCTCCCCTCAGCCCCATTCTCCCCCTCAGCTCTGCTCTCTCTCCTGAGCCCCATTGCCTTCCTCAGTCCCATTCTTTCTCTTCCGCCCCTTCTCTGCTCAGCCCAGTTCTCACCTCAGCCTCTTTTCCTCCTCAGCCCAATTCCCTCAGTCTCCTCTCCCCTCAGTTCCATTTTTTCCCCTCAGCCCCATGCTTTTCCTCAGTCCTGTTCTCTCTCCTCAGCCCATTCTCCACTCAACCCATTTCTTGCCTCAACCTCATTCTCCCCTCAGTTCTGTTCCCTGCAACCCAATTCCCTTTAGCCCCCTTGTTCCCTGAGGCCTGTTCTCCCCCCGAACCCCATTATCTTCCTCAACCCTGTTCTCTCTCTTCAGCTCCATCTCCACTCAGCCCAATTCTTGCCTCAGCCTTACTCTTCACTCAGCCATGTTCCCCTCAGCCTGTTCTCTTAGCCATGTTCTCCCCTCAGCACTATTTTCTCCTCAGCCCCATTCTCTCCCCTCAGCCCAGTTTCCCTCAACTCCCTTCTCTCCTCAGCCCCATTCTCCACTCAGCCCAGCTCTCACGTCGGCCTTGCTCATCCCTCCTCCCTTTTCTCCCCTCAGCCCTGTTCTCTCCTTTCAGCCCTGTTCTCTTCCTCATCCCTATTCTTCCCTTGGCCCCATTCTCTTCCCTCGACCCCATTCTCCCCTCAGCTCAGCCCCCTTCTCCCCTCAGCCCTGTTCTCTCCCCTCAGTCCCATTCTGTCTCTTCTGTCCCATTTTCTCCTCAGCCCAGTTCTCATCTCAGCCTCATTCTCCCCTCAGCTCTGTTCTTCTTCAGCCCTATTTTCTCCCCTCAGCTCCCTTTCGCCCTCAGCTTTGTTTCCCGTCTCAGCCTTGTTCTCTCCTGCAGCCCTGTTTTCCCCTCAGCCCTGTTCCCTTCTACCCTGTTCCCTCAGCCCTGTTCTTCCTCTGCTCCATTCTCCCCACAGCCCTGTTCCCCTCAGCCGTGTTCTCCCTCAGCCTCGTCCTCTCCCCTCAGCCCAATTCCCTCAGTCCCCTTCTCCCCTCAGCCTCATTCTCTCCCCTTAGCCCCAGTCTCTCCCTCAGTCCCCTTCTCTCCCCTCAGCTCCATCCTCTGCTCAGCCCAGATATCGCCTCAGCCTCGTTCTCTCCTCAGCCCCATTCTCTCCCTTTAGCTCTCTTCTCCCCTCAGCTCTCTCCTCAACTTCTCTCACCCTGTTTTCCCCTCAGCCCGCGGAGTCCTCAGCAGCCGCCCTTGGGACTCCAGGCCTGCCAGCCTTTCTAGAAGGTGCCCGAGCCCCTGGGTGGGTCCGTCCCACCTTCTCCCACCGAGTGAGCACCGCAGGCGTCCACAGCCATGGAGGCAGAGGGAGCGGGGCTGGGGGCAGACGCAAATGGAGGGGGACCTGGGTTCTGGTGAACTCTCCGAAAGCGCCCGCTGGCATTCGCCAGGGTCCCTCTCTCCAGGCACCGTCGTCACCGGGGGCCGCCGTGGCTCCCCACAGCCCAACACAGAAGACGGTGTGGTGCCAGTAACGGTTTATTACGGTCCCACGTGGACACGGTGCCCTTCCCCGGCCGCGGGCAGCGGGGTTTTCCCCACCGGGGAGGTCACTCAGTCAGTCAACGTCCCGCTCAGAGACGGGCGGGAGGGTTTGTTTCTGGAAGGTTCTTCGGTGTGTCTCAGCCTCTCCTCCCGGAGGCCGCGGATTACAGGACGTTCCAAAAGCCCCGAACGGGCAGCGTTAGGTCGGGTTAGCGCGGGCTAAGGGGGGTGCGCCCGGGAAAGAAGGGGTGAGTCCGTTAGGGGTGTCGCGGCGTTAGACCAGCTCTCTGCCCTGTCCCCGTGCGGGGCGGGACGACTCTCCGAAACGCTCTCTGCGGGCTCCCGCGTCCGGCTGGGCTCGGGGCAGGCCCGGCCGCTGTCCCGCTGCCCCCGCGTGCCCGTGCCCGCTGCAGGCCGCCGCCTCCTCGTCCTCTCGCTCGCCATCGCCTGGGCGTGGGCGGCACCGGCCCCGGCCGCCCCGTCTGTGCCGCGCCCGCCCGTCGCGCCTCACGACGTACCAGACCCTCAGTGACGTCTGCGCCGCCCCAAAGCGAATGGAAGCTGGGGTGGGGGCACGGGGGGGGCTGGGGTCCCGCGGGGCGTCTTCGCGGACGCACCCCACAGCCGGGGGCAGGGTGCAGGCGGGGGCAGGGGTGCGGGACCCCCGGGAGAGGCCACCTGGGGGCAGGGTGGCCGCGTCTTCAGAGGGATGAGAGTGTCAGTAGGTGGGTGCCCCCGAGTGCGTGTGGGGGGTCGGCAGGGGAAGTTAGGGGCTGCGGGGGCTTAACAAGCGGGGGTCGGGGCGGTCCTCAGCGTCGAGCCATGGGGGACCCCGAGCGACTGTCTCTTCCTCCCTGCAGAGAGGGGAGCAGAGTCAGGGGGCAGCGGGGCTGGGGCCTGGGACTGTCCAGGGAGAGACCCTGGGGGTGACGGAGGGGTCCGGGCGCGTCCGCACTGGCTGGCCTTGCTGTGGGGGGCGGGAGTGGGAGGGGTGTGGAGTGGGTGCGGACCGGACCCTCCCTGCCTGGGCCCCGACCTATGGTGCAGGCGTGGGGACAGCCCCGTGGACTCGTCCAGCACCTGGGGGCACCCCATCGAGAGCGGGATCGGGGCCCCTTGGGGGTCAGACCCCTGCAGCTGCCCCCGGGCCAAGTTCCCCAGGCTGCTCGGTGGCCGCGTCGCCCTGGCTGCTGCCATCTGGTGGCTCTGGTCAAGGGGCGGTGGCCAGCAAACGGGCAGAGCACAAGCCTTGGACGCTGCCACATCCAACAGCCGTCAAGCCGATGCCCTCTGTGCCCAGCAGGGACCCGGCTCCCCGCCCGCCCAGGGGCAGCGCCCTGCAGAGCCCGGCGGTGACGGGCAGCAAGGCACACCCGGGCATGCCCTCATCTCCCGCCCGCCGACCGCCTGCGTTACCAGCTTGAAGATTCTGGAGAGAGTGCTCTGGGCATCGTGGGCCCGGAAGCCCTTGTGTGCCGACGCGCGGCCTCCGTAGCCGAATCCCGGCTTCTGGCCCTCGGCGCCCTGTGGGGAGACAGGCGCTCAGGGCCGCGGGGCAGGGCCGCAAGGGTGTCGCCCGCCGGAGCGCGGGGAGGAGCTGAGGCGCGGGTCCGTGTGCTCCCGGGCCTGCGAGGCCTGGGCAGAGGGCACAGGCACCGGGCAGGGCAGAGGACAGTGCCCGCAGCCGCCACCCTGCGGAGCCTCCGCGTGCAGCATCTCCTCACGGGCTCCCGGATCCCGGAATCCCTGCAAGTGACCCTGACGCAGCACCCGTCCGCGGCCGCACGGCACGGGAGCACTGTGGGGGAGAGCGGGAGCGCCTCTGCCTGCCCAGCCCGGAAAGTCCAGGCCTCTGCTCGCTGCTGCCGCCTGCTGGGACCAGAGTCAGAAACAAGCTGTGAGCTGGGAAAAGGGCCTGTGGTCAGGGGTTGCCCAGTCGGAGACACTCCTGCGGACGGTCAGGAAACGCAGGGCTAGAGGGAAAGAAGGCCCTGCCCCTCCCCCCTCCTCCTCTCCTTTCTTTCTTCCTTCCCCTTCTTTCCCCTTCCCTCCCTCCCTCCCTTCCTCCTTCCTTCCTTCCGTCTTCCTTCCTTCCTCCCTTCCTTTCCTCCCTTCCTTTCCTCCTTCCTTCCTTCCCACCGCTCCTCCCTCACCCCTTCCTCTCTCCTTCCTCCCTTGCTCCCCTTTCTCCTCTCCCCTCCCCCTCGGCCCCCCCCTTGGTCGAGCCCACCCCCTCTTCTCAGCATGCACAGCAGGGCCTCGGCGGCGAGTGATGTCTTGAGGCCCCGACCCGCCTCCGGCCCGCTCTGCCCCTGGGTTCTTCCTCCAACTGGGCTCGGACGCCTCCCTGGGGCGCCTGACCGCTCACAGGGAGCTCCTGAGGGTCCCGCACTCAGGTGACCTGGGGACAGGATGGGGCGGGGGGCTCCAGGCCCGGCTCTGGAGCTGCTCCTCGTTGTCTGTTGGAGAAATTGGGGGTTTTCCCGGAGAGCACTGGCCGCGGGAGTCCAGGAACCTTTGGGAGAAGAGGCCTGGGCGGGTGGGGCTGCCGGTGAGAGGCAGCGGCCAGCGGGCCGGGCACCTGCAGAGGAGGGCGCCGCGTGGGCGGAGGGGGAGGGGCGAGGGCGCGCACGTACCCAGCTGAATCTGCTGAGGGACAGTCCTCTGCCCTGCGAGGAGAGAGAGAGGGTGTCGGCCGCCGTGAGGGTGCGGCCCCTGCTGGCCAGGACACGCGGGGTCTGGGGAGGGGTGGTGAGCCTTACCTTGCCCTGGGACGGAGGGGGCGTCCGCGGGGTCACCTGCAAAGACAGGGCGGTCAGCGGAGGGACAGGGTCGGCGAGGGACAGTCACCTGGCCAGTGCCATCGGCAGAGTCCAGCACTCCGGGGGCCAGGGACCGCCCAGCGAGTCCCGCTGAACCTGAGGACCGCGGCCGCCTGCTCCGCGTGTTGGAACAACAGCTGCAGGGAGTGACGAGCCCCGGGACCCCCCCCTTGCCCATCCAGAGCCCAGACCTGTCCCCGGGGCCCTGACCCCCAGCACTGGCCGGGAGCACTCACGCCCTTGCGTGGGGAGCACTCACAATGTTCTTGAAGAACTGGATGACGGGGTTCTCATCCTGGGCCCGGCCGTGCTGGGATTTCTGGGGCAGGGAGCCGTAGTGGGTGGTTCTGGTCGCGTGATGGGTGTCCTGGAAGACAGCGGGGGCCACTCAGCACCGGCTCGAGCGCCGACTCAGCACCTCGGTGTCTGGGTCTGTGGGACTCAGGGCCTGGTGCCTGCGGGAGGCAGCGGCTGTGGGCAGGGTGAGGGCGGGCCGCCCCGCCGGGAGCCACGCAGGCCATGCCAGCCTGAAGGCAGTGGCTGAGGCCCGCGGAGGGGCCGACCTCCGAGGGCTGAGGGGTGTCCCGCTCTCTCCTCTCCCACGGCTCCCTTGGGCTGCTGCTCCCCGGCCCTGACCCTGCCCATCCGGCCGGTCACTCACCTCCGCAGACTCAGACTCTGTCCAACTCCAGAACCAAGAACTCAAACCCAACTCAGACCAACCAAAGGACTGAAAGGGTCCCACCTCTCACCCCCTGACTGACCGAGAAGCTCTGATGTCAATGGCCAGGCGGGGCGGCCGTGGCCGTGAGCCTGACCTAGCTCACCACTCAAGACGGGCCAGTCCCAGGGGGTGGCACACGGCCAGCCCGGGTTCGATATCTGACACCCCGTGAGGTGCCCGGAGTCAGCCCCGAGCATCGCGGGTGTGGCCGGCCCTGCCCTCGCCCTGTGGGGTTAACACACAGTTTGCTGCTCAGAATCTGACGCGCAGATGCTGGCCCGTCTCTACTGACCCTGCCTGGCCCCTGGTCACTCCAGGGAGGCCGGGCCATGCTGGGGTCTGGCAGAGGCTGGGCGCACGCGGCCGAGCTTTCATTTCTCACCATCAGAGCTTACTCGGCTGTGGGGTGGGTGTGAAGGTCGTGCTGGGTGTAGGCGTGTTTCACGAGGGGTCACAGCCCTGCTCTGGACCCTGCAGGCTGGGCTGGGGGCTCTCTCCACGCACGCGAGGCCCCGGCCGGGCCCACCGGGAGGGGTGTCTGTGGGGACCTCCAGGAATGCTCGGGAGACTCAAGGTGCCGGGAAGCACCTGGGCTGGCCTCACACGAGGCGTGTGTCCAAACCCCTGCAATGTCTTTGACTCGTTTCATGATTTTAAAAAAAATTATGCTTTAAGAAACACCCACCGTGGGGCTGGAGTAATAGCACAGCAGGTAGGGCGTTTGCCTTGCACGCAGCCAACATGGCCGACCCGGGTTCGATTCCCAGCATCCCATATGGTCTCCCGAGCACCGCCAGGAGTCATTCCTGAGTGCAGAGCCAGGAGTAACCCCTGAGCATCGCCGGGTGTGACCTAAAAAGCAGAAAAAAAACCCCAAACAAACAAACAAACAAAAAACAAAAAAAACACCCACCCTGGGTGGTGGATTGTAGCTCGAGGTCAGGGGTCAGAGGTCTTGACATGGACGTGGTTGGTGGGTTTGTGGCCCTGGGCAGGGGATGAGCACGGGGCCGGGCCGGGGGCAGGGGAGACGCAGAGCCAGGGCCCGAGACCCCCGAGGACACAGCCCTGCATGAAGGTGCACGTCAGCTGCAGGGACGCACAGTGGGGAGGAGGGCACCTCCTCACACGTGGCCAACCTGGGTTCAAGCCCCAGCACCCCAGAAGGTCCCCCGAGCACCCGCAGGAGTGATTTCTGAACAGAGAGCCCGGAGTCAGCCCTGAGCCTCGCCGGGTGGGACCCAATCCACCACCACTGACAGCGAATAAAAGAAAAAGCAGAAAGGCAAGTTGCGGAGCTTGTGGCGGGGGCGACTGGCCGGCCTGGAGGGGCTTCGCGGGGTGCGGCCTCTGGGCCCAGCAAGTCAATACGAAGACCCTGTGGCAGCCGTGTTTCTCCACGCAAGCAACGGACAGCTGCAAAACCAACGCTTCTAAATGCCGCCGTAGAAAGGGCAGCGAAGCTCTAGGCCAGCGGCGGGGCCGGGTCCGGGGGAGGCGGCGGGCCCCAGGCAGACACCCATGGCCGCGCTGAGAGGCAGAGACGGTGCCCACCAGTGTCCACTGTCTACTGCGAACCGCCGGTGCGCCGGGCCCACACGGGATGTGCAGGGCTGACCCCCAGCCTGGTCACTCCAGGCTCGCTGCTCCGTAGGAGAGGAGGGTCAGGGGCGGACAGACGAGAGACCGGGGCCCGCGGGGCTGAGGCGGCGAGAACCCCCGAGACACAGACAGAGGCCACGCGACTCACAGCAGGACACGCTCCCCGGCTCCCAGCGGGCGGCAGCTGACCGGGGCCTCCCCGTGCGCCGGCCTGTGGAGGAAGCAGGACCCCCTCCCTGGGCAGTCGGCTTGCGAATGCACTGCCCCTTTCTGGACGGCAGAGTGACAGAAGCCCGCGGTGGACTGTCCCCGTCAAAGGCTGCCGTGGACTCTCCCAGCTCGTCCACTCTCACAGAGGCTGTGGACGCTGGCATGGCTGCCGGTGGCCCCTGGAGAGAAGACGTCCAATCTCCGTGTCCTCTCCTGTCCAGAGCAGCCACATGCAGACCTCTGACCTTTAGGCCAGCCACACGCAGACTTTTGCCCCTTGGGCCAGCGGCTCCTTTCGGGGAAGCAGAGGCCCCGTGCCCGCAGCCTGGCACCGAGCTGTGGGAAGGACAGGTGTGTAGGGGCTGCCCTGGGCTGCCGTGCGTGAGGGATTCAGGCTCCGCGAGAGGTCGGTCCTTGAGGGCCCAGCCCACAGACACAAGCCGCAGGCCTGTCTCTGCAGCTGCAGGCCTGGGGGTCTGTCCCCCGTGCCCAGAGCACACACACAGCCCCAGGGGCCCGGCCCTGAGGCGGGCAGTGTGGACCTGTCACATGCGCACGGCCCCCAGACGGCTGTAGCCCGAGGCCTGCCCTGAGAAGCACCTTCCATCCTTCAGGGTCCCTCAGGACTGCTGACCTCTCTGCCCAGGCCCCGGTCACCTGCCTGCCTGCCGCAGGCCCCTGGGTGCAGAGGGGCCGTCCTGCCTAGCCGCTGGCCACTGTCTGTCCAGAGGCCTCGAGGACAGGCCGTGCCGACAGAACCAGAGGCGGGGCAGCCCTGCGCTCAGCTGAGCTGACCAGCATGAGGCCCCACATGGCCTGAGGAGGGACACGGCGTGAGGCCACAGAGCAGGACGGGAGGGACAGGCAGACCGTCCACGTGGGGAGGGCGGAGCCCGGGTCCGACCCTCCTTTGGGGCGGGGAGAGCAGGGGAGTGGGCACTGGCCCTGCGCGGCAACCCAGGCTGGACCCGGCATCTGAGAGGGTCCCCCGAGGTCGCCAAGAGTGACCCTGAGCACAGAGCCAGGAGTCAGCCCTGAGCACCCCCGGGGGTGGCCCCCAGTTCTTTTCATTGTTTTGGGCCCCCCCGGGGGTGCTCAGGGGCCACTCCTGACTCTGCACAGAGAAATCACTCCTGGCGGGCTCGGAGGCCACTCGGGATGCCGGGGATCGAACCCGGGCTGGCTGCCTGCAGGGTAAACGCTCTACCCACTGCGCTATCTCAGAGGGGGTTTGGGCCATGCCCGGCAATGCTCAGGGGTGACTCCTGCAGGCTCAGGGTCCATGTGGGGGCCGCGTGACAGGCAGATGCCCACCCCCTGTCCTCCGCCTCGGGACAGTCCTCAGCTGTTTCAAAACAGAAACGTCAGCTCCATGAGGCTGTGCTGTGCTGGGCTGGCCTGGGACTCGCCACCTCCAACCACCTAAGGCCGATGAGACCTGGACGGTGGCAGTCAGCCTCCTGGGAGAGCTGGGGACGGACACTTCCGAACTTCCGCCTCCTGGGCGCTGACGGGGACAGAGGCCAGCGAGCCTCTTCCCAGTCCTGGCACGGGCCTTGTCAGGATGCCAGGGCCCAGGCCCCGCAGGGCGCCTCGGGGCTCAGCCGCAGGGTGTTGGTCCTCAGTCCAGCGGCTGCTCTCAGGAGACCCCCGTGGCGGGGGCCAAGGGGACACAGGGTCCGTCCCGATGGCCCAGAGGCTCGGTGTTGGCTGACTCTGCTCTGGGGCGTGTTGCAGGCTGTTGAGGGGCAGCGAGGTTGGGGCAGGCGCCCAAGGGCCCCTCCCCCCGCCGCCCAGCCTGTCCGGTGCCCTGGAGCCCGGGCGGGGGAGCCATGACACGCGAGTCCAGATCCGGCGGGGCAGGGCAGCGCTGCTGCCTCTGCAGGGAACAGTCTCAGGTGAGCGACGGCTCTGTGCTGGCGTGGGCCAGGGTGGGGTCTGTCCCACGGCGGCTCTGGGAGGCTGCTGGGGGCCTGGGGTCTCCGGGGGGCCGCGCACACGGCTGGCAGAGAGCAGACGTGCCGGGGAAGCCCGTGGTCCCGGCCTGCGGAGATGAGCTCAGGACGGGCGGCAGTGAGGTCGCGGCTGTCCTCCGACTCGCCCGCGGGGGGCAGTGTGGGGCCGGCTGGCGGCCTCTGTCTGCGCTTCCTTGCCGGCTCTGGTCCTGGGCACGTCCCACGTGGGAGCACGGGGAGCGAGCAAGGGGGGCCAGGTGCCTCCGACCCTGCTCCATACTCAGGTCAGCCCTTCGCTGGGTGGGGCTGACCCCGGCCGGCCAGTCTGGAACCTTCTCTCTGGAGGGCAGCGGCCAGGCCTGTGGGGAGGCCGCAGGGGCCTCGTGCTGCTCAGACACCAGCCAGGACCCCCTCGAGCGGCTCCCTGGGTCCAGCTGTTCTGTCGTGTCCAGCAGGGGTCAGCGGGGGTTGTGCCGCAGACGGGCCATGGACGCCCCCCGTGGAGCCGGCACTTGGGTTTCCGGGTGGCCGGGCCGGCAGGGCGTGGACTGTGCTTGACTGGGCTTGGGGACGGCGGAGGGTCGTGCCCAGGGGTCCCCGCTGGACACGGCACACGGGTCTGCCGCGGGCTCTGAGGAGTGGCCGCTGCTCCAGTGGAGACGCCCACGGACGGGCAGGTGCTGGGCGCAGGGGCTGGCAGGGGCAGTGGCAGCATCCACGGGGCGGCCTGGCTCCCCCAGCCCTGCCCCCACCCACCCTCCTCTGTGCCCGTCTACAGCCGAGGACCAGTGAACCAGGAACAGTACGGCACAGCCGGGCATCTCCCCAGGACAGAGGTGACAGAGACAGACAGAGACGGAGAGAGATGGAGAGACAGCAAGAGACAGAGACAGAGAGAGACAGAGATAGAGGCAGAGAGATGGAGAGTCAGACAGAGACAGAGATGGAGAGACAGAGATGGAGAGAGAGAGAGGATGAGGAGACAGAGAGACAGACAGAGGCAGAGATGGGAGGGGCAGAGACGAGGAGGGCGAGCCTGGTGCAGCGGGCAGAGACCCCGCTCCCGGCCCGAGGGTGGGGAGAGACCCTGGCTGTGCTGTCTGGGCAGCCCCAAGGGTGGGTTGGTCTTTGGGCCTTGGATCCCGGAGCCTGCCCTGGGCCCCTGTGCTGGACCCAGTCCCCTGGGACCCAGGGACGGGGCCTCCAGGCCCCCGGGGCCACCGGTGGGAGGGGCCAGTCCACCTGGGTCAGCCCTGGCCCAGCCGAGGGTGGCCAGCGGGTGCCTGGACCCTCCCCAGGAACAAGCACTGCCCCGCCACCCCGTGGGCCCACCCAGCGCGGGCTTGCGGGCAGGGGTCCGTGACCACCACCCAGCGCTGGCCCCGCTGCCCGGAGTGGCCGCCGCCCGGCCGCCCTCTCGTCCCGTCACCTGACTCAGCGCCCGAGACACGGTCCCGCGGGCCAGCAGTGCCTGCGACGTCCTGGGCCACGCCGCCCGCCCCAGCTGCGCCCCTGGTGCCGCTTACCTTGAACACGGCACACAGGCCGTCTGGGCGGCACGCTGGGCCGGGCAGGGAGCTCGGGCGCGGCCTTGGCCGGGGCACCTGCCAGGGACAGAGTGTCGGCTTGAGTCCTGAGCCCAGGGGCCTCCAGGACAGGGTGCGAGAGGCGGGCACCCTGCCCTGCGCAGGGACGGGCTGGGAGGCAGGGCTGAGGCGTCCTCGGGGCGCGCGGGCCTCGGCTCTGGGCTCAGTGCTGCGGGGACGGGGCCCCGGGAAAGGCGGCCTGGGTGCGAGTCACAGACCCCAGGCTGTGGCTCGGGAGCTCGGCTGGGCCGTCCCTGGCTGCGGGACGGGGCAGGGGTGGGCGGAAACAGCTCAGCAGAGAGGGGGTCGGAGGAGAGAGGGAGAGAGAGACAGAGGAGAGGGAGAGACAGTGAGAGGGAGAGATAGAGTGAGGGAAAGAGATGGAGGGAGAGAGAGGGAGACAGAGACAGAGAGAGACAGAGAGACAGAGACAGAGTGAGAGTGAGGGAGAGAGAGGGAGGGAGGGAGGGAGGGAGGGAGGGAGGGAGAGAGGGAGGGGAGGTGTGTGTACCAGGCGGGAGGTGGAGGCCCCTGGTGAGTGGGGTGACGGGTGAGGGGTCAGTGTGGCGCCCAGCGAGTGTGGGTGCAGGTTGCTGAGAGCGGGCGGGGGAGGGGCAGTCTGGGCAGCCCCCAGCGGCTCTGGTGCCCGTCAGTGGGCGCCCCTGCAGGAAGGCGCCAGCCCCAGCGCCGCCAAAGCTGCTCAGAGCCGGGCAGGCGCTTAGCCCACCCCGGACGCCCCAGCTTCTGGGGTGCAGGCAGGGGGGACCTCCTGGCGGCGGCAGGTGGGGCCTGAGAGCTGAATTCCACCGCGAGCACTCGCCGGGCAGGGTCTGGGGTGAGGCTGGGGCCCTCCCCCATGTCTCCGGGAGTCATCAGAGGCGCCTCCCCCTTCACCGAGCCTGGGGGCTTTGGCATGGGGGGCCGGTGCCCTCTGCCCGCTCTGCTGCCCAACTCTGACCAGGGCCCCAGGGAGCCAGGGCCAGAGAGGAGCTCCCACCCCCATCTGGGACAAAGACACAGGCGCCCAGCGTGGGGGGAGGGGCCGGGCCTCAGGGCCAGGGTGGGGTCGTGTCATTCGTGACCTCCATGAGTTGGGGGAGCCAAGTCCCCGCACCCGTGTGGAGCATCTTGGAGGTGCAAGCGCGCCCCCTTCCTTGGCCAGGGTGGGCACCCGAGACCTGCGCTCCGAGTGCTCGGCCCCTGCACATGGGTAGTGCGGTACAGGGCAGAGCCCGGGCGCAGACACGAGCTGAGCTTCTTCTCTGAGCAGAGCGCCGCGTCCGGGTCTCCCCACACCAGGACCATCCGGCACACAGACCACGTGTGCCACTGTCCACACTAACACCCGGAGGTCACATCCTCATGTGCCACTGTCCACACATGGCACCATCCACGTGAGCCACGGTCCACGTGCCGCCGTCCATTAGTGCCACCGTCCAAGCATTGTGCAGTCCACGTGTGCCACTGGCCACAGCCAGCAGCAGCCGCCACTAGCAGCAGAGGCATGCATGGCGGCCCAGACACCGGGAGTATGGTCCCTCCAGGGAACGGTGCTGGGCTGGGCGGGGGCCAGGGAGTCCCTGTTAGGCAAAGCCATGGCTTCCCCGTGACTCTCACAGACGGAGGTGCTGAGCCCTGCGGAGGGTTAGAGGGGCCGGAAGGGGCATGGGGTCGGGGGAGGAGAGGATTGGCCTCCGGACCCCACCGTCCCGGGCCCCAACTCAGTGGCCACTGGCCCCACTCTTACTGGGCCCTCGTGTCCTCCAGGGAGAGCTGAGCAGCCCAATGGTCAGACACGGGGGCTGCCCCCTCCGGCCGGGCAGGGAGCAGTGCCCCCCAGAGCTCTGGCATCTCCAGGGAAAGAGACTGAACTGTGCCCAGAGCGGCCCGCTGGGGGCAGGGCAGGGGAGGGGCAGGGCCCCCAGAGATGCCCCCCGCCCACATTCCAGGGCCCGAGAGCCCAGGGCTCCTGAAAGCGCCTTTCACCAGCCCGCCAGGAATCTGCCGCCTCCGGGAATTTGTCAGGCGCCCTTGAATGTCAGCGGAGCCTGCAGGGGGCTGCCGCATTCCCAGGGCCGGGGGCCGGGTGCCACATGGCTCGGGAGGGGAGGGGGCAGGGTGACACCCTCTGTGTGGGGCGGGGCGGGGGGCACGCACAGGAAACTCCTGTGCACAGAGGAAGAGCCAGTGACCCATGGCCACGCATAGGCTGGGGGTGACCCCTGCAGAGGCCCACACAGGGACCCCAAGACACACACCACAGACGCCCTGCAGAGACCCACACAGGGGCCGGCCAGAGAGACACCACAGAGAGACACCATAGAGAGACACCACAGAGAGACACATCCAAGAAAAACCCACACAGGGGCCCCCAGACAGACACCACAGAAAACCAGGACCCCCAGACAGACGTCACAGAGCAGACAGAGACCCCCACCTAGACACCCCGAGACAGAGACACCCCAGACAGGGACCCCAGACGGAGCCTTTGCAGGGCTGGGCCTGGGGAGCCGCAGGGCCTGTCCCCGGGGAAGCAGGGGACACAGGGGCCCACACTCAGAACTCCACAGCGCCCCGCGGGCAGGACGGTGCCAGAGGCCTTCCTCAGCAGCCCCGGCAGCAAACAGACGGACACTCTCGAAATCCTAATGCCAGGGCTTTAAAACTCTTTATTTTTTTCAAATCCCACAACAACGGTGACTTTCACGGACAATCTAGCCCAACGCTCTTGTTTTCTTTTGCAAGCAGATGCCTGATTCCCAGGGTCCCTGTCTGAACGGCGAGAACACGGACCTTTGGGTGCCGCTGCGGGCCCAGAGACGCCCCTCCCGCCTGTGGCTGCCCAGGCCGCCCTGCCAACCCGGCTGGAAGACAGCAGGAGGGTCCCGCCTGGCCCCTACCTGCACCGGGACCAGGGGGCCGGGGGCACAGTCATGCTCTTGGAGGGGGTGCCAGGATTATTACAGAGCCTGGGCCGGCCCTCCGGCCAGCCCTGCCCAGAGGGCCCCAGCCGGGGGGGCTCTGCTGCCCGGCCCCTGACCCGCCTGCCTGAGAGGTTGGCCCCCTCCGCCTGCAGAGGAAGCGGCGCACCCCCCCACCCCCCCGCAGGACCCCCGCCCAAGGGCCCCGGCCCGGGGGTCCCCCACCCGAGCGCACGGCCAGGCTGGCCCGGCGACTCCGGGACGGCAGGATGGGAGCCGCGGCACAGCCTGCCCGCCCCCTCCTCGCCCACCATCCAGAACCTTCTGAGTCTCGGGGGCCGGGGGCCGGTGCGGGGGACAGAGGGTCCTGGCGCGCCCGGCCCCGCCCTAGTCCTCGGCGCTCACCTTGCCGGAGCCGCGCTTGGGCCCGGGCCGGCCCCCGCCCAGCAGGCGGCCCAGCGAGTCCAGGAGGCCGGTGTCCCGGCGGCGCGGCAGGAAGCCGTGGCGGACGTGGTCCATGGTGCTGGCCGAGGCCAGGTACTTGGAGCCGTGGCGCTGCGACGGTCTCTTCTGAGCCATGGCGCTGCCCGCGGGGACGCTCTGCGGCTCGTCCGACTCCGAGGGCCGCTCTTTGAAGGTGTTGTCCTCGCGGCCCGGGGCGTCTCGGGAGAAGAGGCGGGTCAGGTGGGGGCGGCCCCCCGGCTCAGCTGGGCTGGCACGCGGCCAGGCATTCTTGGGGCCCGCTGAGCGCCTCGAGCCAGCCGCGGCGGCGCCCTGGGACGGGGGTCCATTGTTCCCGGCCGCATCTGCCTCCCCTGCGAACAACAGCGGGTGTGAGCACACAGGCTGGACAAAGCCGCTTTCTCCCTGGCCGCGACGCGCCCGCCAGCACTGGGCCGGCTCAGCTGTGGCACACGGCAGCCGCAACGCCCCGGGCGGGCGGGGTGGCCCGCGGACCCCCGGGGGACCCCACCTGAGGGACCTCTCAGAGAGAGCGGCCCCTCGCAGACGAGGCGGCCCCCGTGTCCCTGGGCAACGGGAGCCTCAGAAGGACGAGCGCCCCGGGTCCCGCGCCCCTCGCCGACAGGCCCCTCCCCGCACACCCCCAGCAGGAGCCGGTTCAGGCGTCGCCCTCACCTGGCCCACATGCTCATTCCTCGAGCCCACCCTGCGCTGCCACTGCCTGGACCCCTCAGGGGGGCCCGGCGAGAGTCACGCTCTGTCACCTGTGGTCCTCACTCAGCTCTGCCCTGTCTGCGGGCCAGGGGCCGGGGCCCCGAGGTGAGCACCCCCAGCCCGCCCGCTCCCCTGGGCAGAGGGGCTGCGCTGCTGTGACCACTGCCTGACTCAGAGCTGGCCCCGGGGTCACTGGGGTGGACGCGCTGAGCCTCTGGGCCAGGGCCGGGGCAGCTGATGGGGGAGCACCAAGCTCTGTCTCTGAGAAGCAAAAGGCCCAGGCCTGGAGGGGGGTGGACGCCAGGGTCTGTGAGGCCCCCGGTGACCTTCCCAGAGAGGCCCCCCACCCAGGGCACTTTCCCGAGAAGGGTCAGGGTCCCCAGGCCCGGGGAGAGGCCTGGCCAGGGGCGTCTGTGCCTCTGGAGGGCTCCCAGGTCGGCACACAAACCCCCCCATGGCCACGGGCATGGCAGGGCAGCAGCCAAGCTGCAGGACGTGTGGTCAGCCCAGGGCACAGTGGCCAGACCCGGCAGGAGCAGCTGGAGGACACAGCACACAGAGCTGCAGAGGGCCCGGGCACCGTGCAGGGCCACGCCGGTCAGCTGTGCCCAGGGCAGTGGGGGCCGTGCTGGTCAGCTGTGCCCAGGGCAGGGGCCACACCGGTCAGCTGTGGCCACTCCCGGGGGTGGGGGCTCCGGCTGGCCGCTGTCCTGCGGCGGGATGAGAGCGGAGGTGAGGGGCAGTGGGGCGTGGAGCCAGCCCCGCCCCCGTGGGCTCTGCTGCGTGGGCCACAGGCGGCCTTTGTGCGGCTGAATGGGGCCTTGTGAGGAGCGGGCGTGGGGTCGGGGCCCGGGGCCGGGAAGGTGTTGGGGTCTGGCCTGACCCGCAGCCCCCCGGGTGGAGCCGGTCTGGCACGGAGGGACCCCAGCCCCGCACAGCAGCCTCGGGACTGTCTCGGGGAATGGGCGGGAGCAGGCGGGAGCCTAGAGGGGGGACCCTGGGCTCTCCCTGCAGTGCTCGCGAGCTCCTGGGACGGCAGCGTTGGGCCAGGGGCAGCCGGGGTGCCAGGGAGATGCCCCCCCGGCCACCGTCCAGTGTTCTGGGTGTAATGGAGGGGCCGGGACCCCCCGGCTACCATCCAGCGTAATGGAGGGGTGGGCGCTGCTGGGTCTCAGAGGCGGCGTGTCCCTGAGGTGTGGCCGTGGCCTGCTGGCCAGGACCCCGCGGGCCTCCTCTTCCTCACCCGTGGCCAGCCCCTCGCCCCAGGGCCACCCACGGGAAGATGCCAGGCCGGGGACAGCGGAGCCCAGCCCTGGCCGCACCGTGGCCGTCGTGGGAACCCTGGCCAAGTGCAGACATGGGCCTCCCTGTGCCTGACCCCTGACCCCTGACCCAGAGAGCACAGTGGGAGATGCCCAGCTCGGGGCACCCTGCCCACTGGCGCTGGACCCCGCGAGGCAGAGGCCCGGGGCCACAAGCCATTGAGGGGGACACCGCTCTCAGCACAGACAAGAGTCCCAAGGCGAGTGCCCCCTGCAGAACAGAAGCATAGTGTGTGTGTGTGTGTGTGTGTGTGTGTGTGTGTGTGAGCATGCGTCTTGTGTGCATGTGTAAGTATGTGTCTGTGTGTCTATGTGTCTGTGTATGTGTGTTGTATGTATGTGCATGTCTGTATGCATATGTGTGCATGTGTGTCTGTGTGTGTATGAGTGCATATGTATGTATGTCTGTGTGAATGTATGTGTGTGTGTCTGTGTGAATGTGTGTCTGTATGCATATATGTGTGTCTGTGTATCTGTGAGTGACTGTGTATATGTGTGTGCATATGTGTGTGTCTGTGTGCATATGTCAATATATGTCTGTGTGTATATGTGTGTGTCAGTGTGTGTCTGTGTATGTGTGCATATGTGTGCGTCTGTGTGTCAGTGTCTCTGTATGTGTCTGTGTGTCTGTGTGTGTCTGTGTATCTGTGCACACCCCAGGGCTTCCTCCTGCCCTGAGTCCGGGACTCCCTCCTGATGAAGCCCCAGGGGCCACCTGGATGCTGGCAGTGGGCCCAGGCGAGTGCCCCCCGCCCTGTGTGGCCTCCCTGGCCCTGGACTCGCCCTTCTTTGGCAGACAGGGACAGCTCCCAACCCACCCAGGCCACCACCGTCCCCCGTGGGTCCAGAGCCCCCCTGGCATGGCTTACGGGGGGTCTATCCTCACCTCGCCTCCCTCAGAGGCCCCTCCCTGCCTTGGGGTCTGCTGGGTGCGGGGTCGGGGGCTGGAGCAGGGCCCGGGACAGGGGACCCAGCTCTGCGGGGGACGGACCCTGTTGTTAGCCGGTGACAGAAGGGCCCGGCTTGTCCCTCTGCACCTGAGGCTGTGGGTGGATCCCCTCGTGTGCGTGCGCCAGCTGGGGGAAGCTTCTAGAACCCTGGCACACCACTGCAGGACAGCGCAGGGCATGGTCTGGGGCGGGAGGGAGTCCGGGGTCATGCCCAGCACCCTGGGTGCAGAGGGTGGGGGGCCATCGGGGCAGAGACCCCAGCCCATAGCCTCGCCTCGGGCGCCCATGTGCTGGGCAGCCCAAGTGGGTGCCCACGTCCCCCCATCGGTGACGGGCCTGGGGCACAAAGGAGCTTCAGGACGGGCACCCCTTGCACAGGGCCCATCTCGGGAGCAGGGACACAGGGACAAGGGCACGGGTGGGCTGAGCTGCCCAGGTCAGCCTGGGCTGGCGTGAGGGGTCAAGGCAGAGGGGGTCTGGCCGCTCGTGCTCGGGGCCAGTGCTCGGCTGGGGGCAGGGGCGTCACCAGCTCCCTCCCACTGCACTCGGTGACTGGGCCCGTCAGCCTATGGCACAGCCAGGGGGCCAGCAGGTCTCAGGACACCCTCAGGGAGCCCCGAGCAGGAAGGGGCTGGCCTGGCGTGGCAGGGCTGTCTGGGGGGCCGGCCCCAGGCAGAGCCAGGATGTGGGGACCCAGCAGGGGGTCTCGAGGGCTGAGGGAAAGGCAGGGAGTGGGCGAGGGCAGACACCCTCCCCCCCCACCCACGACTTCAGATACTTCCGACCGGTGCCCCTTCCCCGCGGGCTTGGCCTGGCTGGACCCGCACACGGACCCCGGCAGCAGCAGCACGGGGGGCACAGCCTAGTTTCCCTTGTGCCCCCCAGATGGGGAATGTGCAGTGTGGAGCCGGGTGGGGCCCCGGGCGAGCAGGGGGACGGCTGTGTGGGCCCAGAGAGGCCCCGCGCCCGGGCGCCCGTCCCCTTAGAACATTTCCACCAACGCCGCCCACCCGCGCCAATGGCCCCTTTGTCCACCCGAACATACGGGTTCGCTGTGCTCGAAATAGCCCGGCCGGAGCCGCCCACAGGGGGTGGGTCACGGGAGCAGCAAGTTGGCCGGAGGGACAGGGCTGGGGCAGTCGGGCCCTGGGCATCGGGACATGGGCCTGCCCCAGACAGGGGACACGCAGGACACGGGCCTCGACATGTGGGACATGGGCCTGCCCCGGGCAGGGCGGGATCTGGGGGCCGGTGGGGCTGATGCTCGGGCCAGAGCTCTGAGGTGGCCCTCAGCCCTGGCTGGAGGGGCCCTTCACCCCAGGGTGCCCGGGAGCCTAAGCAAGGCCTGAGCAGGCCGTCCGGGCCACCCGCCCCAGCACGCCCTGCAGAGGCCCTGTCCCACAAGGCCAGTGTCCCGGGCTGCCCGTGACCTCAGCCCCGCTGCCCTGCAAACCCCACCCACGGATGCTGGTGGGTCTCCCTCGCCGAGGGTCTGTGGCGGGAGGCCGGGCGGGTCCCTGAGCCCACCTTGTGTCCGTGTGTCTGTCTGTGCTCACCTCCACGCCCCTTGTCCCTGGGGCTCAGACCCTCATACGTTGTCCCAGGCTCTGTGTGTGTGTCTGTGTGCATCAGTGTGTCTGTGTGTATCTGTGTGTGTCAGCGTGTCTCGGTGTGTCTGTGTGTGTCTGTGTGTCTGTGCACACCCCAGGATTTCCTCCTGCCCTGAGTCCGGGACTCCCTCCTGATGAAGCCCCAGGGGCCACCTGGATGCCGGCAGTGGGCCCAGGCGAGTGCCCCCCGCCCTGTGTGGCCTCCCTGGCCCTGGTCTTACCCTTCTTTGGCAGACAGGGATAGCTGCACACTGGCTCAGACCTGGAGCCCTCAGCCCGGTCAGGCCTGGCCACACTGCCCGTCCCTGACTCCTGTCTGCACACCCTCGGCAGGTGGCGACCATGTGAGCCGGAGTGGGACCCTGGGCACGGCCGTCGAGGCGAGTGGCTGCCTGTCCCAGGCTGGCGGAAGGACAAAGACAGACGCCGGGCTGGGCCCGAGAGTCACCTCATCTCAGCAGAGGGTCAGTGTGGTCCGGGCAGGACAGGGCAGGACGTGCCAGCGCGTGGCAGCCTCAGGCCAGGAAGGGGCCAGGCAGGGCCGCAAGGTTCCCACAGGGTCAAGCTGGACGTGGGGAGCATGGGGAGGCACTGGCTGGTCCACTCGGTCTACTCCCGGACGCCCACAGCCCCGAGGGCCAGCGTGAGTGCTCGGACCTGGGTGGCATCAGGACCCCAGGGCCCAGTGGGGAGAGGCCCAGCGGGGACGGGGTCTTCGCTGAACTTGTGTGCAGGTTGGGGGGGGGGGGTCCCGGAAGGCACCTGCTGTGCCCACGGAGGGCAGGTCCCCATGTGGCCCTGCCCAAATGCGTGTCTCTCCTCTGCACCCGCGTGTCCTCTCCTGCCCTGAGGGAGGCCCCCACTGGGCTGTCAGACTCGAGGCCGTGTGCGGAAGGGGCTTTTCCCGAGGGGCAGCTGCACTGACTGGTGGTCAGTGCCATGCGGCAGCCCTCCTGTGCCCTGAAGGCCGCCACCACCGGTCAGGGCAAGGTCCAGCGGGGGCAGCCCTGTGTGCAGGGTGGCGCTGGGTGGGGCCTGGGACCTGCCTATCTGCAAGGCAGGCAGGTGAGGACGGGCAGGCCCGGCCCAGCCCCTGACTGCGGAGGGTCTCAGCGGCTGCCCCCGACCCAGGCGGGGCTATGCTGGGGGGTCGCCTCTCCCGGACGCTCCCGCTGAGGTTCCTGCCTTCGCCCAGGCAGTGGGCGCCAGCCGGACCCTCGCAGACCTTTGCCCGGGCCAGGGCACGACTGGACACAGTACTTTCTGTCCCCACTGCCCAAGAACAAAGGCCCCGTGTCCAGCCCGGCCGCCGAGAGCCACACACAATGGCGGCTTTCAGGAGCGCGTTGCCAACGCCGAGCGACCCCCACGCAGCCGTGCGGCCGTGCCAGCTGGTGCCAGGCGCTCCGGCCGCGGGCAGACGCACGGCAGCTCTGGGGATCGAGAGCCGGGTCAGGCTGGGCAGAAAGTCAGACAGAAAACTGCGGTTGTACAAGGAGACGCCACCCAGGAGAAACCGGCACCGGGCGCTCCCAAGGCGACCTGCCGTGGGGGGGTCTCACAGCCCGGCGGCTGCACCGGCCCCTCTCAGCACGTCAGGGCAGGGCGGGGGCCAAGCTGGGCCGCTCGTGTGTTTGCTGTTTGGGACGTCACCTCAAGGCTACACCATGGCACTCCATCCCATCTGCCAGAAGGGGGCCGGCAACGCACTGGGGGGCTTCGGGGGGCTAGGGGAGGGGGACACTGGCTCTGTGCTCGAGGGTCACTCCCAGTGGGCTCAGGGAACCCTAGGGGCTCCCGGGGATCTAACCTGGACTGGCCGTGTGCAAAGCAAGAGGCCGCCTCACTGTGCGAAGGCCACCCGCACCCTGATTTTCATAGATACGCCCCCAGAGCCACGAGTGTGAGGGCCACACTGCCCGCCCGTCCACCGCCCCGAGCCGTCCTGCAGAGGCCCTGCTAGTGGCGTCTCCCGATTCTTCCCCCACAGGACCAGGCCGTCCCCCGAGCCAGCGCACGGGGGCAGCTCACCTCAGGCGACTCGGCCAGGCCCCAAAGGTCCCCAAGGGTCCCTGCAAGCCCACGGTGGGCGGGTCCCGCTCCGGAGGGCCGAGGCCCAGGAGAGCTGCACACACTGCGCAGGGGGCGGGCGCGTGCCCAGGGCGGCTGGGTGGCTCCTTGGGGCCAGTGCCCCGGGGCTCACCGGGCACCCCTGCCCCCAGCTCCTCCTGGTGTGGCATGCTCGGGCCGGCCCAGCGCAGCCTCTGCCCCTGCCCCCACCTGGCCATGAGCCGCCTGCCCGCCCTGCGGTGCCTCGAGGTGCCCGTGGCCCCGGGTGCGACCCTGGCTGTGCTGAGCGGGCGTCTCCCCTCAGCCCCACACCTGCAGGGCCGGCTGCTGCCTGGGGAGACCCCCGTGCTCCCGGGAGCACCGCCCCCCGTGGCTCCAGGACCAGCCCGTGGACATGCAGCCCTGCACTGACAAGCCCGGCCCCGGCCCGGGGGCCCCTCCAGCTGGGCCTCCTGGTGCCTGAGGACCCAGGCAGAGACCAGCCCAGTCGCCAGCGGAGGGTGGGCCGGTGGCGTCCCCAGTCAGGCCCTGTCCTTCCACCTCTGTCTCCCAGGGGATGGATGCCAGAGGGCTCGGGGCCGGGGACAGGAGCTGGGCAGGGCTGGGCCAGGCGGCGCCACCCTGGTGGCAGCACCCCAAGGTGCCTGCCCTCGGGATGGAACGGGCAGGGCTCAGAGAACAGTGCTCAAGCTCGGGCACACGCTGAGTGAGGTGTCCCCGGGCACGGGGCTGTCCGCAGGCAGGAGGGCAGGAGGTCACTCAGGCAGCAGCAGGCCACAAAGGCCACAGGGCAAACCCTCCGGAAAGGTCGTAGGACAAAGGTCAGAGATCAAGGGACCAGAGGAGTCGGGTGGCCATAGCCTGAGGACGTCTGCTCCTCGGGAGCATGGCGGGCCTGGGGTGGGGATGGACAGGGCCATGTCGCCGTCGCTGAGTGGACACAGGGCCCGCCCCGGCCACCTACCGAACACGTCGCTGTCTTCTGAGGCATCACGGGCGAGGGCGTGCCTGCTGCTGTCCCCGTCTGCTCGGCTTGCGGCTCCAGCCTGTGGAACAGGACAGTGACCGTGAGTGCCCGCGGGCCTGGCCATGCCACAGGGCCACCCTCAGAAGCAGGAATGGCCACAGTGCCCACGGCCACCCACGGCCACCAGCACATCTCTCTGAGCACTGTGCCCGGAGCATTTGCGTGTTCTGCAGCGTGAACCCCTCCTGGCCACTTCCCTGCATCCTGCGGAGCTGCAGGCAGACACTGGGCTGCGGCCGACCTTTGTCCAGCAGTGGCCTGACGAGGGGCTCCTGCACCCTGACCTGGGACACGGCCGGGCGGAGCCTTCAGTCACTTATTCCAACCCCCCCAGGGCCGCCCTTCCCCTGGAGCCCTCTGACAGCCATCGGGAGCCCTGACTCGGACGCCTGTGGAAGTGGACAGGACGGGTGGCTGGCCGCAGGGACCAGGGGAGCTCGACCTCCCGGGCCGCAGGTTCGCAGGCCCCACCCAGGCCTGGCTGTGGCCGTCACCCCTGACCCCTCGGACACTCGGCGACCCCCACGCTGCCCCAGGCCCTCAGCCCAACCTCCCCGACTCAGGGCAGTGTCCAGTGGCTACAAAAGGGTCCCTACAGCCGTGTCCAGCAGCAGACGCCCCGCAGGGCCCAGCGCTCTCCCCTGGTGCTCCTCTGCCCTGGGCTCTGTGACAAGCTGTGCCGTCTGCGGTGACGTAAACGTCTGCGATGGCACCAACGAGAGCAGAGACGTCCCCGGATGGAACCTTCCAGCCAGAGTCCCCCCGCGCAGAGCTCGGGGATCAGAACATGACCCCGGATACCCAGCTCAGTGGGCGGACACAAGGGATCCCCGCAGCTGGGGCTTCGGGGGGCTGCCAGGGCTCAGGGGCCTGTGGCCTCTCGTCCACAAGAGGGACCGGCCCTGCCAGGCCCACAGCAGGGCCCGTGAGGCCCCTCACGGGAGCAGAGGCCCCAGGGCTCGGCAGCCAGGCACCAGCCTTGAGAACTTGCCAGCTCAGCTTCACCCTCTGCTGGGAGGAGGGAACTGCGGCGAGCTCGCCCTCTGCTGGGAGGAGGAAACTGCAGTGATCTTGTCCTCCGCTGGGAGGAGGGAACTGCAGCGAGCTCGAGCTCGCCCTCTGCTGGGAGGAGGGAACTGCAGCAATCTTGTTCTCTGCTGGGAGGAGGGAACTGCAGCGAGCTCGCCCTCTGCTGGGAGGAGGGAACTGCAGCGAGCTCGCCCTCTCCCTCACGGGAAGGGAGCAGTGGGGCCTGAAGGAGAGTGAGATGGCAGGGAGGGGGCAGGAGACGCTCTGAGGGGCTGCAGCAGGCCGGGTTCCTTCCCCAAACCCACCCAAAAGAAGAAGAATCAGGCTTCGGAGGGGAGAGATGACTTTCGCCTTGGCTGGCGGGCCAGCGGTTGCACCGTCTGTCCCCGCTCTGTGCAACTTCAGCACCCAAGGGTGTGTCTGCTCACAAACTGGGCCAAGGCTTCTGACAACGTTAGGCTGCTGCTGAGCTCAAGACTGCGGACGGGAGGGCAGGCGGCTCCCAGCTGCCCAGCCTGAGTTTGGGACCCGGCTGGCCTGGCCACCTCAGCCGAGGCCGAGAGGGTCCTATCAGAGACAGTGGCCTGGGGCGGGTGGGAGGCCCTGCAGCCTTGTGGAAGGGGTGCGGTCTGGGGCAGCCCTCCATCACCATGGAACTGTGTTTCAATGGTGTCTGCTAATCACACACGTTAGTTTTACAGTGACCCTCAGGCTGAAAACTCGGGGCCCTCCTACAGACAAGGGGTCTGAGGCCTCCAGGAGACACTTGTGCTGGCCCAATGGATCAGAACCAGCACTGCCAGGGGGTTGTACTTTCCTTAAAGCTGGTGCCGGAGATTGGGGATGCGAGCCATCCCCCCGCCCCCCGGCCCCTCCAGAAACACCCCCTGCGGTGTCAGCTCCAGCCGCTGCATGTGCGTGGTCACGCCAGCACCCACCTCCAGGCCGGGCTCGAGGGTCCCTCGACTGTTTCCTGGGGGCTTAGCCTGGCGTGAAGGGGCCTCTCCCCACTACAGCCACCCAGAGCACTTTCCCTCCCGTCAAGAGACCGCCCTCGCCCTTCCCGGAGCAAACGCTCTGCTACTGACCCAAGGAGTTCACTGCAGTCTGAGTGTCACGGACAGTTCTCGGGTGAGAAACAGACTCGCTGCGTGAGTTCAGCCCAACATCGAGAGTACAGTCCACACCCAACACGACTCAGCCCGGCTCAACCCAATCCACAACACAACCTACCACTACACAAACCAACACAACCTAATCCCAGATAAGACACCCAACCTAACACAGTACAACCCAACACAAGAAAACCTCACCACAATACAGCCCAAATCAATACGACTCGACCCACAGCACAACCCAACACAGCACAATACAAAAACCCAACAACGCAAGGTAATCAAGTGTGATTCAATCCACCACAATACAGCCCAACACAATCCAACAGAATCCAGCACAACACAACAGAACCCAACCAAGACAACCCAACGTAACTTAATCCACCACAATACAACCCAACTCAACACAGACCAACCGAACCCAATACAACAACCTAACACAATCCACTTAACTCAATCCACTCCAATATAACCCAAGTCAGCCCAACCCAATACAACATAACACATAAACCAACACAACATATATCAATCACCACACTACAACCCACATATCTATCACAACATAACCCAGTGCAACCCAACCCAACATAACAAACGACATCACACCACAATACGACACAACAGTAAAGAACAGACCCCAACCCAACCTAACACAACCCAATTAACACCACACAATGCTAAGGACTTAGACACAACACAACAGTCAGAGAGCCTGGACGCTTCGCTAAGTATGGGGCAAGAGAATTTGACATACCAGCCAAGGGAAAGGGGTGACACAGAATAACACTGTCCAAGAGACCCCTCCCTCTGAGCACGGGCCAAGGTGCAGGAAGCCAGGCCGGGTCCCCCAGGGATGCAGCCAGTACCCCAGCGGGGAGACAAGCCCCCGTGCCAGGTGTCTGTTCCCGCGAGCAGAACCCCATCCAGGTCCTGGGTGCTGACTCACAACTCAGCAAGCACGGGTAAGGGGGACGCAGGGCTGAGAAGGGACAACCCCCGGCATGTCACGTGGATGCCTCCCGCGGCTGGGCCCCATGTCCAAGAAAGGACTCATGCGCCCGGACCGAGGGCAGCACCAGCCGCGGGCCTCTCATCTGCAGTGCCCAGCTCTGGGGAAGGCTTCTTCCACGGCTCTCGGGAAGGCCACCCCCAGCCCGGAGCCCGTCCTGCCCGCGAGGGGACCTTGCACACCTCCCTGTGAGGCCTCGCCTTCCGGCATGCGCCCAGAGGGCTGAGAGGCTGATGTCCAGTGTCCTGCCTTGCCAGGCATGGTCCCTTGCGTCTCTGGGTGCTCTGGAGTGCGGAGAGGCCTCTGGGAACACACCCCAAAGTTTCTTTTTGGTTTTGTGGCCACACCTGGCAGCGCTCAGGGGACCAGACATGCCAGGGATAGAGCCCACGCCAAGGCCAGGGCCCTCCCGCTGTCTCTCCCCAGCACCCAGAGCTTTCGAGGGGCGACTCCCAGAGTCCCCGGCCCTGAGACAAGCAGGCGTGCTTGAGTGGAGGGGCAGGTGCCTTTATTTGTCCCTGAAAGGCCACAGGTGGGTCCTTCGAGTGTTGTGGAGAAAGACACGTCCCCCCGCCTGACCTCAGGAGTACCCAGGTGCAGAGCCGATGTCCCCCCCTTGGCTGTCCAGCTGTCCAGTCTCGGCTGCAGGAAGGCTCTGAGCCCTGACGAGCGTCAGCCGAGTGAAGATGCAGACTGGGAGGAACCACTGCCTCAGTGGCGCTGGCCCCACCACATACCCCAGGGCCTTCCCTCGTGCCTCCTGGACGTCCACCTGATGCTCCCTCACCAGAGGGTCACCAGCCCGCAGCGCTGGTGTGACGAGGTGTGTGCTGGTGTGTGCTGCTGTGTGCCAGTGCGTGCTGGTGTGACAAGGTGTGTGCTGGTGTGCGCTCATGGCTGGTGTGGCCTGGGGCTACTGTGGGCATGTGTCATGTCTGCTCTGAGGCCACAGGGCACTTGGCAGGGAGAGGGCAATCTGCCCCGTGAGGCGGTGAGAGGCCCCTTGCCCTGGGGAGATGCCCAGGATGCAGCCACCCCAGGAGACCCCCGTGACCCAGCAACCGTCTGTCAGGAAGCCATATGCCTGGGCAGGCCCTGCTCTCTGCGGCTGCAGCCTGAGGCTGTCAGCGACCAGCGGAGGCAGGGTTGGGGGGGAGGTCCACAGAGGGGGCAGGAGGCGGGCAGAGGCGGGAACAGGGGTCTGCACCCCAAACACGGGTCTGTTCCGGAAACTTCTGCTGACCACCCTGGGCAGTCCTGGGACTCCCCCAGGGACATGGCTGAGGGGCAGGAGGTCCTGGCGGTGGCACCGGGAGTCCCTCAGGCTCAGGCACCCATGCTCACAGGAGCCTCTCGGAGCAGCTGGGAGGGCCAGGCTGGCCCAGGGTCCCGGCACCCGGGTGACCCACAGCCACCAACCGCACCTCCAAAGCCACCCATGAGCCGCTGCTCTGCATCCTTGGGGCCAACAGCACCCAACCTCCTGGGCATGGACGGGAGGGGTGAGTGGTCAGGGCAGCCAGGGACACTCACTCCAGTGTCCCTCCCCCCAACACTCCCAGAGAGGGGCAGATCTCTGGGTCCCCCTCACACCTGTCTGTCCCCAGAGACAGGCTGGGCCGGGCACCTTCCCCTCCCCCCAGGGCCTCTGGGATGTGCCTGGGCAGTGCCCAGCTGCCCCCGACCGCGGTGGGCAGGCTGGACACATTCTCCAGTGACTGGAGCTGCAGAGGTGCAGACCCAGGGCTGCATCCGGTGCAGCGAGTGGTCCCTGGCCCTGCCCTGACCCCTTCCCACTGGTGGACACCCACAGGGTCAGCGGAGGTCTGTGCACACACAGGGCATGCCAGCAGTTCGCTAGCACACGAATGAGAAGGACCAGACAGGCTGCGGCTCCGAGACAGGGTCCACTCGCAGATGGCCGGCAGGACACGCCACCTCCCGGGCCCGGGGCTGAGAGCCGGGCAGGCAGGGGTGCAGCCCGAGGCTGGTGCCCCGTGGCCATGCCCTGTCCAGCCTCCCCAGCTGCACGGCCACCCCTTACCCTCCTCGGAGGAGGAGCAGGAACTTCCTCAGGAGGCGCGAAGCCCCTGCCCAGACATCAGACCCCGGGCCACGGTGGCCCCTGAGTGCCTGTCCAGGGCTGGGCTGCGGGGCACCGGGTGGATGGGCTCCAGGCACAGGCTGACCTGGGGGGCACGTGGTGTGGCCAGACCTGGTGGGTGGCACAGAGAGAAGACAGCACGTACGAGAGAGAGAGGGGAGAGAGAGAGAGAGAGAGAGAGAGAGAGAGAGAGAGAGGAGAGGGAGAGAGAGCGAGAGAGGGGTGCGTCTCTCACCCACCCCAGAGAGTGGATGGCTCGCCCCCCTCAGGTGGGCTGGGGGGCGCCCCCAGGAGAGGGGCTCCGGGTGGGGCAGGAAGTTAGGGTGGGGCAGGAGGAGGGTCTGAGGGTCCTCTAGGAGGTGGGCTGCGCTGGAACTCTGGGTCACAGACACCCCTAATCTCTCAAGCTCCATCATTCAAGGCTGCTCTGTCCCCAGAGGCTGACCTGGGCTCCCAAGCACTGGATCCAGTGCACAGACAGAGGGAGAACAGCTCACAGACAGAGGGAGGAGGTCAGCACACAGAGGGAGGAGGCATCTGCTCACACCAGAAGTGTCTCCCAGGTCTGGGTCACAGAGTTCGGTTCTCCACGAGACCCCCACGCCCAGGGTCCCAGGGAGGTCTTGCAGCAGCTGGGCAGGTTTCGGGGCAAGGGTGTGTCACTGGGAACCGGGATGTGGAGGCTGAGGGCTCCAGGGGTGAGGGGTGGGGGACTGGTTCCTTCCAGGCTGGCGTCTGGGGCTACCGCAGTCACAGGATGTGGAGGAGGCGGGTGGTGCCCCGGGGTGGGGGAGGGGATGCCTCCCTGTCACGGCACCGCAGGCAGATGGAGCTTCCCCTCTGCAGCCTGAGAAGAGGAAGCTCTCCCAGAGCAACCGCAGGGACAATGTGGAAGAGGGGGGCATGTGGGAGGGGTGAGGCCACGAATGTTAGGTGAGGCTACGTGTGTTAGGGGAGAGCCACATGTGTTAGGTGAGGACCACGTGTGCTAGGTGAGGCCACGTGTGGTAGGTGGGGCCATGTGTGTTAGGTGAGGGCCACATGTGTTAGGTGAAGATCACGTGTGTTAGGTGAAGGCCATGTGTTAGGTGAAGGTCACATGTGTTAGGTGAGGGCCACGTGTGTTAGACAAGGGCAATATGTGTTAGGTGAGGCCACGTGTGGGAGGCGAGGCCACGTGTGTTAGGTGAGGGCCACATGTGGTAGGTGAAGGCCATATGTGTTAGGTGAAGGCCACGTGTGTTAGGTGAGGGCCACGTGTGCTAGACGAGGCCACGTGTGTTAGGCGAGGGCCACGTGTTAGGTGAGGTCACGTGTGGTAGGTGGGGGGCCATGTGTGTTAGGTGAGGGCCACGTGTGTTAGGTGAGGACCACGTGTGCTAGGTGAGGCCACGTGTGGTAGGTGGGGGGCCATGTGTATTAGGTGAGGGCCACGTGTGTTAGGTGAAGATCATGTGTGTTAGGTGAAGGCCATGTGTTAGGTGAAGGCCACATGTGTTAGGTGAGGGCCACGTGTGTTAGACAAGGGCAATATGTGTTAGGTGAGGCCACGTGTGGGAGGCGAGGCCACGTGTGTTAGGTGAGGGCCACATGTGTTAGGTGAAGGCCATATGTGTTAGGTGAAGGCCACGTGTGTTAGGTGAGGGCCACGTGTGTTAGGCGAGGGCCACGTGTTAGGTGAGGTCACGTGTGGGAGGTAAGGCCACGTGTGTTAGGGGAGAGCCACGTGTGTTAGGTGAGGACCACGTGTGCTAGGTGAGGCCACGTGTGGTAGGTGGGGGGCCATGTGTGTTAGGTGAGGGCCACGTGTGTTAGGTGAAGATCATGTGTGTTAGGTGAAGGCCATGTGTTAGGTGAAGGCCACATGTGTTAGGTGAGGGCCACGTGTGTTAGACAAGGGCAATATGTGTTAGGTGAGGCCACGTGTGTTAGGTGAGGGCCACATGTGGTAGGTGAAGGCCATATGTGTTAGGTGAAGGCCACGTGTGTTAGGTGAGGGCCACGTGTGCTAGACGAGGCCACGTGTGTTAGGCGAGGGCCACGTGTTAGGTGAGGTCACGTGTGGTAGGTGGGGGGCCATGTGTGTTAGGTGAGGGCCACGTGTGTTAGGTGAAGATCATGTGTGTTAGGTGAAGGCCATGTGTTAGGTGAAGGCCATATGTGTTAGGTGAGGGCCACGTGTGTTAGGTGAAGACCACATGTGTTAGGTGAAGGCCATGAGTTAGGTGAAGGCCACATGTGTTAGGTGAGGGCCACGTGTGTTAGACAAGGGCAATATGTGTTAGGTGAGGCCACGTGTGGGAGGCGAGGCCACGTGTGTTAGGTGAGGGCCACATGTGGTAGGTGAAGGCCATATGTGTTAGGTGAAGGCCACGTGTGTTAGGTGAGGGCCACGTGTGCTAGACGAGGCCACGTGTGTTAGGCGAGGGCCACATGTGTTAGGTAAAGGCCATGTGTGTTAGGCGAAGGCCACGTGTGCTAGGTGGGGCCACGTGTGCTAGGTGATGCCACATGTGTCAGGCAAGGGCCACGTGTGTTAAGTGAGGCCACGTGTGTTAGGTGGGACCACGTGTGTCAGGTGGGGCCGTGTGTGGGAGCTGAGGGCCCACGGCCACACGTGAGGGTGGCCGGTGACTTACTTGGCTGCTGGGAGGTGTCGGATGTGCCCCCCTCCAGTGCAGGCGTGTCTGCCCCCAGCTGCGTTGTTCTGAACCGTCAGATCTCAGAGAACAGCGCCTGAGCTGCCCTCCGGCCAGCACGGGGCCACTGCGGGCGCCCACATCTTCAGTGCCGGCATCTTACCTTGCTGCCCTTCTCGAACCTGGGCTCGTGCTTGCCTGCGTGGTTCCCCATCCTGGACGGGGGGTGTGAACCTGAGGGAAAGAGGAGCTGTTAGCTTCCGCGGCCGCCCCAGCTGTCACAAGCGAGCGCAGCCTCGCAAGGGCCACGCACTGTGGGCGGCAGGGAGGGGCGCGGTCTGGGGAGGGCGCCCCCGTTAGAGAGACGCGGGGTGTTCCCCTTTAGAGAGATATGGATTGTCTCCCAGCTAGAGGAACACAGGGTGTCTCCCAGAGAGAGACGCAGGGTGTTCCCCTTTAGGGGACCGCGAGGTGTCTCCCAGCTAGAGGGACGCGGGGTGTCTCGGCGGGGCGTGAGCACAGCACCCCACGTTGCCTGGGTGCCCCAGCAGGCTGGACAGAGCAGTGGACACACGGGAGGGCCAAGCAGGGCTGTCCACATAGTGGTCATCACCGTCAGCTGTTCACGCGGACACGTGCCCCGGGGGCCTCTCATGTCCCCATGGGCCACCCCACCCCTGCTTCCTACTGCCCACCCGCCCCACCGCAACACTCTGGGGGGGGAGGACGCGTAGGACAGGGCAGCGCAGGAGGGGATCGAGGGCCCCGCGGGCTGGACAGGAGAGGCCTTGGTGCAGAACACAGCCCCCCCAGCCAGGGGTGCATCTCTCACCCACCCAGAGAGCGGACGACTCACCCCCTTCGGGTGGGCTGGGGGGCGCCCCCAGGAGAGGGCCCCAGACCTGGGGCCAGGAGCCAGCGGGGCCCCAGGAGCTGGCCCTCCCTGGGGACACTCGGAGCCATGAAAACAAACGCACGTCACACGTCGCAGCAGAGGCTGGACCGGCTGGGGGTGGGGTGCCCAGGGGATGGGGTGCTCACGGCCCTCGGTGGAGGCTGGCCCAGAGCGCGTGTCGGAACCGTGACTCAGGCCCAGGCAAGACCCTGCAGGCATGCTGGTCTGAGCGGCAGAAGGGGACCCTGCCCGGCCAGGGCGGGCACAGACGCCTCCGGAATCTGCCTGGGTTCCCGGCCACCGGGAGGGCCGTGCAGCCGGGCTGGAGCTGGGCTTCCCAGGACAGGCCTGTCTGATGGAGGAGGCTTCCGGGGTGAGGCGCCGAGCCCGTGACAAGAGGCGCCTGTGGGGGCACCCGGGGACCAGGCAGGCCTGAGCCTGAGCTCAGAGGCCCGAGGCCCTGCCCACTCCCGGCCGTGAGGCCCGGGGACCCACATTCCTCTGGGCCCCGTCACCGGCAGCAGCAGGTGGCACCTGTCTGACTGGCCCGGCCCGAGGCACTTCCGGGTCCACGCCTGCATCTCTGCTCCCTCGGAGGTGCTCTGGCTGTGGCCCACGGGGCATGGGGGCTCAGGTGCCCTCGCCCCGGGTACTGTCCTGCGGCCTGTCCCCCACCTCCAGGGAGAAGCTGACTCAGGCAGGAGGGCCCAGGCTGCTGCCCCGCCCTCCCAGTGTCTACATCCAGAACCATCCAGAACCTTCCAGGTCCCGGCCAGTGTCTGCGGGCTGAGTTCCCTGCTTACTCTCAGCCTCCAGCACGGCCCTGGAGGGGCACCTCGGGGTGCAGAGCCCAGCGCCCGGGAGGGACCCTCCCCACAGATACGCACACATCTACTCCCCCACATGCACGCACACAGAACGCACACGCGCAGACACGCTTGCCTGCCTGTGTGCACACCGAGCGCACGTGTGCAGCACCCACCCTCCCGGCCTCCGCCCCTCCCGGCTCGGGCAGCAGTGCAGCTTCTGGCCCCCAGCAGCGCCCCGGGGAGCGAGCCGTTATGGGACCATGACATGCCCGCGGGAAGCCTGCCTGGCTGGTGGCCTGGGAACAGGGCTGAGGGGCAGTGCCAGCACGCGTGACCCAGGCGCTCGGAACACCAGAGAAGTTCTCAGAGGCAGGAGCAGCGCTGGGGGTGTGCGTGTGAATGTGTGAGTGTGTGTGTGTGTGCGAGTGCGAGTGTGAGTGTGTGTATGTGTGTAGGAGTGTGTGTGTGTGAACGTGTGACTGTGTGGGTGTGTGTGGGCTTCTCTCTGCCCCCTCCCTCCGTGCCCCCTCCCGGTGCCCTGCCCTGTCCCGTGACCACTCTGATAGTGATCTCTGTCCCCTCCACTGGCCTGGAAGAATGTGGTTTGGGGACATCACCTGGCGGGTTTCAGTGGACATTCCTGAGGCCTGATGTCTCACCTCCGTGCCCAGCTGACTCAGGCCAAGGTCATGGCCCGGGTCACAGGGAACCATCCTGACTCCTGCCCCTCCTCCGCCCCCACCTGGGACCCCCGAGCTCCACCCAGCTCTGGCGCTGCTCCCTGCAGTTTCCTGGCACCCCCAGCCACACCCCTCCCTCTTCCCCTCACCCTGTTTCTGCCCCCCCTCCCCTCACCCTGTTTCTGCCCCCCCCCCCACCCCCGGCTTGGCCTGTGGCTGCAGTTAATCAATTAATCCCTAATAAAGGACGATATGGCAGTTGGCTTTATGGTCCCTTTTTGATCTTAGATTAGACCTTGGTGAACTGAATGTCAGTTAGTGGAAATTCAAGGATCTCAACTACAAACGCGGGAACCGCCTTCTAGGAACACCCACCCACCATGGTCTTCAGTGGCCTCCGTGTCCCATCCTTCCTGGCCAGCGGCAGTGGTGAGCATGGGTGCGGCCTTGCTGGCTCTGAAGATGCCCAGCCTGCGTTCCCGCCCCCCCGTCACGCCCACCTGTGGGCAGGACCTCTTAGAGGTGCCCCTTCTCAGCAGGATACTAAGGATTACTGCATCATTAAATGAGCCCTGGAGAGACATCGTCTGAAAATAACACGGCCAGTCAACCTGCCCTTCAAGCCATCTCACTTATCTTAAGTAGTGGCCCCCTCTCTGGCCTGCCTCCCTCTCTTCAGAAACAAATATCGCTGAGCACCCCACCCTGGAAATCTTCCTTTTACAAGTAAGCAGGGACCACCCCCAATATATCCAAGGCTGCTGCCCCCCAGCAGTGCCCACACCCTCTGGGCAGCGGACAGCGGTGCCCCCACCTGGCAAACATGATTCAGCGGCAAGGGCCACCATCTCCCCTCCGGCCCTCGGGGCAGTGGGAGCGCCTGGGCGTGCAGAATCAGCCGCCTCTGATTTCTACATGGGCATGCGCACGGATAAGCATGTTATTGCATGCATTGTGCATGGATAAACATGTTGTTTGCATGCATGTGTGTATGGATAAGCATGTTATATGCATGCATATGTGTGTGGGCAAGCGTGTCATGTGCAGGCATATATGCATGGATAGGTGTGAACTCTGCATGCGTGTGTGTGTGTGTGTGTGTGTGTGGACATGCACGTCCTACTATGAAGGCTATCCTGGCATGTAGGAGTCTAAGGCCCATGTTACCAGTTCACTAAGCGCTGTGATACTCTATTCATTAGAGACCTACTCTCCAGTCGTCATTGTTACTTTGTATTCATTTGCAACTTGTTTTGCAACTTGTTTTCTGTTGCTCGCTGTTACTTTGAGTTTTGTCTATGTTGCTACTTGAAATGCGTAATTGACTTGAACTGCTGGGATTCAGTCACGTGTATTTCCCTCTGTGCTAAGTATCGAGATGCGTGGGCTTGGCTGAGCAGCTCAGCGGAACTCTGCAGCATGAAACACACCAACACACAGGGAAGGTCTGTCCGGGCAGCAGTCTCTGCTCTGCTCATTAAGCCGGGAAAGAGAGAGTCAAACAGCGAGAGCTGGAGAGCAGAGAGAAAATTAAGCCAGAGAGCAAACAGCCGAGAGCAGAAACCAAGGAAACCGAGAGCAGGAAGAAGAGGGGAAAATCAATGAAACAGAAAAGGAAATCTTTACAAAAATCGGCAACATCGATAATCCTCTGGCCCAGTGACAAGTGCGGCGAGGTGACCGCCCACCCGGCAACGGCCCACGCCTCCCTATCCCCGGCTGAGAGATCCCACCCCCGAGGAGATCCAGGACCTCGGTGATCCTTTCCCGCAATAAAACGGAACTTGGGATTGAAAATTTCTTACCCCCCCAAAAAAACAAACAAACGCCCACAGGTCCTCTATGCAAAGGCTTGGGGGCACCAACGGCCCACCCCCTTCCAGAGACGGAGCATCGGGGAGCACTTCGGCTCCTGTTCGGAGGCCAGCGTTGCCCGGATGGCCGGCCGGCCCGACAGAAGCATTTCAAGTGCCGTTTCGCATGAACTTAGAAGCAAAATTGCCAAATGAACTCTTAGTAAAGTGAATCCAGCCACGCAGAGAAACGTTTGCACGTACAGTGACTTCATCCCAGATCCGCGAAGGGAAAGCCCATCCCTAGGATTCATCAGAAGGACAAGTCGATACGCACAAAGGCACCTGCGTCCTATTTTTTCTTTTCTTTCTTTCTTTTTGGGTCACATCTAGTGATGGTCAGGGCTGGCTGACTCCTGGCCCTGAACTCAGGAATTACTCCTCCCGGTGCTGGGGGACCCTACGGGATGCTGGGGATCGAACCTGGGTCGGCCACGTGCAAGGCAAACGCCCTCCCCGCTGTGCTATCGCTCCGCCCCCCCGCCCAAGCATCTTCAAGCCTGAAACAACATCTGACAAGATGGTCCAAATGAGCATCTCCTGAGAAGGCCGCAGCAGGTGGGAAAGGCCTCCCCCAGGGCCCAGCCACACGGCGCCCAGGCTGAGCGGAAGCGGGGACACACAATCCCAGCTCAGCACCCTGTGACCGTCCCTGAGCAGGGAGGCAGGCCAGGGTGTGGGACAGAGCCTGGTGGGAGACAGGCACCCGCGCTCTGCAGACAGGCGGCCGGCGCGGAGCACAGGAGGGGGCAGAACCTCCCAGGATGGAGGCAGGGGATGGGCAGAGCCTCCCTGGAAGAGGCTGCAGGAACCAGGCAGCCCACGGATTTCCCCTCGTACCCGCCCACAGACCTGGCGGCAGTGAAAGGGGCCCCAAGTGCGCAGAGCCCTGGGACATGCCCCGGGACCCAGCCCCAGATCTGCTGACAGTGACAAACCCGCGTTACTGAAGGGAAAGTGCCTCTGCAGAGGAGCTGACCCGGAAGCAGGGAAGACCCAAAGGCAACTGTCCCGGCGCCCCCAGAGGCCTGGGAAAGGGAAACGAGATGGTGAGAGTTCTGTGGAATGGGCAGACCTGAGCAGGCTCCTCTCTTTTTTTTTTTGCTTGTTGGGTCACACCCGGCGATGCTCAGGGGTTACTCCTGGCTCATGCACTCAGGAATTGCTCCTGGCGGTGCTCGGGGGACCATATGGGGTGCTGGGATGTTGGCTGCGTCAAGGCAAACGCCCTACCCGCTGTGCTGCCGCTCCAGCCCCATGAGCAGGCTCCTCTTTAGGTGACTGTGGGACACAGGGGACTGCAGGGTGTATGTGGGCATGGAGCACTGGAAAGGGAGCACTGGGAAGGGAGCACTGGCATGTGGCACTTGGGAACACTGGGGAGGGAGCACTGGGAAGGGAGCTGCATGCCTACCAGCTGTTCAGCCAAGGGTGGAGGGGAACTGTTTCTGCTGCTGAGGTCACACGGGGCTCGGAGGAGGACAAGCGTCTCGACTGCCAGCACAGGCCAGACACAGAGACATGCAAACGCAGAGGGGACTGAGGCCAAGGTGAGTCCATGGGGGACGGTCCTCGCCGCAGTCAAGGGCCGGACCTGTGGGCAGGGCAACAGCAAAGCCGCACCCTGCTCCCCGCCCCTGTGCCGCTGCACGGAGCCACGAGCGAAGAGAGCATGCGGAGGCCGGGCCCACCACGGTGACAGCCCCCCACGGCCCAGGAGAGACACAGGGTCACCGGGGCACGTGCAGGAGCCCCAGGGACGGCACCAGAGGTGGGAGCAGCCGGAACTTCAACTGACACTGAGACACAAGCCCGCTCCAGGGGCGAAGGCCTGGCCCTGGGTCTGGAGACCCCGCACACACAGGGTCAGTCACTGTGGGGGCGCTACTCTCGCAACAGCCAACACACACCCGAGTGCCACCCACACCGCTGCAGCAGGAAGTGCACAAGAGCCAGACACACACTGCTCGCGTGATAGATACCACCACAACAGCCAAACACACAGCGCCACAGCACACGGCACCACAACAGGTGGAGGGCAGTGTCACACTGGAACACAGTGCACAATACCACACAGCCTGAGCTCACATGCCACGGTGCACGCAGCCAGAGGGGGGGCCTGTCCCGGCAGGGAGGGGAGGGCGCAGACGCAGGAGAATCCTGCACACCGGCCACACTCGAGCCCGGGCGGGCACCTACCCCCGGAAGTGAGAGAGTCTGCACAGTCCAGCAGTGGGTGCCGGCACCTTCCGAGCAGGGCAAGGGCAGCCTGCAAGAGCGGGAGGCTGCCGGGCGGGAAAGGCGGAGCCGCACTAAGCCCGGGAGGGGCCTGCCTGCCGGGAGGGGCCGCTCAGCTCGGCGCGAGCCCGTCTGCTCACAGCGGTTGAAGTGACGCAAGGCAGCAAAGGGGAACAGAGATGTGGCAAGTCCCCGGGAAGTGGGCTGTGGGCAAGGCTGCAGGGGCCAGGACGGGCAGGAGGGCTGTGCCCACACCCACCCGGCGGGCAGGCTTTGCAGGTACACATGGAAGACACGGGCCACACACGAGCAGCGCTCCACTCACTGCATGGGCACACGCCACGCACACGCATGCACACGCTCGCACACGCTCGCACGGCCGCCATCTCGGGGCGGCTGATGAGGCGCCCCGTCTTTCCTGGCTCTGCCAGGAGCTCCCGGGTGCCCGGCTGCAACGGCCACTTCCTGTATCTCTGGCCCTCGAAACAGTCCACACGCGACCCAGCGTCCCTCCTCCGGGCTGTCCCGGCCATTCCCTGCCCTGGGCTTCAGAGGCTTTTCTCTCCCACCTGCTGTGACGCCCCAGGGCTCTTGGCCCTGCCCGTCTGCAGGCACGGGTCTCCTGGACGGCTGCCACGGCGCCACGTGACCTCCTGTGCCAGCACCTCCCGGCGGTGTATGGCCCCTGCCACTGGCACCGGTGCCCGTGCCGCCCCAGGGCCTGGGCAAGCTCTCGGCTCAGGCAGGCCCCCTGGCTGGGTAGACAGATGGACAGGTGCCCAGGCAGAGGTGGTCCAGCGACCTGGAACCCACGGGGGAGGTGACTGGCACCCACATGCCAGCCCACCGGTGGGCACGGAGCTCTGATGGGCCGTGGGGGCTTCCCTCGGGGCCGCCTGGTGGTGCCTCAGTTCCCTGAGAGCAGACGGAGGGGCCAGAGACAACGGACAGCGGGTTATTCCCTGAGCTTCGGGAAGAGCAGGAAGCGCTGTGGCCGGTACCCCCTCTGGGACGGGGACACGGAGGCGGGGGCTTCCCAGCCCTGGCTCTGACCACAGATGTCACCCCAGCCGCTCCCCAAGCATCCACCCGGCCACAGGGCGAGTTCTGGGGACTTTCAAAGAGGCTGTGCCCAGAGCAGCCGCTGCCCCAGGGAGTTATCTGGCCCCGGCAGGCAGGCGGTGGGGGGTTCCGCCCCTGGCCAGTCTCCCTCCGCGTTTGCACAGTGGCCGGCGGCTCCCTGCTGCCTGCCAGAAGCTGCGCGTGCAGCTCACCAGGGTCCCCGGTCCCGTGTCCCAAACCCCAGCACCCCGGCCGGGACAGACGCGGAGCAGGTGTGACGGGTCCTGTCGGTTCCCCTCGTCAAACTGGAAAGCAGCCGGCGACCGTCCCTGCCCGGCCGAGCCCAGACTTGCCCCTCGGTCCCCCGAGAGGCGGGACACGGCCAGCAGTGACCCCTAGCCCTGGCCACAGCCCCCGGGGGCGCCTGCGGTGCCGGTGAGTGGGGGAGGGGCGCAGAGGCGTCCAGGTGGGCCGGGGCACCGCAGGGGCCGGGGCGCGCAGGGCGGAAGCGGCGCGGCGCGGCGGTCCCGCCCCAGCGGCCCGGGGAGCGGCTCCTGGGGGAGGGGACGCGCCCCCCGCCGGGACCCCGGCCCCCGCCCCCACCGCGCGGCGCCTCGGCTTCCGGGCTTGTCCCCACCCGCGTCTCCACCGCGTCTCCACCCGCGCGGCCCGACCCCGGGCGCGCCCCCCGCACCCACCTGGCGGCTCCGTGCTTGGCGCGCGCGGGCGCGGGCGCGGCGGGCCTGGCAGCTCGGGGCACCCGCCTCCCGCCTCCCGCTTCCTGCCGCAGGTGAACACGCCCGCGCCCGCCCACCTGGCCCGCCCCGCCGCCCGGCCCGGCCCGGCCCGGCCCGGCCCAGCTGGCCCGGCCCAGCGCGGTGGGGCGCGCCGCCCGCCCGCCCGCCGGGGGCTGCGGGAACCCCCGCGCCTGGCAGACCCTCGCGGGCGCCACTCAGCAGGGGGGGGCCTGGGCAGAGCCCGAGTGAGGGGCCACTGCTTGCAGGGACACCTGAGACCCGCTGGCCACGCTCCTGACGAGGGTGAGACCCCCCAGTGACGCCCTCCGGCTCTCCCTGACTGCCAGAAAGGTGCCCCGTGTGTGTGCGCGCGCGCGCGTGTGTGTGGAGGGGCGACCCCAGGCCCCGTGCCCAGGACGAAGACAGAGGGACAGAGGGTCCAGCTGCCTTGTCAGTCGCTCAGGGCACCCCTACCTGCCTGGGAACGTGGGTCAGACAGAAGTGCGGCTGGGGTCCCCAGAGTGGGGGCGGGTTGCGGTGCTGGGGGGATGCAGGACCCGCCCCTTCCCCACTGTGGGGGGGGGCAAGCCCTGGGGTCATGGTGCTGGGGTCGGGGGAGGAGAGGGGGTCTGGGGAGCCGGGGCTGCTCCTGCCCCCCCCAACAGGAAGAGGCTTGGGGTGGAGGCCGGAAGCCCGCAGGCCGTCTCCCACCAGGGCTCCCCATCACAGACCCGTCCTGCGCAGTGAAGTGGTACCTGTGATGGGGTCAGCAGTCTCTTGGTGCCCAGAGTGGACTGAGGCCCAGGACGCACAGAGCGAGTGGACACGGGCCCAGAGTTGGCCCCGGCTGCAGAGGCAGCCCAGCCCCGGAGCACAGCTTCCTCTTTCGGTTTTTGTTGTGGCTGTTTTCGGGGGTTCGTGCAGGCGGCCCCAAGGGCCTTTTGGCTTTTCTCCCGGGACGGACTTTCTCCAGGGACGGACAGGCATCACGCAAGCCGGGCTCTGAGCTGTCTCCTCCTGGGGCAGCTGCCTTCAATTCGTTTACTTTTGGTTTGGGGGACACAGCGGTGCTCAGGGTTTATCCCTGGCTCTGTGCTCAGGGTCACTCCTGGGGGGGGCTCAGGGGATCAAACCCGGGCCAGCTGCATGCAGGTAGGTCAGTGCCCTCCCCGCAGGGCTATCGCTCTGGCCCACTGAGCACCTATTTTATTTTATTTGCTTTTTGGGTCACACCCAGCGATGCTCAGGGGTTATCCTGGCTCTGCACTCAGGAATCTCTCCTTGTGCTCGGGGGTCCCTATGGGATTACAGGGATCGAACTGGGTCAGCCGTGTGCAAGGTAGACGCCCCCCCCCCCACTTTGCTAACGCCCCAGCCCCGACCTGAGCTCCTATTTTAAACGTGTGGAAAAATGTGAGACTTGCAGACCACAGCCAACTGCACACACACACACACGCACACACACACACACTCACTACACGCGTACATACACACCTGCATGTACACATGCACACAAACCCGTGTGTGCATGGGCATCCAAGACAACGCATACACATGCACGCATGCGTGTGCACGCACACGTCTATGCAGAGAGCATGAACACACAGACACACATCCACACAGAGGCGTGTACATAATTGTACGCATGCACACACATGTACACACACATGCATGCATACAGACACACACACAGCACTTGCTGCTGTCACCTGCGGACAGGCCGGGCTGCGTGGGGAAGACTGGCGCGGGCTCCTGCCACCTGCCTCCTGCTCTGTGGCCTGAGACTGCTGTGCCCAGAGGCACTGGCCCAGACTCCTCTCAAGCCACAGTGCCAGCGTGGGCCGCGGGTGCTCCAGTCTGGTGTGTGAGTTCACAAATAAAATGCAGGGGGTGGAGGAGGCTGCTGTGACTTGGTGCATTCGGTGGCCCAGAGTGGCCTCCACACCTCCCCAGGCCTCCCCAGCAGAGAGACAGAGAGACGGGACCACGCCTGATGGCGGAAATGGCCCGTTCAATGCAGAGCTTCCAGCAGACTTATAGAACACCTGAGGGGCTCGAGTAAGGACACGAGTGATTGGTCATTGACATAGATAAACAGAGGAAGTTCTCTTGGGGAGATCAACTCAAGAAGACACTCTGTCTCTCGGGGACATCCACCTTGCTCTTATCTTTCTCTCTACTTGTATAAGTTATCAATACCTGCAGTTGTTTGGATAAACACAGTAAGAGGCAAACATCCCGACACTCAGTTCTCTGGGCTCTGAGAGCAAGCAGGGCTTTTACTGTAAGTCCCAGACTAAGTCCTCAGACCGGTTCAGCCTGTCCTTTCCCGTGGGGGTCCTGTCTCTAAAGTCTTAACAGCTTGCCCCAAGTCCATGCATTTATGCTTTCTGGAATGTCCCATTTTGATGCCGGGTAGCTTTGCCACTCGCCCCGGGTCCATCCCAGTCCCACGGCGGGACCTCCCTTTTGGGGTGTTAGGAACTGCAGCCACTGAGGCCTGAGTCAAGTAATTAGGACCAAGTAATTATGCCCAGGAGCAGATAGAGTTCAGCCAGTCAACTCCCAAGTAGAAGGAGCATAGCCCTCATGGTCTTTCTGTGTTCAGCCAAAGAACACTGCTCTCTAGTAAAATATAGAAGGGCTGTAGGGGAGATAGAGAAGCAGGTACAACCAGACAGCACTTCGAATACTGCCTGCACTGTCCTCCCGTTGTTCATCGCTTTGCTCGAGCGGGCCCAAGTAACATCTCCATTCTGAGACTTGTTGTTACTGTGTCTGGCATATCGAATATGTCACGGGGAGCTTGCCAGGCTCTGCCGTGCGGGCGAGATACTCTCGGTAGCTTGCCGGGCTCTTCGAGAGGGGCGGAGGAATTGAACCCGGCTCGGCCAGGCTGGCTGCACGCAAGGCAGACGCCCTGCCACCGTGCTATCGCTCCAGCCCCACTTCAAATACAAAGCAGTACAAATACAAGTTCAGAATTACCAGAAGGCTTTGGCTTATAAGTAATCAAGACTGACTAGGGAAACCGAAACAACGAGAGGTAAAATACAAGGGAAAGGTTAAAGATAAACTTCAACTAAATTAGGGGTGCTTGCAAGGGCACGACAAGCTTCTCCAGGAGGAGGAAAGGCGGCAATTCACCGATGAAGCCTAGAGCAGTTGGGGTCACTGTCCGGCAGTGCTGCATGGCTCTGGGTCTCGGACGCTGGCCGTAGCTGCAGGAACTCCGAGTGTCAGCAGGGAGACGAGGCCTGTCTGGGGCTCCACCTGACTCTCGCCCTCCCGGGGAGCCTCCCATGCCGCTCTGTCCAGCTCCGGCGTCCAGCTTTGTTTCGGTCGGGCCTTTGGAGTCACTGCGTCATCGGCAGCAGGCAGGCACTGAGGGCCCACAAGTAGCATCTGGACCACAGGGCTCCAGCCGGACACTCTGGACAGATCCGTGCGGATCTCTTGCTGCCTCTGTCCGGGTGAGCTGAGCAGCTCAGGGTGCAGTGGGCAGGGCGGGCACCCCGGAGGCCATCCTGACCAACGGTGACCTCGTCAGGGTGGGACTCACAGTCTCCGAAGATCTGCCCAGTGGGCCCCGTCAGCGCTGATTGGCTTGGACACGGCTGGCGCCCACCCTTCCAGGAGACTCGGCTGGTGTGGGCAGGACCCTGGAGTAAGTGACCCCAGGCCCTCACACTCCTTCCCAACCAGCTGGCCCGCACCCCCGCCCCCCCCAGTCCTCAAGATCCCAGCACTGCGATGTGATTTTCCTTTACTCCCAGTGAACTTTAAGATAATAATCGCCTTCAGCAAGACGTTTCCCTGCTTTTAAAGATCAGCCTTGACAGAGCTGAGCCGTAAAGTGCCTCCCGGCCCCGGAGGCGGCTGCTGTGCTGGCACCTGATGGGCCTTTTGTGCTAATGCGGCCTCAGAACTTCTTTAAAACCCCAAATCATCCTCTCCCAGAGAGCGGCAGCCGGTTCCTGCTGATTGCTATTGTTTTTTTTTCTTTTTTGCATCACACCTGGCAATGCTCAGGGATGACTCCTGGCTCTGCACTCAGGAATCACTCCTGGCGGTGCTCGGGGGACCATATGGGATGCTGGGGATCGAACCCGGTTGGCCACCTGCAAGGCAAACGCCCTACACTGTACTATTGCTCCAGCCCCTGATTATTTTTCAGAAAAGCAAAATCTCGAATGCTGTTCTCTAAACCTGCGTCCTTACCTGGGTGTGTGTGGGAACGCTTGGGCTGCGTGCACTGCCTGGCCACCCAGCATAGCATGGCAGAGCACAGAACAGATTCAGGAGCATCTGCAGTGCTGTCCTCACTGTGTAGACCTGCAGGCGAAGCCGAGCCGGGCGGGGCCTGCGGGTGGGGCAGGCAGACTCTGCTGTGTGTCCATCCAGCACGGTCTATGGGCTCAGGGCGCTGTGGCCAGTGTATGTGTGTGTGTGTGGGGGGGGGACAGCTCTTCCACGGGAAGTGTGGGCGCACCAGGGGCTGCCATGCCACAGGAGAGGGGTCTGGAGCCGTGAGCTCAAGGAGGCCAGCTGGAGGCTGCCGCCTCGTTCCGACCCGCCTGCTGCTGGAGTTCTGGGGAAGGAAACCAGACAGTCGGTCTGTGCCTGTGCCCCCCACAGCTTAAGTCAAAGGGCAGGGCAGGGCTCTGGGCTAAGATCAGAAACGCAGGCCCAGGCTGTAGTTTGCCACAACCTGGTGCCAGACCCCTGAGCCGCCCTGGGAACCTGGAGGGCCCCGGACACTGTCACCTGCAGGCTGGTCTCGATCCACGTCCCGCCCTCGCTGCCTGATACCCCAGCTGTCAGCTGACCAAGGAGAACGCAGGTGGTGGGCTGCCCTGGACCCAGGGCCGGGTCCCCCCTCTCTGGTGTACTTGGGGTGCCAGGTGGGACCAGCTCATCCGTCTGTGGGAGAGGCCACGAGGGAAGGGCAGCCCATGCCCAACTGGACCCTCCGTGCCTTCCGTCAATTCCAGCGTGTCCGGCTGTTTCCACACTGTCCTCAGGCACCTCAGAAAAGCCGACTTGCGTTGTGCTGATTTGCACGACTGCAACGCCTGTGGCCACCAAGTTCAGGGAGTCGGTGAGAAGCACCCAGGTTAGTGATGCGGCCCCCGCAATCCTGCCATCGGGCTGGGCCCACTCGGGAATTTTGATTCTGCTCTGGTGTGCGTATTTCTATTTTCTTCTCTGTCACGTCCGAGACAGGAGGGCTAAGGCTCTTAATTTTTTGGTCGCATGTTGCAAACACGCCATAAATATTCATGGAGCACAGCATTGGAATGTATTTGAGCCGCATGTTGGTGATTTAGTATTTGTAAGGAATCATTCACACTATAAGAAATCATGGCACTATAAATCAGGAAGATATACAAAAACATCATGGAAAGTTGGAATCGCACAAAAAAGTCACATCGTAAAACGTTTCTGGATCTTTGGGTGTTGTTGGGAAACACGCGCTTAGGGTTAGTGGCGATGCTTTTGTTCTTTTTGGGTCTCGCCAGATCATTATGAGGAAGGAACCGGAAGACATTTCCATAGCAGTTAGCTTTATTGCCAATTGGAAGCCTCATCAATATGGGGATTTGATCTTTGTTCCCTCCGATGGTCTGGATGGCAGGAGACTGAGGCGGGTGAGCAGGGCGGGTGGGTGCCAAAGCCACAAACGCCTGCAGGCTGAGTCGCAGGCGGCAGTGCCAAGGGGAGTTGGGACCCCTTAGGGGCGCCTTGGTCGCCGGGAGCCCTGGCAGTCCCTGCTGGAAGGTCACACGCAGAGGCCGCCAGGCCCCTTCCGGGCTCTCCCTGGGCACGCTCTGTGCCCCGTACAGGTGCTCAGCGTGTTGGTACCACCGGCACTCAGCTTCGTCCTGGTGCTTCGGAGCGACTCAGAGGAGACACCCCGTGTCCGAGCTCCTCTTGAGGCCCCGTGGGGTGTCTCTGGCGACAGCTGGGAAAGCTTCTGCATCCCCGGAGCGTGTGAAGAGCAGACTTCGGACCCGGAGTTGTCGCAGAGAGGGGGACAGGGTCCCCAGCTCAGTGTCCCCGGGGGGTGGGTGGAGGGGCACCACTAGAGCCAGGGTCCTGGCAGGCATGTGGGCACTGGGCGGGAGGAATCCTGCCCCCAGGCATGGGCCTTCCAAGGATCCAGCCTCTGCCCACGGCAGCTGCCACAGTGATTTACACTTGGGGGCTGTGGCTTCCCACGTGCCGTGGGCTCAGGAGAGTGGGAGGGGCCGCGACTCACTGTGACGTGGGTGCAGGGCGGGGTGACGGGCAGCCCCAGGGACCTGCCACAGTGCCGTCCTAGCTGGGGTCCCCTCACACTGCGGACACTCAGGCCTCACCGTCAGCCGTCCCAGAGGCCCTGACCTGACGTCCAGCGGGGGCGCGGTCCCATCTCGGGGTCAGTGCCCTGCCCTGGGGCCTGGCTCTCACCCTCTGTCGCAGAGGTTCCCGGGGCAGTTTCGCAGGTACTGCCTGAGGGTCAGGCGTGTTTGCTCCAGAGAGTCGCGAGGCTGCGCGCCCACTCAGGGTGGGCAGGGCGGGGCTCCAGGAGGCTGGCCAGGGGTGTTCCCTGCCCAGGTCCTGCAGGGAGGACCCCTTGCTCAGACACCGGCAGGGTCGGGCTGTGCCGAGTCTGGCCGGGCCTCTGCCCCCGCGTCTGACCTTCCCTCTGGGCGGCACCTGGAGTTTTGAGCGGGGGGGGGGCAGGAAGCCCCCTTCCAGAGGCCACCGTCTCCCCGAACACGGGGCTGCTTGGCCTTACACGTTCCCGGGGCCGCTGGGCCGGGGCCGGCCAAAGGCCCCGTAGCCGTCCGCCCGCACCTCCATCTCCCGAGGCCTGGGCTGGGCTGGGCAGTCCCAGGCTGCCAGGGGCCTGTGGTGGCCAACGCCGGGCGGGCAGCAGCCCCAGAAGCCACTTTCAGCCCTGCAGGGTCGGTGGGAGGACAGGGCACGGGTGCGAGTACAGCTGCGCCTCTCCCCTGCCCTCTCTGCTCTCGAGTGCGGCCCTGGGCACCTGGGCCTGTCTGTCCCCCGGGCACCTGAGCCTTCTTCCCGCCCCCCGCTGTGTGGCGTGCCAGGTCGCCGGGTCTATTTTTACCTCCAGGAGACGCTGTCCCCCGGCACCTTCTCTCTCGCCCTCGGCCGCCTCCGCGGTGTTGCTTTTAGCAGGTCAAGGTGGTGACAGGCGCTGCACTGAGCAGGGTTGGCGGGAGGAGTCGGGGCCTCTTGCCTTGGGGGCCAGGGAGGTGCAGTGAGCACAGCCCCTCAGGGACAGGGACCCACTGGAGGGTGACTGTTTGGGTCCATGGAGCTGTGGTTGGGATCTGAGGTGACTGGCTGGGATCTGAGATGACCAGCTGGGATCTGTGGTGACCGTGGCTGGGATCTGGGGTGACTGGCTGGGATCTGAGGTGACCAGTTGGGATCTGTGGTGACCGTGGCTGGGATCTGAGGCAATCGGTTGGGATCTGTCGTGACTGTGGCTGGGATCTGAGGTGACTGGCTGGCATCTGAGGTGACTGACCAGGGTCTGAGGTGACCAGTTGGGATCTGTGGTGACTGTGGCTGGGATCTGAGGTAATAGGTTGGGATCTGTTGTGACTGTGGCTGGGATGTGAGGTGACTGACTGGGATCTAAGGTGACTGACCAGGGTCTGAGGTGACCAGCTGGGATCTGAGGTGACTGGTTGGGATCTGAGGTGACTGTGCTGGAATCTGAGGTGACTGGCTGGGATCTGGGATTGGGATCTGTGGTGACGATGGCTGAATGTTAGTCTCCCCTAGTTGATCATTTCAGCTGTCATAGGGCTATGAAAGCAAACATGGTTTACATGCAAAAGCCATTTGGAAAGCAGTCTTAAAGGTTTTTTTTTATATTCTAAGGAAAAATATGAGAAAATGCACATCCTGCATTAAATTTTCAAATAAAAAAAGTCTGAAACTAATATCTAAGGACAGAAGAAATAGGGGGCAGGAGGACTGACGCCCTCGGTTGGAACTGCCACAAGCATGTGGGGCAGAGGGCAGCTGGGACAGAGAAGGGACCATTGTGACAGGGATAGCTGGAAATGGTCACTCCGGACAAGGCTGAGTGCTGAAAGGAGGGAAAGGGATAGACACGATGGCCTCTCAGAACCTGTACTGCAGATCAGAATGCCAGAGGAGGGGAAGAGAGAGAGACAGAGACAGAGAGACAGAGAGAGAGAGAGAGGAAGAGAGAGGGAGGGAGAGAGGGAGAGAGCGAGAGAAAGGGAGGGAGAAAGAGAGAGAGGGAGAGAGAGGGGAAGGGAGAGAGACGGAAGGAGAAAGAGGGAGAGAGGAGGGAGAGAGAGGGAGAGGAAAGGAGAGAGAGGGAGGGAGAGAGAAGGAGAGAGGGAGAGGGTTGTGTGCCTGCCATCGAGGCAGCTGGGGGGGGGGGGGGGTCAGGGCAACCTGGTGCTTGGAGATGTGCCCTGGCGCAGGGGTGGGTGTTGGATACCGTGTGGCTGAAACCCAGTCATGAATAACCTTGTAACCTTGGGAAAGAAAGACGATGGCGCTTTAAAAAAATAAAGAAGGTTGGCATCGGCAAAAGTAAAATATTTTATTCTAACTGCATCTTGTAGGAAGTCCTCGTTCTCTCCTGTGTGATTCCTCCCCTGTGCCCTAAAGGGCCGCGAGCTCCACCTTAGTGGACAGTCGCACGGGGAGGCCCACAGCCCCGGGGCCCGAGTGGACGGAGCCTGGGTGAGCCTGTGGACCTGTGGACCTGTTTCCTGCCACGCGCCCGGCGGGCCCTCCAGCCTGGGGCCACCTCACGGCCTCCGGGACCCGCCACCCTCCCCCCCACAGCGCGAGGAATGGGGGTGATTTACAACAACGCAGTTGGCAGCCGGACGGCCACTGGCAGGGCGAGTTTCCGAAGCTGAGTCAGAGAGTGTCACGGCCTCCCTCCCTCCTGGCATTGGAAAACAACCTCCGAGCATGAATCATTCGACTATAAAATTAAAGCGTAGTCTTTACATCCCACATTTCAAGCTTTTCTCCTGAACATTTTCGCGACGGTGGGTTCCAGCTCCCTAACCCAGTGCTGCAGCCCCCAGAAGCGGCCACTGCCCCCCACGGCCCCTCACGTGCGCTGCCCCCCCTGCTGTCCTCATTTCCCAAAGCCTCGTTCTAGTGTGTTTATATTTTTACAGCCTGATATTTCTGTTTGGTTTCTTACGTAAACACAAGAAAGCGAGTCTTCCTTCTGCTTGGCTTTTCAGGGTTCAACCTTGTGCTATGTGAGACGAATCTAGAGCTGTGCTTTTAAAAAGGCCCTACTGGTCGGTAAGGGGCAGGATTCCAGGGCTGGAGCGACAGCACAGCGGGGAGGGCGTTTGCCTGGCACACGGTCGACCCGGCTTCAATCCCCAGCATCCCAGAGGGTCCCCTGAGCACCGCCAGGAGTGATCCCTGAGTGCAGAGCCCTGTGCATCGCCAGGTGTGACCCGAAAAGAGTGGAGTAGGATTCCATGAAGGAGTTATCATCTAATTTGGAAGCACAGTCAGGAAGAGCAGTGTACAACAATGTCAACCTTGCTGCGTGGACGCAGGTGTCACGGGCCCGGGGGCAGCTTTAACTCTGCAATGTCGACCGTGGGCCCTGCGTCCCCCTCCCCGGAGGCCAGGAAACGCTGAGCTGATGGGCTCCCCCATCAGGTCGGAGCAGGGCAGGGCGGCGGAGCGTCTGTTCTCCTCCAAGAACGCGGCCCTGGGCAGTGGGCTCCTGGGAGGAGGAGCCAAGGCCAAGGGGAGGAGAGTTCCGGAAGGTTCTTCAGTCCCAGCAGCTGATGGCAAGGACAGCTCCTTGCCCGCCCTGGTGGCAGAGAGACGAGGAAATGCCCCGGCGACCGACGCACAGAACTTGAAACAGCGTCTCTGGGGGGCTGGAGGGAGTTTCCAGAACAGTGTTCGGAGGCATGGGGGCCAGGCGGGCCCCCGTGAGCAGAACAGAGAAGAGGGACCCACCCCCACAGGCCGGAGAGACGCGCCTGAGTGCAGCCTGCAGGGGTCGGGGGCCCTCTGCCAATGATGGCATTCACACGCCTGCACATAGAGCACACGAACACGTGATCCTCTGCACACGTCTGCACACACCAGACACATCTACACACAACTGTACATACATACACATACCCATACGCACTCATACACATACACACTCTTACACACACCCCTATCACACCCATACACACCTATACACACACCCATATGCACCCATATACACCCACACATACACCATACACACTCATACACACCCATACACACCCATTCACACATACACACCAAAACACACACTCATACACACCCATATACACCGATATACACACACACCAGAACACACTTACACACCCATATACACCCATACACACATACACACCAAAACACACACTCATACACACACCCATAGACACCCATACACACACCCATATACACTCGTACACACACATGCACACACCCATGCCACTCATACACACTGATATGCACACACACGGTCGTCCACTTCACCCAAGAACTCCTCCTGCTGGTTGTTTTTCTGGAAACCCTGGCGTCAGGAAGGGCCCATCCCTCCAGGCAAGGGCAGTGTTGGGCCCGGTGGCGGGCGGATGGCTCACTGCCCTGGCTGGGGACGCCGCAGGACCCCAGGAACAGGCACAGGATGGGGCGGGGGGTGCCCGCAGGGCCCCAGGGAGGAGGGAGTGGAAACCCTGGGATGGAAAAATCCCTTTGAAATATCATCCAGAGCACTTAGCGCGGGCCTGTGCCGGCTGGCGGGCAGAGGATCTCTCTAATCTGATTTGGGCCGTTCGCTGTGATCCTCCAGATCCTCTGTGAGAACCCAGTTATCACAGCTGGGCAGATTAAAATGCTTCTGAATGCGTCATCCTCCCTCCCTTCCCGAGCACACAAGAGCCACCGGGAGCTGCCCTGGCCGGAGCCGCAGCCACACAGCCCCCCCCCTCCCCCCCGTCTGTGGAGCCCCCAGGGCGGATGCCGGGACCCCGGAACTGGCCCCGTCCAGGCTCTTTTCCCACGAAGGCGAGTTGGTTCCGATTTCAATCCCACGGCAGTTTTGGCCTCCGCTGGCTGGGTCCGAGTGGGCCGTGTGACGTGGGGGAGGCTTGCTGGCCACCTGCCCCTGCCCTGGGCAGTGTCTGTGGGCTGAGCTGTGTCCGAGGACACCCATCAGGAGGCGGGTCATGTCCCTGAGCCTCCAGGGCTACTTCCCCCGTGTCACATGACCTCCTGCACCTCGTTAACAGCACTTCCCTCCAGACCCAGAGTCAGATGGAATGTTCCGGACCACTCTCCTCAGAGCAGGAGAGGTAGCGGCCACCCACTGCCTTCACTGTCTGCTGCTCCTGGAAACTTGGACGAATGACCTCACGGGGGTGGGTGGCGTTGACATCTGGACTGTCAAGGTGGGCATCCAGTGTCCACCCAAGCCGCAAGGGGCCAGCCATGTCCCCTCTCATGGCCCCAGTGGCTGCCGAGTGCCTGCCCAGGCCCACTGGCTCTCCTCTGTCTCCAGGGCTTTGAGGCAGACAGACCCACGGGCCGGTCACTCTGTGGTTGTGCCTTAGGTGGACACACGCAGGGCAGCTGCTGGCGTGGGAAAGGCCCGCAGTTGGACCTGGGAACCGGCCCTAGTCGGGTGGAGCCACTCGGGTCCTGGGCCCACGCACAGGTGATGAAGGTCTGGGATTCACAAGGTCACTCACGGTGGACACACGATGGCCCAGCCCCCATCCCGGCCCAGCATCCACCTCCCTCCGCCAGGTCCCATCCCTGCGCCGTGGCCCCCTATGCCCTCATGTTGACTCTCGGCCGAGGGCTGCCGTGGCTCTTCTGTGTGGGCTTAGTTTGGGGCCTGGGGGCAACGCCCATTGGCTTGTAGGGCTCTCCTCACTCTCCTCGATCAGGGGCCGGCCCGGTGCTGGGGACCAGTGCATGCCAGGCGGGGCCCGAGTCCTGGAGCGTCTCCGGGTCCTGGCGTCCGTCTGCGTCCAGCGTGCCCTGAGCCACCCAGCACTGCTCATCTCGTGGCTCGTGACGTGGAGGCTCCCGTGGACCCACTGATCCCCACGTCTCTCCTCGCGCCATTTCCGCTGGGATCGCCACACGCCAGGACCCGAGGACCATCCTCCCCTGTGTGCCCCAGCGCGGGCCCGGCTGTGTGCGTGACGGGCCCTCAGCCAGCCATTGGCACCGTTGCTGCCTGTCCTGCTGCTGGGACGCTGCCCGTGCAGCTGTCAAACGGCACAAGTGCCCGCCTGTCGTGAGCAGGATTCTCCCAAGCAGACTGGCCGGCCCAGCTGAAGGACAGAGCGGATCTGGGTGAGTTTTCTAGGGGGCTGGTGTGTAAACACACAAAAGGACCAGCTAAGGGGAGGGCAGCAGCCTATCTCTCCCGCCACCCGTGTTCGGTAGTCTCAGGCCGTTTCCCCACTCCACGGAGGTCGATGGCGATGGTCAGGCGAAGGAAGGAAACGAGGCCAAGCTGGTTGATCTTAGCAGCAGTTTATTACATGCAAGAAATGTATGTCATGGAGGCCTCAGGAGTCCTCAAGCACATGCACCCTGAGAGAGCCCCCCAAAGAGTCCCGAAAATCCCCTTATATACATCATGGTACCGCTAAAGGGCCAATATAGTGATGTCATCAAAAGGAGTTACAGAAAGAACATTGAGGCAGCAAACATACATAGTTTCTTTACATCCACAGGCCAGTAATCTTGGCCTCACCTTTATAAACTACTTGGATTAACACATCAAAGACGAGTCTGCTAGAGCTTGGAGCCTACATCTCAAATATCAGCCTGCCTGGAGCCAGGCATCTACATCCCCAAGATCAGGCCTGGCTTAGCACCTGGGATCTGTATACCCAAGGCCAGCTAGGTTCCTGTGAGATAAGAGAAACTGCCTCAATATACCGAAATCATTTACTGAAGGCAGTTTGAAGGGGAGAAAGTTCAGTCTCATCCAAGCTAGTCAGGACACAAAGGAAAACTGCTTCTAGGACGTGTTTCTCCTCTCCTTGTCCAACCAACATATAAGCATACATATAATTTTGTATGGACACAGTAAGAAATACTTTGAGCTTATAGAATTGCTCTCCTAGGGCCATCTCGATCTCAGACTGCAGTGCTCAGGCCAGATATCTTTCCTATTTCTAGCAGCAGGGCCCTAGTCTCGTCGTTGCTCTTGGGTCATGACAGCATTTGCCTATGATCAGCCTCTTAACCTATAGTTAAGGATCGTGGCACCTTGGTCTGGCCCATCGCGATGCCAGGGTAGCACATAACTTACTGGCTTGCCCTGGTTCCATCCAGTCCCACGTCGGGACCCTGCCCTTGGGGTGCTAGGAAGTGAGGGCAACTGAGGCTTAAATTGAGAAGGCAGATGCCCAGGAGTGAATAATATTCAAAGCCAGTTAATTCCTAAGTTACGGAGCATAACATTAATTAATTGTCTTCCTGTGTCTATACAAAAGGACATTGCATTAAAGTAAACTATTCAAAAGACATGAGGAGAGGAAAAAGGCAATATTAACTTACAGTACAGCCTCAGTGTCTAAGAAGAATGAGACCTTATGAATTGGTTGGGGAAGAGATCATAGAAGTGGTCACAGACAGACAAAGTAATGGGAGTGACTCTGGAGCACTGTGATAGGTGCAACCTGATAAACCTAAGATCCGTGTACTCCAACAGGCTGGGATGGGCGGGGCGGGGGAGTCTGTCTGGCAGGGTGTCATCCTCCACGAAATCTTTTCTGCAGAGAAACAAGAAGCCTATCTCCACATTCCTGGGGGGCACAGCTGTGCCCAGCCCCTACCCCAGCTGCCGGGGGTGGGGGGCCCAGGCACGTGCCGAGCTGCTCCCACAGACAGAAGCAATGCGACAGCCGCCTCCCCAGGCCCCCAGGGCCGGCCTGCACCCGTCCAGCCTCCACGGCACCCATGCCTCTTCCTGCACTGTCCCCTACCCTTAGCACAGTCCTGTCGGTGGCTGGGGGAGCATCGGGGAGCGTCCCGCATTGGCCCTCCAAGCGAAAGAAGCCGAGGCATGGACGGAGGTGGCCGCAAGGCTGGGGACGGGTTCCATGCTCTCCCCGCCCCTGTCCAGGGTCTAGCCGCCTCTCCCCACACAACCCTCTCTCTCGGGCTCTTCACACAGGCATGCACCAGCGACGGGGCGTGGCAGGCCAGTCCCCAGCAGCTCCACTCTCAGGGGGTGTTCAGAGCTGGGTGGGGGGCAGAAGGCCCCCGGGCCCCTCGCTGTGACCCGTCTGGCCACCTCCGCGTGGCCTTTTTCTGCTCATTCCCTTGAAGCTGCCCCTCGGGATTTGCTGCTGGAAAGGAGAAGACCCTGAGAGCCCAGCACTGCCTCGCTCGGGGGGCTGCGGGACGTGGGCAGCCCCCGGGCAGTGTGGGCTGGCACTCGGGGGTGGGGGGCAGGCGCCGTGTGTCGCAGCAGCATGCGAGTGTCGGGCCCAGAGTTCAGCCCCCTTTGCCTGGGGCTATTTGTGAGCTGCCCCCGCGCCCCTGACTCAAGAAGTAGCCGTGGTCGGGGTCTCCGTCACCTCCCTGCACTGCCGTGTGTCCGGACCCTCTTGCTTTGCTGGTGGCAATCGCCCCTCCCCCTCCCTCCCGCCTGCCCCTCCCCCACCCCAGCTGCCGGGAGCTTCCACAGATGTTCCAGGACCATCACGGGCGCCGCGTGGGAGCGAGCTCAGGGCTGGCCTGCAGGAGGTGTCACTGCACAGGGGTGGCCGCGGCTTCCCACGTCCACTTCACAGACGGTGCCGGAGGCCGCGGTTACGGGACAATCCAGCCTCCCCTCTGCCTCTGTCTCCCCCAGAGCACCTGTGCCGCGGTCGCACGCGTGGGCAGAGCTCGGTTCCTCACCCCTGTGCCCGCAGCCATGAAGGTCTCTGGGCATCTCCGGCTGCGGTTACTGAAACAGGCGCCTGTGCTCTCCTCTCTGACGGCCTTTGAGACAAGAGGATCTGGCCACTTCTGCGCAGAGCCCATGGGCGCCGTTCACTGCAGGGCGAGGCTGGGGGCGTTCGCTCTGTCCCCACGGAGCATCCCCTGGAGGGACGCTCCCATCTCTGCCCCTCTGTCCTTCAGAGCTGAAAGGGAACTGAAGCGGCTCCAGAGCCCGCTGGGTCATCCCTGGGCCTCACCATGCGGCAGCGGGTTCCCTGGTCCAGGGTCTCCCGCCAGGTGCTCACGTGGTCTGTGGAGCCGTGATTCTCCCGCCCAAACGTCTCTGGGCCCCGGTGTGCATCTGGCTTCCAGCTGAAACGCCCACAGCTCCCTGCCCACGGAGTACCCCCACCCCCCAACGGCATCCGCTGTGGACTGCCTCCTGTCCCGAGGGGCTGCTCCTGGCCCCGTCTGCCCACTAGGAAGCCGGTGAATCTCTCCCAGAGGCTCTCCGGTCTCTCTCTGTGGTGACGCCCTCCCCGGCTCCCCTGAGGCCCAGTGCTGCGGCCAGTGGCTGCCTGGCCGAGTGTGCAGAGCTGGGGGCGGGGGTGTATCTTCGTGCTTCCTCCTGGGGAGTCTGCCCTCAGGGTCCCCCAGAAAGCCCGGGCCCTGTCCCCATCTGCCTGCCGAGCTTTGGTCCTTTATGTCTCGCCAACTCCAAGAGCGAAACGTGCGGCTGGCTGTGGGAACTGAGACCACAGGTGACCAGGGACGCCCCAAGGAAATGAGTTCTGGAAGTCACAGAACCGAGAGTCCTAAGGTGACATCAGCGCAGCCCCACGGGGTCGACCCCCAGAGGAGCCCCAGCAGGAGCAAAGAGAGGACAGGGGTCTGAGAGACGGCCCCTCCACTCTGCCCCTGGGCACCCCAGGGACGGCCTGAGGCAGAAAGACCCTGGCGGCCTGGGAGAGCCCGGAGAAGCGCCATGAGGAGGTGCCCGCCCTGACCAGCTCCTGTCCCTGCCGAGGGCACGTGCTGCCTGACACGCGTGTCCCCTGTCCCTGCCAAGGTCATTTCACCTGGCACACGTGTCCTCTGTCTCCTGAACACACGTGTCCCCTGTCTCCGTCTAGGGCACGTGCTGCCTGACACGCGTGTCCCCGTCTCCTCCCTCTTGACGCATGGGCTCTTGTATCGTCATGCTTTAACCCTGGGATGTGGACGGGGGCTCCCTCCTCTTTGGGGAACCCACCTTCCCCCCAGCACCTTGTTCTCTGTCTCTCTGTCTGTCTCTGTCTGTCTCTATCTATCTCTGTCTCTCTATCTCTGATTTCTCTGTCTCTCTCTATCTGGAGAGACAGAGAGCTGGAGAGACAGAGAGAGACACAGACACAGAGAGACTCTGTCTCTGTGTCTCTCTCTGTGTGTCTCTGTGTCTCTCTGTCTCTGTCTCTCTGTCTCCATCTCTGTGTCTCTGTGTCTCTCTGTCTCTCTCTGTGTCTCTGTCTCTCTCTGTGTCTCTCTGTCTCTCTCTGTGTCTCTGTGTCTCTGTCTCTCTGTGTCTCTCCCTCCTTCCCCTTTCTCAAAACTTCCAGACCAAGCCTGGTTCTCGTGTCCCTGCCCGTCTCTTCCCAGAACCCTCTCTGTGAGGGAAAGGCCAGGCCACACAGCCGGGGAGGGCCGGAGACAGAGCTCCTTGGGGGGTGGGGCGGCTCATCCTGCTTCCCCAGGGGCAGACAGGAAACAGCAGCCCCTGCTCCAGGCTCCGTTCCTTCTCCTCCCGCTGCACACGGGTCACCTGGGGACCCCCCCCCCCCCCCGCATCATTTTTGTATGTTTTAAACATTTTAAAAAATGGAGTTTCTCAAATGTAAACTTCGAAGAACTCAGTGATTATCCTTATTGGTGTGATGAGTTGGACTGAATCATATTCTATTATTGAACCGTGCTTGGATGATTGTCATAAACCGAACTTATTATAATTGATTGTTAAGTATTTGTTTGGCAAATACGATGGGGTGAGCCGTTCTTGCATGCAATGCTGGAGTTCATTTATCTTCACGTTAGTGAGAAGGACCACGTCAGTATCCCACGGGAGGGCCGAGCGTGCTGTTTGCAGTGGAGACCAACACTGCCCAGGGGCCTGAGGTCAGCGGGGAGCAGTGGGGGGTCTCGCACGGCCCCTGTCCCCCACAGCCCTGGCAGCCCCTTTGGACATGGATGTTTGAAACAGTCCAACCTCCATGCCTACTGCCCACAGCTGCAGGACTCACGGCTGTGTGTCCAGCGTGTCTGTTGACCTGGACAGATGGACAGTGGCTCATCTCTGGCACAGGCCTGCTGAGCCTGTCCAGGAAACACCCGTCCATTGCCATCTCACAGCTATGCCCCGCCCCTGGCCACCCCAGAGGTCTCTCTGCCGCCATCGCCCCGCCTGGACCCCTTGTCCACGCCGTCTCTCCAGGCCGATCTATTCCCTAGTGATGGGTGTGGTTCCCTCCTGCCTTCCCGTGGTGCACAGGCCATTTATTTCTAGCAATGAGGAATATTTCACTATCTGCGGGGCTAGTTTATCTGCCCAAAGGGAATCTTATTTTATTTTATTTATTTATTTTTTGCTTTTTGGGTCACACCCAGCAATGCTCAGAGATTACTCCTGGCTCTGCACTCAGGAATTACGCCTGGCGGTGCTTGGAGGACCCCATGGGATGCTGGGAATCGAACCCAGGTTGGCCGCGTGCAAGGCAAACGCCCTACTGCTGTGCTATCGCTCCAGCCCCTGGAGGGAGTCTTACTGCTCCCAGCTCTCATTCTCATCCCGTGTCTGGGCGAGGGTCATGTGTCCGTTTTGTGTCTGGGTGGCGTGTCTGTTCTGTGAGTGGGCAGGGGGTTGTGTGTCTGTCCCGTGTCTGGGCAAGGGTGGCCTGTCCGTTCTGTGAGGAGGTGTCCAGCCTTCTGCACTGGCCCTGCCCGGGGAGCGTCCCTGAGCCTCCTGCCTTGTCGGCCGTGTTGGACTTTGGTCCTTTGCCTCTTCCTCCATGACGGCACGCTTGTGTGCGGGGCCTTGGCTGTTCCTAGCGGTTCGTTTCCTCCTCTGGGTCAAGAAGCTCCCCTGGGTGTCCCCTGCATGATGAAGGGCCGGTGGCAGTGTCACCAGCTCTGTACGGCTCTGCGCGCCCTGTCAGGGGGCCTTATCCCCGACACTTACAGCATATGCCTGTTCTGGACTTGTGCTCGGACCCCGTGATTTTTCTCGTCCAGCTGCAGCTCTCGCCATCGGTGGGTTGGGTCCTGAGTGTCAAACCCTTGCGTGCCTGTGACAAGCCCCTCCTGGAGGGTGACGCCAGGGCCTTCCACGCACGGCGGGGCCTGCGTGTGGGTTCGGGTGTTTCGCTCGCGCGGTCAAGAGCCGTTCTGGTCTGTCTGAAGCTGTCAGCCACAGGGCGTGGGTGCGAGGCTGCGGTGGAAAGACCACAAACCTGCCTGTGGCTGAGACGCGCGGCCAGTCGTCATGGCGTTGGCGTGATAGCTCCATCCGCCCACGAGAAAGCTGGGATCACCTGCAACTTCAGTGTAGGAGTTCGACTCTGCGCCTCCGTATGTTTGTCTGTTCTGAACTGATCTTACTGGGCTTCCTCGCTTTCGAAGCGTTGCCATTCGGGCCGTAGCTTGTGTGTGGATCAGCTGCACAGAATTAGTCATAATTTTCCTTGATGTCTACAGCTCAAAGATTAGTACATTGTCACGGATTTCTGTATGAATTTTAAAGAAATTTTAGATTTGCACATTTTCCACATGATTTTTTTCCTCCTTGAAGCATATCTAGCTTCAAATCTTCTGTCTTCATGGGTTTTCAGTTTTTCAAATGGTGTATAGACGGGGTTTTGTTTTTTTTTTACAGTTAAATGATTCTTCTTCCTCACTGGCTTATGTACCACAGCTACTTAATTTAGCTACTGACGTACTTCTCTATTTTACAAGTACTCATTTTTATGCAGCCAGATATTGTAAGAGAAAATAATAGCGGTTTGTTCGGAATAGATGCGAGTGTATTCCATTAACATAGACATAATGCGCTAATTCCTACTTAATATTCTTTGAAGGTTAATATTTAGGTATTAGTAGTATGATTCGATTTATCAATGAGACTTATTAAATCCGGATGAGGCCAATAGACAGATGTCAGGAAAGAAACAGAGAGGCTGAGGGAGGGAGGGAGGGAGGGAGGGAGGGAGGAGGAATCTTAGTCTATTAAATCACCACAGAGAATCCATAACGTAGACAAACCCGCACCGGCAGCGATTTCAGCCAGAGTAAATGTGTCCTGGATATTAAAGCCACATCTGGGCCAGAGCTTTGGCTCTGAGTATCGGACAGCGGTGGTGCGTGGCGGGTGCCGAGGGGCGTTTGGGGGCAGCAGTCGGAGGGGTGGCTGTTGGCCTCCCCGAGGACTCTCCGCTGGATCCCTGACTGCCCCCTCGGGCTGCCCGCCGTGGGGAGTGGACGCCAGGCGTGGCTTTCTCGTGTTTCCTGGAGACCCGCATGCATCTTCCCTGCATCCCCCCGGTGGCTGTGGCCATGCGGGAGTGGGAGGCCAGTATGCAGGAGTGTCCGGCCAGTGTGCGGGAGTGACCGGCCAGGGTGCGGGAGTGACCGGCCAGGGTGTGGGAGGGGCCGGCCAGGGTGTGGAGTGTCCAGCCAGGGTGTGGCTTCAGCCCAGACGCCCGCCATCTGGCCCTGGCTCTCCTGGGGTCACTGTCTGCTCACTCCCTCTGGGCTCTCAGGGATGCTCGGGCTTCCGAGATGGGCCTCTGCCACCGACGGCGTCCTTCCTCCCTCCCTCGCGGCTCCTCGGAGGGCATCAGATGTTCGAGGGCTCAGATTTGACCGGGACTCCCCTGTTCACCTTCTTATTGTTCTTTTTAAGAAATTCTGGACTCAGTTTTGTAATTCACCTCCCCCCCCACCTTTTAAAAAAATAGTCACCCACATATTTCACTCCCGAAAAGTCATTTAGTTCTCTAATGTGGCTGGGCCGGCGGGCAGTATTCCGAGTGTCCAGGCTGGGCCACTGCGCGCGAGAGCCACTGCCTCAGTGCCCTCATGCACCTCTGCCCTCAGGCCGGCTGAGGCTGTTTGGTCACCCTCCCATGGATGGCACACTGGCCGGCCACTCCGCACACTGACTGTTCACTCCTGCACACTGGCCGGTCACTCCCAGACACACTGGCTGCCCATCCCACACACTGGCCAGTCACTCCTGCACACTGACCAGCCATTCCCATGTGCCCCCCGGCCGACCCCCGACTCACCCCTCTGCCTGAAGCTGCTTAGATCTTCCCTCTGCGAGTTGCTGGAATGTTCCACGCTCGCCGCAGCCCTCCTCCTCCTCTTGTATGGGAGACTGGATGCAACCTGGGGGTCCACTTTGCGCTTGTCTGAAGTGCAGGGGCTGCAGCCAGCCTGCCACCTGCCACCTGCCACCTGCTCCGTCCCCTGCAGATGTCACAGCTGGGCCTGCAGTGTCCACACGCAGAAAGGCCAGTGAGGCGGCGGGCAGGGGTCCGGACAGGCCGCGGGCAGCTCTTCGGGCCCCGTGGGCGGGGCTTGCTAAGGGCCCTGCCAGCCCCACTTAATTTCCCAGGCTGCTCCCGTCTCAGGAGCCGCTGCATGAAAGGTTGGGCTCACCTTTGTTTATTTTCATTTTGCCCAAGATTTTGATATTAATTGGACTGCCAGTCTTCATTGTTGGTGCTCTTCAAAGTTTTCCACCCCGCTGGTGCCGGAGCGAGCCTTGATTAGCGCCCGCCGGCCTGGCGCACACTTCCTATGACTTTAGAAAATATCAGCTCGTTGCTAAAAGCACAAAATCCTGCCCGTCAAGATCGATCTTGTTACTCATTCATCTGCGTTATTCTCCCGGAACTTGCTCTCCAGTTGCCACCTTGCTGTCAGCCGTGGCTCACGCAGATCTCTGGGGGAGACATGAGGGCGCAGAGGTAGGGGCTGCAGGGGAAACTGAGGCCACAGCCGCTCACCCAGCCTGGGGCCGTCAGCTCTGGGTTTAAACCCCGCGAACCCCTGGGGCTTGGCTCTGCCTGCAGAGAGCAGATCTGAGGCTCGGGCCAGTTCGAGCCACGTCTGAAACCTGAACTCCTGCTCTTCCGGTGGAAGTGGCTGGCGGACTCTGTGGCAGCCGGGGTGAGAAGTGACTCGCTTCTCGTGAACGCTCTGGGCGAGTTCACGATACCCAGAGACACGGGTCCGGACCCCTGGAGCCTGGCATGGACACACTCGGGCCCCTAACCAAGGCCCACCTCCAGGTCTGCACTCACAGGGCCGCGGCCGGATGGAAGCTGACCTCCCGCCCAGATGCCCTCCCCTCCCGCCTCCTACCTTCTGCCGCTCAACCTGATCACCCCTGCACCCTGTGAGCATGAGCTGGGACCCGTGGGCGGTCAGCACCTCTGGCTGCGGTGTCCCTGGGGATGACCCCAGAAGCCGGTCTCTGCCCCGCACCGACCCCAGCACTCAGCACAGCACAGCACAGTGCCCAGACCCTCGTCCCTGTCTGGTCTCCCGCCCTCCCCACACCCCACCCCTGCCCTGGGCCCACCACAGCTGAGCCAGGAGCCACAGTCAGAACCCAGAGGTGGCGTGTGTGAGGGAGGGACCCGACTATGGGATGGAGGAGGTGTGTGTGAGACCTTACTCAGCTGTCGGATGGAGGAGGTACGTGTGAGGTAAGGACCCCCGGCTGGGACCCAGTGCCCAGGTCACTCCTAGGGGGTCTTCTCTGGGGCTTCCAGGCAGTCAGGACAGTGTCTGCCAAGCTGCCCTGCTGCCTCCCGCCACCCCCACCTGCCCGCCACGCCTCGCCCCTCCCACTCTGTCTTCCAGCAGGGCCCACAGGGGCGGCTGGTCCCGTTGAGTTTGGGGTGTGCTCACTGCATCCAGCGTCCGGCGGGGAGTGCTCTCTGAGGGCACAGCAGGACCCTCCTTCCTGCAAAGGCCCCGGTGGCGTGGCCTGGGCTCCACGTGACAGTTTCCTTCGAGGAGTGACGTGGGCAAGTGCTGGGCGGCAGCGGGTAGAGCTGAGAGGGAAGAAGCGATTCTCCGCAGGGCTGCGTCTCTGCCCAGCGTTGGGTCTGCCCGTGGCCTCAGCTCTCTTCTGAGAGACAGCAAGGCAAACTCGGGGCTTCCTGGACATTGACTCTGAAGACCAGCTCCCAACAACTGGGTTCAAGTCTCTGTCCATTGAGTTACGACATCTGCATTTTTTTCTCTTTTGCACCTTCTCAAAGGGATCAACAGAAGTCTGACCAGCTTGTCTAAAGTAGTTGTCGACACTTCTCCAGAAGTCGGTTTCAGTTGCAGAAACTGAACGAAAATTGAAAAGAAAATCAGGGGTTTGTCATCCACGTGACTGATCAGTCTAGGGTAGGTTTCAGGCACGGCTGTATCCAGGAGCTGAAGCGGTCGGCTCACTCATGACCAGCCTGGCCCTTGCTCTCCTCCTTGTCTGTGGTCCCGAGAGCTGCCCCTGGGCGGGAGAGGCGGGTGGATCCCGGTTCAGGTCTGAGCGCCTGGGCTGCTGGGTTGACGCTGGAATCCTGACAGGGAGGCCGCAAGCAGAGGCTCATGCTGAGGGCCACACGTGGGGCAGGTCAGCACGTATGCTGACCGATGTGGCAGGTGACCTGGGTTTCTGATGATGGGACCCAGGGGGTCCTCGCCCCCCCACCCATTTCTACAAAAACAGGCATTCTGCAGCCCTCAAGCCACTCTGCATGTCTTGGGCCCAGAGTGAATCGGCCCTGGACCCCCACGGCGCCTGTTGGGGGAGTGGCAGGTGACTCCCCCAGCGAGCGAAGGGTGAGAACAATGCCGGTGTTACCCAGCGGCTCAAGTCCCATCAGCCTGTGCCTGCCACCTCCAGCGGGGCAGACACGCTTTCCAAAGCCACAATCCTTGAGGTGGCAGTCAACGCCTGCAGCGTGCCACCCCCTCAGGGCAGCCATGCGGGACGCAGAGGAAACATTTGTTGCATCTTCTCTTTCAATCCGAGATGAGTTAAAGCAGAGTGAGACAGTATTTCAAGTGTTGCGTTTTCTATATTTTTCTTCCAGACATTCTTGTGCCCGATACATCATTAAAATTCAACCCACAGAAATATGCTTATTTCCGACACAGGGACGGACCCAGCGGCTGTAAGTCTCTGTGAAACTGGCAGAAAGATTCTGTGCCTACTGCATGTGCACACACAGATGGGCATGCACGCACACGTGTGTGCACACACCCATGCATGCACACATGCACATACATGTATACGCATGCGTGCACACACGAATGTATGCACACACATGCATACACATGCATGCACACATGAATGCATGCACACACATGCACACAACGCATGCACAATACTTGCATGCACATGCACACACATGCATGCACACATGCACACAATGCATGCACACATGGTTGCACACACATGCATACGCATGCACACACTTTCATTCATGCACACAGTCTGCACACTGGCACCCCATACATGTGTATGTACACATGCACCCATGTATGCATGCTCATGGGTGGACACACATGTGTGCTCATAGATGCATATGCACACATGTGCTCATGCACATGCATATACCACGTGCTCACATGTGCACATGTCACATGAGCTTCCCGGAACTGACAGTGGAGGGGTCGTCCCCCTCTCATGGCCACACACCGCCCGTCTGCCTGTCAGAGCCGAGAGAAGTTGAGAGGAAGAGAGCAGCAAGAAGAGAGAAGGTGCCCTGCAGGGTCCCTGAGACCAGTGACAGTTTGTCAGACCCTGCGCTCAGGAGGAGGAAGGGAACGGAGGGAAGGGGACACACATGCACACGGACACGGACACGAAAACAGGGGGTGGGGTCAGCGGGGGCGGGAGTGGCCGGCCAGAGGCGCTGCAATCAGCAGCAGAACTTAGAAAGCGCCTGTCGAGGGGCTGGCTGGGGTGGGCGTGGGGGATAGGGGAGCCCGGGTGGGGGGCAGTGACGGGCACCCGAGTGTCTCAATCGCACAGGGTGGGCGCAGAGAGAAGCCTCCAGACCCAGGTGCATCCCCGGATGCGAGGCCTCGCCGGAACTCAGCGCCTTCGTGTCCGGCCGCTGCCCCTGGTCTGCCCCTCCCCCTCCAGCCGAGGGTCGTCGGGGTCCCCAGCAGGGAGGGGAGAGCCAGCCTTGCGGGCAGAGAAGGTCTCAAAACCAGCCAACCCAGAGGAGGCCGCGGCAGCTGCGGACCCGGGGCTGGGAGACACGGCTCTGAGCGGCAGCTGCAGAAGTCGGGGACCCTCGCTCACGACCCACCCAGACCGGGCAGGTGAGTCACAGGGCAGGGGCCAGGCTGGTGCCACTGAGGGGGTCTCCACAGCCCACAGCAGCCGAGCCCCGGGGCATCCCTCTCCGCCCACGCCCTCCTCCCCGCCCACCCACTTTCTCTCCTTTGCACCTTGAGTCTCACCACCCCCAGTGAACCCCAGCCAGTGCCGGGGCGCCCAGCACTGCCCTCCATGGACACCTGCACTGTCCTTCCGTGTGGCAAATGACCCACCCAGGGACTCCGGGGGTGGCTGAGAAAGGCCTGTGCCCCACCCCACGGCACAAGGGAAGATGAGGACCCGAAGCAGCCCAAGGGTGGCTGAAATGAGCCCCGGGGTCAAGTCTCCAGCCCCGGGGGCATTGCCAGGAGTGGCCCCAGAGGACAGGGCCTGTCCCCCAGGATTGCAGCCCATGACTCTGACGCCCCAGGGGATGAGGTGCTGGGTCAGGAGGACAGTGACCCCAGATGGACAGAGGAGAGCAACGGGGCTGGGCCGGGCGAGAGGCCAGGCCAGAGTCTGCGACACTGCCCGGTGCAGCCCTGGAACCCACGGCATCACCATTTTCCAGTCTCGAGCCACACAGGTGTCCCCCTCCAAACACCCCCCCCCCCCACACACACACAGGGGAGCAGGCGGCGCCCCCCAAGGTTCCGAACTTGAACCCACCAAGCCCGCTGTGAGCCCCCAGGGGGCAGCATTGCTGCGTTGAGAGACGGGAAGGGGTGGTCCGGATGGCCCAGCAGGACACTGCACCTCCCGCCTGCCCCTCTGAGGTCCCTGTGACTGACCCCTCCCCAGACGCCCCCAGCCTGCTCCCTGCTGGGTCTTAGCTGGACCACGGGCCCTCCCACCCCCCTGGACTGTCCTGCCCCACCGGCTGGCTGAGTCCTGTCCTCGGTCCTTCCTGCCCGGCTCCAGACACACTGTGGCCCCTGCCTGGGTGCGGGCTTCCCCCTGACCCGAGTCCCGCCAGGACCGAAGTGCTCTTCACCTGGGGGGCGGTTGGGGGTACTCTCGGGGGCTGCCCATTAAAGATTCCCAGTGGGGCCCGGCTCAAGGGGGTGGACAAGACAGTCTCCTGCCTGGGCTCCCGCGGGGCACGGCTGAGCAGCCGGGACTCGGCGCTGTGGGGACACCCAGTGGCAAGGGACTGGGGCTGGGTGGGGGCGGCGGGAGAGCCTTGGGGGACGCCCTGCCGTGGCCCCCGCCCGCTGCGGCCGCGCTCCGGGAAGTGCGGCCGCGGCTGGGCGCGGGTGCGAGGGGCGGGCGCCGCGTCAGCTGCAGCGGGGTCGCGCGGGGGCTCTGCATTCGGCTTCTGGTGTCCGAGGGAGCACGGCCGCCCCCTGCCCGGACGGCGTCGGAGTGAGAAGGCGTCCGGGCGGCCGGAGGAGGGGTCTCCGTCCCGCCCTCCCGCGGTGACAGCTCCCAGGGGGCGGGGTGGGGCGGGGTGGGGCGGGTGGGGCGGGGCGGCGGGTCTGGGCGCCAGCCCCGTGCCCGGCTCGCTCCCAGGGAGGCACGGCCCGACTGGCGCGCCCGGCGCGGCCCCCACACGCAGGAGGACGCGCCCCCCGAGCTCGGCGCGGCCGGGGTGGGCAGGGACCCTCCGGGTAGCTGGGCCGGTGTCCGCGGGGGCGCGGGTGCCTGCCCTGCCGCGCCTGGCCGCCCTCTGCGCCTCTGCCGCCCGCCGGCTCTGCGCGCGGGGCTGGGGGCGCGGCGCGGGGGGCGCGCGGGGTTCGGGGGGCGCACGGGGCGGGGCGCACGGGGCTTAGGGGGCGCGAGAGCCTTGGGGCGCGTACGGGGCGGGGCGCACGGGGTTCGGGGGCCCGCGGGGCTCGGGGGGCGCGCGGGGCTAGGGGGGCGTACGGGGCGGGGCGCACGGGGTGCGGGGGCGCGCGGGGTTCGGGGGGCGCGGGATCCGCGGCGCGGGGGGTGCACGGGGTTGGGGGACGCACGGGGTTGGGGGCGCGCGGAGCGGGGCGCACGGGGTTCGGGGCGCGCGGCGCGCGGGGCGCGGGGTGCGCACGGGGCAAGAGGGGCGCGGGTGGCGCACGGGTCTGGGGGGCGCGGCGGGCGCGGGGCAGCGGCAGGAGTGGGTCCCGCAACAGGTGAGGCGCTGGGGGACCCCGCGCCCCGCGCCATGGAGCTGGCGGCCGGCGGGAACCTGAGCGAGGCCAACGGCAGCGGCCCCGAGGGCCCCGCGCCCGAGCCCTGGGCGCTGACGGGCGTCGGCGTGGAGAACCTGGTGACGCTCGCGCTCTTCGGCCTCATCTTCGCGCTGGGCGTGCTGGGCAACAGCCTGGTCATCACGGTGCTGGCGCGCAGCGCGCCCGGGAAGCCGCGCAGCGTCACCAACGTCTTCATCCTCAACCTGAGCGTGGCCGACCTGGCCTACCTGCTCCTCTGCATCCCCTTCCAGGCCACCGTGTACGTGCTGCCCAGCTGGGTGCTGGGCGCCTTCGCCTGCAAGTTCACGCACTACTTCTTCACCGTGTCCATGCTGGTCAGCATCTTCACGCTGGCCGCCATGTCCGTGGACCGCTACGTGGCCATCGTGCACGCGCGCCGCTCCTCGTCCTTGCGCGTGTCCCGCAACGCGCTGCTCGGCGTGGGCTGCATCTGGGCGCTGTCCGTGGCCATGGCCTCGCCCGTGGCCTACCACCAGCGCCTCATCCAGAGCTCGGGCAACCACTCCTTCTGCTGGGAGCTCTGGCCCGAGCCCGGCCACAAGAAGGCCTACGTGCTGTGCACCTTCGTATTCGGGTACCTGCTGCCCCTCCTGCTCATCTGCTTCTGCTACGCCAAGGTAGGCCTGCGCTGGGAGCCCGCCTGCCCGCTCCCCCCACCCCCACCCAGCTCTCCCGCCAGCCCTGGCCTGGAGAACCGCTCCCCGCCCCCCCAGGCCCCAGGCAGGGCTTGCCAGGGATGTCCCCTGGGGCCAAGAGAAAGTCCAGCCCGCACAGACACACAGACTGGAGCTCTTCCGGGGGCCGCTGACCTGGGCCTGCAGCCCCCAGCGGTCACTCCCGCCTTGGCAGGGGACTGGCCTCTCGCCAGCCTCTCCTGGGGCGAGCAGGCAGGCACCGCCTTGGGGGACAGCAGGTGCTCCGGGAGGCAGGGGCAGTGTGGATGGTGCTTGACACACAGTGAGCTTCCAGCTGCCGGTGCTGCCCAGGGTCTTCCCTGAGTGCTGGCCGGGAGCCAGCATCCCGTGGAGACCCCCACCTGCTGGCCGGGAGCTGGGATCCCGCGGAGACCCCCACCTGCAAGGTGCAGACCTCTCTGGGGTCGGCATCAGCCCCGAGCACTCACAGGCGCCCTCCCCCCCCAACCCAGCTTTGAGGGTCAGGCAGTGACTGTGGGAGGAGCCTCTGGCTGCCCCGTCCCTGGTGGGGCGAGAAAAGGTGCTGAGGGTGATGGGGAGGCTGTGGGTGCTGCCCCGTGTCAGTGGTGCCACCAGGGACCGTCTCCAGGAGCAGCCCCACAGCGCCCCTCTCCTTCGCGTCTGCCTGTCCATCTGTCTGGCTGGGCAGGGCTGCCCTGCTGGGCCGTGGACAGGGATCGTTGCCCACACTCAACCCAGAGTGATTCCCCAGCACCGAGTGTTTTTTCCGGAAGCCCTGCTGGGGCGGCCGAGGGGGTGTGGTCTGAGGCGAGCCTGCATGGGGGCTCTGAAGGGCTCGCAGCCCAGAGGGCCCCGGGGGGTCTCCCGCCAGCATCACCTCAGGCACGAGCTTTCTGCCAGCTCAGGCCAGGGCTGGTGGCGGTGGCTCCGGGTCCCTGCCTCAGTCGGGCAGGGCGGAGGCTCCCAGTGCAAAGCAGGTGGATGGTTCTGGAAGGTCAAAGGCAGGATTCCGGGACCCACGAGCGTGGGCACTTGGGGAGGGTTTGGGGCCGTGCTCAGGAGACGAATAACAGATTTGACTTTTCATTCACAATTGCCTGGATTAGAACCAAAGCTTCTTTATATCCACGAGATCTTTGGGGGAAAGAACTTGGGATTTGGAAAACTTGCAGAAATCAATTAGAGTACATGGATAGCATCCTTGGAGAGTTTGTGAAGGTCAGGTATAAGCAGGTGTAAAATGCTTCTTTTGAAAAGGCTTGAATAAATCTACAATCGCTGAGACTGTTTTTATTTTTATTATTTTCTATGTGGCAGTAGGTTGCTTCTGAGGCTGGGAATTTCCTTTGAGTTTGGGCAGCGTTTATAGATCCATGGTGGGCATCTTGGTGGGTACCTCCTCTTCTCTGCACCTGTCACTGGGACACCCCAATGGGAACCGTCACCTAAATGGGTGTCACTCCACCATGTCCCACAGTCGGCGGGGAAGTCCCGGAGGACCAAGGCGCCTCCACTTTGCTTTTTGTCTTGAACCTCGTGAGAGGACGGCGTGTCCTGTCCTGCACACGTGCCCTTTCGGTGTCCAGAGCCCCCGGGAGCATGCGGCATGCGTGTCCAGGGCTCCGGAACTAATGAGCCACGGGGGGCTTGCTCGGGGACGCTCTGTTCTCTCTTGAAAGCAAGTCCTGCCTGGGACCCCACTGGGCTGGACACAAGGGGGGTTGGCCCGCAGGTCGGGGGAGAGCCAATGCCCACATGAGCTTGGCACATGGCGGGGTCCACCAGGCCCCCCCCTCAGTCCCAAGTGCCCACCAGGATGGTGATGGTGCCCCAGAAGCCTCAGAAGTGGGGTCACAGCTCTTGTGTACCCCCGTGCTGTTCTGCCGAGCAGCCTGCCCGGGGTCTCACACACCAGCTCCTCAGGGGTCCTGGGGCACCCCGGGGCATGCCTCAGGGCACGTGCAGAGCCCCGCCCCATGTGTGTTGGGTCTGACTACTATGTCAAAGCTGAAAGAAGGCCCCCCCCCCCAGGGCTGCGGCTCAGCAGGGGGTCACGGGGGAGCCTGATGTTGCGTCTCTGGTTTCCAGGTGCTGAATCATTTGCACAAGAAGCTGAAGAACATGTCCAAGAAGTCAGAAGCATCGAAGAGAAAGGTACAGTGGCCGGTCCGAGCACTCAGTGGGTGTTTCCTGTCTCTCCAGAGGACGTGTGGGGCTGTGTTCACACTTGCTGAGGGGGGCCAGCAGCTCCTGTCCTGGGTCACAGTGTGATCAGGGTAGTGGTCGTCCAGTGCTCAATGCTCTGGCTGCAGTGCTCGCCGGAGTGCCTCTCCCTGTGGTCATCGTGCTCTGGGCTATGTCCAGGCCTCACGCCCATGGGCAGCTGCTCACCCCTGGCCCAGCCCATCGTTGATGCGTCTTGTTTGCCTTGGCCTGCTGGTCTCCTGGCACCCAGCTGGATGGGCAGAACTGCAGAGTCTGGGCGTGGGCCCCGGGGGGTGGGTGCGGACAGAGCTGGGTCTCAGGTCTAGCGGGACGAGAGGGGACATTGTCCACGTACGCCATACCCAGCTCTCCTGGGACACTGCCCTGACCTCACCCAGCCCCGAGGGTCCCATGTCCTTGTGTCCACCTACATGTGCCCTGCCCTTGACCCTGGGGGCACAGCCCGGGGGCTCCGGCTCCCCCACCCGTGGGCCCTCCTGGGAACAGCTTCTCCAGAGGGCTGCAGCCCGGTGCCCCCTGGCCGGCCTTGTCCGGCTGCTGATGCCCACCTTGGTGGCCAGGCCCAGGGGAGCCAGGCGCCCGGCAGGGTCCTCGGAGTGGGCTCGTCCCGTGTCCCCAGCCGTGCTGGGCAGCAGGAGGGCCACAGAACCGCCCCCCGTGTTTTCTCACATTCCCCCCCCCCGGCAGTTTCCCTGCGAGCTCCCTCTCCCCGAGGGAGTCCCCATGGACGCGGCCTGACCTCTCTGCCCCCCCGGCCCCCACTGGCCCCAACGGGCCATGATGAGAGGCATGAGGGGCTTCCCCCAGGGCCCCGGCTGCCCGAGCTCGGATCCTTCTGTCTCCGCTGGGCCGCACCTAGTTGCTGTCACCCAGTCCCTGTGCCACGGGGAGGACAGCCGGGGCCCGGGCACTCAGGGGCAGGTGCCACAGCGAGGGCCCAGTGCCTGCGTCTCTGGGTGCACACCGGGCGGCAGAGAAGCTGGAAGGTCCCGGGAAAGTTTAAGACCAGTAGGGCCAGGAGCTGTGGTGGAGAGAAAGGTGGTGGCGGGCAATGCCCAAGGTTCCCTGGGGGGAAGTGCCCGAGTCTCCCTGGAGGGTGGGCAGTGCCCGGGGCTCCCTGGTGGGCAGTGCTCATTGAGGAGCCCTCCGTGCCCACTGCCACAGCGTGAGCTCAGCCAGCGCCTCCCAAGACCTGTTCTGCTTTGCTGCGTCCCCGTGAGTCCCCGCAGCCCCTTCTAGAACACGGTCATCGGCTGTGGTGCCCAGCTCGCCACGGGGCACCAACTGTGCCCGATTCCCTGAGCCCTGGGCTCAGCCCCACCAGCACAGCACCAACGTGGGTGTCTGTTTCGAGGCCCAGGTGTGGACCCACATGCGTGTTCCCATGTGTGTGTGCTCGTGCTTACAGGTGGCTTGCATGTAAGTAGGGACATGTGCTTGCATGTACACCGTATGTGTCCATATGAACTTGCATGTTTACAGGCGCCTGGGCCTATGAATATGGTTCTCTGTCCATGCATTGCACATGCATACGTGTGTTGTGGACGCATGTTCGTCTGATGTGTTTATGTGTAGATACATGTATCTTATGTGCCCACGTGTAGGTTTATAGTCACGTGTATCTATTACATATGCATGTGTTTAGAGGCACCTGTGTGGTGTGCATGTGCACACCTATGGACAAGCGTGTTTTCACGCGTGTGAATCATGCGTGCGCTTGTAAGGCTGTGCGTGTGTCCCTGAGCCGTGCACAGGCTGTTGCGTGCGTGTGGAGACCAGCCTCGCCAGAGGAGCGTGGGGAGAGTGAGGTGCGTCTCATCCATGCTGGAGCCCTTGACCCGGCCCGCCTCCGACAGATGTCCAGTCTCTGAGATACATTTAATTGCCTCTTTATTTGCACGGAACAAATGGTGTGTGGGTGGGGTGTGCCGTGGACTCAGCCGGCCAGGCTGTTGGCAGGGAGTGGGGGCTCGGGGCTCGGCACCGGGAGGGCCAGGTGCAGCCGGCCTGGGGGCGGGGGCCGGCATGCTGTGTGCTGTGTGTGTGGAGTGTGTGGTGTGCGCTCCCCTGCAGGGTGGGGCTGTCGCCACGGTGTTCTCCAGTGAGGTCTGTGGGTGTCCAGGCGGCCTGCCCGCGGCTCAGGCTCGTTCTCCGTGTCAGGCCAAGCTGAGACGGGGTGTCCCCGGGAGGCTTTGGCAGTGAGGAGCAGTGTGGTGGCTGCGTCCTGTTCCAGCCCCGGCCACTTGGCGTGGGGGGCAGCTGCCCTGCGAGTGGCAGAGGAGAGGGGACGGGGCGCTCTGCGCCTGGACCAGGTGACATCCCGTGGGAGGCTCCTAACCCCGTCAGCTCCCGGCTGCTTTGAACACCGGCTTTCTCTGCCTGCGGCCTGATGCGTCATTTGTACGATTTAGGGAATGGTTCCATCTTCCTGTCACTCCGTTTCTTCCCTGTGGAGTTCCATTAGTGAGAGTAAAATCCTTGGAAGGAGAGAGATGGATGCCTCCTGGAAGAGCACTGCCCAGGAGAGGGAAGGCGCGTTTCCAGTACTTCAACACGGGCACACAAGGCAGAGTTAGGGACCAGGGAGGAGTTAGGGACCCAGAGGGGAGGAGTGAGGGACCAGGGAGGGAGTTAGGGACCCAGAGGGGAGGAGTTAGGGACCAGGGAGGGAGTTAGGGACCCAGAGGGGAGGAGTTAGGACTTGGGGGAGGAGTTAGGGACGGGGGAGAGACTTGAGGCTCTGCTCCTTGTCCCAGCTGGGCCCTCATCTTTCCCAGAGACTTGGGTGCCTGGACCCTGGTGCACTTGTGGGGCTCCACTGTCCCCTGGATGGACGGGAAGGGGCAGTGGCCATTCTCCAGGGAGAGACAGTCCCTGGGCATCTCAGATGCGGGAGGGAAGGCATGTGGTCAGTGCTTCCAGGCCATCCTCGGAAGGCCGGCCGGCCTGCGGTGCCATCCAGAGGGTCGGAGGGCATCTGGGGGCCGTCTCGAAGGCACCGTGTTTCCGCGAAAGTGCAGAGTCCAGCGAGGGGAAGGGCCCTGGCCAGTGGTGAGCACCTGGGAGCTGCTTTTAGGGTTGAGAAGGGGCCAGCCTGGCCCTGACCCTCCTGACCACAGACCCACGGCACGCAGCCCTGCACCAAGGAAGAAGGGGAGGAGGTCGGGGAGGAGGAGGAGCAGAAGAAAGAGAAGGAGAGCGAGGAGGGGCAGGAGGAACAGGAACAGGAGCAGGCTGTGTGTGTGTGTGCCGTGTGTACCGTGTGTGTGTGCCGTGTGTATACTGTGTGTACCATGCATACCGTATGTGTGCTGCGTGTACTGTGTATGTGCTATATGTGCTGTGTGTGCTGTGTGTACCATGTGTGTATGCTGTGTGTGCTGTGTGTACGGTGTACTGTGTGTGTACTGTGTGTGTACCATGTTCTGTGTGTGTTGAGTGTGATGTGTGTTTGCTCTGTGTACTCTATACACTGTATCTGCTGTGTACGGTGCGTGTTGTGTGTATGGTGTATGTGTTGTGTGCTATGTTTGCTGTGTGTTCTGTGTGTGCCTATGTGCTGCGCTTGTCTGTGCTATGTTGTATGTGTTTTGTGTCTGCTGTTTGTGTGTGCAGGTGGATGTGTGCGGGTACAGTGTGTGCTGTATGTCATGTGTGTGCTGTGTTGTATGTTTTGTGTCACGTGTGTGCTGTGTATCCTGTGTGCTGTGGGCCCAGGAGGATCTGAGCCTCACAGAGTGGCTGGATGCTGAGGAGCAGCAGGGCGTGGTGAGGAATGGACAGTGCTGGGCAGTAGCTTCTCAGAGTCCCGACCGTGGGCCCAGTGTGTGCGCGTGGTTCTTGCAAACAGCCTCCAGGACCCGGAGGCATGACAGGTCCCGCGTCCACTGTTAGTGCAGAGACGGGAGCATGTCCACGCATCAACGTGGGTCAGAGAAATCGTCTGCACCTGGGACTGGCCCTCTGGCCGCCCAGCCCCGCAGTGGACAGAGGGTGTGGGCAGCTGAGTCACAGATGTGCTGAGTCACGGGGACGTCTGAGTCATGCGGATCCCATCCAGCCGCCCGCCACTGTGAAGGTCGTGGTCTGCTCGGGTGGTCAGCCCCTGCAGCCCGAGCGATGGGGACCAGAGCCCCCGGGCGGCCAGTCCCCGGCCGTGCTTACACTAGCCTGTCCGTGCGTCCTGGACCCCGGGCAGAGGATGCTCTGCCCATGAGGGTCTCCTGCCCTGCTGGGGTCCTTGGGGTCATGCTGGTGGGAACAGAGATGGGGTGTCTGGGGCACAGGCTCAAGTCGGTCCCGGGACGCTGCTGTGGGAGCGGTGGCTGGTCCCCCAGGTCCCCGAGCCCCTTCCCGGCATCCGGGCCCTGAGCTGGGGGCCGCGTGCCCGTCCCCTCCCCCTGCACACACTGGCACCCTCGGGGCCTGTTTGGGTGCGTGGATGTGCTCTGCTGCACCCAACCCAGACGTGTCCCTTCCAGGGGAGAGCCCCCAGGGTTGGCCTGTGGCAGCGGGACGGGCACTGGGAACTGCCCTGTGGGCCTTAATGACCGCGTCCCTGTAGCTGGCGCCCTTGAACAAACACTGAACTCGGGGGCATCTAGGATAGGCAGCACCAGAGCCCGGTGGTCCCGCGGGGCCCTGGCACCAGGCTCTGTGGGGTGGGGTGGGGCAGTCATGTGCTGTGACAGTGCCCTGGAGCTGTGTGCTGGCCACGGGGCCTCCTGTCCATTCGGAGCCTCCGAATGTCTCTGGCTCGGGAGAGCAGCAGCACCCAAAGCGGCCAGAGTGACCCCCGGGAAGTGGGCATGGCACATGCAGGGCCTCTGCCTGTGGGCTCAGGCGGCGGGGAGGGAAGGGGCGCCCGGCTCAGCTCAGTGACCACCAGTGCTGTCCCACCCTCACTGCCCATCAGCGTCCATCTCTGCCCATCAACATCCATCAGTGTCCAACCTGCCCACCTGTGTCCATCATTGCCCGTCACTATCATTGTCCACCACTGTCCATCTCTGCCCATCTCTGTCCCTCTCTGTCCATCACTGTCCCTCTCTGTCCATCACTGTCCATCACTGTCCACCTCTGCCCATCACTGCCTATCTCTGTCCATCTCTGTCCATCCATGTCCATCTCTATCAATGTCATCTCTATCCATCTCTGTCCATCACTGTCCATCTCTTCCATCACTGTCCATCACTGTCCTCCATCTCTTCCATCACTGTCCATCACTGTCCATCACTGTCCTCCATCTCTTCCATCACTGTCCATCACTGTCCATCTCTGCCCATCAAAGTCCATCTCTGCATGTCACTGTGCAGGGTCTTCAGCCTGACTCTTCAGGAGAGAGCAGAGAAGGGCCCACTGGATGTCCAGGAGTGGGCACAAAATAGCTGACAAATCCCCTCGTCTGTCCCTGCATTCCCTGTCTCTGGTTTCCGTGACCCACGTCCCCTCCCCCGTCCCCACCCCGTGTCCCCATGTCCCCTTCCCCGTGTCCTGCCACGTCCCGGCACTGACAGCACGTCCTCCCCGCAGACGGCGCAGACGGTCCTGGCCGTGGTGGTGGTTTTCGGGATCTCCTGGCTGCCCCACCACGTCATCCACCTCTGGGCAGAGTTCGGGTCCTTCCCGCTGAACACGGCGTCCTTCGTCTTCCGGGTCATCGCCCACTGCCTGGTGTACAGCAACTCCTCCGTGAACCCCATCATCTACGCCTTCCTCTCCGAGAACTTCCGCAAGGCCTACCGGCAGGTGTTCCAGTGCCGCCTGGGCCAGCCGCCGGCCGATGGGGCCAAGGAGGGCCGCAGCCGCGCGGACACACCCCCGTCCACCAACTGCACGCACGTGTGAGGCCCCGAGGCCCTGCGGCCACCGTGCCGCGCGCCCCCCAGCCCCCCCAGGACTCCACTGTTCCCCAACTGCCCCGAGTCGGAAAAGAAGCCAGCGTCCGGCTCACTGGCTGGACGCCCACGGCCTGGAGGGCTCATGGCCGCCGTGACCCCGCACCCAGGACCCCTGCCCGCCCCCTACGGGAAGTGAACTGCCACAGGGTGGGGTTGTCCTGCACCTTGAAGCACGAGCGGGACACACGGAGCCATTCTGAATTCCGGGGACGAGACCAACAGGGCTTGTTCTAACACCGTCACGCGTCCCCCCGGCGTGGCTGGCCATTGGCCAGGGCGCTCCGCAGGGCACAGGGCTCACAGCTGCCTGGCAGCTCTGGCAGGCGGAGGTTGGGCAAGGCTCCAGGGGGCTTGTGCAGGAGCGGCGCCCAGAGCCCTCCCGTGCTACAGGCGGCAGCTCTGGTGGTGGGGACCGGAGTGGACAGTGTCCACCGTTGGGGAAGCGGCCAAGTCTGGGGTGGCCCTGGTGGGGGGCACACACACCTGAGCTCTGAGCTGTGCCGGGTGTGGAGGCCCCGAAACAGTTCAGACGTGCCAGAGGATGAGGTGCAGAAAGCCAGTCCCACGGGCTCCGAGGGTCACTCTGGGTCATCACGTGGGGTCACGGAGGGCAGTGGACTGGCAGACGTGGGGTCCACAGGTGTCTCCTGGCCCTGGAAGTCGTGGTGGGGTCCTCCAGGGCTTTCTGTGGGTTCGTCCCACGTTTTCTTCCCGCTTGAAATATTCATTTGTGATAAGATCATCCTGATTTGTAGTTTTCGTGGCGTGTAAAACACCACCTATATGTTTCACGACAGTTTCACAGTCATGGATGTCTACAATGAGAAACTGGGGAAAGATGAAATTATCCCACAGGGGGAAGGTGGTCTCCAGACTGCAGAATTTCTATGTTCTTTAGGAGGATGCAAAAGTGAGAATTTTTTTCCCCCTAAAACGGGGTTTTGAGGCGGGAGTAAGCATGTGAGCATTGATTGAGCACAGGTGCAGGGAGACCGAAAACAAAACCACAGAAATCTGGGTGTAGGATACGCCTTTCAGAAAGGACTGCATGGGGGAAATCCCGTTTTTGATCGAAAGGACGCGGCGAGGTCTTGGCACGCTGGCTTGAAGCTTTTGACTGGTCTCACTCTCGGTGTCCCTGGCCCCGGTGCGAGGAAGCGCAAGGCTGTGGACTCACGTCCATGTCCGCTGTGGTAGGAAGTGTGGAGGGCGTGTGCGACCCCAGCTCGGCCCCTCCGGCACTGGCCACCCTGCCCTCTGCACACTCAGGCCCTGCGCTGTGGGGGTTGGTGGGGGCCGGGCCCACCCCAGAATGGGCCCCTGTGGGCTCAGCTGCCCCAAGCGACCCTGCAGGGCTGCCCTGGGCGAAGGGCCCACGGTCCCGTCTCCTGTGCAGTCACAACACGTTAGGTGAGACGCGTGGCCACTGCTCTTGGGAGAAGCTGGCACCGCCTCTGCCCGATTCTGGGGTCTGCAGGGGCTACGGGCCTGGATGACGGGTTGGCCCTACAGGACCCGGGGCTTCCACCGGCTGTACCCTGCCGGCTCCACGCTGTTCTCCCCAGCTGCTGACGGCTGCGGCGCTGGCTGGACGGCCACTGGGCGTTGCTGGCCAGAGACAGCCTCTCCCCCCATGAGGCGCCCAGGCACCCCTCCCCCAGTGGCCAGAGAGAGGCAGAGCCACGTGTGCTGGTCCGGGCTGTGTGGACATGACCTTTCCCGGGCCCAGGGGAACCACTGCTTCCCCTGCGGTGTGGTTGCCGGGCCATGGCGGCTGGCCGGTGCTCGGACCCTGGGCTCTCACCCAGGGGGACGCTCCGGGGTCTTTCAGGGCCCAGCGCTGGCTTAGGCTCCCTCACTCCGTGCGTCTCAGCAAGCCGGCCCGCCTGCTGCCCTCCGTGAGCCCCCACCGGGTCTCCACCTACACTCTCATGCCTGGGCTCAGCCGTGGTTCAGTCCCCACGCGGCCCAGCCGTCCTCATCCAGGCCGAGAGTCGGCGGACGGTGTCCAGCTCCCACGTAGACCCTCCGTCCTCTGCCCACTGCGCTGAGGGCCCAGCCCTGAGCCTGATGCAGGGCCCCATATCCCCGGGCCTGTGGCCACTGCATCACAGGCGCACACAGGCCAGTCCAAGCCGGGGCTTCGTGAGCACAGCTGCATGGGGCCGCCGCGTGCAGAGGGCCGCCCTGGCGGTGTGAGCTGGGACGTCTCCGTGTGCTGGCGGCTGCAGGGGACGAGCCGTTTCCTCCCGCAGCGTCAGACAAAATCGTTTGGTGGCAGCGAGTGCCTTCGTGTCTGTTGGCAGCCCCAGTCCCCCCCCCCCCATCTCTGGTCTTTAAAATGGCCACGTATGAAGCCAGGAGCGGGGTCCCGGGGGCGACTGACCTGTGTTTCCTGTCCTAAGAGGTAAACACCGTCACTGTGGTTCAGGGGCTCCCAGGAGCACCAGCCGGGAGCACGGCCACCGGGGGCGAGAGGCCCGCTGAAGTTCCATGACACACCCCAGCGGTGCCCATGGTGCCCCGGCCACCTTCCTGCCCCGCATGCCGGCGCTTCTCTCCTGTTTCTCCAAGGCCGGGCACCTGCAGTTCCTATGAGCATCACGTTCCTTCAGCATGAGTATTCGCACTCCCCCATCCGTGGTGGCAGGACGGAGCTGCCTCCCACAGCCCGCCTGTCCCCGTGAAGTCCACCCGCCTGTCCCCGTGAAGTCCACCCGCCTGTCCCCGTGAAGTCCACCCACCTGTCCCCGTGAAGTCCACCCGCCTGTCCCTGTGAAGTCCACCTGCCTGTGACTGGGACCAATTTTCTTGCATTGAAAATAAACATTGTCGCCTTGAGTGTTTTTCTTACACGTGTGCTATTTTCCAGCAGAGGGAAATCGCAGGGTCCGGCATCATTTCCGAGGGATGCGCGACGCGGAGGTGGGACTGCAGCCGGTTTGCCCCTTACTGCGGCACCTGGGAACAGTGTCAGTTAGGGGATGGCCGACAGCTCCACCCCAGAGCTCTCCTCTGCCCCGCACTGGCCTCTCCCCTCCCCTCACCTCTTCCTTCCCTTGAACAGAACAGGTGTCTCTTGTTTTCATAAAACGGACACGAGAGCACCACAGGGCTCGGTGTGAAGCGCAGCCCACGCGATTGTCCCCCAGAAGCTGCCGCCTGTGGCTCTTCTCTGAGGGAGGGGGCTGAGCGAACCCGGGGGGAGGGCGCTGGGACAGTTCCCTCTCCCGTGACTGTGGACAGTGACAGACGAGGGATGGGTCTGTGGAGGGAGAAGAGACCGTTTGACCGTGTTGCCAGACCGCGAGTGTCATTCGTGAAGAAACTCCCGCTGAGTCACACCGGCAGAGGGTTAACGTGGAGCAGAGACTTGCAGGCGAGGAGCCTCTTAGCTCGTGGCCCGGATCTGGGAGGCGGAAGGGCCTGTCCCTGGGGGCTCAACTGGCCGTGCTGCTGCCCTGAGCGTGGGGGTCACCAGGCTGAGAGGGCGCTTGGGAGGTGGTACACTGAGGGCCGAGAAACCGTGGGAACCAGACGGACGGGGAGGCCCCGGGGAGGAGGGAGGGGACTTGCACAGAGGGCCCTGCATGGCTGCTGACATGTCCAGAGCAGCACCCTTGACTCAGTGACAAGCCACACCCCACCAGGAGGCCAGCCAGAGAAGGACGGAAGGTTCCAGAAGGCCAGCCAGAGAAGGACGGAAGGTTCCAGAAGGCCAGCTATAGAAGGACAGAAGGTTCCAGGAGGCCAGCCAGAGAAGGACGGAAGGTTCCAGGAGGCCAGCCAGAGAAGGATGGAAGGTTCCAGAAGGCCAGCTATAGAAGGACAGAAGGTTCCAGGAGGCCAGCCAGAGAAGGACGGAAGGTTCCAGAAGGCCAGCCAGAGAAGGACGGAAGGTTCCAGAAGGCCAGCTATAGAAGGACAGAAGGTTCCAGGAGGCCAGCCAGAGAAGGATGGAAGGTTCCAGGAGGCCAGCCAGAGAAAGACAAAAGGTTCCAGAAGGCCAACTATAGAAGGACAGAAGGTTCCAGAAGTCCAGCAGAGAAGAACGGAAGGTTCCAGAAGGCCAGCTATAGAAGCACAGAAGGTTCCAGAAGTCCAGCAGAGAAGGACGGAAGGTTCCAGAAGGCCAGCTATAGAAGGACAGAAGGTTTCTGGAGGCCAGCCAGAGAAGGATGGAAGGTTCCAGAAGGTCAGCTAGAGAAAGATGGAAGGTTCTGGATGGTGCCATGTCCACTGCTGTCCAAGCCCTGCATTGTGGCCTCCACCAGTCTTGCTCCAAGGTCCCTCCCCATGGCCAGGAGCTGCCACCCATGATGGACAGTGCCCAGCCCTCTCCCCCAGTCACCTGTGCCCATGCCCCTCCCTGCGGTCATTCAGGTCCGCTGCCCATCACCTTTCCCAGGGGAGAGTTGCTCGGTGCTGTCCCTGCATGGTGTTGAACCCTTCCCTTGCCTCACCTGGAGAGTCACCTTCCCGCCTGTCCCCAGGAGACAGACCTGGGTCACACCTCTGGGTCTGGGTGAGCATATGTTGACCATTTGGGTGAAATTATTAAAACAAAATCTGCATGGCTGGAGGATGGCGAGTGGACACCAGGGCAGGAGCCACTACCTCAGATGCAGATATTCTGTCGGCTACAGCACTCAAGCGACCAGCCGCCAAGCCAGGAGAGGAAACTGAGAAGAAAACAAGAAGGAAAGAAAACTCTACGAAAGTGTCCTTGTTCTGAGTCACCGCCCGCGGTGACCTGGGTCCCCTGGGGCATTCAGGGCCAATGACTGTCCTCCTCGGCTGATGGATGAAGGAAAGGGGACCACAGGCGGGTAACTGGTGGTTGGTAGTCGGTGGCCCTTTATTCAAAACCCCTCAGCATTGCTATAGAGTTCGCGAAGGGTTCGGGGTAGCAGTTGCACAGAGCTGTGCTTGGACCCTTTACCTAAACGGCGAGCAGAGGTAAAGCCCCTCCTGCCGGGGAAGCTCTTCCAGGATAGAATCTTATCTGGGAGCTCCAGAACTCTGATTCCTACTAGGAGACCCCCCCGAGGGTGGAATTCCAGCTAAGGGCACGTTGCTTTCTCCTGTCCTTTGCTGGCAATCCATGTCAGCAATCACATTAATTTACTTCTTAACAACATTTCTAGTCATTTTGTCTGAGCACAGTGAGAGATATGGGCTTTTTTTTTTTTAACCTATGCCCCAGATTGGGTTCAAAGGGTGGGTTTTCCTGGGGCCATCCTCTAGGTCCCAGACCACAGTCCCCTGGCCAGGTTAGTCTTTCCTAACCCCAGCAGGGTCCTTGTTCAGTTGCTTCTTTTTGGGTCATGCAGAGTTTGTTCCATAAACATGCACTTGACTTGTTATACGTTGTACGGGGCTTAGCCTGTTCCTTTTGAAGCCAGGGTAACTTCGTCTTGCCCTGGGTTTATCCAATCTCTCGGCATGCTCCACCTTTCGGGGTGTTAAGGACTAAGTTCAATCTCAGGGCAACTGAGGCTTAAGTCAAGTAAATATGATGGATGCCCAAGAGTAAATATTATTCGGGACAATTAACTCTTGTGTTACAAAAACATAGCGTCCACTGTCTTCCTCTGTTTATGCAAAAAGGGCAATTCTCTAAAATAAATCATGCAAGGGACATAAAGGAAAGAGGAAAGCAGTATTTCACTTGCATATGTTAAGCCGGACTCAGGATAGAAGTAAGAGTCCACTCTCTGGTGCAAAAGCAAGGAACTTTCTTGCTAGCTCGAGCGAGGGTCTGCGTCTCGCTCATCCCACGCAGCGGAGTTTGGACAAGGACCCCGACTCTGATTCTTGCAGCATTTTATGCCAAAGGGTTAAACAAGCTTCCCATGCTTCGTGGTTCAGGACGGTTTATATAATGTTTTATTTTTAGCATTGGCCCAACTGATTCGGTGCTTGTTGATTGGTTGAGCCTTCCTGCCTGGTCCTGGGACCTTCCAAGGGGGTCTGGTTGGCAAGTCTCCTATTGTTCCATTTCGGGGAAGTGGAAACCTCACTCAGTTCAACTCAGTCTCAGAAACTGAGCCCGCGGCCTAGCTGGATTGTCTTACTTCTGCCGCCGGTCATGGCGCTGCCATTGCTTACGCGTGACTCGTTTCTTCATTCTTCTTCCGTGCCTTCGAGAGGAATCCTACTCTTGCATGCTTAACTGTTCTAGGGTCCACGGCTTCCTGGCCAATCCAGTGTGTTGGTGCCTTAAGACCACAAGCTGCCCTGGATTTATTATTCTGCCCTTAACAAAAACCGCTGGCTTGTTCAGGACGCAGGGGCCAGGGTCAGGAGCAAAAGCCGGAGCACTCGGGGTCCCAGGTGGGATGGGATCAGGGTGACTCGTTGACTTCCCAGCTCCTCTTTTCTAACAACATACCTGTAGCACAATCTTTGCCGTTAAACGCAATTTGGAGGACTGGAATCGGCAAAGTGGGAAAGAGACCACCAAGGGGTTACGTGCCAGCAAGCCAGGCATTGTCGGGTGCCCAGTATAGGTGCTCTTCTAGCTGACCTGTGGTGTGCTCGCTGGGAGGCCACTCTACAGTTGTTACAATAGGCTCGGTAGGTCCCCGAACAAACACACGTCCCAGTGTGGGTCATAACTAGCACAGATCAAGGTGAATTCTACCTGGCTCGGTATCAGAAAGTGCCTAGTGCCAACACTGGGGCGTATAAGGAGCTCACTCTGCAGCTGTCACTAAGAGCATGCAGAAACAGAATAACCCATGCCCGTGGTTCCTTTAAGTCACTTTCTTCAGTCTTACCTTGAGGGAGTCATCTTCCCTTGTCTGGACACACCACTGGTCGGTGGCGTCTGTCTCCCAGCAGAGGGGCGGCTTTTATGTGTGAAGCATGGACCCAGATTTTGATTCCGTCCATCTTCGGAGCAGTTGGTATGGTCAGGATCACGGTATAAGGACCTCTCCACCGAGGTTCGAGGGTGGCAGTCTTATGTCACCTGACCCAGACCGGATCGCCCAATGCGTACGGACGAGGAGTTTCTAGTTCCTCTTCACTCTGGCTGTGTGCTCCAAGTCCCACATGGAGCCAGGCCTTGGTACCTGCAGGGCCAGTGATGACTGGAGAAGAGAGAGACCAGCCGTTCTGGCCTGCACTTCCTTTTCCAACGCTAAGTTGGAGTAGTGGCAGTCAAGCCAAAAGAATTCCAAAAGGAACAGAGTTCCTCCATGAAGGGGGCTCGTGCTCACAACAGGGCAATTGGAAGGGATTTTGGGGGGAAGGGGGATTTCCTTAATCTATCTATCTACATCGTAAGGGACTAGAGATTTCACTACCTAAATCTTTAAAGGGAGGATGGTCGAAGTTCCGTCTTCTGGAGCTGCTTCCTGCTGACACAGGGGCGCTGACCCTGCCTGCATGCAAGCTACTTTCCTTCCTTCTTACTGCCCTGTTCAATCTTTTCAATAACATTTCACTGTATTAGCCCAGGGGTCAGCAATTTTCAACTTCCCTTTGGAAATCTCGCTCCAATGCCCGTTCTTCCTCTTGTGTAGAGTGTTCTGGCTTAGAGGAAATATTCTCCAAATGGGGTATTAATCCTATGATGGAACAAGAATTAAAAGCTGTTAAAAAAATCTCTGTTCTCTCCCAATGACTCTATGTATTCATGGAACTAAGAATGAATATTTAGGACTGGGTTGGTTTGCCCACTCTCAGTACTTGAGCCAACCGACAGGCTGGGGGAAAGCAGTTGATCCTGCACTTTGAGCTGAGTTCCCCCTCCGGTAAATATCTGGCTTCCACTGTCCTGGTCAGACTAGTGACAGCATGTTCTGGACTACCTAAGGGGGTTACCTTTTAAGTCAAGATTCAAATACACTTATTTAATCACTTTTGGAGAACTAGAATCTGATTCTTATAAAAAGCAAGTTACAGAAACCTGGTTTTCTCTCCTTCATTTAAAATTTGCCAGATGGCTTAACAAACCTGGCTTGTTCTTTTGCACAAACACAGCAAGACTGGCTCCATTCGGGGTACCCCGTTATTTACTGAGAAGTCCTGGGGGTTGGTCAAAGACAGAGCAGGAGACGTGTTAATAACAGCATTTAATGTTTTACCTCACTCGGCCAGAAGATGTGAAGATCAGGTCCTACGACGAACTAGAAGTAGAGCCTTCAGGTTGATCTGGATGTGGCCTCTGGCCTCTCACTCTCCGTAGGAGTGTCCTGGCAGTCAGGAGTCCATCACATCTCTTCTTCAGGGCGGGGAGAAATCTCGACCTCCTGCTTTTGGACCTTGAGGGCAGGGTCCGGGCTGAGTCAGCGTTGCAGACTTCAAGCTTCCTCATTTTCCACGGCCCAGACGGTCTCCAGCCCTTCCTTGAGCCGGCCTGCCTTTAGGGTCTCGCTGAGGTTTGTAGGGTACTTGAAACAGCAACTGTTAAGTATTGGCTCCTGTCATTTAGACCAATCCCCTGACTCTCTCCCTGGAAGAGGGCTTTTGGGGTCCTGTAGCTGGTTTTCCTGTCTGCACCAGGGATAGGGTCTATCCTCGCAGAGAGGAAAGGCTTTTGTCTGGGTTTATGCAAACGAACATAGTGCCATGAAGCATTGGACAAAAGAGAGAAAAGCAAATACTTCACCTTACTCACAATGAGATGTACTCATTTACTGTGGATCCCAGTCAAAAGAAGCATAAAGTTCCGTAGAGATAGAATACGCAGTTTAACAACATCATGCCTGACTCATTTAGTTCCATGTTGAAAACCTTGGTTTCCAATTGTCTAAGAGCACTGTAACCGAAGTCTGGATACTAGAACAATTCTGCAGGCAGTTTAAAGAGTTTCTTGTAACAAGAGTCTGATCACAGTTTCTTTCTTAAAACACAACCTCTACACGTTTCTTCACATGCTCGGCCTTCTACACATCCCTCTATGTTCATTCTGTCCTGTTCCTCACTTTATTCCTTCCCTTTTCCCACTAGTGAAATCTCCATCCATCGTCCTTTTTACTTAAAATACACACTTGTATTCCTTCCTTACAGTCATACCTCACAGGTTTTAACCTCCTTATTTACGGAACTTAAGGTAGCTTGATCTACTGAGAAATTCGGAAAGAAGTTGCTAATCATTGTCTCACTTTACAATGCTCACAATTAAAGACCTTACAACATAGATATACTTGGCACTAGTTCACTTTACATCAGAAGCTTTATCTCTAGAATCCCAATTTCTAGGGAAACTGGTATAAAAGAATTAAAGCACTCACAGAATGGGATCGTTATTTTTCATTTGGGCATTGCCCGCAGTTGCCGGGCGGCTCAGGGCCTGCGCCCCACTCATGCACTTCCCCATTCTCAGAAAATACTAAAGCCAAAGGGGCTGCTCATAACTGCTTGAATTTTAAAATCACCCCCCCCTTTTTTTTCAGTAAAAGAAAGCTGGTTTGGGCCTGCAGCAGGAAAATCCAATATCTTTAACTTTCATCAAGACACAATTCTGTGTTTTTGATGGCTCCTAAAATTTAGGTTACCAACAAGCTCAGAAATCAAATAAAATACTGGTAGGGTAAAAAAATTTTGCAACCAATCTTATAACTCTATAAACTCATTTTTTAACCCATTACTCTTTAAACTTGTTTTCATGTACCACAATAATTTCAACTCACATTCTAATAACCCAGTGCAAATACACACAAATATATACATTAACATACCAGCATAAGAAAACTATTAAACCATCAATTTTTATGTAACACAGGAAACCTTCTTTGGCTTAATTTTTTTTTATTAGTGAAACACCATGAGGTACAGTTGTAGATTTACAATTTTTTGTGCTTGGGTTTCGATTATACAATGATCAGATACCCATCCCTCCACCAGTGCCCATTTTCCACCACCATGGATAATATCCCCCCACCCCCATACCCCCATCCCCCCCTGCCTCTGTGGCAGGGCAATCCCCTGTGTTCTCTCTCTCCTTTTGGGTGTTGTGGTCTGCAAAAGAGGCATTGAGTGGCAAACATGTTCAGTCCATAGTCTACTTTCGACATGCATCTCCCCTCCTGGGAGGATCCTCCAAATACCCTTTATTTGGTGCTCCCTTCTCTATCTGAACTGCCCTTTCCTCTAGGATACCCGGCTGGCCTCTAAGTTATGGAGTAATCCTCTTGGTGCTGATCTCAGCTATTCTTGGGTATTAATCTCATACTTTGTTACTTTATATCCCCCAGATGAATGTAATCTTTCTATGTCTATCCCTCTCTTTCTGACTCATTTCGCTTAGCATGATACTTTCCATATTGTACCACTTGTATGTAAATTTCATGACTTCATCTTTTCTAACAGCTACATAGTACTCCATTGTGTAGATGTACCAACGTTTCTTTAACCAGTCATCTGTTCTTGGGCATTCAGGTTTCTTTCAGTTTCTGGCTGTTGTAAAGAGTGCTGCAATGAACAAACAAGTGCAGATGTCACTTCGACTATACATTTTTGCCTCTCTGGGATATATTCCCAGGAGTGGTATTGCTGGGTCAAAAGGGAGCTCAATTTCTAATTTTTTGAGAATCGTCCATACTGTTTTCCAGAAGGGCTGAACCAGTCGACATTCCCACCAACAGTGAAGGAGTGTCCCTTTCTCGCCACATCCACGCCAGCATCGGTTGCTTTTGCTCTTTTGAATGTGGGCCAGTCTCTGAGGTGTGAGATGGTATCTCATTGTGGTTTCGATCTGCATCTCCCTGATGATTAATGATGTAGAGCATTTTCTCATGTGCTTTTTTGCCATTCGGATTTCTTCTTTGAGAAAGTTTCTGTTCATTTCATTGCCCCATTTTTGGATGGGGTTGGATGTTTTCTTCTTGTGGAGTTTAACCAGTATTTTGTATATCCTGGATATCAACCCCTTGTCAGATGTGTATTCGGTGAATATCCTTTCCCATTCTGTAGACTGTCTTTGTATTTTGGTCACTGTTTCTTTGGAGGTGCAGAAGCTTCTTAGTTTAAGATAGTCCCATTTATCTATCTCTGTTTTCACTTGCTTGGCCAGTGGCGTGGCATCTTTGAAGACACCATTAGCTTCAATGTCATGGAGGGTTTTGCCAACTTTATCTTCAATGTATCTTATGGTTTCTGGTCTGATGTTGAGGTCTTTAGTCCATTTTGATCTTACTTTTGTACATGGTGTTAGGCAGAGTTCTGAGCCTATTTTTTTGCATGTAGCCGTCCAGTGATGCCAACACAATTTATTAAAGAGGCTTTCCTTACTCCACTTCACATTACTTGCACCTTTATCAAAGATTATATGATCATATGATTGAGGGGAGATGACAGTGTATTCAACCCTGTTCCATTGGTCTGCAGTTCTGCCTTTGTTCCAGTACCATGCTGTTTTAATTATTACTGCTTTGTAGTACAGTTTGAAGTTCGGGAGGTTGATTCCTCCCATTTTCTTTTTCCCAAGAATTGCTTTAGCTATTCGTGGGGGCTTATTGTTCCATATAAATTTCAGGAGTGTTTGCTCCATTTCTTTGAAGAATGTCATGGGTATCCTTATAGGGATTGCATTGAATTTATACAATGCTTTTGGTAGTATTGCCATTTTGACAATGTTAAGTCTCCCGACCCATGAGCAGGGGATATCTTTCCATTTCCTCATGTCCTCTTTTATTTCCTGAAGTAGCGTTTTGTAGTTTTCTTTGTACAGGTCCTTTACTTCCTTAGTTAAGCTGATTCCTAGGTACTTGATTTTCTGGGGCACAATTGTGAACGGGATTGTTTTTTTCATGTTGCTTTCTTCTCTCTCACTGTTTGCGTATAGGAAAGCCATGGACTTTGGGGTATTGATTTTATAACCTGCAACTTTACTATACGAGTCTATTGTTTCTAGGAGTTTTTTGGTGAAGGTTATTGGGTTCTCTAAGTAGAGTATCATATCATCTGCGAATAGTGAGAGCTTGATTTCTTCCTTTCCTACCTGAATGCCCTTAATAACTTTTTCTTGCCTAATCGCTATTGCAAGTACTTCCAGTACTATATTGAACAGCAGTGGAGAGAGTGGGCATCCTTGTCTCATCCCTGATCTTAGAGGGAAGGCTCTCAGTTTTTCCCCATTGAGGATGATGCTTGCTGTAGGCTTGTGGTAGATGGCTTTAATTATGTTGAGGAAGGTCCCTTCTATACCCATTTTGGCTAGGGTTTTCATCATAAAGGGGTGCTGGATCTTGTCAAATGCTTTCTCTGCATCTATTGATATAATCATATGCTTTTTATCTTTTCTTTTGTTGATATGATGGATTATGTTGATTGATTTCCGAATGTTAAACCATCCTTGCATCCCTGGGATGAATCCTACTTGGTCATGGTGTATGATCTTTTTGATGAGTAGTTGGATTCTATTTGCTAGTAGTTTGTTGAGGATCTTTGCATCTGTGTTCATCAGAGATATCAGTCTGTAATTCTCTTTCTTTGTGGTATCTCTGTCTGCTTTTGGTATCAGTGTGATATTTGCTTCATAGAAACTGTTCGGAAGTGTTTTTGATATTTCAATTTCATGGAAAAGCTTAAAGAGCATTGGGAGTGAGTCCTCTTTAAAGATTGGGAAGAATTCACTAGTGAATCCATCCGGGCCAGGACTTTTGTGCTTGGGGAGACTTTTTATTACCATTTCAATTTCCTTGATGGTGATAGGTCTGTTCAGGTATTCCAGGTCTTCTTGGTTCAGCCTTGGGAGTCTATAGGAGTCTAGGAATTTATCCATTTCCTCGAGGTTTTGATGTTCCATGGCATAAAGCTTCTCAAAGTACTCCCTGAGGATCTTCTGAATTTCTGTAGTTTCTGTTGTAATGACCCCCTTTTCATTTCTGATTCGGTTTATTAGGGTTTTCTCTCTCCCTTTCTTTGTGAGTTTTGCTAGCTTTGGCTTAATTTTTAAAAAGTTCTTAATTATCTCAAATCTTCAAGTTTTTACACCAGAACCTTTAACAATTTCACACAAAAAACATGCTTTCAGATACAGAAAGAGGCCATGGGTACTCACCAAACTTTTAAATAGCAGGATAAGAAAACCCTTGAACTGTCAATGTTTATGAAAATGTGAGAAAACTTTGTTTTGATTGGCTTCTATACCTCTGTTATTAAACTAAATGGCCTAATTTTATCTCAGCACTGTTTCACAAAGCTCTTGTTTTTAACCAGGCCCGGGGTCCTCAACCAGTTTCTGCCAGACCAGAGTGTAAGGGGTCTGGTCTGGGTGTCCTCACGGTCCTGGAAAGAAAACTTCAACTTTTCAGAATGGTCCCCAGATCTGAAGTCCCTTAGGCTGGTCAGCCAATGCTGAAGACTGGCCATTTGGATGTACAGAGGGTGAGGAACTTCCTTCTCAATTCAACTGAGAAGCTATGTGCCTCCTCTCGGACCTCCTAAAAATGACTCGCCATTAAGGTCACAGGAGTAATCTGAGCTTGGTCCATGGTGACCAGGTGGCCTGAACGGGCCAAATACAAATACAAACACAGAAGACAGGGCAAAAGCACAGACAAGAATATGAACAGGAGTAGACAAACAGGTGACAGCTGTACCCACCTGGGATTCCACGTTGGGGACTTTCTGGAGGTGGAGGGATGTCTCTGCACCCCTCTTGGACCGGCAACCCTCTGGTGCATCCGCCTAGGTCTCCTGCCAGTCACAGGTTATGGGCCCTTCCTAAAAACACCGCTGGTTTTTACCAGACACTACACAGAGTTTCTGAAGCAAAATTCCATTCAGAGAGTTTTGTTTCTCCAATCCCGGACGAGCCCCCAAAATGTTAAACCTTGCTTGGGATAGAAGTAAGAGTCCACTCTGTGATGAAAAAGCAAGGAATTTTTTTTTTTAAATTTATAAACTTATTTTTGAATCACCATGAGAGAAGTTACAAAGCTTTCGGGTCTAACTCTTGGTCATACAATGAAACACCCAAACCTTCACCAGTGCCCATTCTCTACCCCCAAAACCCCAGTATACCCCCAACCCACACCCTCCCCCTACCTGTGGGGCAGATGATTTCCACATTATGCTCTCTCTACTTTGATTACATTCAATAATTTGACACCAGTCCCACCATTGTTATTTGGAGCTTTCCCCCTGTCTAAACACAAAAAGACAGCAGTGGTCTCTCTCCCATCACCTGCATTCGGTAGTCTCAAGCCGTTTCCCCACTCCGGGGAGGTCGATGGCAAATGGGCAGGTGAAGGAAGGAAACGAGGGCCAGGCAGGTTGGTCTTAGTTGCAGTTTATTCCAATCCTCTCTCCATTCACTCCTATCTCTCCTCTGCCTCCCTCAGCCCCCTCTTAAGTCTCATTATATCCCATAATAAAATTTATGTCATGGAGGGCTAGGTTCTCTCAGACTTATCACCTCCAGGTTCTCTCAAGCATGTGTTCCTCAGGTTCTCTCAAACCTGTCTCCCAGATTCTCTCAGACCATCCCCCTGTTCCCTCATGCCTGTATTCCCCAGGTTCTCTCTGGCCTGTCACCCCATAGAGAGCCCCTAAATCTCCTTATAGATCATGGTACCTCTAAAGGGTGCGATACAGTGATGTCATCAAAAGGAGTTACAGAAAGAACTTTGAGGCAGCTAAACACACATTGTTTCTTCGCATCTGCAGGCCAGTAATTTTGGCCTCAGGAAAGAAGATACAAACCCAAAACTGAAACCTTTCTTGGGCTACAAGCACTTGGATTTGCGTCCCAAAGACTGGTCTGCTAGAGCTTGGAATCTGCATCCCAAAGATCAGGCCTGGCTAGCACCTGAGATCTGGACATCTAAGACCAGCTAGGTTTCTGTGAGAAAAGGAAAGCTGCCTCTTACAATATACTAAAATTATTTACTGAAGGCAGTTTGAAGGGGAGAAATGTTCAGCCTCATCCAAACTAGTCAGGACACATGGGAAAGCAGCTTCTAGGACAGATTCTCATTTAGCAGATCAACGCACCCTAGAACAGAATCTCCTGGGTGTGTTTCTCCTCTCCTTGTCCAACAAACATATAAGCAGACATAATAGAAATCATTTTGTATGGACACAGTAAAAAGTACTTTAAGTTTATAGAATTGCTCTCCTAGGGCCATCTCAATCTCAGACTACGGTGCTCAGGCCAGATAGTCTTTCTTATCTCAAGCAGGGTCCTAGTCTCATCGTTACTTTTGGATCGTGACAGCATTTGTCTATGATCAAACTCCTAACTTATAGTTAAGAATTGTGGCACTTTGGCCTGGCCCATTTCGCTGCCAGGGTAGCACATAGCTTACCTGCTTGCCCTGGTTCCATCCAGTCCCTCGTCGGGACCCTGCTTTTGGGGGTGCTAGGAAGTGAGGGCAACTGAGGCTTAATTTGAGAAAGCAGATGCCCGGGAGTGAATTGTGCCCACGTGATCTTGGAATTCTGACATTTTAATAATTAAGTCTGGAGAGATTTCTGCCAAAAGCCGCTGGGTTCTGAGATTCATTTGTGTGTCTCTGGGGTCATGACCATTAAGGAGCTTAGGAAGCAGGCGGCAGGGCCGTCCGTAGGCGGCATCTCCGCAAAAGCAAGGAATTTTATTGTCAGTTTGAGCTAGGGTCCAAGTCTCGCCCAATGCAGTGGAGCCTTGACAAGGACCCTGACTCTAATTCTTGTAGCACTTTATCCTCAAGGGTTACATAAGCTTCCCATTCTTTGCAGTTAACCATGGTTGCTATAAAGGTCTATTTTAGCATTCGGTGCTTGCTGATCGGTTGAGCCTTCTTGCTGAACCCTGCGACCTACCAACAGGGTCTGGTTGGTGAGTTTCATGTTGTTCCGTTTTGGGGAAACGGAAACTGAGCTTAGTTTCAGGGACTGAACCTGCGGCCTAGATGGATCGTCATCACTTTTGCCGCCTGCCATGGCGCTGCCGTTGCTGATGGTGTGGCCCGTTTCTTCACATACACAAAATCCAGAGTCCTCAGAAGATTTAGCTTCACAAGTCACTGCGTCTGATCTGGAGATATTTGTGGTTAACGGGTAGGGGAAGAAGAGCACAAAGGAGAGGTTAAAGATAAACACAGAGGATTGGGAGTGCCTGATGGAATTGGGTGTGCCTCAGGAGCACTGTGGTGGGAGTAACTCAATTAACCTAAGCTCCCTGCAGGAGGAACAAGAACAACCCAATGCTAAACCTGAACTGCTTAGAACTATACTCCAGCATGAAAGAACTCCAAAAAATAAAAGAACTCCAAATTGGAAAAGAGAATATAAAACGACCATTGTACAGGTGGTGAACTAATGACTGTAAGAAACCCAAGAGACTTCCTCAAGAACCACCAGGGGCAAGATGCCAAGTCAATGTACAAAGATCCGCTGCATTCATATATGCAAGCGACCAACAGAGGAAAGAGAAAAGGAGCAACACCTCCCATTCACAATCACCTCACAAGGGGACCTGAGGAGCCTTAGCCAGGCAGGGGAAGCCATCACTGAGAGTCACGAGCCACTGCTGAAAGAGAAGAAAACTCAAAGAAACGGGAATTTCTTTCCTTTTTTTTTTTTGCTTTTTGGGTCACAGCCAGCGTTGCACAGGGGACACTCCTGGCTTTGCACTCAGGAATCACTCCTGGCAGTGCTCGGGGGACCATATGGGATGCTGGGACTCGAACCCAAGTCGGTTGTGTGCAAGGCAAATGCCCTACCCGCTGTGCTATGGCTCCAGCCCCAGAAACGGGGATTTCTTGGTTCATGGGTTAATTTAATGTTCATGGACAGCAAGAATTAACAGTGTTACTTGATCATTGTATAACTGAAACCCAAGCACAAAAATTTGTAAGTCTATAACTGTACCTCATGGTGTTTCACTAATAATAAATAAATAACTTTAACAAAAAAAAAAAGAATTAACAGTGTTGAAAAAGATGTACTGTTGGATATCAACCCTGAGTGTCTTAGGCTTCACCAAATTGTCCCTTTCCTCCTCCCAGAGAGGTTTACCTAACTGCCCTTGCTAACATCCCTAATTTGGTTAAAGTCTATCTTGGACCTTTCCTTTGTGTTGGATATTAATCCTGAGCGCCTTAGGCTTCATCAGTGAATTGCTCCTTTCTTCCTCCCAGAGAAGCTTAACATGCCCTTGCTAGCATCCCTAATTCAGGTAAAGTTTATCTTTAACCTTTCCCTTGTATTTTGCCTCTCTTTGTCACAGTTCCCCAAGTCAGTCTTGATTACTTATCAGCCCAAACCTGCCGGTAATTCTGAACTTTGTATTTGAAGTGCTGTCTAGTTGTACCTGCTTTTCTGTTTCCCCTAGAGCCTTTGTATATTTTACTAGAGAGCAGTGTTCTTTGGTTAAACACAGAAAGACCATTAACGCTCCTAACGTGCTCCTGATATTTGGGAGTTGATTGACTCTGAAATATATCTGCTCCTGGGCATAATTACTTGGTCCTAATTACTTGACTCAGGCTTCAGTTGTCATAGTTCCTAACACCCCGAAAGGGAGGTCCCGACGTGGGGCTGGGATGGACCCGGGGCGAGTGGCAAAGCTAGCCGGCATCAAAATGGGACATTCTAGAAAGCATAAATGCATAGTCTTGGTGCAAACTGTTACAACCTAAGAGACAGGACGCCCCTGGGGAAGGACGAGGGGAATGGCCTGAGACTTAGTCTGGGATTTCCGGTAAAAGTCTTGCTTGCTCTCAACCCCGAGAACTGAGTGTTGAGATCTTTGTCTCTTACTGTGCTTATCCAAACAACTGCAAGTATTGATAATTAATACAACTAGAGAGAAAGGCAAGATCAATGCAGACGCCCCTGGGAGACAGAGTCTCTCCTTGAGTTAATCTCCCAAGAGAATTTCTGCACCCGATGTTTATCCATGTAACTGATGAATCACACCTGCCTTACCTCAACCCCCTCAGACGTTCTATAAGAATTCTGGCAGCTCTGCCTTGAACGGGCCGTTTCCACCATCAGGCTGTGGTCCCGTCTCCCCATCTCTCTGTCTCTGCCTCCCTGCCGGGGAAGCGGGGAGGCGGCTCTGGGCCACGGAACGCACGCGTTTGTGGCAGCAGCAGCCCCTGCAATTTGTGAACTCACGCCGTATCACCCACATTATTATATAGTCCCAACAAATCCCCATCAGACTCCCAAAATAGGGACGTGGGGCAAGCGATCCTATTGAGATGGCTCTGCAGCCATAGAGGGCCACAGGTGATCGAAGTGATTTTAAGACTAAAGAAGAGAGGCTGGAGTGATAGCACAGCGAGTAGGGCGTTTGCCTTGCACACAGTCAACATGGTGAACCCAGGCTCAAATCCCAGCATCCCATATGGTCCCCCGAGCACTGCCAGGAGTAATTCCTGAGTGCCAGGAGTAACCCCTGGGCATCGCCGGGTGTGACCCAAAAAGAAAAAAAAAAGACTAAAGAAGAAGAGTGGAACTATCCCACTCCTTGGATTCAAACTATGTGGCAAGGCAATGGTAATTAGAACAGCATGGCGCTGGGACAAAAAGAGATACAGCCAATGGGATGGAACTTGGAGCCCAGGAATAAATGCGTCCATTTATGGACAGTTTACTTACGGCCAGTCCCCAAGACCACATAATGCAGAAAGTAGAGCCTTCAACTAGCGGTTGGGAAACCTACATGGCCACATTGGGAGAAAAAGAAATCTAAATCATTAACTCCAAGAGGCTTAGAGACTTTGTCATAAAACTGAGACATAAAATACAAGAAAAAAAAAATAGGCAATCCACTTGTGGTCGTGCCCCAGAGACAGACTCCAACAACAAACAAAATGGAAGCAAGAATAAAAAAAATGATGCTCTGAAGTGGCCAGACACTTTCCCTGTGTGTGTGTGTGTGTGTGTGTGTGTGTGTGTGTGTGTGTCAGTGAAAGGAACAACATAGAAATCAAAAGCAACAGACAGAATAGGGAGGAAATGCCCCCTTTCATCTGACAGAGGATTAGGATCCACCGTATTTTAGAATTCATGCAACGCAACAACAAAAGCAACTTATTTAAAAACGGGTGGATGATTTGAAAGGACCCATTTCCAAACAAGACAGAGATGTGCCAGCGCCACATGGAATCATGGAATGCCCAGCCCAATTACCATCAGGGAAGCACACGTTTCTCACCCCCTGAGACGTCACCTCCTCCCAGTGAGAATAACCAGCAGCAAAGAGATGGAAAGCTCTAGTGTTGTCAGGGTGCGGGAAAGAAAAATAGAGTTTTTTACACTGTTGTATGTGTGTTCAGGGTAGCATGGCCAAGGCTGGAGCCATAGCACAGCGGGTAGGGCGTTTGCCTTGCACGTGGCCGACCGGGGTTTGATTCCTCCGCCCCTCTCGGAGACCTGGCAAACTACTCAGACTGTCCTGCCTGCACGGACGGCAGAGCCTGGCAAGCTACCCATGATGTATTCAATATGTCAAACACAGTAACAACAACATCTTACAATGAAGACGTTACTGGTGCCTGCTCGAGCAAATCAATGAACAATGGGAGGACAGTGCTATAGATTGTGTGTGTGTGTGTGTGTGTGTGTGTGTGTGTGTGTGTGTGTGAATCTGTGCAACCTGTGTGGAAAACAGTACAGAAATCCATGCAGCAAAAAGCACTGATTCCGTGGGGCGGCCCCACACCACGGGAAGGTCCTGACTCAGGGGGAAGGAGGCGTCGGCCTGCAGAGACACACCTGCCCCGTTCTCTGAACAACTGTCCTTAAAACAGCCCAGGCGGGGGACAGCCTGGACATCAGTGACCGATGAGTGAGTTGGAGTGTGTGTGTCCAGGGGAACCTGCCTGGGCTGTCCTAGAGGAGAAGGTGTCACCTACCAACACGGAGGCATTGGGGGTGACGATGTCTGAGCTCATCAGGACGCGAGGTCAAGGGCCGTTTCCCTCCTCTGGGACTACACACAACCAAAGTAGAAGAAACAGTTCAGGATGGCTGAAATTACTCAGGCTTGGGGGAAAAACGGTGCACCTGGGGGCGGGTGGGAGGTCGAGGAGTGGGGGCAGGTCAGTTTCCTGGAGGAGCACCAGAACTTGGGGGGGATGAGACTTCCAGACTTATAGAAGTTGAACTCGCATTGTAAGCCGTGTGAGGCTATTTAGATACAACTCTGGAGGACTCACTTGTCTTCTAAAGACGACTGTCTGGTGTGTGTAGACACAGGGCCGAGGTCCATACCTGGGACCACACAACCCCACTCCAACTGAGCTGGTGGCGTCTGTGAAGGCAGGTCCCCTCAGTGCCGAGGACGGGTGTGGCATGGACACCGGTGTCCAGGATGCGTCGGCACACCAGCCCCACAAATGAGGTGCTTGGGGGGGCCATCCCTCCACCATGGAAGGTTCTTGCCGCTGTCCAGAGAAGATGGACCCCACGGCACGCCCGCTTCTCCTCTCCGGCTTGGCCCAGCTGGCCAGAGTTCTCCCCCTGCCTGACCGGTCCCTCCCGGCCCCCATCAGGTCGTTGAGCTCAGGAGCCATGAGCAGAGTGTTGGCGCCTGCAGCTGCCTGTGCCCACCCCCGCCAGGACAGCGGGTGGGCAGTGCCAAGTCCTCTCCGGCCTCCTGGGGGAGTCGCCTGGCGCTGATTTGCTGGAACACAATACGATCCTCGGCAAGGGCGCCCCGCCCGCCGTACACCGCACACGCTCTTCATTGTTTTGACAAATGCACTTTAACATTTAATTTTGCTCTAATAACGTGCAATCATTATCGGATGGTCCGAGATACACAGACAGACCTAGATCCGCCGGGCACGAGGCAGCCTGCAGCCCTGGCCTCCGGTATTGGATTTATTTTTAATCTGGGAGCAGCCCTGCTGAGGATTCGTATTTTTATTGTACCCTCTTCCAGAAAGAACTTCTTCCTTGTAACTACAAGGCCTCTACCCACTTGATTACTTGATGAATAAAAATCAAGTTAAAATGCAAATGGACTTGGCCACCCCCTCTAGATAGATGTTTGCATAATTATGAAACTAATATGTTTTACCAGTTCTTTCTTGCATTTTAAGTTTTCATCGTTGCGTGGGTGAATATTCCACTTCTGGGCGCAGGTCCCCGAGGGCTCCGTAGATTGGAACACATCGGCTCCATTTTGTGGACAGTAACACGATCATCCGAGGGAAACCCAATTACAAAAGGATTTTTGAACCGAGTATCCATTTGTCCCAGTTGATTTTGAGTGTTTTAATTTTCTGGGCTCTTTTCCTTTGGCTTTCTGTTTTGAAGTCTCTGGCTTTCCTGTCTGTGGGGCCGTCTGCTCGTCCCCGAAGGAGCTGCGGCTTTGGCCGGCGGCTGGGGGTCACTCTTTCTGCTCTGCATTTGTGCTGGATTCTGACGGGATTCTGCTTCCTGCACGGCCGCAGCCCAGAGTGTGAGAGAGGCCAGAGCACCGCGCTGGGGACTGAGGGTTGAGGGTCCCGGGAGAGGAGGGACCGGGGGTGGGGGGAGTGGCCCCTATCTGCAGAGACCCTGTGTCCAGACAGTAGCACAAGGCCGAATCGTAACTCTGCTTCTGGAACATTCTGCTCCTGGCACCAGGCAGATCCGGCTGAGTGCCACGGACCTACAGTGCTGGCCACCTGGGCGGTGCAGACCCATGTCCCTTCTACGTGTTAGACGTCCTTAGCCTTGGCACAATTAGCCATCATGCGTGGAGCATGGCCACAGGCACCGGAGCTGATGAGATCGTCCCTGAACAGCAGGTGAGGCTGTCCCTGTAGAGCAGGTGAGGCTGTCCCTGCAGAGTGACCCAGTAGGGCATGTCGGGGCACATTTGACAAGCACCGGGCACCCGGTGCTGAGACTCATCCCCAATAACTGTCACCTGACTGCATCCCTAACTGCAGCATCTAGCCCGAATCAGGCTTGGGCCGGGGCAGAGCAGAGTTGGGAGGTGACAGGTTGGCCATGCCAGGCTTTACGTGACTGGACCTCCCTCTTCAGCCGAGACCCTCTGTAAAGTATGTGCGTATTTGGCGATAGAGTGAGCGGCCATCAGCTGTTCCCGGGGGGGCTTCTCCCGCGCCCGTCATTCCTCACCCCACGTCTGCCTGGACCTGGGCACGTTGGGGGGGAACTGGTCCCTAACAATTTTGGGTAAGCGAGGCACTGTGGCACTCTCCTCCCGTTGTTCATCGATTCGCTCGAGTGGGCTCAGTGACGTCTCCCTTGTGACACTTGTTACTTGTGTTTGGCATCTCGAAGACGCCACAGGGAGCTTGCCAGGCTCTGCCGTGCGGGCGGGATCCTCTCGGCAGCTTGCTGGGCTCTCCGAGAGCATAGCTATATTTTTAATGAACTGGCAGCTTCTGCCAGTAACCAGGAGAGGAATCCAATAACACCCTGCCAGTAACTGGCAGACGAACCCCATAACACCCGCTTACTGGATTTAGCTCAAAAGGCAGAACCACCCCTACGCGGGCCAGTGGAGATAAACGCCCCGCCAGTCCAGGGAAAGGCCACCGGGGTGTGGTCCAGCGTGTCGGGGAAGCTCCTTGTGGGGTTAGACTCTAGAAGGAGTCGAAACAAACTGTCCCTCCAGACCAGGCAGCCCTGCCAGTCAGCTTTTCACACACAGTACTGGCTGGACTAGGACCAAATACAATCTCACACCGCAGAGCTCGTCGCTTCATGCCTGAAGGCGCCAGACCCTGAGAAAGTGACTGTGAATGCGAGACACATGGGGACACTGCCCTCTCAGTGTCTGCCTAGGGTCCCCCAGCACCCACTGCACGCTGCAGGAGTCAGCCCTATGCACCCCACTCCGCGATTCTTTGTCTGTGGGGCACCTAAGTGGGGATGAAAGACCAGCACGACCGCATTATCGTTTAAATGGCCACTCTGCTTCTGGGCATCTATCAGAACCTGATTCTGAAACGCCATTTGCACCCTATGTCCATGGCAGCTGGACTGTCCACACCCGCCCAAACCTGGACACTAACCAAGTGCCCAAGGACAGACGACGGGTCAAGAAGCCACAGGCACACGCGCCAGGGAACAGCCTCGGCCCGGGAGGGGTGCACCCGCCGTCTGCTCTCTGGGTGGACCTGGGGGGTGCGGATGGAGAGAAGTTAGTCGGAAGGAGGGAAACAGACACTGGACGTCCCTCATAGCGTGACTGTGAGACAGAGGAGGACCAGTGTGACAGTAACAGCTGGACATGATCACGCTGGACAAGAACCAGGGGCTGAACGTTTCATTTCATTTCATTTCATCATCCTGTTATTCGTTGATTGCCTCGAGCAGGCCCCAGTAACGTCTCCTTCATCCTAGCCCTGAGATTATATTCAAGGCTCTTTAGGAGAATGAGACCCGTCATTGTTACTGGTATTTGGCATATTGGGTACGCCACGGGGAGTTTGCCAGACTCTGCCCTGTGGGCAGGCTACATTCGATAGCCTGCAAGTTTGTCCAAAGTAGGAATGAGATAATAAGATGTCATAAAAAAGATGTCCTGATAAGATGTCGCATGGCCGCGAATGCGGCCGTGCGGTTCCGGGAGCTGGATTTTATAGTCTCTGAGTCTTGGCCGCTGATGGGATTACACGGCGCCAGGGGGCCAGGTGGTGGGTGTGACCCCCGCCTACTGGAAATTGGAGGATCTGGGTGGAAGATGCTCGACTCCAATGCGAGTAGGCTTGGAGGTCTCGGCCCCGGAACCCGCGTGGCTTTGTCCCTCTGCCAGTACCTTCATGTGTGCGGAGAGTGGTCTCAGCATGGTGGTGGCTGGTCCTGGAGGTCTTCGGCTGCCGGAGCCCTGGTCGGGGTGGGGAGGAAAGCTCAACCCGCTCCCCTTCAAGGGGCCCCGGCGAGGAACAGCCAGGCGCGGGGGCAGGAGACTGCACTGGTCTCATCCGGGAGCTGGATTTTATAGTCTCTGAGTCTTGGCTGTTGATGGGATTACACGGCGCCATGGGGCCAGGTGGTGGGTGTGACCCCCGCCTACTGGAATTTGGAGGATCTGAGTGGAGGATGCTCGACTCCAATCCGAGTAGGCTTGGAGATCTCGGCCCCGGAACCGGAATTTAGTAAAGAAATATATATGTCGGCCTCTCAGTGTCTGTGCGGCAGACCACAATGCCCAAGGGGGGGGGGAGAAAGGGAGGGAGGGAAGGAAGGAGGGAGGGAGATAAAGAGAGAGGAAGAAAGAGGGACAGAGGGGGGAGAGAGAGAGGGAGAGAGAGGCGTCTGCTGTGTATCTCACTATGATTCGATAAGAAAGAAAGAAAGAAATGAAGAAAGGAAGAAAAGAAAGAAAGAAGAAAGAAGGAAAGAAAGGGCCCACGCTCATCCGCCCCACACGACTCGGGAGGGAGACCGAGGCCGAGTCGGGCACCCGGCAGCCCCGAGCAGGAACGTGGGGCAGAGCCGTGTTCTGGGTGTTCACGAGCCTTGTCAGTCGGGGACAGTCACAGGCCGTTGGGTGGGCGCTGCCCTCTCCCCCTAGAAGGCCGAGCCTGCCCAGGCGCTTCCACTCACGCAGGCTCGAGTCGCTTGGAGGAAGCAGCTCCCGGCGTGGCCCGACTCCGGGCGACAGTGGCTGGCAGCCTCAGGACCTTGGTCCCTCCTCCGCCGAAGCTCCTGCCTGCTTCCCACCCGTCACCACTTCCTGGCCCCCCCAGCAGCTCTCCCAGTTTTTTCAACCCCCCAAAACGTGGTCTTCCTCACCCATGTATGTGACACGCATCAAACCAACCCCGACCGGAGCGAGCATGGGAACACGCATCTCACCGCCTCCAGGAAGGCCTCCGGGAGGGGAGGGAGGCTCCACACGACCTAAGTTCTGGTTCTGTCCACCCCAGTTCACAGGGAGCCTGCACACGGCCGGGAGTACTCTGGGCGCGGAGCACAGAGCGGATGGAGCCGAGGGAGGCGCCTCTGGCCAAAGAATGTTCCAGATGGATGCCCGTTGGCCCCCGCACACAGCGGCCCCTGGTGATGTCAGAGCTGGTCCGGCCACATGAGCAAGGGTGGGGAGGGAGGGGTGGTGGGGGCGGGGTGGGGTAGCACGGGGCGTCGCTACTCTCCTGCCCCTCCCCTACGCCCACAGTCCTGAGAGCACCTGGACGGGCTGTCCCCAGCAGGTGACCTGTCCCCCGTCTGGTGTCCTGTCCCCTGGGGGCTCCCCTAGGACCTGACGCCCGACGCCTTCTATCTCTCGTGGTCCGGCTGCCCAGAGGGTGGGTGCTGAAGGGCGTCACGGTGTAGGAGAGGGGGGGTGGGGGGCGCGGAGCTGACCTCAGGGACTCGGGGACTCTCTGGGGCTGCTCAGGACCGACCCGCTGGCCCGAGCAGGCTGACCTGTCCCTGGAGCACTGGGACAGCTTCCCGCCCTCCCTGTGTGCCGACTCCCTGCGCTGCCCTCCAGCCCTCAGCAGTGAGCACTGCACACGGAGCCACCTCCTCGCGGGGCCTGCCGCCTGCCGCGACTCTCCATCCCGGGGCGGCTCCCAGGGAGCAGCTGTCCTGACAAGGGACGGACCTGGGACCCTCCCGGCCCCTCCCGGCCCCAGGCTGTCGTCCTCTGGCCGCGGAGTTTCCTCTCCTGCCTCGGCTGCCCAGAGGAATGCGCCCCCCAACCTCTGTCCCTCGGCCGGGGCTCCTGGCGCCCGCAGACCCCGCCGGGCATGGCTGGCTGAGGTGGAGACGCCCCCCACATGGGGCCCCCAGGCCTTGACCCTCTAGTTTCTCAGTCAATATCTTTAATTTGGAACTTAATATCCTCGTTTTATGATCTGAGATGTTCCCCAAAGGGCAGAGCACAGAGAAGCCGGACTCCCGCGAAAGGTCAGGGAGACGCCCCGCGGGGAGTATTACGAGTCACAGCCTCCCCTTGCTCCCCTAATGAGAGCGTCGGCGTCTGCGCTTGGGAGGGGCGGCCGCGGCCACAGTCTCGCTGCCCTGAGCCTGTCCCCTGCTGTGTCCACCCTCACCCCACACTCCTCACTGCGCCATGGAGGTGCTGGCTGACCCCAGGGGTCTGTGCCCTGAGCGGTCGCTGCCCTCCCACCCAGGGGCTCCCGCTGGGCCCGGGCTCGCCGCGTCCACCCGCACTGGGCAGTACCTGGTCCCCTGGCCGCAGGCGGGGCAGGGGAGCTTTGCACGGCGTTCCTGGGCATGCCTTTGCTTCCCGAGGTGGGCCAGAGTCGGCGGGTGACAGGGTCACTCTAGAGAAGGCGGCTGGACTCTGTCCCGGCTTTCACTGTCCCAGGAAGAGCCCCTGAGGGTGCCCCAAGCTCCAAAGGCTGCCCTGCCCATCAGGCGGAGGCCCTGGGTGGGCTCTGCCCTGCCTGGCCCTGCTTGGCCTCTAGGCAAGTGGTGGACCCCCTGGTCATGCCTGGCAGGCCTGGCCCTGGGCAGGCAGAGGCTCTCTGTGTCCTGCATGAGGCCAGGACTCTGCCGATGCCGCCCCACGGCCGCAGCTGGGTCACGGCAGCTCAGACAGGCAGTGGTGACTGGGTGGTCCTCCTGCCCCCTGCAGTGACCGCAGGCATTCCCTCGCTCCTGTGGCCATCACTGCTTCCTCCTCCCTCTCCCGTGCGGCTGCTGCCAGCTTGGCGTGGCTCCGTGCCACGTGGCATCTCCCCAGCACTGCCCTTCAGGTGCTTGTCCGTGCCCAGCCTGGCTGTCCCTGCCCTGGCCCCTGGCCCCGGAGCCCACAGCTCCGGCAGCAGACTTCCGGGGGCCCTGGCTGTCCCCCTCCTCCCCCCGGGGCCCCTCTCGGCTCTGCCCACCCGCTGCGCCACCCAGCGCCCTGCCAGCCTCAGGCATGCGTCTGCTCTGCGCACTTGGCCGGCTGACGCTCTCCCACCCTGAGGTCAGCTCAGCGCCCCCCAACCCCCTCTCCCACTGCCGGGCTCTCCGCAGAGCTGCCCTGAGCAACTGTCCTGCTCTGCAGGGGGCGTCCACCCTGTCAGAGACTCTGTCCACCTTGTCCACCCTGGTGAGACTCCATCCACGATGCCCACGGGGCCCCTCTTCTCGCCACTGCCCAGGTCGCTCCAAGCCCAGGCCCGGGACCAGTCTGTCACCCCCTGGGGGCTGCCAACAGGCCCCACATTTCCCCTCTGAGGGGCTTTGGGGGTCTCCCAAGTGCTGCTTAGAAAGTCTGGGGCCACGCCGGGGGGTTTTCACCTACTGGGTGGCCAGTCACTGCGAGGCCCGGGGACAACGTTGCTTGGAGAAGCAGACAGCCCACGCCAGCTGTGCCTGGGGCCCAGCTGGGGTCTCGCCGCCCACCGGGCCACACTGCTCGCAGAGGGAGCAGCCCTGGGTGGCCACGCTCACGGCTCTCTGAGGTCCAGGCCGTCCTCCTGGGCCGCCCTGCCCCTACCCTGCAGACACTCCCCAGATGGCTGGGCTCTGGCTGTGGCCGGGGTCATGGGCTCGGCGCCAGCTGCCTCCTGGGCGCAGGGCAGGGGGGAGGCCTGGGCTCCTCCCAGACTCACATCTGAGGGAAGGAGCCCGACGTGCCCATTTCCGAGCCGCTTCTGCGCTCTGTCTCCGCGGGAGGGCCTTTAATTAGGGAGTTCACTCTGCAACGGCCACACCATGACCTTTGATGTTCGTCCCTTCCTCTCTCAGACGCACTTGGCTTATTCATGAGCTGAAGGTATCGCTTAATTGCGACTCTGATTCACCTCCTTTTGGGTTGCTCCCGTCCTTTCTGTGCTTGGCGATGTCCCCGCTAGACGGTGACGCCCGCAGACACTCGCTGATTTAACTCCGACCCAACCACAGAGAAGCAGGCTCAGGAAAGTGTTTGGGATTTATTGGTAATACTTTGAAAACGTGAAACGATCTCGGAGAGAAGATGGCAGGAAGACCCGGCCTTTCGGGTGCGTGGGGGCAAGGTCGTCACGGGGAGCTGGCAGCACCCCTGGAGGCCTGGGGCATATCATGTTTGCCACGTTCCGTGGAACACGTCGTGCGATCCCTGTCAAAAAGAAGCCGATTCAGGACGTGAAGGACTGGGCAGTTTCCACATAGAGGAAACCACTTGGGGGCACTGAAAACCGCCCAAACCGAACCCACGTGAGGTGGGTTTGTCTCCCCACCCCCTTCCCTGCTGTCGTGCCCCAGACCCAGGCACTCGGGACTCTGTGACTCTAACGCAGCAGTACGAGTTGGAGCACCTCCACCCCACGGGGCTGACCCTGCTGGTTCAGACCGACCGTGCGTCCAGCAGATGAGGGGTGTGGGGTGTCCCCCCCATTGCTCTCACTCTGTGGGGGGCCCGGCTCTGTGCTTCGGGAGAGATGCCTGCCCGAGGTAGGGACCCGTGATCGCGACCGCAGGGAGGGGCAGCTCCTCTTCCACCCTCCTTAGCCGCGAGCCTTGAGCTCGCTCTTGCTCTCTGCACTGCGGGACCCTGTGCGCCCTCCGTGGGAGTGAGACGCCCTCCCGCCGGGCTCCAAGGGGAGGCTGCACAGGTGCTGGAACCCCTCGTGGTCGGTTGCTGGGAGGTTTTATTCTGGGGGCTGCAAGTGGTCATGTTTTCCTGTGTGACTGATGGGTCCATGATTTTTCTTCCTAGACGGTGAGCCTGCTGGTGCGGCTCCCTGGTTCTGAGCGCGGGGCTGATTCACTCGTCCCCCCGTGCTGCTCTTTCTCCTACTCGTGGCTCTGTGAGGTGCCCACCAACTTGGGGACACTCGAGTCTAGGTTTACGATCGACGTCCCTGGTCTTCCTCATTGTGTGTCAGTCTGTCTGGCTGTGATGCCAAGCAAACAGCCGCATGAAGTGCAGCGTGACTCATTGTCTCTTGTTCTGCTTTCCTGGAAGGGACTGTGCAAATTTGGGGCAAGCTCTTCTTTAAGGATTTGTCCAACATCTCCCTCTGCACGTACACCCTCTGCAGGCACACCCTCCCCTGCAGGTACACAGTTCTTTACATTTGATGGTCTTGACAAGTAGATCAGTAATTTCATCTTTATCTAATTGCTCTTGAGACTTGCTCCTGGGGAGGCCCTTTGGATCGGTCTGATTCAGGACGTCTGAATGCAGATCTCGAGAGGGTCTTCCAGGAAATGCCAGAGCGAATTAGGACGATCACTCGAGTGGAGTTCTCAAGTAGCTCTTCCCCAATTCTGCGTGTGCCCGGGCCGTCACGTGCCACCTTCTCATGGGCATGGCTGTTCGCTTCCAAGGTTACAGGCGGCCGAGAGGACTGGACATGGGGGCAGTGGCCAGTGCTTGCGCTGCCTTGTCCTGCTGCCCTGCTCGGACGGCACCGCCCAGCTCGCTCCGCCGTCCTACCTCTCCCTTAGCCCCGTGTTATCTCCTGTTAATCATCATCATCCTGTTATTCATCGATTGCCTCGAGCAGGCCCCAGTAACGTCTCTTTCATCCTAGCCCTGAGGTTATATTCAAGGCTCTTTAGGAGAATGAGACCCATCATCGTTACTGGTATTTGGCATATTGGGTACGCCACGGGGAGTTTGCCAGACTCTGCTGTGTGGGCAGGCTACATTCGGTAGCCTGCAAGTTTGTCCAAAGTAGGAATGAGATAATAAGATGTCATAAAGAAAAGTTCTGATAAGATGTAGCGCGGCCGCAAATGCGGCCGCGCGGTTCCGGGATCTAGATTTTATAGTCTCTATTATCTCCAGAGCTCAAAAAAGGTGGATTCTGACAATTTTGACCCTTTCCTTTTCTAGAGGAGCGTTTCCATGGTTCTGCTGCATGTCACTGACGGTCCCCCGAGGGTCCCTCTGCCAGACGCTACAGCGCCCACGCAGACGGGGAAGGGCCCTGGGGGTCTGGAGCTGGGTGGGTGCTGGGGCACGTGCAGCCGGGGCACGGCACTCGGGCGCCCGTCCAGGCTGGGAGCCCCTGCCGCCCTGGTCCTCTGACTCCGCCGTCCCTCTGCCTCCGCGTGCCCTTGTCTTCACGCCTGTGGCTTCATGAATCAAGGACTCGATGTTGTCAGCAGGAAGGTGAACTTTGGCGATGGCGCTTACTGGCCAGCTGGGACTCGGCCCCGTTCTGCTCCTCTGCGTGTGCTGTGGACCCAGGTGGGCTCCAGCCTCCCGAGCCCCTCGCTCTGTCACCGTCTGCCTCGAGCCGCGCCCCGGCCCTGCTGACATCCCAGGGCAGCTCAGCCCCCGGGGCCATCTTGGGCTCCCTCTCCTCCTGCCGCCGGCTGTTTGCTCAGGCAGCTTTCGGTGGATTTTCCTAAAGCCCCGGATGAGTTGCGACTGTCCGTGCGTCCCCTCCTGGGGGTTTGTGACCAGGGGTCTCGTGAGTTTGGTGGGCAAAGGCCAATTCCTAAGGAGACGTGTGGGTGTGAGGGGCAGCGTGCATGCGTGTCTGGGGTCCACGTGTGGTCTGTGCCGTGTGCATGGGCCCACACGGGGTCTGTGAGGGGGGCACACTCCGGCCCCGCAGCTCTCTGGAGGAAGCAGCCCCTCGCTGGACCTGGGCCCTCTTGGGCGGCTCCAGGAGCCACGTGTGTCCCGTGCCTGTGGGGACCCAGCCCAGGAGACCGGGGGCAGAAGCACAGCTGGGACATGAGCTCGGGGTCCGGGGGGCTGGTCCAGGGTGCCTGGAAGCTGAGGCAGAAGAGTCGGCACCGTGAGCAGCGGGTCCCGGTGAGCGGCCTTCTCCTCTTTATAGGAGCCGAGTGCCCTGTCCCGGGGAGTGGCAGAGGTGCCCACAGTGAGGAGACAGGCCCATGGACACCGTGGGCACCATGGTCACTGCTGGACACTCCCAGCATCTCCGTGCCCGAGGGGAAGAGGAGGGGCCGCAGACCCAACCCACAGCCCCGGACCCCCACTCCAGGCAGGGGGCGCCCGCGGGATCCCTTCTCCTGTTCCCGTTCTCACTTTGGGGCCACACCCAGGTGCTCAGGGGCCATTCCTGGCTCCGTCTTCCGAGTGGCCGGGCACGGCCTGAGGGGCCTTATGTGGTGCCGGGGGTTCAAGCCAGACTCACAGCTCATGTCGCTGCATGAGGCCTCCCTGGCCTCTCCAGACCTGCCCTCGCCCCCGTGTTGTCGGTTTGTTTCAAGGTCACACCCCGCAATGCTCCGGTCTTGCTCTTGGCTCTGTGCTCAGGGATCTTGCTTCTCTGTGCTCTCTCTCCCTCTCTCTCTCTCTCTCTCTCTCTCTCTCTCTCTCTCTCTGGCCCCTGTCTCTTTGGTGAATCGCCTCTTACCCATTCTCTCTCACCCTTGAGTTCTTCCTCCAAAGGACGAAGGAGGGTCTGGCCTGCGCCGTTTCTGCCGGGACAGGCGCTCGACATCCCCCTGAGCCGTGGAGGGGCCTCAGGTGCCCTCCGCTGCTGTGGCCGCTGGGACCAATCTGCAACCGTCGCTCCAAGCTGACCCCGGGCCAGGCTCCATGGCCCCTCCTTCCTCTGCCGAGCTCCCCCATGGCCCCTGCTCCGTGGGGCCACAGTGGGTCAGCCCCCTGAGGAGCTGGTCCAACCCATCCGCACAGACTCTGCCCCAGAAAGCCAGACCCGGGCCTAGGGTGGGGTTGGGGTTGGGGGCATCTCACCGTCAACCTGAGGTGCACGGGCTGATCCCACCCTGGGAGCGCAGGACGGAGTCTGCAGCACTCTGGGCCCCAGGCAGGAATGCAGCTGTAATTACTCAGCCGCGCGAGGCTCACTCCATCAGTGAATGCCAGCATCAGCCTCCTCCCCGCCCCCCGTGCGGGCTGGGCTCAAGGGGTCCCCGGCGGGTCTGAGGGGCCCTGCAGCGCTGCCCAGCTGGCCTCTGCACCCTCTCGCACCCCTGCGGGCCACGGGACCGGCCTCTCTCGGCCCGACTCTGCTGATCCGATTGCAGGGGTGGCTTTATCCAATTGTCGGGGAAGAGTCAGACTCCGCGAGGGGCTGCCCATTAATCGCGCTGCTCCCGGCCGGGCACGGGCAGATTTTACATAATAATTCAGTGACTGCGGGACAATTTCCAAGGCCAGACCAGAAGATGGTCTTTTAAAAGGCGTCCAGGGGCTCCTGCGAGCGATCTGGCCCGCGAGAGGCGAGGTCACGGGCCCGGCCCTCTCTGATCGGTAATTTATGCGGTAAACAGATTAACTCTGCCCGGCATTTATGACTTTTTCAACATAATGAAATAGTGAGGCGCTGCCACCATCTCTCATCCTGCTGAGTCACGTCGCTGAGAGCAGGGAGGCTCGGCCCCTCGAGCACCGAGCCGCGAGGGCGCCTGCTGGAGAGACGCCGACGAAATCCCGCCTGCCCGCCGCGGCCCGTCCCACGCCCTCCCCACTCCTGGCCGGCAGAAGCTGCTGCCCGCCCCCCCCCCGCCCCTCCCCGCCCCCCCTCTCCTGCCCCTCCCACCCACACCGTTTACCCCACCCAGACCGGGCTTTAGGGGGAGTTTTATGGGCAGAGGTTAGAGCCCCTGTGGCCCCCGGGCCGTTCCCGGCTGCCCCACCACTGCAGGGCCCAAGTCCATGGCAACACGGCACACGGGTCTCAGGGCTGGGCAGGTGCAGCCGTGACCATCTGCCATGTGGGCACCATTGCCTGGACCAAGCCAAGCCACCCTTAGCCTGCCCCATCTTGCACCCATCCTGCTGCCCGCTGCCCCGGACTTGGGCCTTTCTGGGCCGCTGCCGGCTCCGGCTGTTGGCTTTACTTTCTGGACACGTGGCAGTGCTCAGGGCTGACTCCCGGCTCTGTGCTCAGAGCTGACTCCCGACTCTGTGCTCAAGGCTGACTCCCAGCTCTGTGCTCAGGGATGACTCCCAGCTCTGTGCTCAGGGCTGACTCCCAGCTCTGTGCTTGGGGCTGACTCCTGGCTCTGTGCTCAGGGCTCACTCCTACTGTGAGCAGGTGAGGGGTGAAACCCAGGCTGGCCATGTGCAAGGCCAGCACCGTCCCCATGGTCAGATCTTTCCTGCCCTGGGCATCTTTCTTGTCACATCGTCAGAGCTGATCGATACTGTCCTCAGTGCGGTGGCATCACTGACCCCCACCAGGAGGGAGCAGGCAACTCCGGCTCTTGGCACTGCTGCAGACTCTGTGCTCAGTGCTCTTGTGCTCAGTGCTCTTGGCCCCTCGGTGCAGGCAGCAGTCATGAAAACCAGAGAGGGCCAGCACGGGGCGGGCCTCCTGGGGACAGCACGCCCCGCCTGGACCCAGTGCAGGGCCCTCGCTGCCACACAGCCACAGAAACCGCCCTGCCTCAGTGTGCAGTGACGCCTGGCCTCTGGCCTCCCGGGCACTGCGTCTGCCCTGAGGCCTGGGGGGTCAGCACTTCCCTCCGGGCCGCGAATCCCCCCCCCCCCCCCCCCCCCCCGCTTCCCACGGGCCACGCAGGCGGGACTCGCTGTGGCCTGTGTCACATGTCTGCTCCGTGCTCAGGGAAGGTCCCTGGAGCCGACTGGGCCCCATCCGAGAGGCGGGTGGCCGAGGGTGTGTCCCCTTGGCCCGGTCCGGCCCCTCTTCCTCTGGGGACTCGTGGCTGCCTTGGCGCCATAGCCCCGGCCGCGCTCAGGCCCTCTGTCCTGCCTCTGTCTGTGCCCTTTGCCCCTCGGGGCAGGAGGCGGCTCTCTCTGTTCCTCTCTGGTGACTTTCTCACAGAACCACCTCAGCTCCTGCCATGACATGCAAAGTCGCCTGATTTTATTTATCTATTTTTTTTAAAGTAAAGTAAAGGCCCTCCCGTTGATCATCGACTTGCTCGAGCGGGCCCAGTAACGTCTCCATTGGAGACTTTGTTGTTACTGTGTCTGGCATATCGAATACTCTCGGTAGCTTGCCGGGCTCTCCGAGAGGGGCGGAGGAATCGAACTCGGGTCGGCCACGTTGGCTGCGTGCAAGGCAAACGCCCTACCGCTGTGCTATCGCTCCGGCCCTATTTTATTTTAAAGCCGAGCAGTTTTGCACCGTGTCTCTCTTGGAACCGCAGTGTGGCCACTCTGGTGTTGGGAGCCGCTTGCCATGCCCTGGGGGTGACGTCCCAGAGAGCGTCCTGGAGACGGCAAAGAACAGACGGGAGTCGCAGGCGTTGGTGCCGGTAGGGGGCGCGGGCGACCCTGTGGGAGAGGCCCTGGCGGTCGGGCAGGACGTGGTTTGGGCCGCTTAACCCTTCCCAGTGGTCAGAGGGGGTGTGCTCCCGGCCCCTTTCCGTGGGGTGCGGCCCTGGCTGTGTTAAAAACTTCAAACTCCTCCCAGGTCTTGTGTTGGAATCATGGACCCGGCCACATGCCTCAATTTCTTGTTTTTGTTTTTGGATTCCACCCGGCTGTGCTCAAGGCTGACTCTTGGCTCTGGGCTCAGGATCACGCCTGGTGGGCTCAGGGTGGGACGGGGGTGTCACGAGAGGGATTGAGCCCAGGTGCGAGGCAGGTGCCCCCCTGCGGTCCTGTTGCTGCAGAAGCTGCCACTCCTCACCCCCTCCGGTGTTCTTGCACGTGGGTGGTCTCCGGGTTCTGAATCGTGACTGGCGCCGGCGTGAACCGAGAGTGCAAATGTCTTTTCTGAGTCAAGTTCTGGGGCCCCTGAGTAGAGCCTAGAACTGCGGGTCAGAGGGAAGCTGACTTCTTAGTGTTTCTGAGAAGTGTCGACCTCGTTTTCCAAAAGGGTTGAACCTGGCGACAGCCCCACCAGCAGGATGAGGCTCCTTTTCCCCACATGCATGCCAGCACTGGTTGTTTTTGTTTTCCGTTGTGTGCTGGTCTCTTCTGTTCAGTTTGCTTCTCCGTGATAGATGCCGTGAAACATTTTGCCACAGGCCTGCTGGCCATCTGCGCCTTCTTGGAGGACGCGTGTCCACCCCCACCCCCCCAGGTGTGGCTACGTTTGCTGGTCGGATTTGCTCTGGTTCAGTTTCACAAGTGCCCCCCCCACCCCCCGTGCCCTCTGTATTAACCCTTTGTCGAATGAGTGGTGAGCAAATATTTCCTCCCCGTCTGGGCTGAGGCCTTTAACTCTGGTCCTTGTTTCTTTGGTGGCGGAAGCGTCTGAACTCTGCAGTCCCATTCCTTCATCTCTACTTCAGACGAACCGCAGTCTGAAACATCCGCCCCTGAGCACTGCGTGAAAGGCCTCATTTCCCGAGTCCTGCCCGCTCCGAGCAGGGAGGCAGCTCCTGAGGGGTCGCTTGCGTGGGCCCCGAGTGTGTGTGTGGGGGGTGGGGGGGGGGCCGGGGCTGTCGCTTTCCTCAGCCTCATTCATATTCGGCCCGGAGGCTTCTGGAACACTCTGTACGAGAATTCATTTTGGTGTAATTCCTTGAAAAATGTTCCTTCACAGTAATTGCCTGAATTTGCAGCATTTAATCTCCCGATAATAAGGGAGACAATGCGGAAGCAGTGCGTGGGCCTGTGGCCGCCCGGGCCTGGCTCAGGCTGCCCAGCGCCGCAGGAATCTTCCAGAAAGGGCTCTTCCCAGGGGCATGGCCGGTGCCAGCCCCTCGCAGCTCTGGGCGACCTGGGGCTGCTGGGGTCTGGGGTCAGGTTTGTTCTGTCCGGGTTATTTTCATGCGACTCTGATGGAGTCACTGGGGTGCCTGGCGGCGGCCGAGGCTCGGGGACGCTTCCTCCTCCCTTTGCTCTTGCTCCCTCCTGCTCCTGGGCCTGAGCCGGGGCTTCTCCCGGCAGCTCATGGGCCCAGGAATGTCTCTGGGGGCCGCTCAGGGTCAGCAGCGCTGGGGACCCTGTGACTCTGGCACGACCCCTGAGCCCGGTGCCCACCAGTGGGTGCGTTTTGTCTGCGGGTCGCCTGATTCGTGACCTTTGCTCTGACTCTGTCTTCATGAGGCCGGGAACTGTAGTAAAAATGTATCAGCAAGGGATTGGGGGGTCTTCGCAGAATTTGGGGTTCCTCTGTGGAAGTTGAGGTTCTTCGTGGGTCTGGGGTCTGTTCCTGGAATTTGGGGTCTTCTAATGAGATACAAATCTCAACGTTGAGTGTCACAGTCTGGGTGTCCACACTGCCTTAGGCCCCTGTGGTAGGATGTGGACCTCTATCATGTGACCCATGTGGGGCACATGAACTCTTGTAATACGCACGTGGGAGACCATGGACCGTCATGTGACCCATGTGGGAGGATGTAGACTGTGTCATGTGACCCATGTGAAAGAATACGGGCATATGACCCAGGTGGGGGAAACCTGGACTGCATGTCATGTGACCCTTGTGGGGGAACATGGGCCTCGTGTCATGTGACGCGAGTGGGAGACCATTGTGCCATGTGACCCGTGTGCGTGTCACGTGGCCCTGTGGGAAGCCACGGGCAGTGCCCACAGTGACATCATCGGCCGTGAGCCACGTGGCACCGTGGCTTCCGTGGGCTCCTGCCCGAGCCCTGCGGGTGGGTGGCTGCCGCGTGTCTGACTCCCTGACTCTGAGTTGTAATAATAGAATAATCGCATTTGCGTTTCCATCGCCAAGTCCCTCATCTGCTGGAGCAGAACAAGCCCGGCTGGAGACTTCCAGAGCAGCGAGGAGACTCAATTAGCCGCGTCTCAATCCTTCATGCTGCTCAGGGTGGTGTGAGGGGAAGGTCAGAGAGGCTCGAGCCCAGCCCTGGGTCTGCCGTGCGTCAGAGGCCTCACGTGGCCCTAGCCTTGCTGGGTACGTGCATGCATGTGGGTGAGAGCCAGCTGGTGTGTCAGGTGTGTGCCAGCGTGTGCCTGTGTGTGTGCCTGTGTCTGTGCGTGCCTGTGCGTGCAGGTGTGTGCCTATGTGTGCAGGAGTGTGCCTGTGTGTGCAGGTGTGTGCCTGTGTGTGCCTGGTGTGCCTGTGTGTGCAGGTGTATGTCCGTGTTTGTATGTGTGCATCTGTGCATGCAGGTGTGTGTCTGTGCATGCAGGTGTGTGCCTGTGTGTGCAGGTGTGTACCTGTGTGTGCCTGTGTGTGCAGATGTGTGCCTTTATGTGCCTTGTGTGCCTGTGTGTGCAGGTGTGTGCCTGTGTGTGCCTGTGTGTGCAGGTGTGTGCCTGTGTGTGCAGCTGTGTGTCTGTGCATGCAGGTGTGTGCCTGTGTGTGTCTGCGTGTGCCTGTGTGCAGCTCCCCTAGTGGTCACTGTCCCTGTGCCCAGTGGACATGGTGTTCTGGGATCCCTGCAGCCTCTGGGCACTGCCTGCTCAGGATGGAAGCTCGGAGCTGCCTGAGGGGTGGGGGAGAGTGAGATCTGGAGGGGGGAGACGGAGGAGAGAGGGAGAGGGGTGAGGGCAGCGGCAGGAGGAGTATAAGGGGACGTGGGGGGGGGGGTTCTGCCCAGCTTCTCTCCTGCTCTCCACCCCCCTTTCCTCTCTGGCCGTGACTGACTCAGAGCTGGATGCTGAGACAATGAGTGTGGTCAGGGGTCCAGCTCTGCGGGGTGGCCCGAGGTAGCCCTGGACTCTCTCGATGTGCACCAGAACGCACACTGACCCGGGGCCTGGACACACGCTGTCCTGGACACGCACTGACCTGGACACGCGCTGACCCAGAGCCTGGACACTCACACAAGCCATGTGGGAAAGGCAGACGGACGGAGTGACTGGAGCCCACCAGAGCACAAGAGAGGCTGGCGGGCACGGGCGCTAGGGTGTTTGTCTTGGCACTGTGTGGTGCGACAGCAAAGGAAGTCAGAATTCAGAGTTTTCATTCCAAGTGACAGTGCAGAGGCTCAGATGCTTGTCCCACACGTGGCTGACCCGGGTTCGACCCCCGGCACCCCTATGGTCCCCTAAGCACCACCAGGAATGATCCCTGCCCGAGCGCAGAGCCAGGAGAGACCCCCAAGCACTGCTGGGTGGGGCCCACCACGAGACAGAAGGAGAAGTTTAAGACAACATTGATGCCAGGGAACCAGAACTCGCAGAAAGCAGGGGTGGAGACGAGCTAGACGGGGTCACCCGGGACCGGGACTAGAGAGCAGCCCCCCGCGTGTGCGATCAGAGCAGAGTCAGCCGGCCGGCCCTAGGGGGCGCGTCTCGGTGCCCGCAGGCCAGCAGGCGACATGGGACACGGGTCCCTGAGACGCCCTCTCTGGAGGGGGCTGGTCGCTGGCTGCTCTGGGGCAAACGGGCCTGGGCTGTTAGCCAGCCATGTCGGGGTGAGACGTGAGGCAGCCGTCGCTGTAACCGCGCCTGGAGAAGCGTCTCCCCAGGCTCTCCTTGGAGGCCTCTGATTTCTTTTTTAAGATTTGATTGGAGTCACAGCTGGCAGTGCTCGGGGCTGCCCCTGGCTGTGTCGGGGACCGTGCGGCGGCCGTTGGAGCCTGGAGTCTCGCTTCTGTGATTCAAACCTGCACTTTCCTGATAGACTATTAATACAAGTAGCATTTAGAAATGCACTTACTTTTTTTTTGCAATGTTTGTGCATTTTCATAAAGTAGTTCACAATAGCTCATTATGGATGATATTCAAACAACCACCCCAGCAGCGAGCATCTTCCCACCACAAGAAGAGGGAAGTGTGTGAAGGTGGTTGTCTTTCATCCTGGAGCCTTTTAAGCCTGTATACAAGAGAATGCAAGCAAGTATGTTAAAACCAAACAAGTGTGTGCTATTTTAGGCACATCAGTGGGCAAGAGTGTAAGAGGTTGCACAGCCGCATTCCAGGAAATGTTTCGTGGCTCTCTTCCGGGATGTTATTTCGTAGTCTCTGGATCTTGGCCCTTGATGAGATTACACGGCGCGGGGGGGGGGGGGGGGCGGCGGGAGGTTTGTGGGTGTGACTGCCAAGCTGCTGAAAAACTGGGGGTCTGGGTGGAGGAGGCCCAGTCCGATCCGAGCAGGCTTGGAGATCTCGGGTCCCGCATCCCTGGTTCCTCTGTTGGTTCCTTCATGCGTGAGACTCATCCGAGCGTGCGGAGAGTGGCCAGAAATATACTTACTTTAAAATTTTATTTGTTTATTGATCTCTTTGGCTTTTTGGGTCACACCTGGCGATGCTCAGGGTTCTTCCTGGCTCTATACTCAGGAATCACTCCTGGGGGTGTTCAGGGGGCTCTATGGGATGCTGGGGGTTGAAGCCGGGTGGCCACATGCAAGGCAAACCCCCTCCCCACTGGGCTTCAGCCCCTACACTTGCTTTCTAAGTGAAAACAAAAACAATCTATCCAGTTGTCAAGTCACTGCAGGCGTGCAAGGAGCATCCATCACCAAGCCCCTCGTTCATACGGGGAAGGGATTGTCCTGGGGAAGAGCCGGGGGTTCTCTGGCCATGGCTGGGTCAGGGCACAGCCGAGGCCGCCACTCCCCTGAGGGCTGCCACCCGGGGCTGCTGCGCCCTCTGCATGCGGGTGCTGAGCTGGTTTCATGCCGAGGGGCTTCTTGGTTGGGGGTCGTGGGCACGGGGAGCCTCTGGCTGGGAGCACCATGGGGCTCGGCTCAGCTCAGTGTCCCGGTCTGTGGCATGTCTCGGCCTCAGGGGCCTCAAATAGATCAGCCTGGGCGGTGCTGAGAGGGAGCCGGAGTGGGGGTTGGAGGGAGGGGAGGGGGGAGGGAGGAGGGAGGGAGGAGGACAGGGAGGACGACGGAGCAGAAGGAAGAGGATGGGGGGGGAGAACAGGGAGGGGAGGAGGGGAATGTTGGGAACAGACCGTTCGTTTAGACAGAATGAGGAGACAGGCAAAACAGTCAGAACGTGGCGCTGGCAGGAGTGGAAAGCCCGTAAGGCAGTGAGTCTGCTCTGCCTCTGCTTGTCTTCCCTGGTTAGAGGACGCAGTCCCTGAGGTGGACGCAGTCCCTGAGGTGGACGCAGACCTGAGGAGGACACAGACCCTGAGAAGGACACAGACCCTGAGGAGGACACAGACCCTGAGGAGGACACAGACTCTGAGGAGGACACAGACCCTGAGGAGGACACAGACCCTGAGGAGGACACAGACTCTGAGGAGGACACAGACCCTGAGGAAGACACAGACTCTGAGGAGGATGCAGTCCCTGAAATGGACGCAGTGCCTGAGGAGGACACAGACCCTAAGGAGGACACAGTCCCTGAGGACACAGTCCCCGAGGAGGACACAGACTCTGAGGAGGTCACAGACTCTGAGGAGGATGCAGTCCCTGAGGAGGATGCAGTCCCTGAGGTGGACGCAGTCCCTGAGGAGAATGCAGTCCCTGAGGTGGACGCAGTCCCTGAGGTGGACGCAGTCCCTGAGGTGGACACAGACTCTGAGGAGGATGCAGTCCCTGAAGTGGACGCAGTGCCTGAGGAGGACACAGACCCTAAGGAGGACACAGTCCCTGAGGAGAACACAGACTCTGAGGAGGACACAGACCCTGAGGAGGACACAGACTCTGAGGAGGATGCAGTCCCTGAAGTGGACGCAGTGCCTGAGGAGGACACAGACCCTAGGAGGACACAGTCCCTGAGGACACAGTCCCCGAGGAGGACACAGACCCTGAGGAGGACACAAACCCTAAGGAGGATACAGTCTCTGAGGAGGACACAGTCCCCGAGGAGGATACAGACTCTGAGGAGGACACAGACTCTGAGGAGGACGCAGACTCTGAGGAGGATACAGTCCCTGAGGAGGACGCAGTCCCTGAGGTGGACGCAGTCCCTGAGGAGGACACAGACCCTGAGGTGGATGCAGTCCCTGAACTAAGCAAGACATTTGTCCTGCTAGGCTGAGGCCCGCAGTTATGGAAGCGCTCAGCCGGGCTCTTGATCCAAGACTGTTGCCCCTGCGACCGTGCCCGCTTCAGAGCACACAGACCGTCCCCAGCACAAAGGACACAGGATCTCAGTCCTCAGGCTCCTCGCCTCGCCCTGCTTTTCTCTGGTTCTGTTTCCTTCAACTTCCATGGCGCCCGGCTTCACCCTGACGAAGCCTGTCCCCTGGTGCAGGAGGAGGACGGGGAGGAGGATGGGGAGGAGGACGGGGAGGGGTGGGCGCGGGAGGAGGAGGAGGAGGAGGAGGAGGAGGAGGACTCAGCTCTTCTTCGAAGACTTTATCTGTCTCTGGGTCAGGCTCCCCCGCTCGTGTGCTGTTGGTTCCTGAGTTTGATTAAACTTCAAGTCTGTTTCCTTCAAGTGAAATGGAGATAAAATATCTGAATCTACATAACCGCTATGTTCTCCAATTAAAATATGAAATAAATAGCCTCATTTTAATAAATTAGATTTCTTTCTCCATAAACGTTTTAGTTCATGTGAACTCATTCCAAGCAGGTAATTGCTGGAAGAACGAAACTTCTCCGAAGACGAGTCACCAGTTGAAGTGGGTCTGGCCTGGGGCAGCCGTGAGGTGGGAGCCGGGGCTGGGGCCCACAGCCCGACTGGCTCTCGAGAATCTTTGTCACAGACGTTGCTCATGTTCTCAAAGTGACCCTCCCAGCAGGACAACTGTGACTCCCATCATTCCCATCATTGCCTTCATAGTCAGAGAAAACGCCCGTTTCCCCGAATATCGGTGATGTCAGGGCTTTCACTCTGACGCTCGCCTGGTCTCCAGAGCCTCCTCAGAGACTGTGGCTGCTGCGGGTGCAGGTGACACGCCGACGCAGCCCCCCGCCCTGAGAGTCCCACGGAGTCGACATGCAGTGGCACGTGGCAAGTGAGTGGGACCATTTCCAGGGCTCCTTGCTGTGGTTCAGGACACCCCGGGATCTGTCCTCTCCTGTCTCCTGTCCCCAGCCCAGGACCAACAAGGCAGAGCAGAGATGTGCACAGCCTCTTGGTTCTTCCAGGACACGGCAGGCGAGAAAGCCTGACCACAGCAGGCCAGTGCGCTGAGACAGTGCTCCCCGGGTGGTGCTGAGATGGTGCTCCCTGGGTAGTGTGAGATGGTGCTCCCTGGGCAGTGTTGAGACGGTGCTCGCCGGGCAGGGCTGAGACGGTGCTCCTTGGGCAGTGCTAAGACTGTGCTCCCTAAGCAGTGCTGAGACGGTGCTCCCTGGGCAGTGTGAAACAGTGCTCCCTGGGCAGTGTGAGACAGTGCTCCCTGGGCAGTGCTTAGATGGTGTTTGGCCGGGTTGGGGGTCTGCTGGACTCCAGACCGGATCCTGCCAGAGCCCTCTGGCTCCTCCAGCCGCCCCCTGCCCTGTAAGGGTGTGAGCGCTGCCCACAGCACGTTCAATGGCGTCTGTTCGCTCCAGGAACATGAAGGGCCTCAAACCGATCGTTCATGATCTTGACGAAGAAGTCTGACCATCTGGTAGGTGGGCGGCCACGCAGTCTTTTGACATCCTGTGTAATCCAGTTGGTAACAGCTCTAGTCCAGCGGTCATCTCTAAATCTCATTACGTGACCAGTCCATCTGATTTTTGATGCCTTGGCAAACAAGACAGCGGCCCTGATTTTTGATCGTTGACGGAGGTCGGAACTCTGGATTCTTTCTCTCATTTGAGTGAAACATCATATTCCAAGCATAGCTCTTTCAATTCCTCTTTGGGAGACCTGAATAGCGTTCTCATCTTGTTTGCGTAGGACTCAGGTCTCTGAGGCGTATGTTAATGCAGGAAGAACAGTGGAATCAAAGAGATGTGCCCGGAGTTGGAGGTTCTTTGTCCTCTTAGCTATTTCTTCGACGTTCTTGAAGGCGTTCCAAGCCGCTCTCTTCCTCCTGCGCAGCTCGGGTGCCAGGTCATTTGTCATGTTGACTTCTCGACCTAGATACACATAACTGTTGCATTTGGAGATGGTCGTTCCGTTGAGAGCGAATGGGCATCAGGAATGAGGCTGTTTCTCATAAACATTGTCTTTGTAAGATTTAGCTGTAGTCCGGCCTTTCCACACTCACGGTCGAAGTCAGCCAGCATTTGTGCCACTTGGCTAATGTTTGGTATTATTAACACAATGTCATCAGCAAAGCGGAGGTGGTGGAGTTGCCGACCATCTATCTTCACTCCCATTCCTTCCCATTCCAGTCGTCGCATGATGTTCTCAAAGGTGGCACTGAAGAGTTTCGGTGAAATGGTATCACCCTGCCGAACCCCTCTCTTGACATGGATGATTACTTCTTTGTAGAATGATAAGATCCTGGTAGTGAATCCGCAATAGAGCTCACGGAGGATCCTGATGTATTGGGCTTGAATGCCCTGATTGGCTAGGGCTTCAATGACCGCTTCCGTCTCAACAGAATCAAAGGCCTTCTTTAAATCAATGAACGTTAGACAGAGCGGCATCTTGAACTCCCGAGAAACCTCAATGAGCTTGGTTATTGTGTGGATATGGTCGATGGTGCTGAATCCTTTGTGGAACCTGGCTTGCTCGCATGGTTGTCCTTCATCTAGTGTTCTGCCAATCCTATTCAGGATGACTCGAGTGAACAACTTGTAGATGACAGACAATAGGCAGATCGGGCGATAGTTGCCAATGTCATGGATGTCTCCCTTCTTGTGCAGTAGTACAGTCCTGCTGGTTTTCCATTGGGACGGAACCTTGCATTCAGACAGGTAGCCGAGCCAGCGTATTGAGATGGGTGCATTTGTGAAAAGTTTGAAACTTTCAAAGAAAACTTTTCCTCTTTCTCAGGTCCTTCCAGGAAGCCAAGACAGGACTTCGACTTCTCCTGAGCAGCTCCCCTGAGTCCAGCTTCCCTCTGATGCAGACAGGGGTGCCACTGAGGCAGCACCATAAAGAAGTGAAGGACCAAATGCCCCGGAAGAACACAGGTGCAAAGATCCACAATTAGATCTTAGTGAACCAAATCCAACGTTCAAAGTGTCGAATAGCAGGATCAGGAGGGCTTCAGCCCAGGGATGCAAGGATGGTTTAATTTGCACCAGTCAGTTAACGTGAAACACCACATGAATACAAGGAAAGATCAAAACACGTGGTCGTAAAAACAGGTGCAGAGAAAGCATTGGGTAACACCAGCGCTCACTTATGGTAAAAACTCTCAACAAAATGGAGATAGAAAGGACTTTCCTCAATACGCTGAAGACCATTTGCAATGACTGTAGTTAGTGTCACACTGGGTGGTGAAAGACGGGGGCTCTTCTCTGAGCTCAGACACAAGGCAAGGCTCCTGCTCCCACCGCTATTATTCTATCGTTAGAATAATAGGAATAATTCTATTAGAATAATTAGAAATCAGAAATCCTTGTCAGAGAAGTTATACAAGAAACAGGTATCAAGGGGATCCTGGTAGGGGAAGAAGTCAAACTCCCACTGTTTGCAGACGGCATGGTGTTATGCAGCTCCAAACACTCTACAAAAAAAAAAAAAAACTCTGAAAAAAATAAACCAATAGCACAGCGGGTAGGGCGTCTGCCTTGCACGCAGCCAACATGGCCGACCCGAGTTCGATTCCTCCGCCCCTCTCGGAGAGCCCGGCAAGCTACCGAGAGTATTCGATATGCCAGACACAGTAACAACAAAGTCTCCAATGGAGACGTTACTGGGCCCGCTCGAACAAATCGACGATCAACGGGAGGGCCTTTACTTTACAGAATATATAATGACAGGCTATATAATCAACACACAAAAATCTGTGATAATGAAGATTAAGAGAATGAAGTATGAGAGATAAGAAAGAAGAACAATGCCACTCACAATCAAGTCCTCCAAACCAATCATCTTAAGAAGTACTTGGTCAAGTCTGTTGGAGTACACGGAGCTTAGGTATATCAGATTGTACCCATCACAGTGCTCCCGAGTCACTCCCATTACTTTGTCAGTCTGTAACCACTTCTATGCTCTCTTCCCCAACCAATTTGTAAGGTCTCATCCTTCTTAGACACTGAAGCTGTACTGTAAGTTAATATTGTCTTTCTCCTCTCCTTATGTCTTTTGAGCAGTTTACTTTAATGCAGTGTCCTTTTGTATAGATACAGGAAGACAATTAATTAATATGCTCGGTAACTTAGGAATTGATTGGCTTTGGATATTATTCACTCCCGGGCATCTGCTTTCTCAACTTAAGCCTCAGTTGCCCTCACTTCCTAGTACCCCAAGGGCAGGGTCCTGACAAGGGACTGGATGGAACCAGGGCAAGCCGGTAAGTTATGTGCTACCCTGGCATCGCGATGGGCCAGGCCAAGGTGCCACGGTTCTTAACTATAAGTTAAGAATTTGATCATAGGCAAATGCTGTCATGATCCAAAAGTAACGAGGAGACTAGGACCCTGCTGCTAGGAATAGGAAAGATATCTGGCCTGAGCACTGCAGTCTGAGATCGAGATGGCCCTAGGAGAGCAATTCTATAAGCTCAAAGTATTTCTTACTGTGTCCATACGAAATGATTAATATTATGTATGCTTATATGTTGGTTGGACAAGGAGAGGAGAAACACGTCCTAGAAGCAGTTTCCTGTGTGTCCCGACTAGCTTGGATGAGACTGCTTTTTTGGAGATGTAGATTCCAAGCTCTAGCAAACTGGTCTTTGTTGTGCTAATCTAAGTGCTTGTAGTTTGTGAAAAGGTGAGGCCAGGATTACTGGCCTGCGGATGTAAGGAAACAATGTATGTTTGCCGCCTCAGTGTTCTTTCTGTAACTCCTTTTGATGACATCACTATATTGCGCCCTTTAGAGGTACTATGATCTATATAAGGGAGATTTCAGGGCTCTCTGGGGGGACACGTGCAGCAGAGAACCTGGGAAGATGGGGCTGAGGACAGAAGCTGAGAGAACAAAGGTGCACGTGCTTGAGGATTCCTGAGGCCTCCATGACATACATCTCTTCCATGTAATAAAAGGCTGCTAAGACCAACCAGCTTGGCCTTGTTTCCTTCCTTCACCTGACCATCGCCATCGACCTCCCTGGAGTGGGGAAACGGCCAGACCGCCGGCCTTTTATTTTTTGTGTGTTTACACACAAGTCGACAAAGGAAACCTTACAAAAAGAAACTACATGTGCGTGTGAATACATACCCAAAGGAGCAGACACAGGAAGTGGAGCCTGGCCCTGCTCCCAGACCGGGAGGAACAGGCTGAGAATGACCCGCCAGAGTCGAATAGAGGGCAGGTTGGACTCCGTGCAGCCCAATGCTGTCCCACCAAACCCACCGAGGCTCCTTCCAAGGACAGACAAACTGCAGCTAAAATCAAAGTGGAGTGAAGCTCACCAAGTAGCCAAAGCCACCCTAGGGAAGAGAGCAGGGGAGGCTTCCCCTTTCCCAGCTTTAACTGAGTCTATCCAGGCAATCCAACCGTGTGTACTGGAATTAGCAGACTCGCCAACCGATGGAATAGAGGAAGAGTCCGGAGAGGCGTCCGCAGGTATGTGGAGACCCGATCCTTGGTGAAGGCTTAGGGGCAAGGAAGGTCTCTTCACAAACGGGGCTTGGAAACGTCTCTCTCTCTCTCTCGCTCTCTCTCTCTCTCTCATACACACACATACATACACACACACCCACCCTTGGATATCTGTTTCACACCGTTAAAAATTAATTAAAAACAGATTCTAAGCATCTTGATATCAGAACTGAATTGACAAATTGAGGAAAACCCAGGCGGAGCTCGACATGCCACTGTCTCGGAGGCGTCTCCAACAGGCCGATACCACGGCTGGGAATACACGATAGGCAAACACGACTACCCGAGATGAAGCTCCCTTGCTGCAGAAGAAAGCATGATTAGGATAGAAAGACCCCCTTCAGGCTGGCAGGAAACAGTTGCTCAGCACAGTCTGACGACAGGCTAATCTTCAGGATGCAAAAAGCACGTGAGAAACTCGAGAACAGCACAAAGCAGGCAGCCCCGTCTGAGGGTGCGGAGAGGAGCGGACCCTTCCTCGGAGAAGACAGACGGAGGCCAGCGCTCACGAGAGTCGCTCCTCATCCCTCGTCATCGGGACAGGCCAGGGAAAGCTGTGCTGCGTCACCTCGCACCCGGGCCCCGCACACATCCCAGGGAGAGGCGAGTGCTGGCGTGGATGTGGCAAGGATGTGCTCGCCCACGGCCGGGGAATCTCCTGGCGTCAGCCGCTGTGGGAAACAGTGTGGGCGCCTCTCAAAATAAATCATGAACCTAGGGCTCAGCTGGGAGCCAGCGTGCTAGTGAAAGTCCCCGGGAGACCAGTTCCCCGACGGAGACGCCGGTCCTGCCGAGACCCGGCACCTTCCCAACCCCCCAACTCCCATCTCTGGCACTTAAGCGACCGGGTTTCACAGCATCCTGGCTGATCCCAGAGACACCCACTGCGGACTCCTCTGGTTCCCGGGCTGCTGGGGCACATAGCTGCACGTGTGGCCGTGCGACGTCTCCGACCTACCACGGCACCGGCAGCCCAGCAGGAACAAAGGAGACGGAAAGTCGCGCAGTGGCCCACCCAGACCCAGGGTGGAACCGGACAGGGAAGGCCCGGCAGCACCCCAGCTCAGAGCAGCCCCATCCACTCACGCTAACAGCACCACGGCGAGAGCCTGACAGCTTTCACCGATTTCCCTTTACGGAACGAGTTTTTGATAATTCCTTTTGTCCTTTAGTTGTGGCCAGCAATATGAAGTAAATTATTTTATTGAGTGGCCATCATGTTCGGTCCAGAGTCGACTTTCAGCACGCATCCCCCATCCCGAGCGGCCCTCCACGCATCCTTTACTTGGTGGTCGCTTCTCTATCTGAGCTGCCTTTTCCCCCAGCATGCGAGGCTGGCTGGCTTCCAGGCCGTGAGCAGACCTCCTGGTCCTCATCTCCCCTATCCTTGGGTGTCGGTCATCCGTGGACTCACTGTCTTGGACCAGCCGCTCCCCGCCTGCTCGGAGCGAGAAAGGCAAAATGCACATCAGCGTCGGGGGAGCAGAGACCAAGGGAAACAGAAGCGTCAGCTGGCCTTGGGCTCGTGACGTGAGCTGGGAGCTTACCCCAAGGTCTCTGCGTCGACGGCCTGGGGAGAATGGCGGAGGGGCGGAGTTCCCTTGGCCCGACCCGGCAAGGACCCTCGACACCGGGGACACAGTTGGCAGTGCCTGAGCTGGGGGTTCCTGATGCCACAGTGCCCGCCTGCCCCCCCAGCCCCCCGTGTGGAGAGTGCAGAGGTTCCTGCCCCCCTGCTGCTCAGGCCTGGGGGTCTGGGGTCTGGGCAGGGGCGGAGGGAGCCCAGGAGGATGGACCTCCAGCCCGCCTGTGTCCCCGCCACCTTCCCGAGCCCCAGGCTGGGCGCCAGATGTGGCACCGCTTCACTCAAGTGGCGCTCAGCCAGGGACGTGGGGGAGACGAGTGTGGGCCTCCCTCTGCCTCCCTCGTCCGTCTGAGCCTCTCTGGCTCCCCCAGGCCTGCAGAGGAGACCCCCCTCCCCGCCGCTTCCAGCCCCCTTGACGCTGAGCACAGCGGAGTGGCTCTGGGCTGCCCTCCCTGTCTCCGAGGTGCCCCTCTCCCTGCTGGGTGCTGTGAATGAGGGGGTCACCCGGGAGGCTTCCTCCTCCTCACCCTGCTCAGGGCTCTGTCTCTACCCGGTGACTGCCCTGAACACCCACCAGTCTCCCGCCCACTGCTGTGAGAAACAGGCTTGCTTCAGAGCCAGGCACAGAGCCGGGAGTCAGGCCTGAGCACAGAGCCAGGAGTCCGCCCTGAGCAGAGTTAGGAGTGAGCCCTGAGCTCAGGGTGGTGCTGACGGCCGGTTGCAAGGAGCCGGTTCCTCTGGAGCCTGCTTCTGTCCTCTTTGTAGAACGGGGGTCACCTTTGTTCTCTGGGGACAGGTGAACATCATCACCTGCTTTTGTCATTTTAATCGCTGCTTTGGATTCTGCATTTCAGTAGCTATTGTTCAATCAAGTCCCATTGAGCTCAGTTTACTGTTGGAATACATGATTAAAATATTAGCCCAATTATTTAAGGGGGTGTGCTCCCTTTTGGAGGCGGGGCCACTCCTTGAGAGCTCAGGGCTGACTCCTGGCTCTGTGCTCGGGGCTGACTCCTGACTCTGTGCCCAGGGCTGACTCCTGGCTCTGTGCTCGGGGCTGACTCCTGACTCTGTGCCCAGGGCTGACTCCCGGCTCTGTGCTCAGGGCTCACTCCCGGCTCTGTGCTCCTTACCCTGGTCTCTGCTGGGCCCCGACCTCTGTCCCCAATGGCTGCTGAGGGCCCAGGAGGCAGGACAAGTCTACACCGGGTAGGGCCATGCGAGGCAGGCGGGGCAGGTATGTCCAGGCCGGGGAGGACCGCGTCTGCGCTGGCTGCCCCCGCGTGGGGGCTGAGGGGTCTCTCAGGGCTGGCTGAGACGAGGGCTCTGAGCCGCCCACCCCTCCTGACCCTCTGGGGCCCCCGATGTAAGCCGGATCCCAGGGACGAGAGCCTGAGGCGACAGGGACTTGGTGGCCACCTGAGGTCACTCCTGGGGGTGGCCAGGTCGCAGCGGGAGGGGGGTCCAGCCTGAGTGGCAGCCTGAGGACCGACATCTGGGCCGGTGACTGCGGGGGCTCCCGGAGTGCTTGCCCGTCCCCAGAGCGTCCGCAGCAGACCCAGTGGGCATCCCCGCGCCTGCCCGGCCTGCTCAGCTCCCAAGTCCTCTCCGGAGACCGTCTCACCGGCAGCGTCTGCGCAGGGGCAGGATCGCCGCCCCCGGCCACACGCAGCCTCTGCTGACGAACCCGATTATCCTGTCCATCTGGGACTTTGTGATTGCCCTTCCAGGAAGTAAGAATCACTGAAATCTCTGAGAATCGCAGAGGAAACGAATCCGCCAGCACACGCCTTGCGAATGAGGGATTCTGCCCCTGCCCTGGCCCCTAACGCTGCGACGGCCGGTCCCGCCCCCACCCCGCGCCTCCTCCAGGCTCTTGCTGCAGAGACGTTTCCTCGTGCGTCCACCGGGGAGGGGGCCTTAGGGGTCGCTCTGCCCACAGGTGCCGGGAGCAGCCTGCCAAGAGCAAGGGGTGGTCTCGGGGCCCCCGATTCTGCCCTCGAAACTGGGGAGTGCCCTGGGGCTGGACAGTGGACCCGCCGCAGGGCCGCCCACGCCCACCTTCCAGCCTTCCCGGCTCAGGTCTTGGGCACCAGAAGCCCATGAGCCCAGCCCATGAGGAGGGCCAGGGGCCCTGGCCAGCTCTGCTGGGCGTTGGGCTGCGCGGACAGTCCGAGCTCTGGTGCGCCTGGGGCCTCGTCCACGGCACTGGGACCCGTGGACCGGCCTCCTGGGTCGGGCTGCTGGGTGGGGCCCGAGCCCCAGGCTCTCCTCCGAGGGAGCCACCAAAGCTTCGCCCCTCACTGGGCAGCAGCTGACAAGTGACCACGTGTCTGTCTGCAGTGTGTGTGTCTGTGTCTGTGTCTGTGCTGTGTGTGTGTGTGTGTGTGTCTGGGTCTTGTGTCTGTGTCTGTGTGTGTCTGTGTGTGTGTCTCTGTGTGTGTCTGTGCGCCTGTGCCTGTGTGTCTATGTGTGTCTGTGTGTCTATGTCTGCCTGTGTGTTTCTGTGTGTCTGTGTGTCTGTATGCCTGTGTCCATGTGTGTCTATGTGTCTCCGTGTGTGTGTCTGTGTGCCTGTGTCTGTGTGTCTGCGTGTCTACGTGTGTCTATGTATATCTGCGCTGTGTATGTTTCTGTGTGTCTGTGTGTCTATGTGTGTCTGTGTCTGTCTGTGTCTGTGTGTCTGTGTGCCTGTGTCTGTGTGTGTCTGTACGTGTCTGTATCTGTGTGTCTATATGTGTCTGTGTGTCTACGTGTGTCTGTGTGTCTGTCTGTATCTGTGTGTCTGTGTGTGTCTGTGTGTATCTGCGCTGCATGTGTTTTGGGTTTTGAGGCTCACCCGACAGTGCTCAGGTTCACTCCTGGCAGGGCTGAGGGGCCGTCTGTGCGGGGTTGGAGCCAGGCTATGCCGAGACCCTGCCTGCTGCCCTGGGGCCGGCCCTGGGCTGGCCCTGGGTTTCACTCTCCCTCTGAGGGGCAGACAGTGCTCACTGCCCCGCCAGGGTCCACACCCAAAGGTTCTGCACTTCGGACTTGCTGTGTCCGGCACCCACCACCGTGGGCCTGGCTGTCCTCCCTCCCCGCCCCTGCCCATCTGCAGCCTGGGGCTGGGCAAGTTCCCGACTCAGAGGCTGACCCTCGCTCCAATCCGGGGGTTCTGGTTCTCAGAGGCCGCCTCCACTCTGCCCTGGATTCCGGGACTGGCTGCATCAGGAGCTGCCCTGGGGCCGCCTTGGCACAGCCCTCGGAGGAGCCGGGGAGAGGCCAGAGTGCTCTCCTGAGTCACGGCCGCAGCCTCGCCCGGGGGCCAAGGTGGCTCTCCCCACTCCGGGGGCAGCGGCCAGGACAGCCTCGCTCCTGGCGGCCTCTGGCCCCACCTGAGGCTTCTGTGAAGCCCGCCACTGCAGGGCCCAAACCAGACGCCCGTCTCCAGCCGGCGGGCCTCGCTCAGCAGCCGTGTTGAGGCGTCTCTGGAGACGGGGCCGGGGTCTGCTTCTGTAAGCGCCGCAGCCCGGCTCGCTGGCATGCAGAACTCCCCCACCCGCCGCCGAGGTTCTGTTTATAGCCTCCTCAGAGACGGGTCCGACACTTCCTTCTTGCGGTTCGGGTAATTATGTCTGAAGCGGCTGACGAGGGACTGTGGAGTGCCCGAGTGCTGGGCTGTCGGGCCCTGACAGCCTCTCCGCATAATCAGGGTCGGAGCTGGGGCGTGGGGCCGTAGGCGGGTTTCTCCCGCTGGGGGTCACAGGCAGCCCGGGGCCTCGTGTCTCTTCCCGTCCTCAATGTGCAAGTCACAAAACCTTACACAACGTTGGTGTTCATGGGAGACAGTCGCTCCTCCTCAGCCTTCGAACCCCGGTGACCACGGGAGCTTGGGGTTGCCTCAGTGACTCAGGATCCGTTAGATACGATGGGATCAGGTAGATCCGCTGGGACCAGGTAGGCGACTTGGGATCAGTCAGGAGATTGAGGTCAGGCGGGCGATCTGGGATCTGTCTGTGTCGTGGGGTCGGGTGGTGGAGTCGAGGCTGGGTCTCCCGAGACACTGGGGTGTCAGGATGAGGCTGGTCTGGCTTAGGGACAGGCGGGGAGGGAGTGTGGGCTCGGGGTGAGAGCTGGTGCCCATCAGTCCGGATGCAGTCTCTTGCCCTCAGGGCAGGCACCCTGAGACAAGGCAGGTCACTGCAGAGCCCTGGGAGGTACGGGGACGGCCAGAGCCAAGTGGCCCTGACCCCAAGGCCTCGGTGGGCTTCGCCAATGCCCCAGCTGAGTCAGCCAGGCAGGAGCCCCGGGTGGGGTGGGGGTTGCCAGAGAGGAGGAGCCGCGGTCTCGCCAGTCACTCCCACAGAGCTGCAGCTGGGGGTCGCAGCAGGGACAGGCCACAGCAGGGCCTCTGGGTTGGAACAGGGACAGCGCTGGGCAGGTCTCCGGGTCGCAATAGGGACAGAGGCATCCCCGAGGGCTGCTGAGTCGGGGTCAGCACCCCGGATCATGCTCCTGGGGACAGTGCTCCTTATTTGGGGCTTCGGTCTGGGCATCATCTCTGTGCATCTGTGGGCAGGTGAGCTGGTGCCCGAGCCCTGAGCTGGGCCGTGTGCCCAGGGTCCTTCTGGCACTTCCTGGCGTCACTGCTTCTCCTGTAGGGAGGGCACCGGGCGTGTGAGGTCAGCACAGGGTGTTCGGGTCTTGGATGCACTCGGCTGAAGAGGGTCTTTCTTGTTCCTGTTCGTGAAAACATATTCCCAGAAACAGTCCTTCACTTTGATGTCAGAGTGAATCCAGTTTCCTTCATCCTGTCTTCATTACTGCGAGATCAAAGCTGCCGGGGAAATTGGGCCTGACGTGCACCGTGGGGGCGGCAGGGCTGAGGTCAGGCGCTTCGACACCTGCGAGTCGGCCCCGGGGACGCTGAGCGCAGCCTGGGCAGAGCGGCTCAGACTGCAGCCCCGGCTGACTCTGGGCTCCTTTCCCCAAGTGCTCACTTTGCTCCTGTTCAGTGCTCAGGATCACTCCTGGTTTTGGACAGGAACAGTAGCCGGAAGCCCTGATGAAGCGTCTTACCCCTGCCAGCCCCGAGGGTCCTCTCACACCCCACCCAGCCTCAGGGGTGCCGCCCTCATCTGCAAGGCTTTGCCTTGGGGTCCCGCCGTCATCTCACACCCAAAGAAGCAGGCGACACACTTCTCTGAATTGTTTTGACACTGTATAGAAATAATAACTAACTAATTAACTCAATGAATTCAAAACACGTCAGTTAATTTGTGCAAAACGTGTGAGCCGCCTCTGCCGTTGTTGTTTTCAAGGCTGCTGTTTGTGTCACCGGGTTCCTGAGCTGATCTCTTCATCCTGCGGGGGCTGCTCCCGCCCCGTGACCCAGGCTGGGTAGGGACCGTCTCCAGGGGCTGCCCCCGGGGCCTCCCCGCCTGGCCTCGTGGCCACTGGATCCTCCCATGGGCCAGCGGGCAGGATACAGTGACCGCTAATGTACGGGCACTTTGGAAAAGGACCTGCAGGAGGACAGGATAATCCACTTACGCAGGTGCTTCAGGGAAGACCAGGAAGGGTCCTGAGAAGGATCTGTGTCGTGTAGGCGCCGGACTTCAACCCAGCCACATTGTTTCTAAACACATTTCTCTGTGTTGCATCACAGTGAGTGAGATACAGTTGCAAAGCTGTTCTGATTGGGTTTCAGTCAGACGGTGTTCCTGCATCCCTCCCTCCAGCAGAGTACAACGGGGAGTTTTCCCCTGCACCCCACCCCTGCCTGCCTCTACTGCAGGGCGCTTCTCTCTCTCTCTCTCTCTCTCTCTCTCCCCCTCCCTCTCTCCATCTCTTTCTCCATCTCTCTTTCCCTCTCTCCCTCTCTCTTCATCTCTCTCCCTCTCTTCCTCCCTCTCTGTCTCTGTCTCCCTCCCTCTCTCTCTTTCCCTCTCTCCTTTCTCCCTCCCTCTTCCTCTGTCCCTCTCTCTCTTCTTCCCCCCGTCTCTCTGTCTCTGTCTCTCTGTCTCTGTCTCTGTCTCTATCTCTTTCCCCGCCAATCTCTCCTTTTGGGCATTATGATTTGCAATACAGATACTGAAAGTTCCTCAAAGGCGATCACGTGTATCCCTTTCCCTACTTTCAACACTCGGTTCTGGTCCGAGTGGTCATTTCCTACTCTTCTTGTCATCTGGTCCCTTCTGCGCCCTAACTGCGCTCTGCAGCCTCCCTGCCCCCCACCACCTCCCCCCACCACACACACACACTGTGGCAAGCTTCCCACCACTGACATCTGCAACCCAGGCGCATTTGCTTGGTGTTTGCACCCCGACCGAGTAGGTTCAGGGGGATTCTGGGCGCGGGGAGGGGGTCCCTTTGCAGGGTGGGTCCCTGGCATGTGCAGTGACAGCGTTTCCCTCCAGGAGTCAGAGCTGCACTGAGCGTCGCTCCAAGGACGGAGCTGCTGACCTCCTCGCCGACCCGGCTGTGCTCGGCCTGGGGCCTTCCTGAGGGAGGATTCAGGCCAGGGGCTGAGCGGGGCAGAGCGCAGCCCCACCGGGAGCGCCAACCCGGCCACACTCACCCACCCCGGCTGCCCACCCAGGACAGGGCAGTGCCCAGCCCCTCCACAGAAGGCTGCGGGGAGCACCGCCTCGTGCCTGTCTGCTCCTCCCACTGTCCATCTGTCCACCTCTGCTTCCTCCCGCTGTCCGTCTGTCCCTCTGCTTCTGCTCCCTGTCCCAGCCCTGGTGCTCCGGCAGGGCTCAGCGTGCCGGCATCAGGACAGTGAGCACTGAGTGGGGGGCATTGCCAGGCCCTGAGCTCCCGGGGGGCTCCCTAAGAGTCTCCCAGGGGCTGCAGATGCACCTGTGAAGCGAGAAGCCCCCTGAGAAGTGCGGGGGTGGGGGTGGCCAGTCCTGCCGGCCCGAGGACGTGGGACGCCTCTGGGCTCTACTAAGTCTTGGAATAGAAAATCATTCAGTGGTGACGCTCGGGGAGCCAGCCTTCTCCCTGAGTCCGTCTGAGGAGGCTGTGCCGGGAGTTTATTAGCTCCAAGCGGGCTTAATTGGCGCCCCAGGTCCCGAGAGCTGCCGCAGGCGGCCACGCAGACGCTGACAGGAGCCCTGGACACTGCAGGGGCGGGCAGAGCCGCTGGCCAGTGACCCTGACGGGCAGGGAACAGCTGCGCCTGCAGGTGTCTGTGGCCGGAAGGAAAGGGCCTGTCCGGGTGGACACAGTGGCCAGCAGGGGCAGCGAGGGGTCCTGGCAAGGGCCTTGCCCTGTGCACCTGCCCTGGGCGTCGCTTCTCACGCCTGTTCCCGGAACACAGCAAAGCCGCCAGCAGCAGGCCCTGACCTGAGTCCTCCTGATGGGCGCCCGGCCCAGGGCTCGGCCCCGCGACCCCTCACTGCCAGTGCCGGCGCCCTCGGGCTTCCCCGTCACCTTCTGGAAGCTTCTGTGGGGTGGCGCACACTTATGGAGCCTGCGGTGCCGGGGCTCTGCCAGGCTCCCCCAGGCCCGAGGCCGTCCCCCTCCTCCGCAGGGCACTCAGCCCCTCCCTGCTCTGCTCAGACCCCGCAGTTCCGGGTGCTTCCCCAGAGCCAGACGTCAGGGGGCTGGGGGACAGCGGGGAGGGCACTGTGGCCAGGAGTGACCCCGAGCACAGAGCCAGGAGCGAGCCCTGAGCACCGCCAGATCCTGACCAAGCGGCAGAGTTGAGTGTCTGCGGAGGCCGATTTGGAGAAGCTGCAAGGCCAAGGCGCTCCCCGGGCTCCGTGTTAGGGATCCCCAGGGCTGCTGAGTCCCTGAAGAGCCACACTCACCCTCGAGGGAGCTGGGGGCGGCTGGAGGAGCTGGCCAGGAGAGCTCCTGAGGGTCCCCAGCCCTGGAGGGTCCCCGGTACTGAGTAGTCCCCATTACCGGGAGGGGTCCCCAGTATCCAGGAGAGGTTCTCAGTTCTAGGAGGAATCCCCAGTTCTTGCGAGGGTCCCCTGTTCTGCGAGGGTCCCCAGTTCTGCGAGGGGTCCTTAGTACCAGGAGGGCTCCCCCGTACCAGGAGGGTCCCTACTGGGACAGGACCCTTGTCTCCACTGCCCTTCAGCTCTGGACAGGCTGCAGGAAGGTCTCTAAGAAGAGGCCGGTGTTTCTCTGAGCTGGCACTGAGGGGCAGCGAGGCCTCCTCCGGGCTCTGCTGTGGCTGGGCCTGACTCAGGGGACGGCTGACGTCAGAACTGGGCGCGCTCCGTGCAGGATGCACCAGTCTCTAGGAGCCTCTGGAAGCTTCTCCGCACAGCTCGGGACTGTGTTCAGGAGGCGCTTTGGTTTCTAGGCTTAAGGCCACCTCGGGGGCTCTGGTGCAGGACCAGAGTCACCGAGACCCGAGAGCTGCTGATGGGGTCAGGCACGTCCACTGTCGGACACGGGCAGGCGGCGGTCAGCCCCTTCCTGGAACGGCCTCATTCAATAGATTTAGATTAAAACAACACGAACTGCCAGGAAAATGTAAAAAATGCATTTTAGATGAGAAAAGAAATTAATTACGAACACAGCTTGTTCTTCTAAGAAATCATCAAGGCAGAAGTAAGAATAAAATTAAAAACCAGAAAGCAAATTTTTAAATATAGCAAAGGATTTGGACAGGAAACATGGAGAGAGCAAACGGAGGTCAAAGCGTATTAACTACAAATTAATGCAACAGAAGAAATGGTGGAAATTGAATTTTCGAATGCCTTAATCGCAGGCTGAAATGAAGCTCGTCCTGGGCCATCGGAGTGAAGGTGGCCAGAGCCGAGGCTGAGACACCGACTCCTCAGGCCGACGGAAGGGAAACGTCCAGAGACGCCCAGTTCCGGAAGACGGGGACTTTACAGGGGAGGGGACAGGCAGTCGGGAGAGGCAGTTGCGCCGGCTCCCGTGACAGGAGTGTGGAGACACTCGGGACACCAGACTGAAGCGACTCGTGTCCTTCCAGAGCCTGTTGGTCGTCTTGGCCTGACATTTCGGGAGGACAGTGAACACTGCACACAGTGGCCAGGCCCACGCTTCCATCGCAGCTGCGTCTCACAGGGCCATTCCCCCCCCTCACATGAAGAGTGTTTCCATCTGGGCCACGTTGGTGAGGAGGTCATGAGGTGAGACTGAGGTGAGACCAGGGTGAGTCATGAATTGAGACTGAGGTGAGACCGGGAGGTGAGACTGAGGTGAATCATGAAGTATGACTGAGGTGAGACCAAGGTGAGACTGAGGTGAGACCAGGAGGTGAGACTCAGGTGAATCATGAGGTGAGACTGAGGTGAGACCAGGGTGTCATGAATTGAGACTGAGGTGAGACCAGGAGGTGAGACTGAGGTGAATCATGAGGTATGACTGTGGCTTGAGACCAAGGTGAGTCATGAGGTGAGACCCAGGTGAGTCATGGGGTTGAGTCTGTGGGGCGAGGCTCTCACTTAAGACTAAGAGATGATACTGAGGCGAGACTCTGAGGTGAGACCATGAGGTGAGACCGAGATGAGACGAGGAGATGAGTCTCTGAGGTAAGACAGGGAGGTGGGGCATTAAATAAGACCAGGCAGTGAGGCCACTATCAGCCTCGACCCAACTGTGGGCACAGACTGAAGGTGGCTATTGCAGCTGCCTGCAAGCACCTGAGACTCCTCAGGGAGACGGTTGCAGGCGCTGATAGCCCCGGGCTCCCTTCGCTCACAGAAGGACACGCATCTTCCGGGTGGGAACTGGTAGAAGCAAGGATAGAATTTTCCCCACCCAAATCACAAAACCCTTCCATCCTGCATCCAGACCCCCAGAGGGTGCCCTTCAGATGCCAGGCCAAGCCCCTGCAGGGAAGGTTCTTCCCAGGAACCTCCGAGTTGTTTGTCAATGCTCAGGGCTCCCTGGCTACTGAAAGTCGAGTAAACTTTCCACATGCCACTCAGATCTTCGTGTGCAGAAAACACTTATGTGCATGAGGGAACAGATATCCACACATGGGAACCACAGATTTCCCTGTGCACCATCTCATCACCACACAGACCACCAGGAATCCAGGAACGAGGCACTGTCCCCTCCCAATTACTCCCGCCTACAGAAACTGCAGGTTCATACAAGTGATGATCGCAGCAGCTCACTGAAATATGCACCGACGAGTAAAGTCATTGCAGGAGAGAAGCGGAGTGAAGTCTGCAACAAAACACAAAACTTGTCCCGTCATAGCTAAAATATTCAATCAGCAAGGAGGCTTTAAGTAGGTGATCACTTAAGATCAAGCCCATCAGTCGAGAGGCTCCAGGACAGCCATTGGGACAGCACGCCAACCAGGAATTGTTGCAGAATAAAACCAGGACGCACTGATCTAAGTTGGCTGCAGTTACAGGAACTGTGTGAGGACGCATCACTTCATACACTGGCTCGGCAGCCGCGTGTCCAGCTCTTCTCTGCATGTATTTTAGTTCTATTGCGTGATTCTGAAAGCTATTCTTCGCTGCGTTAGTTTTAGTCATACAGTGTCCCAGCACTGACGGTGCCACCAGGGATCCCTTCCCTGCACCAGTGTCCCTGGGCTCCCTCTGCCACCCCACCCCACCCCAGCTGCCCTCGCCACAGGCCCCTTTCTAAGCTCGTGGCTGATGTTTGGGCCTCCTAGTTTCAGGCTGTGGTCTCTGGTCTGGAGAGTCGGCCCTGTTGCTCTGTAACTCCGCCTTCGTACCCGTGCCCCCGTTGCTCCTTCTCCCCCACTTCCTCCCTATTTCTTTCTTTCTCCCTGTGCTCTGGGTCCAAGGTTGATCGGGGCACCCCCCCCCTTTAAACCGTTGCATTCCTTTATCCAGTTATTCTAGATGTCACATGTAAGTTATATCACCTTGTGTTGATCCCTCTTCTGGCTTACTTCAGTTAACACAATGTCTTCTGTTTCCTCCATGTTGCAGTGAATTGCATGGTTTCATAATTTGTCACTGCTGTGTAGTATTCCCTTGTGCATATACACCACATCTTCCCCATCTGTTGATATGTTGTCGTACATCTAGGCTAATCACGAATCTTGGCTATTGTGCCGAGTGCTGCAGTGAAAAACGGTGTGTATGTCCTTTGGAATGAACGGTTTTCTGTCCTGGGGGTAAGTGCCCAAAAGTAGAATTGCTGGATCACGTTTACTGAGAACCCTCCAAACTGTTTTCCAGAGGGGTTGAACCAGACAACATTCCTGCCAGCAGCGATGAGAGTTCCGTCTGCACCTCATCCTCACCGACAAACACAGATCGTTCCCATTACTTTGGTATGTGCCGTCCTCACCGGTGTGAGATGGTCCCTCATGGTCATCTTGCTTTGGATTTCCCTGATAATAAACGTGCCCTCCTGCTGCCTCAGAGTTTATTGGAAAGCCAGGTGTGAGCTGGTGGTTATGGGGCAACTGCAGTCTCATGGGAAGGGGGGCGGCACCAGCTCGTCCTTCACGCCCTATCGAGGTCACGAGTTGCCCCCCACAAGCAGCTCTCCAGCACAGCCATAACACCAGACTCACAGAAACCAATCTCGTAATTATCTGGCTCTTTGCAGAAATCCAAAATCATCATATAAGTCTCATAACCAGCTATAGAAAACAAAGTATTTCACGATGCCCTTTCAGCGATTCTGATTGTTGGGGGGGGGGGGTGAATTCTAAACAATCATGGTGCATCTTTTGTCGAAATAATGAATGTAATCAATGTAGAGAAGAGTTAAGTGGAAATCATCTGCCTCACAGGCATTGGGAGCAGGGGGAGGGGAGTATATTGGGGTTCTTGGTGGTGAAAAATGAGTACTGGTGAAGGGAGAGGTGTTTGATCATTGCATGGCCGAGACTTAAACCTGAAAGCTTAGTAACTTTTCCCACAGTGATTCAGTAAATAAATATAAGAAGAAAAAAAATAAATAAAATTATGAAGAAAAAAAAGTAAGGTGGAGTTCATGTCCAATTCAATCAGCTAATCAGTGGCTGAATAAGTAGCAGTACTCCTACAGAAAATAAATAAATAAATAAATAAATAAATAAATAAACAATTAAACGTGCCCGTTGGCCATCATGGGTCTTCCTCACAGAAGTCTCTGTTCCTTCTCTCTCCCCATTTATTTATTTAATTCTGTTTATTGATTTTATTTTAAAATTTTTTAATTGTGCCACCACCAGACACACAGTCACAAGGTTGCTCACGATTGGGGTTTAGTCACTCAGGGTTCCAGCTCTTGCCCCTTCTCCAGTGCGTGTCTCCCACCACCGGTGCCCCCAGCTTCCCTCCCCCACCCCAGCCCTCTCCGTCTTCCGTACCTCTGTGACAGGCACTTCTCTTCTTTCTCTCATTTTCTGATGGGGATTGTGCATGTTCTCTTGTTGATCTTTGTGTGTGCTTTATATATCCTGGACATCAGCCCTTTATCTGCTGTGTCGGCTACAAATATTTTCTCCCATTCGGTTAGCTGTCTTTTAGGGTTTTTGCCCGTGTTTCTCTTGCCACTCAGAAACTCTTTATCTTTTTAGTTTTTGTTAGTGAAACACCATGAGGTATAGTTGTAGACTTACAAATTTTTGTACGTGGGCTTCAGTTATACAAATATCGAACACCCATGCCTCCACCAGTGCCCATTCTCCACCACCACTGATCCCAGTATCCCTCCCACCCCCCATCCCCCCGTCCCACCCTGCCTCTGTGGCAGGGCATTCCCCCTTGTTCTCTCTCTCCTTTTGGGTGCTGAGGTTTGCAAAAGAGGCATTGGCCACTCAGAAACTCTTTAATTTGATGTAGTCCCATTTGTTTATATTCGATTCTATTGCCTTTACCAGTGGGTAAAGTTGGCCTCTTCAATACATAGTGCTGGCGTAACTGGATAATCGCACGTGAAAAATTAAAACTGGATTCGTATCTCATACCTTGCACAAAAGTCAATTCAAAGTGAATCAAAGGCCTTGAGAAAAGACCAGACCTATAAACACCACTGAGCAACATATCGGCAGAATGCCCAAAGGTCTGAGCATTACAGGTGTCTTCAATGAAATAAAGCCCCTGCTGGGTTACTCTTCTTTTAAAATTTTTATTAGTGAAACACCATGAGGTACAGTTGTAGACTTACAAATTTTGGTGCTTGGGTTTCGATTATACAATGATCAAATACCCATCCTTCCACCAGTGCCCATTTCCCACCACCACGGATCCCAGTATCCCTCCCACCCTGCCTCTGTGGCAGGGCATTCCCTTTTGTTCTTTCTCTCTCCTTTTGGGTGTTGTGGTCTGCAAAAGAGGCATTGAGTGGCAATCATGTTTGTTCTATAGTCTACTTTCAGCATGCTTCGCCCATCCTGGGAGGACCCTCCAAACACCCTTTATTTGGTGCTTCCTTGTCTATCTGAGCTGCCCTTTCCCCTAGAATGCCCGGCTGGCCTCTAAGCCATGGGGTAAACCTCCTGATACTGATCTCAGCTATTCTTGGGTATTAATCTCCTATTTTGTTACTTTATGTCCCCCAGATGAATGCGGTCTTTTTATGTCTATCCCTCTCTTTCTGATTCATTTCCACTTAGCATGATACTTTCCATGTAGTGCCACTTGTATATAAATTTCATGACTTCATCTTTTCTAACAGCTACATAGTACTCCATTGTGTAGATGTACCAAAGTTTCTTTAACCAGACTTATAAATTTTTGTGCTTGGATTTCAGTTATACAATGATCGAGTACCCATCCCTTCACCAGTGCCCATTCTCCACCACCACGGATCCCAGCATCCCTCCCACCCCCCGTCCCCCCATCCCACCCTGCCTCTGTGGCAGGGCACTCACTTTTGTTCCCTCTCTCCTTTTGGGTATTGTAGTTTGCATAAGAGACATTGAGTGGCAATCATGTTCGGTCTACAGTCTACTTTCAGCATGCATGCTGGGTTATTCTTAACGGTGAAAAACTGAAAGCGTTTCCACTGCGAAGCAGAAGACAAGGATGTCCACTGTCTCCACTATTATTTAAGATGGTGTTAGACGTCCTAGCAACAGTAACTAGGCAGAAAAGGAGATCAAAGTGTCCCAATTGGAAAAGACGAAGTCAAGCTATTTTTATTTGCAGATGACATGATGCGTACATTGAAGACCCCTAAGAGTTCACTCAGAAGCTCCTAGAAAAAATAAACCCAGACAGCAAAGTGGCCGGTTGCAAAGTCAGTACACAAAAATAGGTTCCCTTCATATATCCAAACATTGAATCAGAGGAGAGAGAGAGAGAGACCAAAATTTAAAATAGTGTCCCAAAATGTTGAGCACCCAGCAATCAACTTCACAAAAGAGGTGGGAGACCAGCCGTGAAAATCCTAACCCTCAACAAAGAAATTGAAACTTTCAGGAAATGGAAAAGCACTCCAGGCTCGTCAATGGGAAGAATCGATTCGGTCCAAATGACCGTCTCGTCTAAACTACTGTGTAGATTCAGTGCAATCAGTGCTCAAATTCAGAACGTCCTTAAAGGACTCAGGACAGTCAGCTGTAAAGTTTGTGGGGAACCATAAAAGACCCAGAGAGCCGAAACCACACGGGAAAACAGGCAGCTTGGAGGAATCTGAAGATCTGACGCAGAGGAGTCTGACGACCGGCCTTGAATCTGTACGACAAACCCGGAGGAGTCCAGGCAGCACGGTGCCAGAACAAAGAAAGAAAGGGTCTCCGGTCAGGGGGCCGGAGCAGGACGTCCAAGAACAAACCCTCCTATGCAGGGTCAGCCAATCCCTGCCTCTCTTTTCCAATAAATCACTGTGATTGGGTGTGTGGGAGCAGGATTTGGGGTGTCAGACACAGCCCGGGGAGTGCTTTAGCAGATCACACTCAGTTGGTTTCAGTAACTGAGTGCTCAGGAAACACGGGGCTCGTGAAATACCGTGAGTCACGGCCGCCGTGGCTCTGAGAATCAGCTTGACATCGGCTAATTCAGCTACTTCTTATGGAAACGAGTCAAACACACATTGGGTCAACGATTTTGTTTTTTGAAAAACACACCAACAGTCCTAAGTCCTCACTGCCACGAGGACACCGCGTGTGAAAGTATTCCAGTGCTTGGATCAAAGACGCTCGTTTCTCAGGAGCCAGAGGGCATTGACGGCGCTCTCTGCCCTGTCCCAGTCCCTGGGCAGTGGGAGGGGGCCGGTTGACCAGAGAGGGTGCTTTGGCCGCGGCCGGAGAGGACGCAGCCTCTCAGGGCAGACCTCTCTCGCCCGTGGGCAAACAAGGGCCACTCGGATCCCACAGAGATGCATCGACACGCAATTCTTCCAATTTGCAGGAGTCAAATCCCATCCACGTGCCTGATAACCAGCGTGTTCCTTGCGGTGGCTGAAAAGGGAATGCGAAAAGAAACAGACCAAAGTCAGGGAACATCTAGGAGGGTCTGGAATGTTGGCAAGCACTGAGAATAGAGTCTTTCTTAGGAAACTGCAGATTTCAAAAAGAGACCTTTAGCGTTAGCTATTAAAAAAAAGCTAAATTTCTTTCATAAAAATGAAATAATCTTTTCAGAGTCATAACCGACGACTGGTAAATTCTCTACTGGCTTAATTTTAGATATATTCCTCTTAGATATCATCTTTAAGATACGTTGAACAAGGGGCTGGAGAGATAGCACAGCGGGTAGGGCGTTTGCCCTGCACGCAACCAACCCGGGTTCGATTCCCAGCATCCCATATGGTTCCCTGAGCACCGCCAGGAGTAACTCCTGAGTGCAGAGCCAGGAGTAACCCCTGTGCATCGCCGGGTGTGACCCAAAAGGCAAAAAAGGAAAAAGATATGTTGAACAAGAGATCGATGCTTTGCCCACATCAGAAGTTCGTTAAGCTCTCACAAAGAGAGCAAGAAGTTGAGTGCCCGGGCAGTTAAGTGAGGAAACAAGCCCAGAAAAGGTGTTTGATTATAACCTCACACGGCACCGAGTCGTTCTTAACTAGAGATTAATGAGCTTTCTGTAGATTAGAGCAAAACGTGCTTTCCTTTTGGTACAAAATGAATTGTTTCTGACCGGCACTTTTATTTGCTGAGAGAAATTAAAGACCAAATGTGCACTCAAGGTAGCCCCATAACTTCATGGCTCATTAATTCAAACACCCATCACTATATTTTAAGGTAAATTTCCTGAGATCCCACATGGAAGAAAACAATTTCATCTTTAAGGCTTTTACTAATGTACTGACTCAGTGAGCAAGCGGTCAGGCTGCCCTCAGCTGTCTGGCAGAACGGCCCAAATCCCACTTAAGTGAAACGGAAATACGCACATTCCTAGCCTTGGCCTCAGAGGGAGAGTGCCGAACTTGGCAACTGTCTCCGCAGTGGAAGAGCCTAACGCTTCACCCACACAGGGCCGTGGTCACCCCTTCACCCACACAGGGCCCCCGGTCATCACTGCAGGTGTCTCTGAGTCATTCTCAGGGCGAGAGGAAGCACAGTGCTGTCCAGGATGAATCTCTCTGTCCAGGGTGGAGTACTCTCTGTCCAGGATGGAGTGCTCTCAGTGCCCAGGGTGGAGTGCTCTCTGCCCAGGGTAGAATTCTCTTGTCCAGGGTGGAGTACTCTCTGCCCAGTGTGGAGTACTCTCTGCCCAGTGTGGAGTACTCTATGCCCAGGGTGGAGTACTCTCTGCCTAGGATGGAGTACTCTCTGCCCAGGGTGAGGGGTGGACCTTGGCAGTGAGGTCTGGGCCTGATTGTGTTTGCCTGGTGCCTGGCTCGAGCCCGGTGAGGTTGGCGTGGAGCGGGCCCCTGTGCGTGTTTGCAGAGGCCCAGCTGCCCGGCACCCTGATCGCTCCCCTGGAGGCGGTGCTGAGGGGAGGGAGGGGGCAGGTGGTGCTGGAGCCTCGGACTGAGCCTGGGGCCCCTCCTGGCCCCTCCCTCGAGAGCCCCTCGGATGCCCCTCATTTGCATACTGAGCCTGGAGACGGTCCCTCGGTGGGGGAACGGGACCGTGATTGCAAACCGGACACTGCTCGCTCACACAGCATGCAACAAACGGCGTTGGCGGTGCCAGCCCTGCCCTTGTGGAGGGCGGAGGAAGGAGTTCACCGAGGTGGAAGCAGGAGAGACCGATGGGTGCACACTGGCCAGCGTGGGCAGCCAGAAGGGGTGGGACTGGTCACCCCTTTCCTCCCCGGCCCGTCACCCTGACTAGGTCACCCTCCTCAATATTGAAGCCCTGCGCTGAGGAATGGCCACAGGTGACAGGCATCTCCCGGCCACTCGTCCTGGGCCAATTCCATGTCTGTGGGTGCCTGTCCAGTGCCACTGGGCCTTCCATGCAGACTCTGTGGCCCCCTCCCCCAACCTGGTTCCCCGGAGGTCAGGTCACTGGGCCACACTCCCCTGCAGCTCCCCCTGCACTCCACGGAAACTTGGTCTTCCCTGGGACTAAGGGGGCAGAGGCAGCTGGCCAGTGCCTCAGTTTTCCCTGCAGGCCCCTGCCTGCCCCCAGGAGGGTGGGACAAGTGTCCCCGTCCGCTGGCTGGCATCGGTGTCCAGCAGGCGTCTCTGGGTGGTGCCCTGGCAGGGGCGTCTCCCTAGGCCTTTCTCTGGGTGCCAACGACACCCTGGCTCACATCCTTATTGTTTTCATTCCTCAGTTTACTCGGAGCAATCCACTCGCTGGAACTGTTAGGGTGGAATTTCCTGCCGAGGAGTGGGGGGGGGCGTCTCTTACACCCCCACTTAGATCACTGTGTGTTATGCCGCTGCATTTCCCTTCCAGATAATTACATCGCGTTGTCCACCCTCAGAGACAGAGTTTCAACATCATAATGTAGCATTGTATTGGAAAATTGCATTTCTGGTGAGAAAATATTTCCATATCAAGCACAATGAAGGAATGTATCTGCGCACCTTCTCTCTTTACCATTTGTTCCAAATTGCAGGACGTAACTCCTGACGTACTGACGTACTGAACTTCCCTCCTGGGAAAAACCACGGTCAAGACTGAAACCAGATCAGCGTGTGGATGGATGACGCGGCGGGCACGGAGCGTGCGGGATGAGGGGGTTGGCGGCCACTCGGCGCCCTGAGAACACGCAGAATGCAGCTGGCCCTCGTGTGTGTCCAGGTCTAGCTCCTACGGAGATGACCTGGAAGATTCCATGACAGGAGTGGATTTTTTTTAACTGAATCTCCGTGAGATGCAGTTACAAGCTTTCGTGTTTGAGTTTCAGTCATACAATGATCGAACACCCATCCCTCCACAGTGCACATTCCCCACCACCAATGTCCCCAGCATCCCCCATCACACCCCTCCCCTGATCCACGGCAGACAATTTCCCCATCCTCTCTCTCTACCTTGGGGCATTATGGTTTGCAACACAGACACTGAGAGGTCATCAATTCGGTCCTTGATCTACTTTCAGCACACACCTCCCATCCCGAGTGACCCCTCCAACCATCCCTGACTCAGTGACCCCCTTCTCCATCCCAGCCGCCTTCTCCCCCAGCTCACGAGGCGGCTGCCAACCACGGGGCAATCTTCCTGGCCCTTGTCTCCACTGTCCTTGGGTGTCCGTCTCAGGTTCTGTTATTCTATATCCCACCAATGAGTGTTGTCCTCCCGTGTCTGCCTCTCTCTCTCTCTGACTCATTTCACTCCGCATGGCAGACAGGAGTGGGTTTGAACGGGACTTTGCGACGCGGAGAGGAGGCAGACCAGGGGCTGGCCAGGGGCAGGTGGACCCACTGGGCAGCGAGGAGAGGTCCAGTCTGAGGAGAGCTGTGGGCGGGGTGGGAGTGCCCTGAAATACCCGGGCAGTGGGAGCTGGGAAGAGCACGCCCAGACTCAGTATCCCCCAGACGCCTCATGCGACAGACACTCAGTGCTGTCCCCACAGCGGGCAGGGGAGAGGCGGCCCAGCCCAAGAGGCAGGAGAGCCCTGTCCCCCAACCCCAGCTTGAGGGGAAGCCCACGGCAGCAGTTTCTACACAGTCTGGCTGAGGCTCCCTAAGACCGACTCACAGCACAGTGCTCGCAGGGCCACAGGGGCTGTCAGCCTGCAGCCTGCAGGCCTGGAGCCACCTGAGCGGGTCAATCTCACCCAACTATGCTTCCCCACACAGAGGCCCAAGCAGGGCTTTCTGGAAACTTCTTTTCAGGGTCGGGAACTGGGTCACGGGCTCAGTTCGGCGGCCCTGCAGGGGCCCTGGCGTGGTTGCTTGGGTCTGTCATCGGAACCGGTCGCTGGGCCGGCCTGGGACTCCCCTCTCTGCTGACCTCTGTCCCCTGGTCCCGGGGGCTCCCGCCTTGGCTGCCTGGAGTGTGTGAATCGCCTGACCGCCCCCCCCCCCCCGCCCTTCCTGCCCAGCACCAGGAGAGCCACGGCTGCATGGGGCTGGGCCCAGGCTCCAACTTGGGCTCGCAGGACTGTTGGCCCCAATGACCGGACTCCTTGGGCAGCAGGGGCGCGGGGGCCGGTCACTCCCTGGGGGTTGGAGGGCGGCAGGCAGGGCCCCTACCCCGGCGCCCCTGAGCCTGCAACACGGTAGCCATCCTGCGGGACAGGCGGGCACAGCGGCCCTGCTCTCTGCTGCGGGGAGAGGCCAGCGGCCGTGGCCGGCAGACCACGGGCAGCTCCACCCCTGCTGCTCCTGCACGGAGCTGCCACCGGGAGGGGCCGCAGGGCCAGGGCAGGGGGGCCTAGAGGGGACAGGGACAGGCCGGGCAGGGGCTGGGACACGGGGCTGGGGGCACCATAGCGTCGACTCAGCTCTGTTCAGTACTGACTGCGCTCTGAAGTTCTGTCTGACGGCAGTCTGCGCTGTGCAGGCTGCCCTGCCCTGCCCTCAGCCCGGCCCCTCATCCTGCCCCGTAGCTTGTGCCCCTCCCAGTGTCCTTCCCGGGTCTCAGGTGCCAGCTGGATGCCGAGACTGGGCTTGGGTGGGAGATGGGACGTGGACAGAGATGGGCCGGGGGCCCAGAGCTCCCTGGTGGGCCCCAGCCTGGTGCTTCCTGTGCCCCCAGGTACCCCCACCCCACCTCCGCTGGCAGGGGCAGCGCCCGTGAGTGTGCACCCCTGCACCTGCACACGGTCAGGCACATCTGTGGCTGCTGTCTGTCACTGTGGCCTGGGCCGTCCCTGGGCTCAGGAGACCGTCCTCCCGCCACTGCCCGGCTCCCTCTGCCACGGGCTTGGCTCCGTCCTGGGGCAGGGGTGCTCCCCACTGGACGCCCCTGCACCCGGGGCTGGCAGTGGCTCCCCCTGCTCACCTGCCGGCTTGACCGGGAGGGGCTGGGTCTCGCGGGCCAGGTGAAGGCTTGTTTCTGCACCAGTTTGTCTCTCACCCGAGAACTCCCTGAGGCCCTGGGAGGCAGCGCATTTCCGCCAACTTGGAGCTCAGTGCCCTTGCTCCTCTGAGCGTCCGCCCACCTGCGCCCAGGCTCAGCGATTTCCCATTCGGCGGCAGATCGGCCCCTCCAGAGGGAACATCACTCAGTCTCGGGGGCCTTCACCCGCCTCACTTTGTCTGACGCTCCATAAAGGAGGACGCTCCTGCTCCTGCCTGCAGGGCCATAGACACCCCAACCCACAGAAACACAGAAACGGGCCCTCGGGGGTCCCGGGAGGGTCGGACCCAGGCGCCTTGCCGTGTGCTCATTCCGATTCCGCGGCTCGTACCAGACCGGGCAAAACAGGAAAATGCACCCCTGCAGCTGGAGTGAGCCGGGGTGGCCGCGGCAGGTTCCCTGGGCTGCTGTCCCAGGCCTAGCGGTTCCCCAGGACCCACAAGCGGGTTGTGGGCTGAGGTGCCCACACAGACCCACAGTGGGTGAGCTCTGAGCTGAGTCTGCGGGAGGGACGAATGGGGTGTGCAATCCACGGGGACAGGGCCGTGGGCAAGAATCAGGAGAGTCCTGGGGCACACGTCCAGGGCTGCTCCTGGTGGGGCCCAAGGGATCAAACACAGGCAGGCCACATGCTGGCAGAGCTGCCACTCGCCTCCCCCCCACCCGTGGGGCTTTTACGGAGTTCTGTCTTGCTGTGTTTCGTTGTCCCCCTTAAGCGGCGCCGTGACGCTGTCGGTGACGGGACACCTACTCACACCCCAACCCTTGCCTCCTGCCCTGTAGGTCACCGTGGGTGTGCAGAGGGACGTCCCCAGTCACGGGCCTGGCGTGGGCTGGACGCTCCAGCTCTCCTCAGCAAGAGGATGGCCGACCCCATTCCTCGTGCGTGTGATGGTCTCGCAGGTCGCCAGCCCTTCCTCCCTGTCCCCGTCCCTCCCCACCTCTACCGACGCTCAAGTGTGACGGGCCAGTCCCGGCCCCTGCTGCCTGCAGTGTCCGCTCTGCCTCCGCTGTGTCTTGGGCCTGACCCCCGGGTCTCCCCGAGACATGCCGGCAGCGACTGTGGATTCGCAGATGACCCACAGGGCGTGTGGAGCACCAGCCGGGATCTCGGGCCATCGCCCCAGGAGGGGCCACGGCTGTGCGGGTCTCTCCACCCGTCTGGCCATTCTCCTATGGCCTTGTCGCCCTCAAGACACACCCCACGGGGGATGCCTGTCCCCCTCCCGCGGGCCCTTTCATAGACACTGCGATGGCCCTTTCATTGATTTTTTAGGAGATCTGACAAGTTTTTGGTTTGCTTGGGGGCCACACCGGCTCTGTGCTCAGGGATCACTCCTGGCAGGGCTCTGGGCCCACTCAGGTCAGCCGTGTGCTGGCAACGTCACTTGGCCTAGGTTTGCAGATGAGCTTCAAAACAGCCGCCGGGGGCTAGAGGAGGAAGGGGGCTGTCACTGGGGGCTCCCGAGGACTGAGCCGGGACACGGAGGGCCTGCCCGTCACACCTGTCACCACCATCCCCGTGTCCCTCCCGCAGGGCTGGCCAGAGCCCAGGGGAGACGCCCCTGCAGCCAGCCCTCCCGGGACCCTGTGCAAGCAGCCTCCAGTCGCCCTTGTCCCCACAGCGAGTGCCACGGTCGGTGGGCTGCCCCGGGCAGCGCATCCGTCACGGGGATCCTCCCCCTTCAGAACTTTCACTTCACGCCCGAATGAATGGAGAACATTCTGCGGCGATCACACAGCCATGGGCTCGCAGGCTGACACGGAGAAATATCGTGGCGGGGAAATGAGATGCCGGCTCCGGCTTCATCTTCATCGCGGAGTCCTGCCAGCCGCCTGTGGCCCCGAGCTACGGATTTGCATCGGGCCTAATGGTCTCGAGCTTCTGGGGCACAAACCACCGCCCTGACAAGTGCCTTCCCACGGCCTCTCACACCCCCTCCGGCGAGTCGCGTTCTCTCAGGCTCATCTGTGAGCCGAGCACGTCCCTCTCGGAGACGCAAACAACTGTCTTAGCAGCCCGGGGCAGCCGCGGCCGGCTGGGGAGGGGGAGACGGGGGCCGCACAGCACGCGCTGGCTCCCACAGGAGCAAGGCCGGGGGAGAGAGGGGCCCAGACACCGCCCGGCCTCGGGGACAGCAGGGCACCTCGCCCCCACCCCAGCCCCAGCAGCTCAGACACCGGGCGGGGGGACGGCCAGCACTGGGGGACGGACGCTACCACATGGTCACTCACCGCAGCTCACCGTCACTGTCACTCACTGTCACTCATTGTCCCTTTCACTCACTCTCACTCACCGTCACTCACTGTTGTTGTCACTGTATGGCCACTTATGGTCACTCCCATTGTCGCTGTCACTCACTGTCACAACAACTGTGATTGTCACTCTCACTCATTGTCACTGTCACTCACTGTCACTATAACGGTCACAGTCACTCTCACTGTCACTGTCACTTCCTGTGACTGTCACTGTCACTCATGCTCACTGTCACTCCCTGTGACACCACTGTCTGTCACTCCCACGGTGACCTGCAGGGACACTCTGGAACCACTGCCCTGTGCCCCTCTGGACACGGGGCACACACTGTGACGGCCCTCACAGAGTCACAACACAGGACCCTGCGCTGGGCCCTGGCGGGGGGACAGTCCCCTGGGGATGGGGAGAGCCAGGGCAGAGCTTGGGTCTGGGTCTGAGGGCTAAGGGCTTCCTTTATCTGGGGTCTTCACAGGGGGTAGCCAGCGGGGTCCCCCAGGGACAGCAGAGGGCAGCCGGAAAGGGCCATGGGGACATGGCGGGCGTCCGGAGCACCAGAGGCCAGGGGGTGACAGTCTGCACCCCAGGAGACGGGCTGGCGTGTGGAGGGGTCACGGGGCCGGGCCAGGGGAGGGTGTGGCCCTTGGGTGGGTGCCCGAGCAGACAGCGTCTGCGTGTTGGAGAAGAGTCGGGCCCACGGGGTTCCTATACCCCAACTCAGGCAGGGCCCCCCACAGGCCACAAACGCTGTCCCGGATGCAGGGACATGGGATCCGCGGGGGTGGTGGGGGCAAGTCCCGGCGGAGCTCAGGGCTGCGCAGCAATGGTGCGAGACAGAGACGCTTCTCTGCCAGGGGTCACCCTGGTGCCTCCACGGCCGGACGCCGTCAGGAGACTGTCTCCTCAGCGGACCGAGAGACCAGGGCGTTTCCAGTGCAGACCCTCGTCGAGACCCTCAAGGTCACAGTCAAGAGTTCCAGAATGTTTTCCTGGCGGCAGGAAGGAGGGGTCATCAGGAGCCCAGAAGTGCTGGTGTATTTGTGCGGGTACTTAATGCACAGAAAACAGAATCACGGTGAAAACACCCAAATGTGGGCTCCAATGTGGGGAGGTCCACCCAAGGGCGGAATTCCTTCTAAGCTGTGTTACGGTCACCTTTCCTTAGCCAGCATCCACTAAAACAGTGATCTTAAATTTACTTCCTAATATTTCTACTCATTCTGTATGGGCACAGTAAGAGATATATTAAGCTTAAAAGGTGGCCCTCCTGGGGACGTCTCGCTGTAGGTCCCAGACCACAGTCCCCAGGCCAGGTGAGTCGTTCTTAACCCCAGCGGGTCCTTATTCAGTCCCTTCATCTTGGGTCGTGACAGAGCTTGCCCATGACCATGCTCTTAACTTATTACAAGTCTTATGGCGCCTGGCCTGTTCCTTTTTGATGCCAGAGGAGTTTATAGCTCGTCCCTTTTTGATGCCTCGGTAGCTTACGGCTTGCCCCATCCAAGTCCCTCAGCGGGACCCTCCTTTTGGGGTGCTAGGAATTAAGGGCAACAGAGGCTTAAGTCGAGTCCATATGACAGATGCCCAGAAGTAAATATTATCCGGAGTTAGATAACCCCCAAGTTACAAAAGCGTGGCCTTGACTGTCTTCCTGTGTCTCCACAAAAAGGACATTGCTCTGAAGTAAACAATTTGAGGGACATAAAGGAGAGAGAAAAGCAGTATTCCCCTTGCATATGCCAAATCCAGAGCCCTAGAAGAATCTGACTTTACAAGTCACAGGGTCTGACTTGGGGATGTATGTGACTAACAGGCAGGGGAAGCAGAGCACAGAGAAGTTAAAGATGAACACAGAGGAACGGGAGTGTCTCAGGAGCACTGTGATGGGTGTAGCCCAATGAACCTAAGCTCCCTGTGGCAGAGGAGAAAGGACAAACCAATGTTATCCAAAACCCAAATGCTCAGGAACTGTGTTTCCCTGTAATTTCATTTTTCCCATCGTTACCTTCCAGCTCCAGGACCACAATCACCATTGTATCATAACATCAGCACCAACACTGTCACTGCCGTCACCACCACTACCACCACCACCATCATGATCACCATCCCCACCACCATCACCACCAGCAGCATCACCACCATCACCATCACCACCATCATCACCATCACCATCATCACCATCACCACCATCATCGCCATCATCACCATCATCACCATCACCACCATCACCACCATCATCACCATCATCACCATCACCACCATCACCACCATCATCACCATCATCACCATCACCACCATCATCGCCATCATCACCATCATCACCATCATCGCCATCACCACCATCATCGCCATCATCACCATCATCACCATCATCACCATCACCACCATCACCACCATCACCACCATCATCACCATCATCACCATCACCACCATCACCACCATCACCACCATCATCACCACCATCACAACACCACCACCATCACAATCATCACCATCATCACTATCACCACCATCACCATCACTGTAATCACCATCACCACCATCACCACCACCACCATCACTGCCATCACCACCACCATCACCATCACCATCACCACCATCACCATCATCACCACCACCACCACCACCACCATCACCATCACCAGCATCACCACCATCACCACCATCACCACCATCATCACCATCACCACCATCACCACCATCATCACCATCATCACCATCACCACCATCACCACCATCACCACCATCACCACCATCATCACCATCACCACCATCACCACCATCATCACCACCATCACAACACCACCACCATCACAATCATCACCACCACCACCATCACCACCATCACCATCACTGTAATCACCATCACCACCATCACCACCACCACCATCACCGCCATCACCACCACCATCACCATCACCATCACCACCATCACCATCATCACCACCACCATCACCACCACCATCACCACCACCATCACCACCACCAGCATCACCACCACCACCATCACCACCATCACCATCACCACCACCACCATCACCATCACCATCACCACCACCAGCATCACCACCACCAGCATCACCACCACCAGCATCACCACCACCAGCATCACCACCACCATCACCATCACCATCACCACCATCACCACCACCATCACCACCACGACCATCACCATCACCATCACCACCATCACCACCACCATCACCACCACGACCATCACCATCACCACCACCACCACCACCACCACCACCACCACCACCACCATCACCACCATCACCACTATCATGACTACCATCACATCACCATCACCACCACCATGACTGTTACCAGCACTAGTACCATGGCTAGTATCACCACCACTACCACCCTCCCTTCCTCCTGCATCTCTAGCCTCACCTCCACCTCCGTCGTGCTCTGCTTCACAGGAATCTCTAGCCAACACCTTTTGGGAGAAGCATTCTCTGGGCTTATGAAAGAATAGCCCGAAACCCAAAGAAGCTAAGGGCGAAGTCATCTGTCCCATGGTAACAAGCCCTAATTAAACACATCCATCATGAGAGTCCCCTAAAGTTCTGGGAAGAAGGACGTGACAGAGTCTTTTTGGCAGAAGGCTCGCCACGCAGACCCCTGCGGCCGCAGGAGCTCACAGGGAGGCTCGAGCGTGAAACGGAGCTTCCGTGGCGTGTCCACCCCCGGCAGCCTCAGCTGGCCAGCCCTCTGGGAGTGGAAGCCTACGGGACGCGGCGAGGGAGGGCACGGCCGGCCCAACAGGCAGGCAGCACTGCCGCCCCTCACAGCTCAGTGGACGAGCCTGTGTGCCCACAACTGTCCCCGCACACGCCGACCTTGCCCCTGCTGTCTCCCCGGCCACGTGAGGCCTCGGTGTGGGGCATGGAAGGCAGGCGTTGGCGGTGAGGATTCCCGCGTGAGCACGTCTCTCCTCCCGCCACCCCACGGCAGAGACGGGCCCCACTCTCCCCCAGTGCACAGTCAGCTGTTGTGGCATCACGGCGCTTCTCCGCGGCCACCTCGTGCTGGCCGTGCCCAGTGTGGGTCTCTGCACAGACAGGAGCCCCCTCCGGAGTGCTCGCCAAGGGGCACGGAGCGTTCCGGGCCAGGGCGCTGCTGCCAGCCACACACCCACTCCCCCCAGCAGAGGCACCAGCACGCAGGTCCCGCAGGCTCTCGGATTCTCTGCCCATGCCCGGCCTGCCGCTTGGGGCCGCTCCCGGGGCACACGTGGACCCCAGAGCCACGGGCACAGACTCGCTTTCCTTGGGGCCCACTGGCTGGTCAGTCCAGCCCGGCTTTTGTCACCTTTGCCCCGGGGTTTCCAAGGATGGGGCCTGGCGCTTAGCTCCCCGCACGGGGCTGCTGCGGGGCAGAGTCACAAGGTGGCAGAGAGGCGTCTGCTTGGCGGGTGCCGACCTGGTTCTGACCCAACATCCTACATGCCCCGAGTATCCTGGGAGAAACTCCCGATCTCATGGCAGGAAGGGGAACAGAAGCAGCAGACGGGCAGTGCACTGGGAGCGGAGGGAACTCTGGGTGCCAGGCTGAGGGTCCGAGAACCCGCCCCCCTCGCTGCGCCCAGGGGCACCGCGCACACCCCAGGCCTGACTCCGGAGAAGGACGCTGGCGGGTCAGGTCCGGTGGCACGTGCAGGCTCGCCGTTGGTCTGGCTGAACTGCCACGTGGCAGAGACACGTTTCTCCCTGCAGCGACCTCAGCCAGTGGCAAGGCGAGGCCCGTTCTCAAGGGCAGAAACAGATGCCAGTTCCGGGTCACGTGAGGCTCGGTCAGGGGGCCTGCACGGCCCCTCAGGTCTCTCCTGAGGTCAGGCCACTCCCTGTCCTCCCCTCGCATGGGCGCAGGGTCACCCCGGGACGGGGTCCTGCTGGAGAGCCCGAAGTCTGAGCGCGGGAGAGGCCAGAGACGCCCCCTGGGTGTGGCGCCCTCACGCCTGGCCGTCCTCGGGAGGTGACCGCGTGCTCAGGTCACGGCACGGCTCTCGCTCTCCCGGGACCCGCCAACTCGCTTATCTCTCGCCGCAGCTGGAGCGGGTTCGGGGAGGCGCCGCCTGGTGGCAGGTCTGGGCCAGACCCTGGGCAGTGGGGTCCGGGCTGGAGGGGACAGAGGCTGAGTCGGGGGTCCCGGGATGGGCGCTGAGGGCCTCCTGCCATCGCCTCCCGGCCCGCTGTTACCTCTCGGCAGCTACATTAGGAAAGTGAACTGGGTGCAAGGCACAGAGAAGCTTCTGGAAGCAAAAAGCTGCTTCTGCTGTTTGGAACAGACCTACATCAGGCAGTTTCCTCAGGCTTGTGTGAGACGGCTCTGCCCCCTGCTGGCTGAGGGCGCATCTGCACACACGGGCACAGGCGCACATGCACACAGACGCGCACACACACACATACACACACACAGGCACACACTCATACACACGTACACAGGCACACACAGACACAGATACATACAGGCACACACACAGACACACACACTCACACAGACACACACTTGCACAAATAGACACAATACAGCACACTCACACTGACACACGCATCAACACTGACACATACTCACACAGACACACACAGACATACTCACACACACAGATACACACATGCACACACCAAAGACATACTCACAGATATGCACACATAGATACATACTCACACACAGACACACACACCCTCGTCCTCCCTCCCCCCCACACAGACATACCCAGACACTTGCACACACACATTCACGCACACACAGGGCTGAGCTGCCTGAAACTCCCAGTAGAATCCCGGTGTTGGTCTGTGGCTCCCTGAGCAGTGCTCAGGGCCCTGGCTGTAGCTCCGGCCAATGGGGCTGGTGGTTGGGGCTGGGCCCTTGAGTGCAGGGCAGGGATGCCCGGAGACTCGCCGCCCGCACAGAGCCCTGCGGGGCTGATCCCTCCCTCCCACCCATAAGCTGCGGCATGAACTGGGCTCCTTGGGCCCGAGTCCAACCTGAGGCCCGGCCCTGATGGGTGAGCTGGGAAATGGTCCCCCCGGACACAGCAGCGTGGGCTCAGTCAGTGTGGACGAATGGGTCACGGGGATGGAGGGGTCATGGAGACGAAGGGGTCATGGGGACGGAAGGGTCTTGGGGACGGGGGTCACGGGGACGGAGGGTCACGGGGATGGAGGGGTCTTGGGACGGCCGCGGCAGCCCCCTGCCCTGCGCCCTCAGCTCTGCGCGTCTCTGCGTGCTTGCCCACGGCCGGCCCAGACTTGGTGCGGGTCCCCCTGAGGGCGGCCTGAGTGGGCGTCTCCTGAGCACGGTGGGCGAGGAGGGCAGGACAGTGGGCCGCTCCGTCCGTGCTGACCCGGACCGGGTGGGCTCTCGGCTCTTGGCCACTCTCCCGGATGCCCAGAGAGGCTGAGAGTCCGCTGGGCAGCAGCTGAGTGCCCGCGCTGCCCGCTGCCCCTGGGACTCTGAGCTCTGGCTGCGGCATTGGCCTCCGCGGGCGACTCTGCCCTCACATACCCCTGGGCCACCCTGAGGCCACCCGGGGCTGTGCGGGCTCTGGGGTGTCGGCTCCGGGCTCTGAGGTGCCCACGGGTTGGGCCTGCCCCTGCCCAGATGTGGCCGAGTCTGGCACCTGCTCACCCATGGCGGGCCCCACCCCGTACCCGAGTCCATGCTCATCCCAGCTCCCGGTCACAGGCTCAGCCCAGCACTGCTGACCCGTGTGGGTGACAGAGACACGGTCCTCAGCACCCCTGTCCCTTGTGAGGGTCCGGGGGCAGAGTCAGTCTCAGTTTCCTGCCCATGTGGGCCATGGCTGGGGCCTGTCCACATCTGCTGGGCACCCCTGTGCCCACCATCGCCGAGAGGACCAAGCCCTGGTCCCCTGTGCGACTTCTCCCCGTGCTCCCTGTCTGCTGGAGTCCTGCCCCAGCCCAGGGTCCCACCCGGGTGGGCGCAGATCGTGGCCCCTGCTGGGTCCCAAGTGCCCACCATGAACTGGGCAGGGCCAGGCTGCAGCTCTGTCCGTCCAGGTGGGACAGGCAGCTCAGGACTGGCGTCCAGGGCAGGGCACAGCCAGGTTCTCATCTGATGCCCCAGGCCAGGCTCCAGGCAGGACCGCGGGCATCGAGGGGCCAGGCCGCTGTTTGTGGGAAAGCGCCGTGGACGGGACTTGCCGTGGCCAGGGCAGGGAGTGGACACTCGCCGTGGACGGGGTGTGTGTGGGATGGGGCAACCCCAGGTGTGGACACGGCAGGGCAGGGACCAGGACTAGCCCAGGACGAGGTTGGAGCGGGAGGAGCAGTGGACGGCAGGAGAGAGGCAGGACAGTGGCCACGTGGGGCGGGCTCTGGTGGCTCTTGTCCACGGGGGGCTCCACAGGGCAGGTCATGGAAGACGCAGACGCAGGTGCAGATGCAGGCTCAGTGGAGGCCTTCAGGGGCACTGGCTTATCTGCTCATTTGTGGGGGCTCCCAGCGGCACCCAGGACGCGCAGGGGCCCCACGACCTGCTCCGCCAGCCTGGCCGTGAGCTCAGTGCAGGTTCTGGGGACAGCCCAGGGGCCTGTGGTGGCGCGGGCTGACTGAGTCCACCTGAGATGGTGTCCCCATCCGCAAGGTGCCGTATAGTTGCCGGGGGCTGAGCTGCCGTAGGGTGGGACGCCTGTGCAGGGGGTGGCAGAGGCCCACCCCGCCCTGCAGGGTCCCCAGAGCACCGGGCCTGGAATCCAGGGGCGGCCCAACCCCGGACAGGCCACATCAGCAGGGTTGGCGGGAAATTCGAGGTGAGACTTGGAGGCAAACGCTCAGGCCACGTCTGGGCTCCCCAGTGCTGGCGTCCAGAGTGGGAGCCCTGGGCTGGCTGTGTCTTCCTGGGCGGGTCTGTCCTGGGCGTCATCACTGGGGGGACGCTCTGCTCTGACACGAGCAGGTGCAGCCCCAGTCCTGCCCGCGAGAGGGCGCCCAGTGCCAGGGAAAGCCTCCAGCCCTGGCGGCCGCCGACTGGTTTGCTGAGGGCAGAGATGGCGTGTTCTTGGGGATGGACGAATCGGTAGCGTTTCAATACGTCAGAAAGGAGATGCTCTCATGCTAATGGATCTCCTTTTTTTTGGGGTCAATAGTCACTTGTGAAAGGCTTCAGTGATCTTTATCCTTTAGGACAGAGACGCTCTGAGCAGAGGCCTTACGCCCAGGACGGGGCACGTGCTGACCAGCCGCGGCCAGACGTCAGCTCCCCGTGCTGCGAACAACCCACCGGTCGTTCAAAGCATCGATGGAGCTATCACGACCCCGGGGTCTGCTTTCTCACTGGGACCCCTACTCAGAGCCCGGGCGTTTGTGAGAAGAGACGTTTGTCCAGACTCACGCTGAGCGGCCGCGGGGGGAGAGGGTCTCACGGGGACCGCGGCTAGTACCGTGTGCACCTTCTGTGCAGCCGGTGCTCAGCCGCGGGGAACTGCCCCCGCCTTAGCGAGGGGACCTGCGGCCGTGACACACACCCCCCGGCCTCGTTCCCCTACCCATGGGGACACAGGGGAGCCTCCCACACTGCGCAGAGCAGCTGGAGGGGGAAGGCCTGACGTAACCCTGGCCAAGAACACGGGCCGGCCAGGCCCGGGCCCAGCGACTGCCCAGCCCTGGACGCTGGCCGTGGAGAGCAGAGTGGGCGAGGGGAGGGGCAGGAACTGCGCCAGGGGCCGGGACCCCGACCGGAGGCTGGGGCCTCACGGGGACACGTGCAAGCTTCACATCAGCCACACGCAGATGGCATGTGTGCACAGAGACTGGGTAGTGCATAAACATGCATGTACAGGGCCTGTGTGGGACACGTGTGTGCAGGGACTGAGCTGTACATGTGTGTACACATGTGTCAGGGAGTGGGCTGTACACACGCGTACACGTTTGTCAGGGACTGGACTGTACACGTGTGTACACATGTGTCAGGGACCGGGCCATACACACGTGTACACGTGTGCCAGGGGCTGGGCTGTACACGCATGTACACGTGCGCAGGGACTGGGCTATACACACGTGTACAGGTCCTACATGGGGACATGCGTGTGCAAAGGACTGGCCTGTGTGGGACATGCGTGCCCAGCCCTCCCTGCTGCCTCCTCTCAGAGCGCCCGCTGTGTCCCGTCTCATGGGAATGGAGCTGGTGACCCCCTGGCGGGGGGAGGGCCAGGCCGAAAGAAAAGCAGGAGTGACCCAAGCCAGCCTGAGGGGGGAGGCGTGAGACGTCTGGGGTCACCCACGGCGCCGAGAAGGGCGGAGAAGTAGAGGGAGGCTGCGGGGGGGGGGCCCCAAAGGAGACAGGATGGGGTTGTGGGGGGCCGGGGGGCCCAGACCCCTCCCCGGGCTGGGGGAGCGAGCCCCCAGCATAGCCGCCAGCAGTGCCCCAGCGGGGCCAGCGCCTCCGTCCACCCTCGGCCCCTGCGGCTGGGCTGGCCGGGTGGCAGCGGAGGGGACCCGACCCGGGACCCGCTGCCCAGCACTGGCCTGTCCTCCTGTTCCTCAGAGGCCTTTGAGGGCCTCTAGAGTTTGACGTTTAGAGTTTGAGTAGAGACTCAAGGACTCGGTTTCCAGTTCTTCGCAATGCACGCGATTAGCTTTCTCTCATACAGACACAGTCCTGCAGCCTGGCTTGCGGATCTCTGACTTGTGTGTGTGTGACCGTCTCACTGTCCAGATGGACACGGTGCCGCTCCCGCCCTCACGATCCCTCTAGCGCCTCTGGCTCTGCCTCCCGCGGTGCCCAGCAGATTAAGGCGGATTAGCCCAGCATTACGCTGGCCATAGGTGATCACTGTGCTCTGTGGCATGAGCACTGACCACAGGTGACCACTGTGTTCTGTGGCATTACACTGGCCACAGGTGACTGCTGTGTGCTGGCTGTGGCTCCTCCCTCCCAGTAGGACCCACTGAGTGGCCAGTCTCTGGGCAGAGCCGGGTCACGGGCAGGCCGCAGGGCTTCTCCTGGGCGTGGGGCGACCTGCCCTGCTCCCCGTCACCATGTCCTCCTCACCCCCTGGTTCCTGGGGGTGTCCACGCCTCCCACCCACAGAAGGGGGGCAGAGCCTAGGCAGCCTGGGGTCCTGGCCTCTCCTGCCGAACACGGGGCCTGGCGTGGCCACTGGCTGGAAACAACTAGCCTGAGCGAGGCCTCGCTGGCTGCAGGGCGGCCCTGACCTGGGCCTTTCCCGTAGTGACCAGGACAGGGACACTCCGCCCCCTCTCGCCTCCCCACGCCGGCCAAGGGTGCGAACGGCAGCTGTGAATCCCCTGGGTCATGGGTCAGCCCGGGCGACCTGCTGCCCGCACCGTGGCGGCCACCAGGGGACGGCAGGGCCCACGGGCCCCGTGTGGGCTGTGGCGGGCACCCCAGCCGTGCGGCCCGGCCTGTCCACGCGGCCAGCAGCTCCCCCTGATGAAGTTTGACAGTTTGTGACAGAGCAAAGGAAATTCATTATATTTGGTAATAGAAAACCCATTTCTCATTCCACGCGCCTCGGCGGGCGGGGGGCCGGGACCCCTCTCCCTGCGCCCCGCGTGGGCTGGGGGTCACCCCCGGCTTTCAATCTCCGCCGCTCCAGCCGGCACCCGGTAATTCCCACTATCAGCCCGAGAAGCGGCAACGCGTTCCTCCCCTAGGAAGGAAAAATTCTGATTCGAAAAGAAATAAATCTGTCAAGAGGAAAATATTAAAAATAAAAGGCGCGACTGTAATAATCACGCCAGTGTCAGGCCCAATCCAGCGTCCCGGCGTGGGACGGCGCGCGGCCCCCGGCCCTGCCGCGGAGAGGAATGGGTTTTTATTTCAATAACGCGCGGTTTAAGGGTAATTTATGGAGGGGAGGCACCGCGCCGCAGAATCAAATTTCCTTAAAATATTATTTGGCGTTGCCTCTGCTGAGGCCCAGTGGGGCTGACGGGGCCCAGCCCAGCCCCTGCCCGCACCCGGCCACTTTCACTGGGACGGTGACAGGCGTGTTCCCGGGGGAGCAGAGGGCAGGGCTGGGGTCTCCCGGTGCCCAGCCTGGGCGAGCTGTGCTGACTCTGCCCTCAGCCACGACTCCTTGAGGAGAAGCAGGCAGTGGGGGGTGAGGGGGTAGCCCCTGCAGCCCCTGGGAGCCCCCGCCAGCAGCCACGGTGCCCAGGCCCACCCCCGTGGGGGTCCTCACAGCATATACTCACACAGCACTCACACGCACCTCGCACACACATCAATACACGCAACTCACATACACCCCCCCACACGCCACACACATGCCTCACACGCACCACACATACACACAACCACACACACCACACACATCATATACCACACACGCCCACCACACACACACCACACAATCACACATTATACACCACACACGTGTAATGCACACACGACGAATCCTACGCCACACACATCCTACCTCACGCACAACACTCAGCACACATCATACCCGACATGTATGCACACAACACCCGACATCATGCATCCATATGGACCACACACCTCACGTGCTGCCTGCACAGCACATATCGTACACCACACAGACCACGCAGACCACACTCCACACCCAGTGTGCATATGTCATGCACCACACAGTAGACACGCCCCACACACGCACCATCCCACACACGTCACACACACGTATGAAGGACTGGGAGCGATCTGTGTGGCCGAACATGCTGAAACAAAGTCTCCCTCCCTGCTGGGGGCTGTTGCCCGGGTCAGCCCCGTGGAGAGCCTGAGTGTCCAGGAGGGGAGTGTCCGCACAGCCCAGCCGTGGCCCCGCTCCGTGTCTGGCCGAGGACAGAAGCATGTTCGTTCTGACATGCGCAGCCGTCAGCCCTGCAGCACGACCTCCAGAACGTGGGTCAGCCTGGGCCTGGTCACACGGGCACTCACGGCAAGGACGGGTGTGGCCATGCGGCTGCGCTGGCCGCAGAGTGAGCCAGTGTGGACAGGCCCTGATGATTGGAGCCCCAGCAGAGGCGGCCAGAGGGCGGTGGCGGGCGGCAGGGCAGGAAGGAGCCAGCTGGGCAGGCGGCCCAGGAAGGGAGCAGGAGGTGCCCCTGGGACCCCCAGCCACAGACGCCTCCCTGGGCCCCCAGGCTGTGCGTCCTCTGCCTCTGTGCTTGGGAGCGGGCGGTCCCAAACGTGCATGTTCCAGGCTCAGAGTCCCCGTGTGGGCCCTGGGCCACCTCTCCGCCTCGTCTGGTGCCACTTCCCTTGGCCATGTTGCTGCTGAGAGCGGGCATGGCTTCTGGGGGTAGGAGGCCGTGTCCTTTCCGGCTTGGCCCAGCCTTCACCCAGGGCCGGCCCCACGAGCCCCGTGCAGGGGAGAGGGCTGCCCACCTCTCTGCACAACTTAAGGCGTGGGCGGCCTGTGGCTGGGCTGGGCGGGACCTGTGGTCTGGGCCGGCGTAGGGGGACTGTGTCACTCAGGGGCTGAGCTCAGAGGGGCGGTCAGGGCCACCGGCTGCCCCTGGTCCTCCGTCTGCCCAGCACTCACATGATGGAGAGCACAGAGAGCAGACACAGCCGTCCACTCTGCAGCCTGTGGATGCATCCTGGCCAGTGGACAGTCTGTCCACCATGTGGCATGTGGACGCAGCAGCCCGTCCCCCGCTGTGGCCGTGGGCACAGCTGTCCAGCTCCGTCTCCGTCTGGAGTGGCTAGCTGGAGCAGACGCTCTGTGGCTGGACGCCCCCCACCCCCGCTCCCCGGTGCCGACGGGCCTGGCGGGGGGCTCGAGGCGTCTCCTCTTCATTTAGCAGGAGTGAGGGGAGTTAGGCTGACGAGGAAAAGGGTTTTAACCTTTATTCTTCGCATAAATCAAAGGGCTCATTTTTCAGCCCATTCCTATAGAACTCAATTAAAGGTCAGATTTGTAATGGAGATCCTAATTATTAATGGGTTGCTGTTTTAATTATTCATGGGCTGGAATATTTGCATAATGGATAAAGAAATGGCCCAATAACAACTTTAGCACCATCTGAAGACGCTTCACGAGATCCTCTCGACGCCCCACGGAAGGGCTGCAGCATCCTAGACAGCACCTGCGTGACACACCGTCCTAGCCAGAGACGTAGCCACACAGCCGGGGAGCTGGCGGGCGCCGGGGGGTGTGGCGTGCGTATCATGTATTGACTGGATACTACAGGGTGGTCATGATTATGCTGTTTTATGGTTATAATAGTTTGACGAATGGAGACGTTACTGGCGCCCGCTCGAGCAAATCGATGAGTAACGGGATGTCAAGTCATCACGATCACGATCATCCTGTTGTTCGTTGATTGCCTCGAGCAGGCCCCAGTAACGTCTCCTTCTCCCTAGCCCTGAGATTTCAAAAGTGCCATATTCAAGGCTCTTTCAGGGTTAGGAGAATGAGACCCATCATTGTTACTGGTATTTGGCATATTGGGTTCGCCACGGGGAGTTTGCCAGACTCTGCTGTGTGGGCAGGTAACATTCGGTAACCTGCCAGGTTGTCAAGTCATCAAGTGATCAATTTTTTGAGTTATGTAAGAGGTAAGTTACTCAGAAATCAGAAGAAGAATTCGCTGTAGCACTGTCCTCCTGTTGTTCATCAATTTGCTTGAGTGGGCACCAGTAACGTCTCCATTATGAGACTTGTTACTGTGTTTGGCATATCGAATATGCCACGGGGAGCTTGCCAGGCTTTGCCATGTGGGCGAGATACTCTCGATAGCTTGCCGGGCTCTCTGAGAGGGGTCACGGTCACGGTCCTCCCGTTGTTCATCGATTTTTCTCGAGCAGGCCCAGTAACGTCTCCATCGTGAGACTTGTTGTTACTGTGTTTGGCAAATCGAATACATCACGGGGAGCTTGCCAGGCTTTGCCGAGCGGGAGAGATCCTCTCGGTAGCTTGCCGGGCTCTCCGAGAGGGGCGGAGGAATTGAACCCGGGTCAGCCATGTTGGCTGCGTGCAAGGCAAACGCCCTACCCGCTGTGCTATCGCTCCAGCCCTCAAAAGAGTAAGTAAAGTAAAGGCCCTCCCGTTGATCGTCGATTTGCTCGAGCGGGCCCAGTAACGTCTCCATCGGAGACTTTGTTGTTACTGTGTCTGGCATATCGAATACTCTCGGTAGCTTGCCGGGCTCTCCGAGAGGGGCGGAGGAATCGAACTCGGGTCGGCCATGTTGGCTGCGTGTAAGGCAAACACCCTACCCGCTGTGCTATAGCACAGTGGTAGGGCATTCGCCTTACAAGCGGCCAACATGGCCGACCCGAGTTCGATTCCTCCGCCCCTCTCGGCGAGCCCAGCAAGCTACCGAGAGTATTCGATATGCCAGACACAGTAACAACAAAGTCTCCGATGGAGACGTTACTGGGCCCTCAAAAGAAGAATGAACTTATCATCTTCTGTAGACCTTACTAATTCACATCGAGAGAATAGTTGGGCTTCAGGTCTGCGTCCAACAACCCACAGAGGCTGACTGTCTTGAAAGCCAGACGTGTCCGAAGGTGATGGCCTGATGGTGCCCCCAGAACGGGCGAGCTTCTATAAAGGCGGTGATCAGACCTAGCAACGCTGCCTCTTCTCTAAACAATGACTCTCCTGACAAAATTAAGCGGCGAACAGCCGATGGAGAGCGGCAGTTCCTGCAAAGTCACCCAGCTCCTGCTCACAGACGCTTCCTGGTTTCACGTGGGGTGGCGTTATCACCCTTTCTCGTTTCAAGAATTATTTAAAAAGCCAGTATCAGTGTCACCTGTCTAAGGCCCCTTACCTTGAATATGGAGAATTTGTCATTCTAAAAACGCGTGAAGGTCGTTGGCCCTCAGAATCCGGCATCCACCCCTCCTTGAAGAAGAAAGAGGGTCCAGAATCTTCCCTTTTCAGGGGAATAATTTATCCGGACGTGTTTGAGGGGAGGATTAGTGATCGCGACCAAAATGAACTTTTCGATAGCTAATGTGATATTTATTAGGGTTCAGTTTAACCAATGTTAGTAATTATAAGAGACACAAAATTCACTATTAATTAGCTCGCCATCAATTATTCAGGGGCAGCCTGGAAGGATGGCCGCCCCCTCTGCTCCAGAGACGCGGCCGCCTCCTTTGTTTGAGAAGACTCGGGGCTAAAGTCTCTTTTCTCTTCGGAGTCCAGTTAAAGCGGCAGCTTTGTGGGGACCCTGGTTCCAGTGGGCGAGACCGTGTGTTCGGGAGAAGCCGGCCGGAGCCCCCCGGCCAGCTCAGACGCGGCTGAGTGCCCAGCCGTGGGCAGCGTCTACACCTGGGGGGTCTGCGTTCCGTCCAGCTGCGTTCACAGTTCTGTCCAGCCCATCTCCCTCTTCTGCTGGGGTGCGACTGTCACGAACATTGGCGCCAGGTTCCTGCGGGGCTGATCTTGTGTGTGTGTGTGTGTGTGTGTGTGTGTAGCCGCCACACACAAGCCTCCCGACCGTCCACGCCCTCATGATGCTGGCCATGTTCCAGGGCCTGGACAGTGTCTGGGACAGAACCAAGCCCTGTCCGTGCAGGAAAGGGCTCGACCTAGCTCTGGTTCCAGACACTCGGTATTTTTCTCGGGAGGAGAAACTCTAAGATCTGCTCTCTCGGGCCGGGAGCTGGTGCGACGGCCGAGCCAAATCCAGGCAGGGCTTGACCCCTGAGCACCGCCATGCAGCCCCTGGGAGGAGGACCCGAGCACACCGCGTCCTCGGACCCTGGCAACCGGCCACGGGCCCAGCTGCCGCCGTCACTGACTGTGCCCCGAAGCCTACCCGCCAAGTAACAGCTAAACTGCCGAGCGTGAGATGCTCACCCCCCATCGCTGCGTTCCGAGAGGCAGCTCTGGGCTGAGGGTCTCTCTGCTGGCCCCCAGGGCACTGCCTGCCATGAGCACCCACGGGAGTCTGCAGTCCCGCGCTCTGGCTCGGAGCCTGGGAGCCGCCGCTTCCCTCTGTCACCGCTCATCTTGGGTCCCTGCACACCAGTGGTCCCCCCGTGACCCTGCTGGAAAAGGCCGGCTGGCAGGCGGGCGCGGGGAGCCAGGGAGGAGGTGCTGCGTGGCAGGAGAGCGGCCAGACAGGGCAGCGGGAGAGAAGCAGGTGCCGGCGGGGACGTGGGGACGAGCCCCTGCCCTCACGAGCTCTCGGCTGGCCAGTGTTTGCTTTGGCTTCACTTGGGGGCCACACCTGGTGTGATCAGGTCTCCCCCCAGGCCTGCATGCTGGGATCACTCCTGGCATGCCTCGGGGACTGTGCGGGAGGCCGAGGATGGAGCCCAGGTTGGCATCTGCAAGCAAGAGCCCCTCCCGTCCCGCCCTGTCCTCCTGCTTCAGCCCATCAATCGAAATGATTTATTGACTTATTTATTGAAGAAATTCTCTTAGACTTATTTGGATAGATCTGGGGGAGCTGCCAGCATGTGCACGCGTGCACACATGCACACACAAGCACGAACACACAGACGCACTGTCACACACGTGCACACACACACGGACACACAAGCCCAAGCAAGCACACACACACACACACAGTCGCACACCTGCACGCCCGTGCACACACACGCACAGGCACACACACACACACACACACACTCATGGCACACGGCACGGCCTGCCCAGCCAGCACCCCCGCCCCCCCAGGAGCTCTTACCACCCGGCCCTGGTTCCAGGGTCAACTACTGGTCTGTGCTTGTTCTCCGAGGGCGCCCAGCCCTCGTCCCTCTCCCTCTGCGGCCAGAACAAAGGTTTTGTGCCTTGGTTCTCGGCCCTGCCCTGAGGGGTCTGTCCATGGGGCAGGGGGCTGGTGGCACCCCCCGCCCCCCGCCCCACAGGCACCATCACACACGTCTTCTCCTTGCTCCTGATGACAAAGTGCCTACGGCAGCGCCTTGGAGGCCGTTAGCCAGAGCCTCGGGCCGGGTCTCCTGGGGGATCGGGTTCCGTGGTTAGCAGGGCTGACCGCAGGGGCCATCCCCCGGGCCCTGGGAAGAGGTGAAGGTCAGAGAGAGGCGCTGTCCCTGTCCATGGGTGGGAGCACTCTTCACACTCAGCTCAGGGCAGCTTGCAGGGTAAGAGCACCTGGACCCCCCACACTGGCAGCAACTCTTAGGGCAGTAGTGCAGTGAGCACTCACTGTAGGAGGGAGTGCTCACAGGGCGTGCAGTGAGCACTGCAGGGGGAGTACTTGCAGGGCGTGCAGTGAGCACTGTAGGAGGGAGTGCTCACAAGGCCCCTGTTGGACCGGAAGCAGAGGAGCGGCTGCTGGCACTCGGGCCCCCACCCCTGGGACAGTCTGAGGCTGGACAGTCCACGGCGTTGGATGCTGTCGGGGAGAGCGGGACGGCCGCCCGTTCGCCGCTGTCTGAAGCTGCTGCTGCTACGCCCTGACCCTTGGGGCCGCCCCCATCATGCACGCGGTGGGGCTGCCATGTGGGTGTCCACGGCACAGCACACTGTGCCGCCACGTGCCCGGCTTCCTCTCCTAGCCCAGGCCAAGTCTGGCCCCCGCTCTGGCCGCTGTAGGACTCACCGTGGCTGATGTGGACAGAGGTCACCTGGGCCAGGACGCTCCTGCCCCCCCTCCAGCACCTGTGAAGGATGGAGGCACACACATGTACCACGTGTTGCTTGTGCGGATGGCACTCGTGTCCTCCGCACCCTTCACGTGTGAACACCCGTGTGTGCGTGAGCAGGTGTGTGTGTGCACGCTCTCTGTTGTGCACACCTGCACAGCACCGGTGGCAGGATGTCTCCATGGCCAGGACATGCCGAGGCCCTTCCCTGTAGGCGGGAGTACCCACAGGGTGTGCAGTGAGCACTGCAGGTGAGTTCTGTCCACGGCAGCCACGGCGAATCTTACAGCAGCCAGAGCGGTGACCTTCCGGAGAGTCCCCCAGAGGTCGGAAGTCAGAAGGTTCCAGAAACATTAGTGTGCATGCTCAAGTCAGCGCCACGGGGACAGAAGTGGCCTCGGGCTTGCTCTGTGGCCTGGGCTGTGTCTGGTGTCTGGGCGCCACGCGGGAGCTCAGGGCGGAAATAAAACCCGTGAGCTCCCCCTGGCCAGAGAAACGACTATTTAACATCACATTGAGGAGATTAGCAATTCCCACCCTGGGAGCCTAAGCTCTCGGTGGGCTGATTAAGACCAAGGCCGCCGCCGGACACCGCCCCTCGCTCCCGGGGCCTGGGGCAATGAGGGACAAACCGCCTGGACACCCGTGAACGTGGCCTCCCCGGAAGCAACGCCTAACAGGTCAGAAGTGCAGGCACCCAGGGACAGGCTCACACGAGTCCCGTCACGGGAAGGGGCGTGGGTGGGGGAGACCGGGACAGGCAGGGGACGTGGGAGGGAGCGGCCCTCGGCAGTGACCCCTGTCCTGCCCAGTTCGTTGTGGCTGGGCCCTGGGCGGGTGGAGAGGGTTGGGCCTCAGGGTCCCTCCAGCACAGGCCAGGGCGGTGCGCTGGGTGCGGGGGGATCGGCACGTCCTCGTGGGGGGGAGGGGGCGAGAGCCAAGGTCAGGCCTCACCTGCCGCGTCCACTTGACAAGCGGCGACACAGCTGCGTCAGCCTCAGGCGAGGGTGGAAATTACTGGCTTGGGAGCCGTCAGCAGGCCGAGGCCGGGCGGGAAGGAAGTGGAGTGTGTGTCCGAGAATAGCAAGCGCCCAGGACAGCGAGTGGCGGCCGGTCGGGATGTCCCCGCGATTACAGGCCTCGGTGCCAGGGAGCTGACAGAGCGTGATGAGGGGCGGACCGGGCAGCTCTGCACCCAGAGCAAATTACAGGCTGCGTCCCCGCGAGCTCGGACGGAGGGAGGGCCGGGAGGGTCAGCGGAGGCGGAGGGGAGCGGCGAGAGCGGAGGCAGCGACTCCCTCAGGGACAGCGGGCGCCCGCGGAGCTGTGTGGCCCGGGGGGATGGGCAGGACCTAGCGTGGCAGGACCCGCCTGATGCGCTGTGACCCGGACCCGGTGGCTTTGCCCCTGTGATCACGCGTCTCAGCACAGTGAAAGGACGACTCAACTTACCCGTTAGATGCGGCAGGTGAGTGTCCCTGCCGGAGGATGCCGCGGCAACCAGAGGAAAACCAACCCAGAGCCCAGCAGTGAGCGGCCCCGGGGACGGGGATGGGTCAGCTGTGCGGGCTCCACCCGACATGGGGGGACGCACGGGGCCAGCGGCCCCCAACCTCGGCTCCTCCTTACCGGGAGGAGCTGCTCAGCCCGGGTGCCGGGCAGGGGGTCACGGCCTCTCTGGGGCTCTGGGCGGCCCCTCCCTCAGGCCACGCCCTCTGCGGTCGTGTGTCCTCCCCAGGGGCCAGGGTGTGGGTCAGGGGCAGTGGGGGAGGCCACACGTTCTTCCTGGACACACATGGGCTGAGCCCACGACGCCCGGCCGCGGGGATGGGTGAGCGAGGATTAGAGGGACATGGGGGTGGGGGTGGGCTCTGGGCAGGGACCCCCCCACACACCACAGGGACCCAAGTGCTGCCCACGGGGCGGCTGACCCGGCAGCGGGTGCCCACTCAGCTTCGGCCCAGAGTGTCCCCTCTCTCCCGGGGGCCAGTGTCCCGGGCTCTGCCCAGCCCCAGGGGTCCCCGGCCCCACCTAGCGCACGCACCCTCCCCCTCCCGGGACTGGGTGTCCAGCACGTGTGCCCTCCCTCCTGGGCAGCAGCTGTCCCCGCCTGGCTAGAGCTCAGAGCTCCACTTGGGTCCCACATGGCCGTGGGGACGCCCACTGGCCGGGCTGCGGGCAGTGCTGGCCAGTCGGCCAGGCCTGGGCTGCGCACACGACACTGAGGTGCTTGCTGAGATGTGGGGGCCAGCCCGGGGTCCCTGCTGGCCCCCCTCCCCGCCCCCCGTGACGGCTGTGGGAGGTGCTGTGTCCTCACGCGCCATCGGTGCTATGTTGGGACGCAGGCACTGGTCATCGTGACTCATTTTCAAGCTCCAAGTCACCGGTAGTGTGACCAGTCAGGCGGCATGATCCTGAAGATGACTGAGGACAGGCATGTGGCCAGCAGCCTGGGGACACGGCACTGGTGAGGATGGACGTGGCGATGGTTGAAAGGCGCCATTCTGGGGCAGGAGCCAGGGCAGGCCCGGGGGCCCAGGGCAGGGGGTGTCCAGGGGGCCCAGGGCAGGCACATGAGTATAAAGAGACCCAGACGGGGATGAGCCAAGGGGGCCGGACTGGCCCGATGACCAAACTGGCCACAAGGGAGTGTCCAGGGGGAGAAGCGTCTGAGCGTGTCCAGAGCAGAGCCACTGGGCTCACGCATCCTGTCTCGGGCCCCTCCAGGGAGTGGAGCTGGCCAGTGCGCCCGCCCAGCTGCCCCTTGCAGGCGGGCAGCGGATGCCCACGGTGCCTGTGTCGGGCCGGCTGTCGCGGTGCGCAGGTAAGAGACCAGCCAGGACTCACTTGCTCCACTTTGACCCATTCACGGGCCCCCCCAGGCTGGCCCAGGTTCAGGGTCCCAGGAGTGGTCACCGGCCAGGGCAGCTCGCGTGAGGCGAGGGCCTGGGGTGCCCTCACCAGCACCCCAGACGCACCTTCTAGCCACACGGGTGCCGGCACCCAGTGGGCAGCCCCGAGAAGCAGGACATGCATTTGTCGTGGTGCAGCCAGGAGGCGGTGGGCGGGGCTGAGAGCCTGTCTAGCGGCCAGTGTCCTGCACCTGGCCTGTGTCTGCCCCAGCCTCGGCTGCGCCCTGGCAAAGACTCCTCTCCCTGTGCCGCCAAGAGCCATGTGCCCTGCGCAGAGGCTGCTGAGGAGGGCTTGGCAGATGCCCCAGGTCTGCGTCTCTGCACCCCTTGCCCAGTGCCCAGGCCTGGTGGGCACAACATATTCTAGGGGCATCACGCACACAGGCCTCCTGGGACAACAGCATCACACTCCACGTGTACTTCTCCATCCTGTGACACGGTTGCACGGATGACACTCACTCTGATCTGCCGCTCTCTGACACGGTCACACAGGGATGCCACACACATGGCCACATAGCCCGGTGACACCACCACATACGTATAATACACATGTATTTATACCCTTCTATCCCATAGCACATGTCAATACATACATGACCGTGTCCTGTGACATGACTACGCTTCTAATACGTTCGTGTTTCTACGTAGGCAGATGGCCGACTGTCCGATTAATAGATGCTATTAGCTGTTACCAATGATTGTCTCTGGATTAGAGAGCCAAATGCCCCCCCCAACAGGAGGGGGTGTCGTGTGTCTGGTGTGCTCACAGCACTCACACGGTGCCTCTGTTTTCTGGACACAGACACTCACATGCATCCATCGCTAAGATATATTTAGGAGAGAAATCGTCGGCAACTTTCTAGATTTTTATTTCTTCCAAACAATGCCAAGTAATTTTCCAAAGTGGTTATATTTTACTTGCAAATGGATCTTACTACAACCATTCTTCAATTTTATTGGAACGCCCAGTGCATCTCCTGATTATCTGCACAAAATAGACGCTCACAGCTACCTCGGAACCCTTTCCACGTTTGTCTGACTGGCGGGTGTCTTCCGAGATGCAACACTGGCACAGCGCGGCCCAACGCCTACCCGGCGTGGCACCACCCCAGCACTGAACTCCACCCTCCCGGGGCTGTGCCCAGACCACTGCAGCAGGTGTGAGGGCAGAGTCTCGGCGTGTGCGTGGGGCGTCCTGCCCGGGTCTCAAGGGAAAGCTCTGTTTCTAAGGGGTCCACACCGTCGGGGACACTGTAGGGATGTGCCTGTGTTCTACCGTGACCCGGGACTCACAACAGCCCATCCCCTTCCTGGCCCTGCGGTGACGGCACCCCCGGACTCGGCCCTATGGGCTATGGGCTATGTCCCTGCGGTGACGCCGTCACTGCATTCCAATCCCTTCTCCAGTGTGGGCTGTTGGATTCAGCTTAATTTGCAGCACGCAGAGGAAAACTCCTGTTGCCGCAAAGCCTCTCCCCAGTCTCTGGGACACCGTGGCCAGGGCTTCTCGTGGAGACGCGGTAATCCCGCCCTGTCCCCCACACTCGCCTGAGCAAGGAGGGGCAGTCCGTGAGCAGGGCTGCAGGGGCCAGCGGGGCCAGGAGGCGGTGGGCCCCCGCCAGGAGGGGGCCGGGCTGCATGGGGGCTGGAGGGGCCCACCTGGGTGATGCTGGGGTGCGGAGCTGCCCCCAGTCAGTGGCCACTAGCAGCTTCAGCCTGCGGGAGGCCCGGCGGCCAGATTCTGAGATGCCATCTGTGTGTGTGTGTGTGTGTGTGTGTGTGTGTGTGTACTCACAGTCACTACTCAGGGGAGACCCAGAGATGAGCCGGACTTGGTGTGTGTCAAGCAAAGCCCTGGCCCTGCACAGCTCGGACCCAGGTTGCCCTGTCTCTGCTCTGCCCAGCCAGGCTGCACACCCGCATTCTCCAGACACGCCCGCCATGGGGTCCCTCTCCGGCCCGTCACCCCAACATGGACACAGAGAAGCCAGCCAAGGGGCGGGGTCCAGGGAAGCAGAGCTGGGTCCCGTGGCCCGTCCTCTCCTCCGAGCACACCCCATTTTCACGGCTCTCTTGAGAAAGCTCCTCACCCCAGGGTTGCCCGAGAGTGGGAGGCACCGTGTCCCCGAGAGGGACGAGGCCTCTGATTCCAGGGAGCATCTGGGGCCTCAGCTGACACAGAGAAAGGCTGAGTCTGGGGGCGCCGTGGGGTGGGACTAAGGGCCCAGCTCGGGGGTAGCCGGGAGGCACCGTGGGCAGGCAAGGCAGAGGGCACCGAGTCTTATGGGCTCAGCGCCCGGCACCCGCCCAGCTCCATTCCCATCTGACACTGTCGCAGTCTGTGGGCCGGGTCCCGGCCACCTCCGTGGTGGGGTCGGGAAGCCCCGTCAGGCCCCTCGACACCTGTCTCTCTGGGGGGGTCGGGGCCAGGCACCGGCCCCTGAGGAGGGAGGGAGAAGGCCCCTTGCCTCAGAGCTGCACTGTGTCCCCCCACCCCGCAGACTCCCCACAGCACTGCTCCAGCCAGAGCCCTGCACCCCGGAATCACCTCAGCCCCCACAAACACACAGTTGGGCATCAGGGGAGGGCTCAGGGCAGGGCAGTGCGGGACGTGCGTTCCCACGGGCACCCTGCACCCGGCCATAAGCCCTTTCTGCCCTCTGGAGCTCCCTAAAGCGCCGCATCCTTCCAGCCTGGGGCCGAGAGAAGCAGGACATCACCAGCCGCCGTCTGCTCCGGGTCCCCCTTAACTGGCTCCAGTCAGACCCCAGAGCAGAGCGGATGTGTGGACGTGGTTAGGGAGGGGTTTGGGCGTCCCTGGCAGCCGTGCAGTTTGGGGTGACCACACAGGGATGCCAGCGCCGGGTCTCGGGTGCACAGACGCTGGGACAGTTCCCCACGGCCTGTGGTGGCTGCGTGCTCTGCCAAGGCAGGGGCGGCCACGGACAGCCCCGCAGCGTGGCTGGGGCGGCCACGGATAGTCCCGCAGCGTGGCTGCAGGTTCCTGCCGGAGCCTTCCTCCAGGGAGGGCAGGGCCTGGTTCCCGGGTGAGCGGCCAAAGAGCCACTGGCCCGTGGCCGTGCCGGGCAGGTCGTGGCCGCTTTCGGCTGCTCAGGGCCCCGCCGCGTGAGGGGGCGGGTGCCACTCGGGTGCTGCAAGTGTCCCCGTGCACGGGGCTGTCGGGTGAAGGGACCTTACACAAACACAGCGCCGCCGTGTCACCGGCTCCCTGCGATTAATTCTCGGGGCGATGCGCGGGCAGCCTTCGAGGATGTGGCTTATTTATGCGTCCCCATTAATAATGCCTAATTTTCTGTTGGCACTCTTCTCCCTAATGTGATTCAATTTAAGCATATCTTTCCAGAGACTTATTAATAGGTAGGGTCATTTATATTGTGTAGCACAAATATTTTATAATCCACTAATCTTGACAAAAAGGCAATGCCGGCCTCATAAAAAATGCATGAGGAGTAATGGCTCCCTATTAATAACTTATTAGGCCAGATCACACAGTTCGAGTGTCTATTACACTTCAATTTTATCAGATTTCTTCCCGTGGATTCGGCTCCCCTGCCTTTATCTTTTCATTTCGAAGGTGCCCTGCGTCCCCCTGCCCGCAAGACACCAACAGTGCTCCCGGCTCGTGGCGAGGGCCGGCTGAAGGTCGGGCTCCCGGGAGGGGCGCCCACGGTCCGCGGGGACAGGGCCCCTCTCGGGGCAGACGCGCGGGATCGATGCGCCCTCGAGCACCTGGGGGTCACACGCTCTTTCAAAACCCTAATGATCCGGCCGAGCTCAGCCGCAGCAAACGCATCCACGCCAACATCAAATCCAATTTCAGAGGGTTTAGAGAAATCCGGAAGCCTCTCAGGGCCCCGCTGCCGCCTCGCGGTGCCTCGGCCCCGCCCCACGGCGCCCCCGGATTCAGCCTTTCCCCGAGACGCTCCTGAGATCAGAGGCCTCGTCCCTGCGGGGACATGGTGCCTCCCGGCCTTGGGCACCCCAGGGCAGGAGCCTGGACGGAGGCTGGTGGCATTCCCAGGAGAGCCGTGGAAACTGGGGGTGAGCGGAGGAGTGGGTGGGCACCTACCCCCCGCTCTGCCCGGGGGACACTGTGGCCCGAACACAGACCTCAGGCTCAGACTTGTCCTCGTGCACGGCGCCTCGGGGTGGGCACTGGGATCGAGCGCTGACCCTGATGCCTGCGTGGCCACTTCCTGCCAAGCACCCATGACACGCGGCCAGATGCACTGCTCCCCCGGGCCCCGGGCTGTGGCCCCACACTCCCGCCTGGGAGCTTCTGCCCTCTGCAGCAGCTTCGCGGGGGCCGGAGAGGGCTCAGTGGTCACTCGCCCTGCCCCTGCGGTCAGTGCCCTAGGTGGCGCTTGGCCAGGAGGGAGGGACGCACAGATGTGTGTCCAACTGCCTTAGGGAACGGCGAGTCTGCCCCGCGTCACAGCACACTGGTGAGTCCCCTCCTCTCCGACGCGTGGGCTGGGCCTTGTCCTAAAACCAGCTCCGTGCGGAGACGGAGGGCAAGAGGAGGTCCCGGCTGGCACCAGTGTGGTTGGTCCCAGGCCCCGCCGAGAGCAAGGCCTGAGCGTTGCCTGGTCGCCCAGCCCAGTACAAAGTAGGCGCGGTGTCTGTGAGACGCGGTGAGGTCTCGCAGCCCTGGGCTGTTCACAGTGGCAACGGTTGGACTCTCGGCCACGTAGCTGCAGGGTTCCGTGGCACCACGCAACCGTGGCATCCACGGTTCCAGGACATTTCCTCTTGCCAAAGGCTGACAACATGAGCTCCCCACTGGTACAGATCAAAACAAGCGACCGGGACACGCAGAGGTGTCAGGCTGCGGGTGTGGCTGCCAGGATGCCCCCCAGTGGCGATGGACGTTTACCAGGGAACGTCCCTGAGCCTGATGGCGTGTAACAAGCTGTGAACGGAGTGGCTTCAGCATCACACATCTGAGACACCCCCTCCCCCGGTGGCGGAGGGGCGAGGCTGAGCGGGGGAGCTGGGCCTGAGGGGTGTCTGGGATGTCCCGGTCAGCTCTGTTGGCCAGCGCCGCCTGCTCGGGGAAACCGAGGCCACGTGTCTCTGGCTATGCTCAGTCACCGCCTGCACCCTGGGGCCCTGGGGAAGGCCCTCACTTGCTGTGTGCCGTCGGCGAGTGGGGGCCCGATGCGTCCCAGGCCCCGGACAAACCCTGAAGGGCAGGCTGGGAAGGGGGAGTCCCTGGGCTGCAGGGATGCCCCTGAGGCTCGAGGAGGGCCCTGGGTGAGCCCTGGGTCCCCGGAGCCTGCAGCAGGGTGAGGGCTGCACCCTGGCGGGCGACAGCAACCTGGGACGGTGGGCAGACCCGGCCCTCTGCAGGCGCCCGGCCCTTCCTTCCCCCGGGTGACCCCATGGTGGGAGATGCTGTGTCCAGGGAAGCCCCTGACACTGGCCACGGGACAAGCAGGGGCTCTCGGGGACTGGGGGAGGGGGCGCAGCCGGGACGCCGTAGACCCGGGTGTGTGGTTGCTGAGCCGAGCGGGACAAGCCATGTGGAGGGACTGGCCAGGCCTCCACCCACCACCTTTCCACGGAACCTCTTGGCAGCCTGTCTCTGGCAGTCCAGTCCCGCCGGGTGTGGGGGTGAGGGTGAGCGAGACGTGTGTGTGGGCCTGGCCTGCGCAGAGGGGCAGTGAGGGACAGCGAGTGTCGCGGGCACCGCCTCCCCCTTCCCCGTCCTCCACCCCGGGGCGACCCCCAGGCCACACCGCAGCTTCCAAGCAGCCACTGCCCCGCCAGGTCCCTTGGCCCGAGAGCCCCCTCGAGAGGTAGCTGGGCTGCGCCCGTCTCCGCTGTGGCTGGGTGAGGCGTGGGGTTGGGCCCGTCTCCCGGATCTCTGTGCTGTGGGCGGGGCCCGCGCCCGGGTGCGTTTCTGCCTGGCCAGGGCTCGGCACAGGCTCCCGCTGGCTCTCGGCTTGGGGTCTCTGTTCTGTCCGACGCGCTCATGGGGTCTGCCAGGCCCCCTGTGTCCCCTCCTGCCTGTAACTGTCTCTGTGCAGGACGCAGCACGGACTAACATGGAGGAGTAGTGTGTGTCGTGCACACGTGTGTGCATGTGAGTGTGAATGTGTGTGCATGTGTGTGCAGGGGAGAGCGTGTGCATGCCGGCCCCTTCTAAAGAAAGGCCGGTCTCTGGGCCGTCCCTCTCCCCCCTGCAGGCCCCCTTCCCGCCAGGCGGGGGCAGCATCGCCCCGCAGAGAGCCGCCGCCCTCGGGAGCTTCCTTGGTCTCTGCTGGTCGATTCCATAAAAGTGGCACCGAGTTAAATCCATGACATTTTTATGACACTTTTAATCCTGAAAATGTGATTTAACTCCAGGGCCTTCCTCCAGCCGCTGAGCCAAGTGCGCAGTCCCTAAATCATACTGTTCACAAATCACAATTGGGTCCATTCTCATCTCCTTAACCCATAGATCCTGCTTTATATTCCCAGCGTCCCCTGGGCGTGCTCCGGGCAGACGCGCGTGGACTCTGCCTCCCTCCCCCCGCCCCGCTCTTCCACGGAGCGTGGTCACTGCGCCTGCAGCCCGGCCCCGGGCACCCGCATCGGTCCTGTGTGCGGGACGAGGGCCCACTGGGCCGTGGCAGTGGCTGTGCCCGGGAGGGCGAGCCTCAGGCCTCGCTGGCGGCTGCAGGGACACGAGACGCCAGGGCCGAAGCCGTGCCACGTGCCGCCCTGTTCGCACCCAGCTCCGTGACGGGGGCAGTGTGTGGACACTTGGGTTCCAAGCCTCCCTCGCAAGGGCCGGCCAGACGAGAGGCCACCGAATGCCACCCCAGCCCGGGGACCACTCGCCCACGTTCTCAGGAACCGACGCTTGCCGGGGGGAGGTCACGATCTCCGCAGTGAACAGGCTCGAGGTCCCGGAGGGAGACCCTGCTGTGCGTCCAGCTGTCCTGTCCGCCGGTCATGGGAGCGGCGAGCCACACACAAGCCCCCTGCCGGGACGGGAGTACTAGCGGGAGCCGCCCCAAGGATGCCTGTGCCAGGCAGGCCCTGGCTCCCGACCCTGGCCCCTCCCAACTCTCGTCAGCAGGGACACTGGCCAGCCCGGACGGCCTCTCAGGGCATGCAATGGGGCTGAGGCAGAGGCATTCAGCGCCCACAAGGACGCACGGCTGCACAGACACACAGACGCACGGACGCACAGACACATGGATACACATGGACGCACGGCCCATAGACGCACGAACGCACAGATACATGGACACACGGATACACGCGGATGGACGCGTGGACACACGTATGCACGGACGCACGAATGCACAGACACACAGACACATGGACACACAGACACACGGATACACGTGGACACACGGCCCACAGACGCACGGACACATGAATGCACAGACACAGACACAGACACACGGATACAGACGGATGCTCGGACGCAGGTCTCTCTCCCGAAACCCAGGCTCCTCTGTGCCACTGGCCCCTGGGGAGCACCCAAGGGTGGAAACAGCAGAGGGAGAGTCGCGTGTCAGGGCCACGGGGCCACGTCCCAGCATCCTGCACAGGGGGCGGGGCCGGGAGGGGGAGGGGAGGCCCTGGGCCCTGAACCCCGAGCTCCCCACTTCCTGCCTCCCGGCCCCCTCAACCCCCCCCCCCCCATCTGCTTGACAGTCCCCATGGACAGACACACAGCCGGACCCGGGTGCCCAGGTGACCACAGCACAGCAGGACTCTGGTCATTCCTGAGGGCGGAGGAGCCCGGCCCCCCTCCGGAGGGTGTGCGCCCACAGACAGCCGGGGGGGTCCCTGGGTCCCGCGACCACCTGCATTCCCGCAGCGGCAGGCCCACCCAGTCTCGCCTGTGGCTGTGGGCAGTGGGGTCAGTGCCGCGGGCTTGTCATCTCCCCCCACCCCGAGGGGGGCCGGGTCCACCCGGACCTGTGTCGTGCCCCTTCCTGCGAGTCTGCAGACACCTGAGTGGGGAGAAAATCCAGCAGCCACCGTGTTGTCAGAGTGAGAGCAGCCCGCTGTGCGCACACGGCCGTCCTGTGTGACGCCTCAGGCAGACACGGCGTGCCCACTCGGGCACAAGCACAGACACAGAGGCACTGAGCGCCGGGCCGACTCGTGGGGCGCGTTCCCGCGGAGTGTTCCTTACCACAGGCATAAGTCAGCCGTGAGCAACGGACGCTCACAAGTGCACCACGTGCAATCACAGGCAACGCCAGTACCCACGGTCACGTTCGGCGTCTGCCGTACAACGTAGGACAGTGATGCCCTCGTTATGAGGGAGTGTGGTCACGCGGAAGTGTCTGCAGGAAGAGCTAGAAGCTTCCTGTCCCCATCCCTTGTTTCCGGGTCTGTCCCGTGTGTCTTCTCTGCTCCTTTGTTACAAGCTCCAGATAAGACATTCAACCCCACAGGTCCAGGAGCTGGAAACGTGGAGAGACAGTGAGCGTCAAATAGATTTCACCCCAAATACAAGCTAGTTTTGTTTTTGCTTTTTGGGTCACACCTGGCGATGCACAGGGGTTACTCCTGGCTCTGGACTCAGGAGTTACTCCTGGCGGTGCTCAGGGGACCATCTGGGATGCTGGGAATCGAACCCGGGTCGGCCGCGTGCAAGGCAAAGGCCCTCCCTGCTGTGCTACCACTCCAGCCCCAAATACAAGGTATGTTTAAAGTTTTGTTTTGGGGCCTCACCGGGCAGTGTTCAGGGCTGACTCCTGGCTCTCTGCTCAGGGATGACTCTTTGCTCTGTGCTCAGGGATGACTCCTTGCTCTGTGTTCCAGTATCAGCCCTGGCAGTGCTCAGGGGCCACATGTGGTGCTGGGGATCAAGCGTGGTCAGCCGTGTGCCGGGAAGAGCCTCCGTGCTGTCCTCTGGCTGCGTCCCCCGTGCTACTATTTTTGAGAGGCACTGAGGTAAAGTGAAAATACAGGATAAAGTGAAAAGATTCACCAGATCCTTTATTCCCCAGCAATTTATTGGAAGCGGAAGGGCGTAGATGCGGGTGTACCCGGCACCCTGCATCCGTTCTCAGACGCAGCGTCCGGCCCGTAGGAAGGACCACGGACGCAGGCAGCAGCCAACCGGCTGCCGTTTCTGCAGGGGCATCCAGGGGGTCACCCGGCAAGCTGGCGAGGGCTCCAGCGTGTGGTCACAGTGGTGACCGTCCACCCAGCCAAGTCTCGTGGGAATACAGAGCCGCATCCCGCAGCACGGCAGGTGGCCCGGGTCCAGCCCTCGGGGCTCAGCCGGCCCCCACCTCTCTCCTCCTGCACCGGCCGGTCAGGGCCGAGTCCAGGCTGAACTCCTGTCGCCGCGGCCCTGATTCACTGCCCCTCCCTGGCACGCCGAGGCCTTCCGAGAGCACCTTCTGTTTTGTGTGGTCTCCTGTCCAGTGCCTTAATTGCATGCCCATCAGGAACTGATCTACAGTAGATTCTAAGGTGGCGTGGCCATAAATCGGCCCGGCACGATGGGCTTACGAGCCCAATTACAGCCACACGCCTGCAGCCTTGAAGCCATTAAGAGCCCCTGGAAACAGGCACGGGGGGGGGGGGGTGCGGGGAGGGTGGGAGGCACAGGGGCCAGCGGAGCTGTGCTGGGTGACCGCACAGGAGGCACGAACCTTTCCTCAGTGGGTGTCTGACAACCACCCTGTGAGGGTGCATAGCAGGGAAGGAAGGAAGGAAAGAGGGAGGGAGAGAAGGAGGGAGGGAGGAAGGGAGGAAGGGAGGGAGGAAGGAGGGAAGGGAGAGAGGAAAGGAGGGAGAGAGGGAGGAAGGAAGGGAAGAAGGAAGGAAAGGAGGAAGGGAGGAAGTAAGGAAGGAAGGAGGGAAGGAAGGAAGGAGGGAAGGAGGGAAGGAGGGAGGGAAGAAGGGAAGGAAGGGAGGAAGAGAGAAAGGAAGGGAGGGAGGGAAGGAAGGGAGGGAGGGGAGGGGAGGAAGAGCCCCTGAGGGGAGGACGGTCCCTTTCTTGCTCTTCTGAAGACGGTGCCGCCCGCCCTGCCGGGCACCTCTGGGGTGTCAGCCCCTGACCCATCGCCCACACCCACTGGCACCGTGTTGGTGCTGGGGTGTGGCTGCCCTGTCTGGGCCCCTCTCGGCGTCCTGCCCTCTGGCTCCCACAAGGGGAGGGGCCGTGTCCGCCCCGCGATGTCCTCCCGCTCACCGGCTCTCAGAAAAATGCCCATTGTATGGATTTTCCTGTTTGAGACCCATAATTGCATTTTGTGTGAAAGAGCTTGCTTCATTAAAACAATCCGAAACAATTACACGGGCTTTTTCCCCCTTTTTGGGTCTATACATGTCCCCCCTCTGGCTTATGGAATTCGAACAATGAAGTCAGGATATTAACATTTAATGATGATTAATATTGGGACTTTGAGAGAGGCAATTATAAGTTTAAGATAACAGGCAAATTAATATTGTTTCTGTTCCTTCCCGCGACGACCCGGGGCCGGGCGGGTGATTTAGATTAATTGAAACCGCGGCGCTAACAATCACTCATTACAAAAACACGTGTCATAGCGCCATCCGCAGCGCAGGGCGGGGCCGTGACACGCGGCCACGGCCGGTTTAATTCGTCAGTGACGTGTCTCGCGAAATTTCTTGCTTTCTGTTCATTTTCCGTTTCAGCTTCGAATGCGGAGCCCGGTGGCCATTGACCCGCGCCTGAGCGATGGGCGGGATGCGGCCAGTCGATGGTGCTGTCCTCCCTCCACTGACCCCCTAAGAATAACTAATGCAGTTAGGTACCGACGGCGGCCTGTGGCCTACCTGGAGAGCGTCCTGCCAGGGGGATGCGGGGGGTGTTGGCCTGTCTCAGGGCAGGACCCCCGAAGAGCAGGTGCCGGGTGCCGAGGGGGTGGGGGACGCCTGGAAACACCTGTCCCCGCAGACAGGTCAGCCCTGGCGGCAGCTGCTGTCCACTGCGGGATCCAGCACCCGCCTCTGACTGCCGACTTGGCCGTGTTGGAAATGCGGGTCCAGGCCCGTGAGACGAGGGTGCAAGAAGTCCCTGGAGCTGGGGGGCGGCTTGCACACGATGGGGGGGCCCTAGGGCAGGCCCAGGGGACACCCCAGAGGCGGGATGGGAGCATGTCCTGACTCAGCTGGTGCCGGCCCTTCCTGCTCCTCCATCTTGGGACAGGAACCACTGGGCCTCAGCGGTGGCCAGTCACTCATGTCCAGGCCCAGAGCGTCCAGCAGGAGGTCAAGGGCCATCTAGGGCAATGTGGTCACACCCAGGCCCGACTTTCCTCCTGGAAGACCCGTTCAGCCGTCCTCAGTGTCCTGTGTGAGCCCCTGACAGTGTCTCACAGGCCGAGTGTGGCCCGAGCTGTCCTGGGGGTCCTGGAAGAGGGTCCAGGAGGGGCCGTGGAGGGGGAGGGAGCATGGGGGAGGGCCCTGGAGGGGGGGGAAGGGGAGGCGCAGGGGACAGCCTCTGTGAGCTGACATGCCGGGGGCCAGACCCATGCAGGATTGGCCATTGCTCCTGGGCTGGGTCACGCGGGGCTCTATGGCAGTGCGGGTCACCCGCTGACCGGGCTGGTCACTGAGGGTCTGGGGCAGGGAGGGTCACCCACTGCCCCGCCCTGGCCTGGCGCCTGAGGTGCCTGGTTCTCTTCCACAGGGAGGGGTGACTGTCACCCGGCACCGAGCACTGTCTGGCCTCTCTGGCTTGGGCCGCAGCCGTTGGTGGAGCTGTGGGCTCCCCGGGACCAACAGAACCTGCCCCCAGCCCACAGCTCTGAGGCAGGAGGGACACAGGCAGGACGCTGGTACCCTCGGGGGACACGCCGGGCCATGGCCTCTCCAGTCTAACTCCAGAATGTTCCACCTCCCCAGGACCCCTCATCCCACCCCGGCCGACACCAGGTGCCACACTGGCCACTCCAGCCCCTCAGGGCTCCCTGCCCACCTCTCTAGGCCCGATCCTGCCTGCGGCCCGAGCCGTGTCCGAGCGTCCCTGAGCTCAGCGTCTCGGGAGCCCCAGGCCCTCCTAGCCTGGCGTCCACTGTGTGGGCAGTGGCTGACCTCCAGCCTCTGAGCTGTGCACCGCGAATGTTCTAGCAACAGGGAGAGCGTGAGATAGCACAGAACATTCTGGAAGGCCTGGTGGACCCCAGCCTGGGTTGGACCCTCCCCAGACCTCAGGGCCAGTGTGGACAGTGGGGGACCCTCAGCCCTGCGTCACCTCAGCACCGGCCCTGTGAAGGAGGCGGCCTCCGCGTGATCCGCCAACTGCCCAGAACACAGTGCACACCGGCCGGCCTCGGGGCCCTGGGCAGTGCCTTGTCTGGGCTCCAGCTGTGTCGCTGTCCTCGTGGCCTGCGTGTGGCATCTGGGCCTCACCTGGTTGCTCAGGGGCCCGGCAGCCCTGAGGGATGAGCACCTTCCTGCGGGCAGCTGGTGGCCCGTGCAGGCACTTTCCGGGCAGCTCTGCCCCAGCCCTGCCGTGCCCAGTCCTGGTCTCTGCCTGCTGGGAGCCCCCACCTGCCCTGGAGGCCCCTCTCAGCACCATGGGTATGAGTGTGAATGTGTGTGTGTGTGTGTGTGTGTGTGTGTGTGTGTGTGTGTAGCTCGCTGCCCCTGAGGCCTTGGCCCCACCCAGTCTCCAGCCCATTTGGGGGGAGCCTCACCCTGGGGGTGTCTGAGTCTGACATCAGGGCAAGGGCAGTGGGGGAGGGGAGGGGAGGAGGGGGAGGGGAGGAAGAGAGGAGGGGGAGGGGTGGGGGAGGGGAGCAGGGGAGGGGCTCAGGTGGCGAGGAGGGAGGGATGGGAGGGGAGGAGGAGGAGCAGGAGGAGGAGGAGGAGGAGGACGGAAGAGGCTGAGGGCGGCTGTGGACACCCACTGTGCGGCTGCTTCACCTTACACTCACAGTCCAGGCCAGGGTCACCCTGGAGGGCCCCGAGGAGTCGGGGTTCTGGGGTTCTGCTGGGCTGTGGGCCGCCCTGCGGTCACTCTGCCAGGCTTCCCCGCCCATTCTGCCTTCGGGGGTCTCCGGCCTTACCTCTGACCCTCCTCCCCAGTCTGACAAGTCGCCCAGCCCAGGGGCCGCTGCCCACGCATGGTGCCCGCTGCTCCACCCTCTCACAGTCAAATGCATTTAGGTGCCCAGAGAGCCCACGCGGGTGGGCGGTTCCTGCTCCGCCCCCTCGCGCCCCGGCCGGGTGGGCCGGGCAGCCCTGACGGCGGCGGCAGCGGCGGCGGCGTCTCCCGGCAGGCCGGCGTGATAGAAGACTTTCCTAAAAACCCAGAGTGAATAAAGGCGTCTGCAGAGAAAGTTCCCCGATATGGATTACCTATAAAAGGAATAAAAGGCGTGAGCACGGGAGATTTTTCATCACTGTAAACAAATAATTCCTGGTGGCTCCGCGGCCAGCCACCAACAGGACCCAGAACGCGGAGTGCCCGCAGCGGCCCGCGCGCGCATACATCACGGCCGAGTAATGAAGATTACCTGATAAAGATCACAATATGACAGGCTTCCCGGCCGGGCGCTGCGGCCGGCTCTCGCGGCCGGCTATTGATCCGACTCCCCCGTCAGCCATGCAGTTAATGGGAATTCCACAGGCAAATAAAAGCTACATTTTGTCTTCATTTTCATCTGAAATATGAGCTGGTCCTTTGTACTCTGGACAGTCATTTATTACTCATTTTCCCTTATTGATGTTTATGAGCTGGGGCATAGAATGATTCTCAAACGCAGTTTAATTGGGGGAGCAGTTGACACGGTGACCAGGATTACGGAGGCGCGGCGCGGGGTCCATGAATCACGCCGCCTTGCATTGGTCTCCGAGGCGGGGCGCGCCCGGCGGTGGGCCCAGCCGCCGAGAAGTGCCCATTTATCTTCATGGGTGCCAGGGACACGGCTGCCCACCTGCGGGGCCGGCCCCGCCACTCTGCTCTCTGCGGAGGAGGGTGGGAATACCGAGCCCAGAAGGGCCTGACCAGCGCCGGGAAGGGAGGCGGGGGCCGGGCCGGCCTGGGTGGCGGCGGCTGCCGTCCGTTCCGACCCGGGCCGGGCGCGCGCAGCCAGTCACCCAGCGCCTTCCGAGAGTGCCCGGACGATCAATACTGCGGAGAAGTATTTTTTTATATGCAGTTATTAACTCATAAGCTACAGTATATCTCATCTCATTTCCACAACAGCTGAGGCCTCCGTCTCCCCGAGGGACCCCTGCAGGCCCCATTATGAGAATCATAAATAATACGTGCTAATGAGATATGAATTGATTATGCTGGGAAAGCTGACGTTTTCATCCATCATTCTAAATGATGTTTAACAATGGATTACCAGCCAGTAATTCCTCTGATATGAGATTAAATAAAATAGCCGGCTCCTTCGGCAGCCGGCTCAAGGAGCTGGCAATAAATCTGTTCAATTACTGTATTACCAATCCGTTTTTCACTGCTAAGGATATTATTATTTCATTTAGCGTTGTTCATGCATCATAGATTATTTTATTTCGGCAGTCAACGGGAGAGAGCGCCGCGCTCTCCTCCTCGCTGGGCCGCGGCCGGGCTCGCCGGGCGGCGGGACGGCGTCTCGGCGGCCCAGCCCCGGGCCCAGGGCCGCGCTCCAGCCCGTCGGAGAAAGATGCGCGCTGCCTGCAACCTAATTTTCTTTCCTTATCTGAAAGGCTCCGACCGAAGGGGCCGCGCGGGACGGGATCGATGGAAACGAGGTTGCCGGACCCACTAAGATGATTTGGTCTTCATCTCAATCCGGCCGCCCACCGAGAATTAGATCACGACCCTCCGCTCCGGCCGGCCAATTCGATTACCGGCCTGCAGTGGCGGGTGGCCTCCCCTCGTGACCACGCAGCGAGCTGCCCGCCTGCTGACGGCTCCACGGCCACGAGGGGCCACGCTCGGGTGTCTGCGGCCCCTGGGCCCCGTGGACCCTGTCCTCAGCGGCGGCCAGTCCCGAGAGCCACTTGGTGCCGGTCGGGCTTCCTGTCGGCGAGCTCAGAGGAACCAGCTCGGGCCCCAGCCTCCAGCCGCCTACGCCGGTCAGCCCAGCAAGGCCGGGCCCGGGGCCTCGCTGTCCGGGTCTCGCTCCCCTTCCCCAGGCAGAGGTGGGCAGGGCCGCACCGTGTCCCCAGGACCCTGCCCACAGGTCACCTCGGGAGCACAGCCTGGCCACCCACCTGCTCTCAAGCTCACACACCAGGCCCAGGTCCACTGTGCCCTGAAAGCAGTGGGCGCCGGGCTGGACCCGGGAAGTGAGTCAGAGCTGGCATCGGTCACGCGTGTGCTATGTGTGGTGAGGATAGCGTGGGTCACACGTGTGCCGAGTTTGGAAGAAGGAGGTCACACGTGTGTCATGTGTAGGAGCAGGTGGTCACACGTGTGGCGTGTGTGGGCGGTGGTCACACACGTGTGCCGGGCGAGGGGAGGACGGGCTTCCTCCTGCCTTGGGCCTGCAGTGGCGCATTCACGCGGGCGACCACCTCCGCCAATGTGCCCCTGAGCCCGCGTGAGGCCGCGTCTCACAGCCGTCAGCTGAGGGAGCTGCAGCGGCCGTGACGCCCCAGAGTCTCGACACCAGGACCTCCGCGGCCTCCGCGGGCCAGGCTGGCCCCGAGCACAGCCTCGACATCCTTGTGTGCCGCGATGCCACGACTGTGGTCTGGGCCATGATGTCACAGCCGCACCCTCCCGGGATGTCGGGGGCCCCGAGTCTCCCTCCCAAGGGCGTCCCTGGGGCTAATGGCTCGAGGCTGTGGGGAGACAGGGCCTGAGGCTGGGGCCCAGAGCCCGGAGTCTGCAGCCGCCCTGCTGTGCTCATCAGCCGTCTCCTGCTGAGACCAGGCCCACCGAGTGGGGGCTGCTCCCTTCACAGTGCTCTCCCAGAAGCACCCCCTGGCTCCTGATTCCCGACCGAGCAGCGGCTGCTCCTCTCACCACTTTCTCCAGGACCCTCCAGGCTCAGGGTGAACAGTGTGGCCAGGCGCAGGTGTGGCCAGGCCAGCTCGGGAGCGGAGATGGCTGGCGGCTCCGTTCAGAGGAGGGACAGCGCACCCGGGGGACACGAAGCTTCGACGTGGAAGCGTCCACTCAGGGTGCGTGGTGAGGGCAGGCAGCGGAAGGAGGGGCCAGAAGGTGGACACGGGTGCTGACCCGAGCCCGAGATGCCTGCAGTGGCCGCAGGTTGGCCAGCTGTATGTGCCTGCCAGTCCCAAGTCACTGGGGATGGTCACTGAGGAGGGTTGAGGAGTGGACCCCAGTGCTGATGCCCAGGGCCTCAGAGGCCCTGGTCGGGGCAGCCACCCGCCTGTACTCAGGAGACACGCTCGCCACCCTGAGCCTCACACACACACGTGGGCTGGACAGACGTGTGTCCATGTGGAGGGACCTGTCCCCATGCCCAGCTGACCCCAAGTTCCATCACTGCCCGGGAGGGTGTGGCCATTAGCCCAGGCGGGCAGGACGCCCCTGGGGGTCAGCCGTGTGTGCTGGGCACTGGGCAGGGCTCACACCCTTCTCGCCCTCGGAGCCCGGGAGAAGGCGCGGGCCGGACGCCTGGAGACACGGGGTGCGAGTCCCGGCCGGCCCTGCCCGGCCTGGGCAAAGCCCCCACGTCCATCTGGTCTGGTCTCCGACTTTATCTTAATTCACCCCCAGATCAAATAGTTCAGATCAAAGCCAACCGCAGAGTTCATTTAAACCTTCCTGCGAATTGATCACTGAGATCAATCCCTGACGCCGTCACCCTCTCCGGCCTTCCAGCTGCCCGTCCAGGAACCGGCCGAAGGGGGCCGGCAGGCTCTCGGGGGGGTTGGGAGACCCTCTGGGACCCTGGAGTTGGGAGGCACGTGAAAGGGGAGTGGCCGCTGGAGGGCAGGGACGGGAAACGCAGGCAGTGTGCGGCCACTGTTGGTGCCAGGGCAGCGGTCAGGGTGCGCTTCTGGGACTCGCTCAGCAAGGGCGGGGGCGGGGAGGACGTGGTGCCTCTGTCTTGTGGCCACTCTGGGTCACCCACTTCCTTGTTGCTTGGGGCAGGTGTGTCACGCCTTGTCAACGTTGCTGCCTCCACCCACTCCTGGTTTGGGAAGAACTGTGTGTCCAAGTTTTTCTTCTTTCCTGCTTATTTCTTGTCCTCCCAAGTGGTGCTCGCGGGCCCGACTGGGTCACGTCACGGCCCCAGGCTGTGGTGCAGGCAGCGGACCCTGCGGTCAGCCCTGTGGCCAGCCCCCGACGGCACCGTCCTCCTGGGCAGAGGCCGCCTCGGGCCGCCCTCCCTTCTGGCCATCTCCCCACCCACTGCCTCAGGGGAGCTGGTCAAGCGCCCGGTTGGGGCAGGGACCTCGCCGGGCCGCGGGTTGGGGGGACGGGAGGCTCGAGACCCCCGGCACAGCCCAGCACCCGCCCAGCGTCTCGCGGCAGACGAGTCAGCGCAGCATTTGCATGGCGGCTGGCAAGCCCGGCTCATCCCGCTAATTGACTAGGTGTCGGCCCCAATGACTCGGCGGCTCCGGCCTAATTGGGACTCTGTTTATTTCCCTGTCTATAAATTAATTTGGGGGGACTAGACAAGTCAGAGCACTGCCAGCCGCGAGCCTCCGTGCTGCCGGCTCCAAGGCAGACGGACCCCGCGCCAGGCCCTCCCGACCAGGCCCTGACCCTCTGAGGTGGCACCGTCCTGGGGGCCAGGGCTGGGGGAGCGGGCGGGGCAGGATGAGGGGGATGGGCGAGGTTGAGCAGATAGGGTGGACGCAGCCGCAGGAGCACAGGGACCTTCCGCCCCGGGTGGGGCGCTAGGGGCTCTGTGCGTGGGACCCCATGTGCCCAGGGGCCCCGAGGGCACCCCAGGCGCTCCCCACAGAGGCGGGCTGGGAGTCTGCCATGGGCTGTGCTCGTACCACCCAGCCCTGGCCCTCAGCGTCCACCCCTCAGCGTCCGGCCCTCTGCCCGCGCTCGCTTCCTGCAGTGGATGCACCTCTGTGGTCACAGGGGCCAGTGCGGTGGCCCCTCGGGGCTCCTCGCCGTGTGTGCTGGGGCGTCCTGCAGCCTTTCCTGGGTCAGCGATGGTCAGAGCGGGCTCGGCCACGACTGCCCCCAGCAGGACTCTGGCCACACCGCTGTGTGGAGACCGGTCATTTCTCAGCAGTGGACATCGGGGGCCCGGCGGGAGCCTCCAGGAGCACAAATCAGCACCTGGACCCACAGAAAGTCGGCCATGGAGGGGAGTTGGTTTGCTTCTGGGCCGGTGTGCTGGGGGCTGACTCCTGGCTCTGTGCCCAGGGATGACTCCTGACTCTGTGCTCGGGGCTCACTCCTGGCTCTGTATTTAGGGCTGACTCCTGACTCTGCGTCAGGGCTGACTCCCGGCTCTGTGCTCAGGGCTGACTCCTGACAGGGCTTGGGGTGTCACGCAGGGTGACAGGGCTTGACCCCGGGTCAGCCATGCTCAAGGCCAGCGCCCTGCCTGCGTGCCTGCGTGCCCTGCTCCGTCCCCCCAGCCCTCCGAGCCATCCCCTCTCCCCAGGGGGGCGCCTCCTGCTGCCGTCACCTCCTGCCCCCGCCTTGGTGCCTGCCCTTGGGAGTGGCTGTGGCCAGCTCAGTCCTGGGGCTTCAGGAGGAGTCTCAGGCCGGGTCTGGCTCCCCCTCCTCAGGCCCTAGCCCTCCGAGCCCCCTCCGGGCTCCTCCTCGGGTGCTGTGAGCCAGACGGCCACCCGCTCCTGTGGCCGGCAGTGCTGGCACTGGCCTGTCTTTCCCGACGCCCTTCGGGTGCTCTGTGCAGAGGCCCTGGCGGGTCTGGCTGGACGGAGACCCCCGCCCCCCCCCCACCCCCAAGGCTCCCGCCCAGCCTGCCCATTGCAATGATTCATTGGCGTGAGCTGCCCTGAGACGGGTCCCCCAGCACCGGGCACCAGGGCTCAGACCGGGGGACGAGCGGGCAGAGACGGTTCCTGGGGCTGCCTGGCCTGGCACTGACCCTCAGGCACGACGCTGCAGCCTGGGTCGTCACGCACCTGGCCTTGGCTTGAGGTGACCGTCGACATCATGTGCACAGGTTTATTTGGAGTTTAGCTCAGGGGCCGTGACCCTGCCTCGGGCCTGGGAGCCTGTGTCCGACACTCCCAGCGAACAGCCTGGCCCCGGGCAGCGACTCTGCCCCTGGGGTCAGCGTGCCTTTGCCTTCCCTGCTCAGACGGTGCTGGCGAGCGACTCTGCGCCCAGCTGAGTGGATGGAGGAGGAGCAGGCGTCTTGCCGCTCAGAGCCACGCCTTCCCCGGGGAGTGGACAGGGTCAGGAGTGGACGCCGTCTTCCCGCTCGGCCGTGAGTGGCCCTGGGCTGTCTCGCTTCACCCTGAGGCTGACCAGCTGACCGGCCGTGGCTTGTCTCCACGGCCAGTCCACATGCAGGTCACTCACCTAGTCAGAGCATCAGGGTGCAGGCGGCAGGACCTCCAGGGTTGGGCACCGGCAGGGGTGCGAGCCAGACCCTGGCTGGACGGAGTGAGTACCTCGACTCACACAGAACCGAGAGGCACAGTTACTGATTAACGGATGGATTGAGGTTTGGTCAGGGGCCACGCTGGCAGTGCTCGGAGCTGGTCCTTACTCGGGGCCCACTCCCGGAGATATTGAGGGGATCGAAGCTGGGTGTACGTGGGCAAGGGAGGCATCCGACCCCCAGAGCCACCTCACCAGCTTTATTTATGTATGTATATATTTATTCATTTATTCATTTATTAGCTTTTTGGGTCATACCTGGTGATTCTCAGGGGTTCCTCCTGGCTCTTCACTCAGGAATTACTCCTGGCAGTGCTCCGGGGACCATATGGGATGCTGAGAATCGAACCGGGGGTGGCCGTGTGCAAGGCAAACACCCTCCCCGCTGTGCTATCGCTCCGGCCCTGGCAGACTCTCTAAATGGACTTCCGTTCAAAGTTCTGCACGTATTATTTTACACAGACAAGAAATTTGATATAGACAAATCATTCAGAACTCTACAGGGAACAGCAGAACAGCTATAATAGCTACTTTCCTTTTAAACAGAAAAGGCAGAATAACCCACATGCCACGTCTAAGACATCACTCACGTGGTCAGGGCGGTTGTGTGTCCGCAGACACACACACACAAAGGCCACTCGAACGGAAGAGAGACACAAGAATGCAGGCCCCGGTGCCAGCAGGCACACAGGGCAGACGCGGGCGGGTGTTTGCTCTGCTGTTGGCGCTGCCCTGGCCTGAGAGACGCTGAAACCCAGGCCACGGAGAGCCACGTGGCAGGGAACCTCAGACGAAATCTCGACTCGGGGCTAAACAAAGCAACCTGAGGCTTGTGCCCAAAGACATAAGCCATAAAAGGAAAAGCAAAAAATTGGAACTCTATGAAATTTACATACAAGTGGTACCACATGGAAAGTATCATGCTAAGCGAAGTGAGTCAGAAAGAGAGGGACAGACATAGAAAGATCGCATTCATCTGGGGGACGTAAAGTAACAAAATAGGAGACTAACACCCAAGAATAGAGGAGATAAGTACCAGGAGGTTCTCAATCCATGACTTGGATGCCAGCCTCACGTGCTAGGGGAAAAGGCAGCTCAGACAGAGAAGGGAGCACCAAGTAAAGGGTGTTGGGAGGATCCTCCCAGGATGGGAGACGCATGCTGAAAGTAGACTATAGACCGAACATGATTGCCACTCAATGCCTCTCTTGCAAAACACAACACCCAAAAGAAGAAAGAGAACAAAAGGGAATGCCCTGCCACAGAGGCAGGGTGGGATGGGGAGGATGGGGGGTGGGAGGGATACTGGGACCCGTGGTGGTGGAAGATGGGCCCTGGTGGAGGGATGGGCACGCGATCATTGTATAACTGAAACCCAAGCCCAAAACTTTGTAAGTCCGCAACTGTACCTCATGGTGTTTCACCAATAAAAATTTAAAAAAAATTGGAACTCTGTAAAAGATGCCAAAGCTTTTGCCTTGCGGGCGAGGCTCCTAAGAAGCCCTCAGGCCTCTGTGAATGACCAGCCCTGTGGCGGGCAGAGCACGGCCCCTGGCCGCTGGGGGAAAGGAGCCGCTCCTGGCGGTCACTCCTCAGTGGCCGTGGCCACTGTGATGTAGGTGTGTGAGGCCGGTGGCACCGAGCCTACTCCATGACCTGTGGAGCTGCCGGAACCCCCTTTCGAGAGGGGTCAGCGGGTGCGAATGCTCTGACCAGAACCCTGACAGGCCCTGCTCCTGCCGACGCTGCCTCTGCCACAAACGCACGGTCAGACCCCGGCCATCAGGCTCGGGTTTTGGATGACCGAGGCAAGAGTGTGGGTGCCGCTCCCACAGGCACCGCCTCTTCAGGGAGAATGGGAGCGGAAGGGCGTGGGTGCTCCTTGAGGGGTGCTTGGTCCAGGGTCCCCATCCCAGGGGAAGCAGCCTCTGGCCTGCACTTCCCTGAGAGTCTGGAAGCTTCTCCTACCCGCTGCTCGCGTGCTGGGCTGTCCTCCCCTCGACTGTCTGCTTCGTCGTCTCCAATCTCGGTGCCCATCCAGGCGGAACCAGAGTGGGTTGCCCCAAACGCCCTGGGCGAGGGCTGCCCCCCATGGCTGTCGCCTTCCTCCCTGCACCTCGGCCCTGCCCTTCTCCTCGGCTGCCGTCCACTCTGTCCTCCCGATGGCCTCCAGGGAGGCTCTTCCCAGCACCCACCTTTATTTTTTTTAAAATTTTTATTAGTGAGACACCATGAGGTACAGTTGTAGACTTATAAATTTTTGTGCTTAGGTTTCAGATATACAATGATCGAGTACCCATCCCTCCACCAGTGCCCATTTCCCACCACCACGGGTCCCAGTATCCCTCCCACCCCCTATCCCCCCGTCCCACCCTGCCTCTGTGGCAGGGCATTCCCTTTTGTTCTCTCTCTCCTTTTGGGTGCTGTGGTTTGCAAAAGAGGCATTGGGTGGTGATCATGTTTGGTCTATAGTCTACTTTCAGCATGCTTCTCCCACCCTGGGAGGATCCTCACAACACCCTTTATTTGGTGCTCCCTTCTCTATCGGAGCTGGCAGGGCAGTTTTTAAAGACATTTTTATTTTAATGAATCTCGTGAGATACAGTTACAGACTTACAGACTTTCATGATTACGTTTCAGTCATACATTGATCGAGTACCCATCCCTCCACCAGTGCCCATTTCCCACCACCACGGGTCCCAGTATCCCTCCCACCCCCCATCCCCCCATCCCACCCTGCCTCTTTGTTCTCTCTCTCTATTTGGGTGCTGTGGTTTGCAAGAGAGGCATTGAGTGGCAGTCATGTTCGGTCTATAGTGTACCTTCAGCGTGCATCGCCCACCCTGGGAGGATCCTCCCAACACCTTTTACTTGGCCCAGCACTCACTTTCCACGCAATTTCAGCCCCCGCCCCCCGTGCAGGGTCCCACCAAAGGAGCCGGAAGCTGTGAATCAGGCGTGCGTATGGGCCCAGGGTGGCCTCGTGGTGTCTCGGGACCTGGGGGCACCACCCCGGGTGCTGTCCTCCGCTCACCCCGTCACGAAACGCTCATGGGGCTTTAGCTGCAGAAGGGATGGGACGTGGTCCGGGGCCTCAGGGGGCCAGCAGGGAATGCGGAACAGAGGCAGGGAGTGACTGGCGCCCGGGCCGAGGGCGGGCCAGCCCAGACAACAGGCAGGGCGAGAGGGCGACCCTCAGGGTCGCGGCTCTGGGGCCGAGGAGTGGGGAGACGCGCCAAAGCAAGGTGCCGGGTCAGAAACCAGCCTCTCGCCCTGAGGTGCGTGTGGGAGACCAGCTCTGCCCCGGGGGCCACTGGCGAGGCTGTGAGGAGACTTGCGCCTGGAGGGTCCCAAGGACCAGTTCAGCCCCTCTCCCTGCAAGACCCCCACCAGGACGGCCTCAGTCACGCTGAGGTCAAGGAGAGGCTTTCCTGGAGGAGGGCTGCACGACCTGAGACCCCAGCAAGGAGGCGGAAGTAGCCAACCCGGCGTGAGAAAGACCCGAGGGGGTGGGCCCTCGGGTGTGTGGTCCCGGGTGCTCCCTGTGCAGTGCTCCAGGCCCTGTCTGCTGGCCACATGTGGCGCTTCGAAGGCAGAGACTGGGGATGGGGGTGGGGCGGGGGGTGACTGTGACTGAGTCCGGTCACTGAGGTCAGGGACGCCGGAGGACAGGCCTGAGAGGGCAGGGCCAGCGCAGAGGCGGGAATCCGTTATTCTCAAATCACACCGGATCGCAGCCCAGCGGCCATGGCACCTGGGAAATGGATCTTGGACCCCATTTCTCCTCTGTGGCTCCCCGGGGCCCGCAGGACACGGCTTCTAGGGCGTCTTCCAGGGTTTTCCCACCTGCGGACCAGGCTCCATGGGAGCCCAGCTCACGCGACTGCTCCCCTCACGCAGACGGCTGCTTACGGCACTGCCCCAGCCTCGCCCCGGGGGCACTTGGGCTGTGAGTGGTCACTCGGGGACACTAGCTGCTGCCCCGCCCCGTCCTCTCCTTGTGACAGTTCCAGGGTCCCGGAGTGATGGCCGGGGCTTGTGCCACGGCCGAGAGCTGGGAGCTGCATTGGGGGCCAGATCTGAGCTAGAGGACAGCCTGGTCCCTCATGTGGGAACGCTCCCGTGTCTGCCTCACGTCCACTGCCCTGAGCCCTGGGCGCTCGGCCCATGGCGGGGAACCCCAGAGCGATTGCTGCCTGTGTTCGCTGCTGGGAATGTGATTCCGCATTTCCAGATCCTGGTCTACTAAAAGGCTGAAGAATTCTCTCCCTCCCTCCCTCCCTTTCTCCCTCCCTCCCTCCCTCCCTCCCTCCCTCCCTCCCTCCCTCCCTCCCTCCTTCCTTCCCTCCCTCCCTCCCTTCCTCCCTCTTTCCTTCCTTCCTACCCTCCCTCCCCTCCTTCCTTTCTTCTTCCTTCCCTCCCTCCATCCCTCCCTTCTTTCCTTCCTTCCCTTCTTCCTCCCTCCCTCCCTCCCTCCCTCCTTCCCTCCCTCCCTCCCTCCTTCCCTCCCTCCCTCCCTCCCTCCCTCCCTCCCTCCCTCCCTCCCTCTCTCCCTCTTTCCTTCCTTTCTTCCCTCCCCTCCTTCCTTTCTTCTTCCTTCCCTCCCTCCCTTCACTCCCTCCCTCCCTCCCTCCCTCCCTCCCTTCCTTCCTTCCTTCCTCCTCTTTGTTTCTCTCCTTTTCTTGCTTTGGGCCACACCTGGCTTCCTACTGGCTCTGTACTCAGGGACCATATGAAGCACTGAGGAATGAGCCCAGGCTGGCCACATGCAAGGCAAGAGCATTCCTGCTGCGCTACCTCCAGCCCCTCATTTAATGCTTCTTAATTAAATTCTGAAGACTTCTAGATTTGCATTGTATAAGTCTTTCATTTATACGATCTGAAACCAGAGTTTTCTCTTACCATCATCATTTTTTTTAACTTTTCAAAGAAAAAATCACTGTCACTGTCACGGGCTGGAGCGATAGCACAGCGGTAGGGCATTTGCCTTGCATGCAGCCAACTCTCACTGTCCTCCCATTGTTCTAGACCCATGGCCTAGAATGGAACGAACAGGGTGAGAGACTGTCTGAGTTCTTCATGTCGACCAAGATCATCCATGGAAACTCACGGTTCCAGAAGGCAGAATCTAAGCGTTGGACGTGGGAGTCTCCAGGTGATAGTTCCACAGTGAAATTGACCACATCATATTCAATCGATGGTTTTGCCTGACCGATGTCGCTGTTGTCCCAAAATTCCAAACGGGATCGGACCACTGTCTCCTTCGTGCAAAATTCTACTTTACGGAATGGGGAGAAAGGGCTGCAAAGTTTAAGAAGAGAACTCCCAGAACGACCACCAACTGGGAGCTTTTTGGCACTATTGCGGCAACATGGGAAGATGCCATCATTGACAACATTGACAAGGAATACCATCGACTGGTTCAGCACCTCCATGATTGTGCGAGGAACGCCAAGAGAGAGATAGCCACAAAAAAAATGCCTGTCTTCGAAAACTCTTGAGCTTATTCTCCAACATGGCTTGGCGCAAGCCTCAGGCAGTTGCAAGCAAATGTCCAAGCTCGCAAAGCAGTGCAGAGATGCGATCAAGGAAGACCTCAAAGAGAGAAGAGCAGCAGCGCTGGCAGATGCTGCAGAAGCCGGGAAAAGCATTTGCAACGCCCGCCTGTCCTTCGCCAACTACAAGGCCAAGACAACTGCCCTCCGACGTCCTGATGGATCCATCACATCCTCCAGAACGGCAATGGAGAAGATTATCCATGACTTCTACTCGGATCTCTTTGATAGCCATGTCCACCTGCCCACATACCAAATTCCGCAGGATGGATATGTCGTTCCCAAAGTTCTCCCTTCTGAAATTCGACACGCCATTTCGTCAGTTAAGAAACGAACAGTACCCGGACCAGACAAGGTCAGACCTGAACACCTGAAGAACCTGCCATCAGCACTCATCAATTCGCTGGCTCGGCTCTTCACATGCTACCTATCTGAATGCAAGGTTCTGTCCCGATGGAAAACAAGCAGGACTGTACTATGTACAAGAAGGGAGATATCCACGACATTGGCAACTATCGCCCAATCTGCCTTTTGTCTGTCATCTACAAGCTGTTCACTTGAGTCATACTGAATAGGATTGGCAGAACACTAGATGAAGGACAACCATGCAAGCAAGCTGGGTTCCGCAAAGGATTCAGCACCATCGACCATATCCACACAATAACCAAGCTCATTGAGGTTTCTCGGGAGTTCAAGATGCCACTCTGTTTAACGTTCATTGATTTAAAGAAGGCCTTTGATTCTGTTGAGACGGAAGCGGTCATTGAAGCCCTAGCCAATCAGGGCATTCAAGCACAATACATCAGGATCCTCCGTGAGCTGTATTGCAGATTCACTACCAGGATCTCACCATTCTACAAAGAAGTGATCGTTGATGTCAAGAGAGGGGTTCGGCAGGGTGATACCATTTCACCGAAACTCTTCAGTGCCACCCTCGAGAATGTCATGCAACGACTGGAATGGGAAGGAATGGGAGTGAAGATAGACGGTTGGCAACTACACCACCTCTGCTTTGCTGATGACATTGTTCTGATAATACCAAACACTAGCCAAGTGGCACAAATGCTGGCCGACTTTGACTGTGAGTGTGAAAAGGTTGGACTACAGCTGAATGTCACGAAAACAATGTTTATGAGAAACAGTCTCGTTCCTGATGCTCCATTCACTCTCAAAGAGACGAACATCTCCAAATGCAACAGTTATGTGTACCTATGTCGAGAAGTCAACATGATAAATGACCTGGCACCTGAGTTGCACAGGAGGAAGAGAGCGGCTTGGAACACCTTCAAGAACGTCGAAGAAATAGCTAAGAGGACAAAGAACCTCGGGCTCTGGGCACATCTCTTTGATTCCACTGCTCTTCCTGCATTAACATATGCCTCAGAGACCTGGGCCCTACGCAAACAGGATGAAAACGCTATTCGGGTCTCCCAAAGAGGAATTGAAAGAGCTATGCTTGGAATATCACGTTTCACTCAAATGAGAGAAAGAATTCGGAGTTTCGACATCTGTCGACGGTCAAGAATCAGGGATGCTGTCTCGTTTGCCAAGGCATCAAATATCAGATGGGCTGGACACGTAATGAGATTTGGAGATGACTGCTGGACTAGAGCCATTACCGACTGGATTCCATGGGATGTCAAAAGACCACGTGGTCACCCACCTACAAGATGGTCTGACTTCTTCTTCAAGACTCTGAACAATCGGTTTGAGGCTCTTTGTGTTCCTAGAATGAGCAGATGCCATTGGGCTACACTAGCACGCGACAGGGACGAATGGAGACGTTACTGGTGCCCGTTTGAGCAAATCGATGAGTAATGGGATGTCAAGTGATCAAATCAAGTGATCAAGTGATTCTTGCATTTTATTTTTATCTATTATAGATGTAGAAAAGAAATGCAATGACAAGTCCTTGTTCATGTTATTTTGTTGTAGAACATTTGAGGAAGTCTCGGTGCCTGGACATCATTGTCAAACTCTTGGTTGATTTTACTAAGAAATCTATAAAATCTGTTGGTTTGTATGTGGTTACATGTTTCAATATTATCATTTTATTTATTTTCTTATCTTATTGCATTGGAAACAACATTTACAAATCTTTAATAAATCTTTTGATAGTTGACTTAATTAGTTTTTTCTGGTTCTAGAGGAAATATGTTTAGTATATTTTTAGTATATTTTACAATCTTTTTCATGAATGTAAAATTTCTAAAATCCTCTACTAGATTATAATATATTTTTAATATTTTTTCTTTGGGGCTGGAGCAATAGCACAGCTGGTAGGACATTTGCCTTGCACATGGCCGGTCTTGCCCACCCGGGTTCGATTCCTTTGCCCCTCTCAGAGAGCCCGCAAGCTACCGAGAGTATCTCACCCGCACGGCAAAGCCTGGCAAGCTACTCGTGACGTATTCAATATGCCAAATACAGTAGCAACAAGTCTCACAATGGAGACGTGATTGGGCCCGCTCGAGCAAATCGATGAACAACGGGAGGACTGTGACAATGACAGTAATTTTTTTCTTTGAAAAGTTAAAAAAAAAGATGATTTAATGTGTTTCATTGGCATCTCCCCCATTTCCCTGCGGTTACTAGAGAGAATATTTTGCGATGTTTTTACTACAATGCACAGACCGAGCAAACGGCATTAGCATAATTTCTCTTATTGAACCGATGTGGCAATCACAGAAGGAACTCAACCTTATCGTTGTAATCTGTTTAATACATGGCCACAGAAGATTTTTAATGGTTTCTTAGGATTTTTGTCTCTTCTATGGAAAAGAGTTGTCCATTTTTCACCGGGGCTAGTTGAAACCTCATTTGTATTCCTTATTCTTTGTGTCTTATTTGATTTTGATTGCGCCATTAGTTTAGCTTTATAAAAATGAGTTTAGAAATGAGGCCTCATTTTTGTTTATTCCTTGAAAGATTTCGTGCTTGGAAACATTTTTCTGATGGCATTCACTGTATCCGTGTTTCACCCTGAGCTTCTACTGATGGGAATCATTTAAACTCCTAATTCAATTTTTAAAAATCATTATAGGACTGCCCGTGTGTTGTATTTTCTCTGAGGGCATCTGCCGGGGCTGAGAAATCGTGAAGAATGTTCTCGACATCATTCTGTGGTGAGATTCTGCCCCTTCTCACGTCGCTCCTAAGGATTCACCGAGGAACTCCTCTCTGGGGCACCGGAGGCAGAGTCCAGCCTCGGGGGTGGTGCCATCATCATTCCCGTGGGCCTTCTCTGGGCCCGACACTCCGACCCCCAGGCCTGTCACGCATGTGGACACGTCCTGATGGGCTGCCTCTGATTCCCGTGGACGCCGGTGCCCGCTGCCCTCGGCCTCTCGCCTGCCCTGCCACCAGGCTCTTTCCGCACAGCCCAGAGGGATTCTGAGAGGCTCTCGGGAACGCGGCTGGTTCTGTGCTGACCCAGCGCCTGAGACAGTGGCCAGTGGCAGCCAGTGCGGCTCATGCCCTTACACGCAGGTCCATGAGGGAGAACAGGAGTCCAGGGCTTTCTGCGGGGCAAGGGGCGGAGCCATGGCTGAAAACGGTCTCTGGAGTGAGCAGCCGCTGCCCTGGAGGGTGGGTCAGCTCTGGGCTCTGCAGGGACGGGGCTGCCCAGGGGACGCCCAGGGCCTGGGCTCTGCAGAGATGGGGCTGCCCAGCTGGGCCAGCATTGCTGAGAGGTTGCGGTTGGCACAGTGGCCCGGCTGTCCAGTGCGGGGCCCTAAGGAAGGTGCCAGTGAACCGTCTCGGAGGCCAGCTGGGGCTGAGGATGGGCTGAGGAGGCTGAGAGCTGGGCTGGGGGCCGGTCGCCAAGGCAGCCCCTAGGACAGTCCCCACGAAGAGCTTGAGGCTCAGCGTGGTCTCCTGCCCCTTCAGGGACACGCTCTCTGAGCCGCTCTTGGCCTGTCCCCGAGGCCGGTCAGCATAGCCGAGTCTGCTCCTTCAGGGAGGCTGCCGGGTGCCGGCAGGAGCAGGCAGGGGGGTAGCCCCCTGGACGATGGGCACTGATGGAAGTGGGCATTGGGGCTGCCCCTGGATGCCGGGCGCCGGCGGGATTGGGCACTGGGCCGCCCTGGACAGTGTGTGCTGGCAGGAGTGGGCAGTGGGGTTGCCCCTGGACGCTGGAACCACGCACATCACGCTGATCCCTGGGCAGTGGCCTTGGTGGGAATCGCCTAACCTGGCCCCCGCGGTCACTCTGCCACCAGAATGCCGCTGGCAACTTCTCCCGATGCCACGGCAGGGGGTGAGGACGCTCGAGGGGAGGCCGCAGGGCAGTCGGGGGCTGAGAGCGCCGCACGCGTGGGGCCTCTGGGGACGGGCAGTCTCCGCCATGGGCAGAGGGTGCTGAGACTGCTCAGCTGCTGGGGAGAGGCCACGTGGGACCGGCAGCTCCGGGACAGTCACCGGGAATGTGTGTCCAGGTGGCCGAGGCTGACCTGGGCAGCTCTGCCCTTCCAGAGCTGAGGCCCGATGGGCAGGAGGTGGGCGTCCTGCTGCGGTCAGCACTCAGGGAACGCACACAGGTAGCCGCCCGGCCCTTGCCACCAGCTGACCAGCAGCCAAGTGGAGCGGGGAGTGAAGTTGGGGGACACGGGCTGGGACCCCCACGGCCCACTGCACTGAGAGGGTCTGGACAGCTGGGCGGGTCCTGGGCTTCCTCAGCCCGGGGGAGGGCATCAGGGGCTGCCCTTCCCCCATCTGTCTCCAGCCTGGAGAGAAATCTCCCATCCCTGCCCTGTACTCACTGCTCAGCTCAGACACGGACACGGCCTCGCCCCTGCGCTCACAGCTCAGACACAGACACGGCCTCGCCCCTGCGCTCACAGCTCAGACACGGACACGGCCTCGCCCCTGCGCTCACAGCTCAGACACGGACACGGCCTCGCCCCTGCGCTCACAGCTCAGACACGGACACGGCCTCGCCCCTGCGCTCACAGCTCAGACACGGACACGGCCTCGCCCCTGCGCTCACAGCTCAGACACGGACACGGCCTCGCCCCTGAGCTCACAGCTCAGACACGGACACGGCCTCGCTCCTGCGCTCACAGCTCAGACACGGACACGGCCTCGCCCCTGCGCTCACAGCTCAGACACGGACACGGCCTCGCCCCTGCGCTCACAGCTCAGACACGGACACGGCCTCGCCCCTGCGCCCGTGGCTTGTCTCGACCCACACTGAGTTCTCTTGTGGCATCCAAGGGCTTCCTGTCTGCACGAGCATCACGGCCCCAGCTTCTCCTGGTGGCCCTAGCCAGGACCCCGAGCCTCAGCTCTGCTGCCCCAGGGCATGCCGGGCGCCGGTGTCGGAGGAGTCCAGGGTCTGCCTTAGAGGTGGGGGCGCTTCTCCAGTTACTCAATGTGTGTGTGTGTGTGTGGGGGTGTCCCTGTGCAGCACCGGTGAATTCAGATGATTGGCTGGTAAGCCTGGTGGTGAGTGCTGGCTTGGAGAGGCGTCATGGAAACACCCACACATGCCGACACATGCCCCCCTGTGCTCCACGTGTGCTCTGTGCATGTCCCACATGTGCCCCACACGTGCCCGGGCCACCTGCCAGGCCCGGCTGTGCCCTGGGCACTGCACCCAGGAGTGTGTGAGCACCAAGGATGGGGCCTGGTCAGGATGGTGAGTGTGGGCGAGGGGGGGGAGCCCAAAGCCCCCGACCACAGTCTGTCCTCACCGTGACTCAGTGAGGTGCGGGGGACCCCGACACCCCGACAAGGGGCAGGAGAGGCTGAGGGTGCCGGTCAGACCTGCAGCCCCTCATCTCCCCGGGAGGGAGGAGACGAGGGAAGTAAGTCAAGGAGAAGGGAGGGGGAGGGGGCGGGGAGGGGGCTGGAGGCCCCATGGAGGGTCCGTCTGTCCGTCTGTCCCTCCGTCCTGCTGGAGTCTGCCCTCCCGAGGACGCAGGCAAGGGCCGGCTTCAGGCCCGACCAAGGCTGCGGGGAGCGGGGGAGGGGCAGTGTTGGGGGACCCTGGGCCGGCCCTCGGCCCCTGCCCCGGAGCTCTGGCACCTTCTGTCCCGGCCGCGGCCCTGAAGCTCTTTGTGGAGGCGGCAGCGGAGGAAGGCACGGGCAGCCCTGGCCGCGCTCGCTCTGGGGCGGTGGCTTTTCCGCGCCCCTGGTCAGCGCTTCTTTGTCCCAGGCGGTGAGTCGCGCGGGATCGATCTCTCCGCCGGGCTGGCGGCTCCCGGCCGGCCCCTGAAGGGCCATTGTGCTGTTCTCGGGCCTCTCGACACGCGGCCGCACGGATCAAATCGCCTTTTATTCAAGAACTCGAGGCTCCCCTTTGCACAGCTGCTGAATGGCAGCTCGACCTTTCGGCCCGCGTTCCGGTCAGCGCCGGCCCTGCTGGAGAGCCGGACAGTGCTCACGGGGAGCCGCCTTTGTGCGGGGGGTCGGGTGGGCCCTGGACACGCGCCCCCTGCCCGTGGCCCCCGGGCTCCGGCTCAGGCGTCCCCGCCACTGTGGCACGGCCATCGCCGGCACGAGAGGCAGGCGGGCCTCCTGCCCTGCGCCTCACCACGGGACCCAGAGCACAGCCAGGCCTGCGCCTCGCAGCCCCCACCCCACCCACTCCCAGGGGGAGCTCCTGCCGCATCCTCCTCACCGTGCTCCCCGCGTGTCCTCCCTCACCGTGCTCCCTCTGTCCTCCCTCTCCGTACTCCCCATGTGTCCTCCCTCACCGTGCTCCCTGCGTGTCCTCCCTCACCATGCTCCCTCTCTGTCCTCCCTCACTGTGCTCCCTCTCTGTCCTTCCTCCCTGTGCTCCCTCTCTGTCCTCCCTCCCCGTGTGTCCTCCCTCATCATGCTCCCTCTCTGTCCTCCCTCATCGTGCTCCCTCTCTGTCCTCCCTCCCCATGTGTCCTCCCTCACCGTGCTCCCCATGTGTCCTCCCTCACCGTGCTCCCTCTCTATCCTCCCTCACTGTGCTCCCTCTCTGTCCTCCCTCCCTGTGTGTCCTCCCTCACTGTGCTCCCTCTCTGTCCTCCCTCCCCATGTGTCCTCCCTCACCGTGCTCCCTGCGTGTCCTCCCTCATCGTGCTCCCCATGTGTCCTCCCTCACCGTGCTCCCTCTCTGTCCTCCCTCCCTGTGCTCCCTCTCTATTCTCCCCCATGGTGCTCCCTGCCCTGTCTTCTCACACAGTGCTCCCTACCCTGACCTCCCCCATGGTGCTCCCTTTTCCATTCTCATTCGTGGTGCTCCCTGTCACATCCTCCTTCACATGCTTCCTGCCCTGTTCCTCCTCTTGATGCTGCGTTGTCCCTCATGGTGCTCCCTGCCCGCTCCTCCCTCTCCACGTTTCCCCTTCTGGGCTCCCCGCAGCCGTCGCCGTGACCCCGGCCTGTCTGGGCTGTTTCCCATCAAACCTTCTTTGGTCTGTTTACAGAGACCCTCATGCAAGCTCAGGCTGACGGAAGAACAAGGCTCTGCGTGGGGGACAGGGGCCTGGACAGACCCGCAGCCCCGGGGGTCCGAGGGGCCCCGGCAGACCTGCAGCCCCGTCCGCTCTTCCAGCACCCTGCGTCCCTGCGTGTCCCTTTCCCCCAGCCAGGTGACGGGTTCTGGTGTGAAAGGGTCGACACTGCAAATGGCGGCTCTCAGCAGATTCCCATGAAGGAATTTTAAAGACGGCAACGAAGCGACGTGGGCCCCGTGCAGGACCCCGCGGTGACTGTGTGGCCTGGCAGGGCCCGGTGAGCCGCAGCCGCGTCTGCTCGTCTGGGCTGCCGCCACGGCCAGCGCGAGGCCCCGGGGTCCTGCCCTGCCACAACCTCCCGGCCCCGGCCACTGCACAGTGGGGACGCACTTAGCACAGCACCGGTGGCCTCGGTGGGCCGAGTCGTGGCTGCCCTGGTGGGCTGTGGGCCCACGTTCGTCCCACTACCCCAGTGCACTCTTGGTCGAGAAAAATAAAATGAGGCACATAATAAAATAACGTGTAAAAGCACCATTTGTAACACCAGGAATCGCTCCAACATATGGCAAATGGGTTCATTGTTCGACAAAGCGCTTATTTGTGTTAACGTGGATGAGACTTACTTTCTGTTTCCAAGTTGATTTTTTCCTTAGACCCACAATGGTTTGAGTTACGTGGCCTTTGAGGGGGACGCGAGAGGACAGGGTGGCAGGTGTGGAAAGATTCACGTGACGCCAAAGGCCGTCGGGGGGAGCAAGGGCAAGCCACAGCACCGCGGGCCAGTGCCCCTCGCTAGGGAGTCGGTTCCACCCCGGCACCACACATGGTCCCTGAGCACCACCAGAAGTCAGCCCTGAGCACAGAGCCAGGAGTCGTCCCTGAGCCCAGAGCCAGGAGTCATGCCCGAGCACTGAGCCAGGAGTGAGCCCTGAGCACAGTCAGGAGTGAGTCCTGAGCATAGAGCCAGGAGTCAGCCCTAAGCACAGAGCCAGGAGTCATCCCCGAGCACTGAGCCAGGAGTCAGCCCTGAGCATAGAGCCAGGAGTCAGCCCTGAGCATAGAGCCAGGAGTCAGCCCTGAGCCCAGCCCAGAGCCAGGAGTCATGCCCGAGCACTGAGCCAGGAGTGAGCCCTGAGCACAGTCAGGAGTGAGTCCTGAGCATAGAGCCAGGAGTCAGCCCTGAGCACAGAGCCAGGAGTCAGCCCTAAGCACAGAGCCAGGAGTCATCCCCGAGCACTGAGCCAGGAGTCAGCCCTGAGCATAGAGCCAGGAGTCAGCCCTGAGCCCAGCCCAGAGCCAGGAGTCATGCCCGAGCACTGAGCCAGGAGTGAGCCCTGAGCACAGTCAGGAGTGAGTCCTGAGCACAGAGCCAGGAGTCAGCCCTAAGCACAGAGCTAGGAGTCATCCTCAAGCACTGAGCCAGGAGTCAGCCCTGAGCACTGAGCCAGGAGTCAGCCCTGAGCACTGAGCCAGGAGTCAGCCCTGAGCACTGAGCCAGGAGTCAGCCCTGGACCCCACCGGATATGGCTGCAAAACAAATTCCCCAAGTCAGCCGAGACAGAGCTCCAGGCAGTGAGCAGGCTCCGGGGCAGGAGGGCTGCCGTCCCTCAGACGGGGGCTCCCGGGCCCCCTGGGCTGTGGCCCGGTGCAGGGGGGTGGTCTCCAAGCACCACAGCCATAGGCCCGGAATCCCCCCAGGAAACCCTGCTCGGGGCAGGGCTCGGTGGCAGGCGGCGGCCTGAGGAGCGTCCCTGGCGGGGCGTGCGGGGGCCCCTCGCCCCGGCTGGCAGCTGCTTGGAGCCTTTCCCAGGGCCAGGCAGGCCGAGAGGCTGAGACTCGCTTCTCCGGGAAGGCCGTGCTGGGGGCGTCAGCGGCCAGGGAGGGTCGGGGCAGAGCAGCCGTGCCCAGCCCCAGTTCCTTGCTGTGCTGGGGGCCCCCGACCGTGGCCTGCGGTCACTCTCAGTGATGCCCAAGCCCCTCGGCCACCCACGCGCTCAGGGGCCTCCAGGCCTGCACCTGCCTTCCCGGCCAGGGGAGACCCAGCGCCTGACAGTTGAGCACTGGCCCGGCCCCGGGACCAGCCACGGTCACCCCTGCCCAGGGCTGATGGGACGCGTCACACCCGCGACAGCTCACGGTTCAGAGACGCCGGCAGCCGTTTGTGGCAGCCGAGCCGGGTCCAGCCCCGCCATGCTTGGGCTTATGCCCCCACCGGGAAGAACATTCGCTCCCGAGGCTGCTCGAGCCCCTCGCGACTGAACCCGAATCCGAGGGTCTCGGCTGGCCTGGCGGTCCGGCCGCGTGACCTGGGACTTGGCTGCCGTGAGCATCTGCCTCCACTCGTGCTCACGGGGATGATGGCTGCGTGGAGCCATGTCACGCGGGCACGTGGGCCCAGGCAGGGGGCAGGACGGGTGAGTCCACGCGGGCTGGGCTGATGCGCTCACGGAGGCCCTTTGGACCCGGTGCCCCTCCGGACTGGCAAATGCTCACGTGCTGGCCGCTCCCACTCGCCCCACAGTGTCGGGTGGACTCCCCGTGGGCAGAATCCAGTCGCTCCTGGGGTCACCTGGCAGCTCTGTCTGGGCGCTCCGGGGAGCCTCACCCAGGGACGCTGAGGGTCTGCGCTGTGGTCACTCTCCAGTGGGCAGTGTCTGGGCACGGAGGCTGCCCCCACGAGCCTCGCCGCTGCCTGCTGCTGGCAGTGTACGGGGGCGCCCTTGGCCCTGCAGTCGGAGCCACGCAGGGAGCTCTGTCCACACCCATGCCCCCGACCCTCTTCCCAGCAGCAGGAATCTCTCTCCCTCCCCCCTCCCCCAGACCCCGCACCCGCCAGGCAGGGAGGTGGGCGTCTTAACGCTGTTTCCCCGAACATGGGCGGCTCATCTGCAAACGGTTCCTTTCGCTCCCTCTCTGCGCGCTCGCCCGGGAGAGATTTTTAATATTAAGCTATTTGAAGATCCATCTTGCAAACACGCAACGCGGATCAAGGGTTTCAGCTGCGGTATTGATTAAATAGGGTCCTTGTTAACAGTGAGGCTTCCAGAGCGCGTTCCCCTTTGACTGAGGGTGCGTATAATTTCCCTTCCAAAGCAGCTGATAATTTTCATCATTATCTGAGCATTAAGCGATTCAAACATGACATAAATCTTTCCTCTCAAGTGTATGTGCTCGGCTTAAGCCGGAATATAAAAACATTAAATTATATCGGGCGAAATTGTGTCACACACGCTCAGTGCCACGGGGTGGTTTTCTCTGCTCCCCGAGGAGCACTTATATTTAGATAAACCATCATTTCCTTCTCTGCACGGGCTCCTGCGCGAAGTTCCCTCGGACACTGCCTCAATTAGCGCGCGGCTGCGGGTGACCCGAACATCTGTGTTTTCTGTGCTGGGGGGACGGGGGCGTCCGTGCGGCCAGCGGGGCGGGGGCGCCCACTGCAAAATGTGTCTCTGGCCGCCCTCGGTCGCCTGGCCCCCTCCGCGGGCACTGCTCAACGCCATCCACAGTGATTCCAGCCGTGACACATCATCCACGCGGACTTTGAAGGAAGATCGGGAGCAGGGTGACATTTCGGCGGCCGCCCCTGTGCTCCCAGCAGTGCCCACCGAGTGGGGGGTGGGGGAGGCGTTCCCTGGCCCCACGCCTGTTATTATGTATGAATTTGAAAAGGACGACAAATTGCTGCTTGGACTTGATGGCGATGAAATATCTGAGCAGGCAGAGCCCAGCGACTCCAGCCGGCCGCCAGCCCCGGGTGGGGATCGATACGTTTAGCCAAGGCTCAGCCCGGCTATAGATTACGGACATGCTTCTCCCGGGCCCGCGCCAATCAGAAGCACAACCTTCCAGAGAGGGACGCGGGCAGACCGGGACGCCAAACGGATTTCAATTTCCAGCCTGGCTGGCCTGCCCACTCCCTCCTCACAGATGCAGAGACTGGGGGGGGGGGGGGGGGAGAGGGAGAGAGGGAGAGAGAGGAGAGACAGACAGGGAGAGAGAGGGAGGGAGGGAGGAAGGGAGAGAGAGGGAGAGAGAGGGAGAGGGGGAGAGACAGACAGAGGGAGAGAGAGGGAGGAAGGGAGAGAGAGAGGGAGGGAGGGAGGGAAGGAGAGAGAGGGAGAGAGAGTGAGGGAGAAAGAGAGAGTGGGGGAGAGAGAGACAGAGAGAGACAGAGAGAGAGGGAGGGAGGGAGAGAGAGGGAGAGAGGGAGAGGGAGGAAGAGAGGGAGACAGAGAGGGAGGAAAAGAGAGAGGGAGAGAGACACAGAGAGAGTCAGAGAGAGGGAGGGAGAAAACAAGTTAGAGAGAGGGAAGTATGGAGGGAGAGAGAAAGAGTGAGAAAGAGTGAGGGGAGAGAGGGAGAGAGATAGAGGGACAGTAAGAGAAGAGAGAAGGAGGGGGGAGGTGGAGAGAGAGAGGAAGAGAGGAGGAAAGAGAGGGAGGGAGAGGGGGAGGGAGGGGTGGGAGGAAAGGAGGAGAGAGGGAGAGGAGGGCAGGAGGCTCCTGTGGAGAGGAGCAGGGACCCCGTTCTCGGGACCGTAAACACGTCTGCAGGGACGGGGTCCGGGCGGAGAGACGCCGTGGCAGACCGGGGGCTTCTGGCTCCAGGGCCAGCACAGCGCTCTGGGGGTCTGCCTGGCCCTGGGACCCAGTGATTCCTGCAGAACACAGAGGAAACAAAACGTGTCCATGTTCCTCGACTGTAGAGGGACGCGAGGCGACCAGGGCCAGGTGGTCTGGGGGCTCCCCGCCGCGCATGGGGGTGACAGAAAGACGTCCCTGCTGCTCCCTGTCCCGCCCGGCAACAGGAAATGGCACCTTCACCTCCAAGGGGGGTGTTCAGAAGCCACGGGCGCGGGTGCGGGCCGGGCAGAGAGATCGGGTCCGTCACAGAGCTCCGGGCGCGACACGCGGGCACCCTGCTCGGCCTCCCCTCGCCGCTGCGTCCAGAGAGACCCCCCCCCCCCCGCTGTCCGGGGCCCCTGGCCCAGGCTCGGTGCCCAGACGGGGCTCAGAGCCCCAACCCCATCTCCGGACGCCTCAGGGCGCATCCGTCAGCCCCAACCTGATCCAGGTGCTCCCTTCCTGCCACTTTCGAAAGCGTCAGGATTTGCCACTTTCCCCAAATTTAAAGGAAACTCGTTCTCGCCTCCTGGAAATTGCTCTGGTCATGATTGTCTCATCCTTCATTCCCTGGCCGGGCCGGGGCTCGTGCATCACGGCCGGCGTGTTGCCTCTCGCCGCGTTGCTGTTCCATCTTGCGGCGAGCCGGCATGCAACAGGCCCCGGCCTCATCCGTTTGCCCGCTTTATGGCCTCGGAGACGGAGCGATGTCGTTGTTCCCCGCCGGAGCCCGTCATATTTCAGCGCGGCGGCCGCGTGTGGCCGGCTCTGCAGCCGCTGTTCTGCTAACAGGCAGAGGAGACGGGCCGTGAGCCCTGGAACAAGGCGCCTGCGGGCCTCTCCCGTCCCCGCCCGGCCCTCGGCAGAGGCTCCGCTCTCCCCGGGAGCTTCCGGACGCCCGTGGGTGCGTCTCACGCGGGCGGACACCCGCGCTCCGCTCCCACAGAAATCACAAGCACACCCAACGCCGCCAGCCACCCTGTTTGTCACCACACAGGCCGCAAACACACGCGCCTTGTTTTACTCCCAGAGGAAGGCAGCGTGTGTGCGGACACGTCTCCTTCGTGTTCACAGGAGCTGCCGATGTGTGAGCGTGTGTCCACACACGTGCTTCCTCCGTTCCGCACGGAGCCCGAGGGGGCGCACGTCTGCATTTGCACACGCGACTTCCTCTGCTCCGCACGGAGCCCGAGGGTGGTGCACACGGCTGCATTTGCACACGCGACTCCCTCCGTTGCACACGGAGCCCGAGGGTGCACACGCTACATCTGCACACGGGCTTTCTCCCTCCCGCCCAGAGCTTGCGGGCACGCGCCCAGTCCTCCCAGCAGCCACGGGGGCACGTGTGTGCGGGCGCTTTCCTTCCGGACACGCAGGCATGTGCCCAGCCACGGCCCGGCCGTGTGTGCAGGAGCCGGGCGCCTCGGTTTCCCTCCGTGGGGCCTGCGGGGCACACACGGCCGCCGGCGGCCGCCCTCGGCCTTGCTTGCGAGGCTTGGCGGGGGAGGGGCCGTGCCCGCAGCCGCCGAGCCGGTTGGGCGGGAGGGCAGCCGCCCGGTTGGTCGCTGCTGTCAGAGTGTCTGATTAATGACCCCCGTGAAGCATGTCCGGCCACATTAGAGCTCGTGTATCTACCAGAGTCCGCACGGACCAGCTTTGTTCTGAGAGGAAATGGTGTCAGCAGCCACCGGCGTTTACCCATAAAAAGATAAAGATTTACTGTCATCATCGGCGAGATTAAAGCGCACAACGCTGACATTGATTTTTACCAAAAATTCACATTTTGGGAAAACTCATTCCAGGGACGGCGGAGATATGATCAGCTTATTTGGAGAGGGATAATATGGAATCTTCTCTCGAATGAACTTTGAAAGAAGTAAATTGTAAATATTGATTTCTGAAATGAACTGTCAATCTCGGTTGGCGAGATTATTCCTATCATCTTGTTACGACGATGAATTCAAAACTGCTGACAAAGTGGGGAGTATAGGATTCCTGTTAGGGGCAGTCAAGGGGCTTTACTCAGCACGGCCGGTAATAGTCGCTCAATTTTATCAGATAACAGCTGAGATCTCATCAGCACTGAAAAATGAAATGAACTGTGACTCCGAATCAGGATCTCGACTCTTATCCCAGACAAAAATCATCACACAGCAGCCAGGGGCTTTATATTACTGCAGGTCACTTCATTACTGGGAAGCCGGAGCTGGATTGCGGCGAGCCCGCTGCCGGCGCCCTCGGCCCGGGGTCAGGCCTGAGGGCCCGCTTGATGGCTTCCCGACTTGTTAAGGGTTATCCTATTACCACTTAAGAGCGCTATTGAAACATGGCGGATCGGCCCAGTGATCCCGCACGGTTTTTCCCCCTTTTTTATTGTACACGGGTTATCCATTATTACTTGTTGTAGAATAAATATAATTCATCTTTCCCGGTAAATGTTGGAATTGGAGGTCTCTAATTCATCCCCCTTCCATCACCGGGACAATGAGGGTCTGGTGAAGGGGCTGTCATTCCCCCGAGTGGGCCCTCCTCTCTCCGCCCTCGGGAATGAGATGCCACAGAAGAGGCCTCCTCGCACCGCAAATATGAAATGGGAGGGCGGGCGCTGAGGGCTGGGGGGGCTGCTGTCTGGGGGCAGAGTGGACGCCGAGGGCCTGGGGGGCCGCTGTCTGGGGGCAGAGTGGACTCTGAGGGCCTGGGGGCCACTGTCCGGAGGCAGAGTGGACTCTGAGGGCCCAGGGGGCCGCTGTCCGGAGGCAGAGTGGACTCTGAGGGCCCAGGGGACCACTGTCTGGGGGCAGAGTGGACTCTGAGGGCCCGGGGGGCCGCTGTCTGGGGGCAGAGTGGACGCTGAGGGCCTGGGGGGGTACTGTCCAGAGACAGAGTGGACTCTGAGGGCCTGGGAGCCACTGTCCAGGGGCAGAGTGGACTCTGAGGGCCTGGGAGCCACTGTCCAGGGGCGGAGTGGACTCTGGGGGCCTGGGGGCTCCTGTCCAGAGGCATAGTGGACTCCGAGGGCCCAGGGGGTCACTGTCCAGGGGCAGAGTGGATGCTGAGGGCCTGGGGGGGCGCTGTCCAGAGACAGAGTGGACTCTGGGGGCCTGGGAGCCGCTGTCCAGGGGCAGAGTGGACTCTAAGGGCCTGGGAGCCACTGTCCAGGGGCAGAGTGGACTCTGAGGGCCCGGGGGGCCGCTGTCTGGGGGCAGAGTGGACTCCGAGGGCCCGGGGGAACCGCTGTCTGGGGGCAGAGTGGACGCTGAGGGCCCTGGACTGGGACGCCTCCTGTAATTGCTGGAGCAATTGCCCTGGGATACACAGTCGAGCAGCTGTCCTGGTGGTGGCCAGACCCCATCGGCCGGCGGTGGCCGCTCCCCACGACACCCGGTCTGCCGGCCCCCAATCCTGTTTGTGTCCGAGCTGTGTGGCCTAGGAAGCTTCTTTCTCCCTATTTATGACAAGAACTACTGAAACTCAGGAAAACTGGGATGCTGTTGTCTACGTGTCAGTGGGGCAGCTCTTTGTGTTGGATGTTTTTTTCAGAGTTGAGCCACGTGCAGCAGTGCTTGTGTGTGCATGTGTTTGTGTGTGTGTGGGGGGGTTGTACTACTCCTAGTTTGGTGCTCAGCACCTCCCAGTTGTGTATGAGCCACCTTGTGGTGCCGGGGTTCGAGCCTCAGGCTTCCACATCCGTGAGCGCTCCCCGGAGGGCGACCCTGATTGTTGCTGGCACCCAGTGTCACAGAGTGTGGACAGCGTCCCGCGGCTGTGATCCTGTCCCAGGGAGCGTGCAAGCGTTCGGGGGGGGGGGGGGAAGCTGACCCCCTTTCCGAGCCCGTGTCTGGGACCGGTCCGCATCCAGGCACCCACGCGGCCGCAGCGAGCTCAGGGCACCTGCTTGGGGCCTCGCGAGCTGCCACTCCTTCCAGAAGGCAGCGGCGAGGGGCCGCGGCGGGGGCGGCTCTCGCGGTGGTGGCGAGGGCAGACAAAAAGACGTGAGTTACGGATGTCACTTTGTTCTCGGCTGACATCGCATTTGTTGCGGTTGCGTGTATTAATATGCGCCATACTAATATGCATCATACTTTGCATAATTTTACATATTCATTTTGATGTATTAAAGATGTTAAAAACCATAAAAATGACAATGAAGGCTTCTGCAATTTTCTTAATTGTCTTTAGTGTCTGAAAATTATGCATCAAATATAAAATTACTCTGAGGAATAAAATGGTCTTTATACCGAGACATAAAACGCTGAGGCGTGCGGCCAGGCGCGGGCTCCCCTCACGCCGCCTTCTAGGCGTCTCTCGCGAGGTGGCCACGCGGGGGGCGTCCCCAGCGGGCCCCGGGGCTGTCTGTGACTGTGGGCGCCAGACCCTGCCCAAGTGGCTGCCTCGCCCACCATGGGGGTCCCGGAGCCTTGAGAAATGCCCAAGACCAGCCGAGATGCAGCCAGTCACATCAGCGATGGCAGGGACATGGGAGCAGGGAGTCACCCTCAGTTCAGAATGAAGGGCAGAAACAGGGGTCCATCGAGAGGGAAAGAGAGGGAGAGAGGGAGAGAGAAGAGAGAGAGAGACAGAGAGAGACAGAGACAGAGAGGGAGGGAGAGAGGGAGAGAGAAGAGAGAGAAGAAGAGGGAGAGAGAGAGGAAGAGGAAGAGAGAGGAAGAGGGAGAGAGGGAAAGAGAGGGAGAGGAAGAGAGGGAGGGAGAGAGAGACGGAGACAGAGGGAGAGAGGAAGAGAAGGAGAGAGGTCCTGTGGGTGTGACCGGGAGGGACGGGGCCGTGTCCTCGAGAGGGGGCCCGCATGCCCCAGGCTCCAGCCCACTGACGCCATGGCCGACCAGGCTGTGCCGGACACCGAGGGGCTTCGGAGACCAGAGACTGGGCGAGAGGCGGCCCCGACCGAGCGTGCGGGTGAGGGGGGCGGCTCCGGGCGAGGAACATCTCAGCTACAGGCCCCACGTGGCTCTCCTGCAAGGACCAGCCAGCGCCAGGCACACCCAGGGAAGCTGGCGCCGGCCCCGGGGGTCGCGTTTGTGCGTTTCCCTGCGTGTCTCTGGACAGGGAAGACCCCGTGGTGCATGAGAGTGAGCTTGGGGCTGAAGACTGAGTGTGCCTGCCCTCTCCTCCAGGAAGGCCGCCAGGCTGTGCTTCCAGGACACCTACAGCCCAGTGCCCGAGGCGGCGCCCAGCCCCACCCCAAGGCCCCTCCTTCCGGCAGCCTTCACACTCACTCCCCCTCACCCCTGCACCTGCACCCTTCACTCTCCATCCTGCTCCCCCCTCCCCCTCCCCCTTGCCCCCGGCCCCCTGCCCCCTGCCCTGTCTCCCCTCATCACAGCAGGGGGAGACCCTGGGGGGCGGGAGGGTGGATGGTCCCGGGACTGAGGAGGGGCCCAGCCTCCTCTCCCTCATCTCTGCCCGTGGCCTCCAAGGCGTGAGTCCCCACACCCTGCTGGGCCTTACCCGGCCCCTCCCTGTGAGGCCACCCAGCCCCAGAGTGTCCAGCCCTGGCTGTGTGGCCCTCCCGGGTCCCTAGACTCCTGACCCAGGGGCCACAGGGGTGGTGCTGGGGGCGCAGGGCCGGCCCTGGGGTCTGCCAGGTCAGTCACGTGACCTGGGAGACGCAGAGGAGGCCGTGGGCTCGGCAGGACAGTCCAGCCCAGGACTGGTCCGAGCCAGCTTGCTCAGCTTCCCCCACGGCCGCTCGGAGCTGCCCAGGGCCTGGGGGACAGGCAAGGGGCCACACAGCAGAGCTGGTAGGAGGGGCCCCCCCGGAACCTCCCATGTGGGGCCAGGTGCGTCCACTCTCCCGCACAGCCGTCCTGCAGCCCGGCCTCCTCCCCACGGCCTTGGTCCTGGAGGTGTGGCTTCCGGTCAGCCTGCCTGGGCCCCGCCTTAGGATGGATGAAGGCTGGGGGCCCGACCTCCCCTCCCTGCCCTGCCTCACAGCCCTCTCGGCCTCAGCCCACCTCCTGGGTTCCGGGCTGCCCAGCCGCCGGGTGTGTCCCCAAGGTCCAATGAGGGTGCTGCCCCCTGAGCGCTGGCCGAGGCTGGACCACATGAGCGGCCACGCGGCCGTGTCTGTGCCCACCCCACAGGCTCCCTCCATGTCCTGCGCTCTGACCCCCAGAGCTGGGTGTGCAGGGGCTCAGGGCACCGGCCAGCGCCAGCCCAGCCTCCCGGTGGACTGGTTTGCTCGGGCGCTGCCCTCTGCTGTCCAGGGCCGCCCCGTCCTGCCCGGCCGTGTCCTCCCACTCGACTCCGAATCCTTCCATCCGTCTCTGAGGCCGTGGGCCCACGTGCTGACAAAGCACTCACTTTCTTGCCTAATTTTATAAACTGTTCAGCCGTGCCCTTACTCACTGTTTTCTTTTAATTATGTATTCTTGTTAACCTCCGCGTGCATTCAAAGTTGCAGATTGCCATTGACACAGTATTAATTAAAGCATATAATTTATGACATTGGAGCTTGAAATTAATAAGTGACAAGACAATTACACGGTTTGCCTAATTGTCCTTCAGTAATATAAAGATTGACATTTGAAGCCGCATTAGAAGCTAAAAGCACTCATAAACTCACAATGGCTTGGAAAGTAATCACAAGAGAATCCGAGGAACCAGCCCGGCCCGCGACGGCACACGGCAGCTCCGTGGGCGGGCGGGCGGCTCCTCTCCTGCTGGTGACTCTCGCGGCCGGCAGGGAAGCCCCTGGACAATCGGGGACTCGCCTGGCGTCCACGGCCCGCCCGGCCGGGTGCCCCGCACACAGGGCTCTGCCGTCCCCGAGGCCCATCCCTCCGTCCCTTCGCAGCTCCCCTTCTGGTTCCGCTCGGGAATCTCGCCTCTGCAGACGCACGGGCGTGTTCTGTTCCTGAGGATGCCGGCGTGGCCATCTCAGGAGGCTGCCCTGGATTTGGGCCGAGACCCAGCAGGATGGGCGGGAGGTGGCGGGCTCCGGGCAGGGCTGGGTAAGCTCCAGCCTGCTCCTCTCCGGGCGAGGTGTGGGTTCCTGGGGCCCGGCCAGGAGCTAGAGGCCCTCGGTGGCTGGACCACGGGCCCCTCCGCCTCTCAGTCCTGCTGTGGACGCAGCCGTGGCTGGTGCTGCCCGGGAGGCGGTGGGAGCTCACTGCCTCCAACGCCGTCTGCATGATCGAGAGTTTTCCTGAAGAGCCTGAGCTCTTCTTCCCCGGACGGGGCGCTCTGATGAACGGGCGCGAGCCAGGCCCGCATCCCCCTCGCCCGTGTCCCAGCACACGGTCAGACGTGCAGAGACCCGACCTGCAACCTGGCCCGTCGCAGCGGTTCCTGCGGCAAGGTAGAACCGCGTCCAGCCTGGCCCCGCTGTCCCTCCCGCCGCACTATGGAGTCCATGAAGCCAAACCAGAGACCCAGGCCTGCAGGTCTGGGGGAGAAGCCACAGACTGAGGGTCCCGGCTGGGTGTCCAGGCCTCACTGTCCCCCGCGGCTCCTGCCACGCACCTGTCCCCTCCCGCGTCACGGGCCCGCCACAGCCTCTGAGCTGCAAACCAGCCGCTTCCCAGCCAGCTGCTGGTCGACCGTCCTTCCTGCTGCAGTGGCCAGTGGCCCTGGGCCAGCCCAAAGGCTCCTGAGAAAGGAGGAAGGGCGGGAGGAGGGACTGCTTTAGGGGCTGCTGTTCTTCCGGAACCTTCCAGGTTGTGGCGCCCCCGAGTCTGGAGTCTCTGGAGAGGCTCAGGCCCTGAAAGGCGCCTGACGGTGCAGAGAGGCCCCCAGGACCCTCAGGCGTGTGGCCCAGGTGCGTGAGCCGTGTGGGGCTGGGCAGGGCGGGGCTTCCTCTCGGGAGTCCCGGGTGTGGCCTTGCTCCCTGGGGCTCAGCTGCAGTCCCTGCGCAGCCGTGGGGGTCTGTGCTGACCCGGACACTGAGAGCTGGTTCTGGTGCCTGGGACCCCGCGTGGGGCAGTGGGCATCCATGCCTCTCTGCTGTCATGGCAGGGGGCTGGGTCAGGCATGCAGAAGACCTGGGCCAAGTCCCTGGGTCCCCGCCGGGCCGCCCCCGCTGCCTCTCGGGTGCTGCTGCCCCTGTTCTCCGCGCGGACCCCTGTAGCGTCACTCGCGGAGCCCCCGCGCGGCCGCAGGCAGGCCAGCCACTCTGGGCCTCCAGTTCTCTCTGGAACCTTCTCCAGCTGCCTTGCTGCCTTGTCTCTGCACTGCCCGAGCATCACTGCTTTGTTGGAGCGCTTGCTGTCGTCTGATCCGGCCAGGCTGCCGCTTCATTTCCTGCGGGAGCAAACGCAGGTGCCGATGGACGATTGGGATGGACGATTCTGATGGACGGGTTTGGATGGATGATTAGGAGGGACGGTTAGGATGGACGGTTAGAATGGACGGTTGGGATGGACAGTTATGATGGACGGGTTGGGATGGATGGTTAGGAGGGATGGGTAGGAGGGACGGGGTTCTGATCACAGGTTCTGCTCCCAGGTTCTGGTGACGGGTTCTGTTGGTGTGGACGCCCCTTCTCCCCAGTCTTGCCCCGGACTGGAGTACAAGCCCCCATAGCTTCTTGGCCTTTCCAGCCGTCGCTCAGAATTTGAGCCAAACACGTGGTCCTCATACAAGCTATATTCTTCCCAACGTCTGAAAACAAGAAACAAAATGTATTCACCTGAAATCTTAAAAATACCATAAACTACGAAAAAGTATCTCGTCCTGATTACTGCAGTCATTTTCACTTTCTAAGACCCTAAATGAGAGTTGAAGTTTTTAATTTGATTACAGTACAGAATATTTGCCCCTGGTGCCAGGTAATCCCAAGACTCAGAGACTATAAAACCCAGCTCCCGGAAGAGAACAGCGCAGAGTCGCCTGCCCCCGCGCCTGGCTGTCTTCGAGGGGCCCCTTGGAGGGGAGCGGGTTGAGTTTCCCTCCCCACCCCGACCAGGGCTCCGGCAGCTGAAGACCTCCAGAACCAGCCACCACCATGCTGAGACCACTCTCCGCACACATGAAGGTACCAGCAGAGGAACAAAGGCACGTGGGTCCCGGGGCTGAGATCTCCAAGCCTGCTCGGATTGGGGCTGAGCATCCTCCACCCAGATCCTCCACCTTCCAGTAGGCGGGGGTCACACCCACCAACTGGCCCCCTGGCGCCGTGTAATCCCATCAACGGCCAAGACTCAGAGACTATAAAACCCAGCTCCCGGCTGTGCCACATCTTATTATCTCATTCTTACTTTGGACAACTGGCAGACTACCGAATGTAACCTGCCCACATGGCAGAGTCTGGCAAACTCCCCGTGGCATACCCAATATGCCAAATACCAGTAACAATGATGGGTCTCATTCTCCTAACCCTGAAAGAGCCTTGAATATGGCACTTTCTAAAAAATCTCAGGGCTAGGACGAAGGAGACGTTACTTGGGCCTGCTCGAGGCAATCGACAGTACAGAAAAAAAAGTACTCCCTGATAACAGTACTTGGACTCAGTTAGAATATTAATTCAAGACGGGCCAAATGCTAGTCTTCAGGAAGCCCATGCTTGGGGTGGTGTCTCAACACTGATGTTCATTTGCTGGGTAAAGCCCTGAGCTGCTCATTCACCAGTGGTTATGAAATACTCATGGTTTTGTACATAAGGTGAGCATCCGGTCAGTCAGCTCAAATTTAACCCTTTGAGTATAATAATTCAGATCCGTAACCGACTTTCATCTCGGGAAATGAGCGTTCACTTCACCCCAACCAATAAAATCAGGTCAAAAACAGAAAATGTAAGAAAGGTTTAAATGTGCTCCTTCTTGCGTAGACCTTTTTCTAAAAGCTGCAGTACTTCGTATCTATAATTATTTTATTTTTTTTAGACTTGAATTAAATAATAGTGAGATACAAAAAAAATCAGGTCAGAAAGCTGTGATTTTGCCTTTACTGTGGAAGTTAAGGTATAAAGAAGGTGGTCTTATACACGCTCTTTTTTTCCCCCCGTTTTTTGTTCTAACTCGGCATTGCTCAGGGCTTTCCCTTCCCTGGCTCTGGCTCAGGGCCTGGTGCTCGGGGACGGGCGCTGTGGCATTGACCTGTCCCCACCACGGGGCGAGTCTCGGTCCTGCACAGTCTTTCGGGGCCGCCAGCTCTCAGACACCTGCTTCCCAGAGCCCGACTTCCCGCAGCCCAACTTCACTTCCCGCAGCCCGACTTCCCTCCAGGCTGTGCCGCTTCCTTTGTTCTTCCTCCAGCAGGAACCTCCCTCAAGGGCCAGCAGATGTCCAGCCTGCAAGCCAAGCTCGGGTCTGTGTCCCCGGGGCCTGTGCTGGGGATGAGGCCATTGGAGCACCAGGGGCCCAAGCACTTCCTGCCCGGCTCTGGGTCTGCGGCGTGGCCAGGACCCCCTGGGTGCCAGGGGCGGGTTCCCCTGCAGAGCAGAGAGAGTGCGCCTCCCGCCGCGGTCTGTCCGAGCAGTCCTGCCCCTTCTGGGGGAGCCGGGCAAGCCCCGGGCAGCACGGAGGCCCTGGCACACGGGCGCCCTGACGTCCCCAGGTATGGTGCACGGGCGCAGGGCAGGGAGCCACGCGGCCTTCCCTGGCGCCACCCGCCCCTGCCGCACTCCGCACGAGGAAGACCGGGCACGCCAGCCCTGCTAGTCGGGCGCCGCCTGCAGAGGCCCTGGGTCCCAGCACTGCCATGCGCGACTCCAGTTCGTGGGACGTGAACTAGACATTGGTCCCAGGAGTGCCTCCCCTTCCCAGGGCTGCTGGCAGCCGGGTCAGGGCGTAGCCCTGAAGCCAGGGTACAGGCAGCTGTCCCGGTCCTACCCACCATGCCACTGGCTTTGGGCCGCGCTTCACGCTCTGCGCAGTTGCCCTTGGGGAAGCGTCTCCCTTTCTACAGGCTGTTCGGCCTGCTGACACCCCACTCCAGCTTCTGTGGTTCGGATAGAAACCCAGGACCCCCAGGAGGGGAGCCCGGGCCACCTGTCTGCCTGCCCCGAACGATTACAGAGCTATCTTCCTTCCTTCCTTTCTTTCTTTCTTTCTTTCTTTCTTTCTTTCTTTCTTTCTTTCTTTCTTTCTTTCTTTCTCTCTCTTTCCTTCTCCTTCCTTCCTTCCTTCCTTCCTTCCTTCCTTCCTTCCTTCCTTCCTTCCTTCCTCTCTCTCTGTCTCTGCCTCTCTCTCTCTCTCTCTCTCTCTCTCTCTCTTCTTCAGTTTTCTTTTACAGGGTCATACCCAGCGATGCTCAGGGCTGACTCCTGGCTCTGCACTCAGGAGTCACTCCTGGCAGTGCTCAGGGGACCCTAGAGGATCCTGGGGATGGAACCTGGGTCAACCGTGGGCAAGGCTAGTGCCCTCCGCACTGTCCTACGGCCCCAGCCCCTCTGAGAGCCCCTCCACGGATTCCACGCGCCCGAGCCCCTCGCAGCCCTCCCAGCTGTAGGTGAAGGATGGGATTTCTCCACAGCCGCGCCAACGTGCTTTATTTTCCGCGTTTTGAATTCCAGTCATCCTCAGGGTGTGATGTGACATCTAATTGCTGCTTGGATCTGCATTTCCCTGATGACGAATGTTGATGAGCATCTTTTTATGTGTTCTGGCCATTAGTGTAATTTCTTCAGAGGAACGTCTAAGTCCTCTGATTGTAAATTGCGTTGTTTGTCTTTTCGTGGTTGTGCTGTGGGCCAACTTGCTTCCACACATTAGACGCTTTCAGAGCTCTCGTCTGGAAGCTCGCACCCCGGACGACTGACTGTCTGTTCACTTGCTTGAGAGTATTTTTTTTGATGTCAAAATAATTTCAGTTTTTACGAAGTCCCGTTTACCTGGTTTGGCTTTGGGCATCCTACGTCCCCGAGAAACTGCTGCTCAATGCAGGCACGTGTGTTGCCTGATGTTTTATTTCAATGGCAAGTTTTAGCTCTTACGTTGAGATTGGATTGTTCGGCGCTATTTTTAAAATACGGTGTGAGGTAGGGATTCAGATTCGTTCCTCTGAATCCTTCATTCCTCTGTCCTGGTGCCGCCCTTCCTCTGCTCAGTGGTGGAGGCACAGCTGACGGCGTGTGTTCAATTACACAATCCAGCTAAGGTTTCCCGAGCTCATTTGCAAATCTGATATTTTCTGTGGCTTCCTTGGGGTCTTTCAATGGTGCATCTGTGAGGGGAGGATACTTGGACTGTCCCCCCCGTTTTTTTGCTTGTTTGTTTATTTTCTTTTGGGGTTACACCCAGTGATGCTCAGGGGTTTCTCCTGGCTCTGCACTCAGGAATCACTCCTGGCTCGGGGAACTCTATGGGATGCTGCGGATCGAACCTGGGTTGCCGTGTGCAAGGCAAACACCTTCCCCGCTCTGCTATCGCTCCGGCCCCTCCAGACTGTCCCTTCACAGAGGCAATGTCTCTGTTTCCCCCTCCCTGGGCGACTCCTGCCTTCTGGCGTCAGTGCCAGACAGCAGCAGCCCCGAGAGCGCGACTCCGTTCCTCACCCCCATCAGTGTGTGGCTGCGTCAGTGCCATGTTGGAGAGAGACACTTCCTCTGCGCTGGCAGCCGGCTCTTCCCTCCCCTGCCCCGTTTCTCTGGCCGGTGGACACCTAAGCCGGCAGTGGACACCCATGTCCACACTGACCCGGGTGGGCTTGTGGCAGGGCACTGTCCTGCAGTGTCCCCCTCGCCTCACGCCCACTGTCCAGCCCCAGCATCCAGCTGGAAGCCCTGCAGCAGTGGCCATGGCCGCCCTGTGATGGACACTGAGATGCACTGACCGTTCACAGGAGAGCCTGGCCGGCGGCCCCCGGGGTTGGCAGTGGGCTGAGTCCTGGGGCTGTGCCGTGAGGCCCCGTTGGGAGAGGCCTGACCCCGGGGCCCGCAGGCGGGGAGTGTGGCCACAGCTCTCCGTGCGGGTGTCCACGGCCACAGACCCGACTGCCGGCGCCTCCGGTCCAGTGTGGCTCATGCCCCTGGGTGCCCCCGGGTCTGTGCACAGATGGCCGTGGCAGCTCTGGCCTGCCCCTGTGGCCGCATCCCTGGGGCCGCCTGCCCCTCTCCTGCTCCCGGGCCTCCGGTCATGTGCCCGTGCCCGACCCTGCAGCTCCCGCTCGCTCCCGGGGACAAGGCCTCAGGGCCAGGGGCTGCCCTGTCGAGCCTCACACTGCCCCCAACTGCAGAGACAGGGCGGGGCTGGGGAGGTGCCCAGGGAGCACGGCCACCCCTCAGCGGACAGGCTGGCTCATGGACACTGGCCCAGGTGTGGCAATGCTGCCGTCACACTTCTGCTGGGACCCACAGTGGGGCACAGCCAGGGCCCGCCTCACAGCCGGCACATCCGGCGGGCATGTCCGTGTGGGCACCTGGGCCCTGTCTCCACGTGCGCATGGGTGTGTGTGCCCAGGACGCTGTTCATGAGTGTTCCTGCACCAATGAGATTGTGTCCACTGTGCACACACACAGACGTGCCCGTGTGCGCCTGTGTCCTGAGTGCTTGTGCCCAGCTGCACGCATGTCCATGTACGTGCGATCTCTGCTCCTGTGAGTGTGAAAGTAAAGTAAAGTAAAGGCCCTCCCGTTGATCGTCGATTTGCTCGAGCGGGCCCAGTAACGTCGCCATTGGAGACTTTGTTGTTACTGTGTCTGGCATATCGAATACGTCACGGGGAGCTTGACAGGCTCTGCCGTGCGGGCGAGATACTCTCATAGCTTGCCGAGCTCTCCGAGAGGGGCGGAGGAATCGAACTCGGGTCGGCCATGTTGGCCGCGTGTAAGGCGAACGCCCTACCGCTGTGCTATCGAATGCACGTATAATCGCATGCATGGCTATCTGTGTGCATCTGCGTGCACACGTCTGCACATAAGTCTGTATCCACACGTGCACACACATGTACCCATCAGGATATGCACGTGTGTCCATTGGGGTCTACACATGTGCCATATACGTGCACATGTGTACATGTATGTATACGTGAGCCTACGTACACATGTGCGTGTGCCTGTGAAGGCATGCACATGCGTGTGTGCCAGTTAGTATAGGCATGTGCGTCCTTATGTGCCTACATATATGTGCATGTACTTGTGGGGATATGCACACCTGTCAATATGCACATGTGAGCATGTGCACTTGTATTTATGCATGTACCTGTGAGTATGTACCATGTTTGCATGTGTGTCACTTGATCACTCGATCACTTGACATCCCCTTACTCATCGATTTGCTCGAGCAGGCGACAGTAACGTCTCCATCCGTCCCTGTCGCGGGCTGGTGTAGCCCAACGGCGAAGGAGAGGTTGATAGAATCTCAAGGCCGAACTCGGCTGCCAAAGCGAAGAAAGACAAAATGGATGCGTGTGCCCGCGAGCAAGTGCACACATCTATATTTGTGTGCTTGTGAGTATAGGCACATGTACGGATTCATGCCTGTTAGCGTGTGCACACGTGCATCTGCATGTGCCTGTGAATTCATGCGCACGTGTCTATACATCCTTGCGAGTGTGTTTTCATGGATCTGTGTGTACCCATGAGTGTGCACGCTTGTCCCTCTGGGTGTGTGCTCATGCATGTGTATGTGTGTACCCGTGAGGGAATGCACATGCGTGTGAATGTGCCGTGAGTCTACGCATGCCTGTGCGGCGGAGTAGGAGCGGAGGGACTACCTTCAGCCCAACGGGGCCTTCACTCAGCTGCAAAATTTAAGGAACACGAGAAAAAACAGTAGTCGATACACAAGAAAAAATTAAAAATGAACTGAAAAGCCCTCAATGAAGGAAGTGACAGTGTCAAGGTAAGGTGAGTCCCTGCCAGTCCTGCTCCCGGTCCTGGGCTCAGTAAAGCTGCTTGCCAAAGCCCATCTGGGGGGCACGGCGCTGCCTCGGTCTCTCCATGGGCGGGCAGTGAGGGGGCTCTGCAGGGGGGTGGCTCGGCTGGAGCCCCGCAGGGAAGGGCTTCAGGACAGAGAACGTGGAGGGGTGGGTCTGTGGGAGGGGCCGGCAGCTGGGGTGGGGGAGGCCGCGGGGGCGTGGCGGGCGTGGGTCCCCTGCTGCAGACCCCCTCCTCCCCCTGCAGGGCCACCCCTGAGTGCTTGCCCAGAGCATGGGCCCCACATCCCATGACAGCTCTAACTGGGTCACATTCGGACTGGAGTCAGCCGCTCTGTTTCCCCGGGGTGTGAGGCGCGGGGTCGGCGCCTGCACCAGCTCTGGGAGTGTGTCAAGTCCCTGAGCACGGCTGCACACGGGCCTCAGCACGGGGCCGGGGCCTGGACACTCACTGGGCACTCACGCCGCAGCCCTGGGGCCTCACCTCTGGGCACGGGGCCTGCTGGTGGGCGGGCAGGGCAGCCCCCGGCTCTCCCTCAGCGCCCGTGCGGAGACCCGGGCTCCCTCGCGTGCTTGACCAGTGGGCAATGCTGGTAGCATCCGTGAGCTTTCCGGAAGGCGGGCGGCACGCTGCCGCCGTCTCTCCCCAAGCCAGCAAGTGCTGACGCGCCCGTTTCCTGCCGGCCTCCCCCACTCGCGCGCCTCTGCCCCGAGATCTGAGGGAATTAAATAACGTTCCACCCAGTCGCCGCCTGCCCGGGGACCCGCAGTCGCACACTCGCTCGCAACGGCCCTCCAGGTGGCACTTGTTGTCAGGGAGGCGGGGAGGGGGGTAATGGATGCTCAGCCCTGCTCGGTGGCAGCCGCGAGGGGCCCCGCGGGCGCTTCCCAACCACCGCAGCCGCGTCAGCGTTATTTACAGCGTCGCCCGCCGCGGCCCTGGGAGACGAGGCTCCGGCGAAGACAGCTGATTCGGGAAGAAAAAGTTTCAGCCCCACAGCAGAGCCGTCCTGGGGCGGGGGTGGAAGGGGGGTCCCAGAGCACTGCGGCTCCTCCCTGCCTGCGTCTTCCAGCGAGGGGTGGCGCTGTGCGCCCGTGAGGACGCCACACACCTGCGAGGACACGGCGCACCTGTGAGGGCACAGCACACCTGGGCGCTCCCTGGGGGTCCCCTTGACCTCCTGACCTCTGTGGAGCCCAGCGGCCAGGCCGGACCCGGGTGCCCAACGCTGGTGCAGACTCGAACCCTGTGGCCCGGGTCTTGGGCCCGGCCCTTCTCTTGGCGGTAAGCGACGGCCTTCCCTGTTAATGCTGACAAGTCACCAGAGATGCAGCAGAACCACCAGCCCTCGCAGGGGAGCCTGTTGGCGAATGACTTACCGCCCAAATCCTCGACGTATTACCCCAACACTGGCGCAATATGTTACAATTAGGCCCAGCAGGCACAGGTGCCCCCATGCGCCTCCCACGCTCAACCACGCACCCGACCATGTGCCGACCACGCCGGCCCCTGGCACACCCGCGCCCAGCTCAGCCCTGCTCCTGCCCGCTGCAGCCGGGCAACTGGACTGTGCCACCTCGCCCGGTCCTGAGTCCGGGAGCTGCAGGGGCCCCACCCTCCCGGGGTCTGAGGTCGATGCCCTGGGTGCCCCTGGCCCCGAGTCACCGGCATTGACTAGCGGGGCAGATCTGGGGCAGTTCTTTCCCTGCCGGGTGCCCCACGCCTGCGGCCAGCTGCCTGGCTTGGCTCCCTGGGAGCGGCAGAGACGGCCAGGCCAGGAGGGTGGAGCAATGGGTCTTCCCCGCTGTGGCCTCCCCCCAGCTGGTGCCCCTGCATCTAGACAGGCTATACCACGGCACTTGGGCGCCAGGTGGGCGGGAAGGGTGTGATGTGCCTCTCGCTGGCCTGCTGGGAGCCGCAGCTGTTCAGGAGGTGCTGGACACTCTGTTGGGGGCCAGCGCATGCCGAGAGGAGCCCAAGAGGACCCGCGTCAGGCCGGCAGTGGGGGGAGCCCGGCTGACCCCCTCTCCAGGGCTCCCACACACCAGCAAGGAAGTGAAGCCGGGGCCTCCCATGGCGTTTGGCCCAGAGCAGCCGCCGCCTCTGCGCCCACTTGGGGGCCAGTCCAGATGGGGCAGAGTGTGGCCTCACAGAACCACAGTACCTGCGGCCTGAGTTGAGTGGACACCCAGAGCCAGGGCGCCTGGTGAGCAGCATTTGGGAGGGGCTGGGCCTGTTCCTGGCAGCCCCTTTGAGGGATCAGAGCCGAGTGCAGGCTCGCCAGGGCCCGTTGGCTCTCCCAGGCCCTGCCCGCTCCCACAGACACGGCCCACAGCTCCACCTGCCCTCCAGAGGCTGCGGTTGGGGCCTCGCCAGCTCTGTCCTTCTGGGACAGCTGGGTTGTGGTGGCTTCTGTGGCCGTGGGACCCAGCGGCGTGGCAGCTGTGTCTCTGGCCGGGCAACTGTCCCGGGGCCCCTGGGAGACGCAGAGAGCACAGATCCCGGCTGACCCGGGCTTGCGGCCAAACACCTGCCACCCCCCGCCCCCCCCGCGCACCTCCCGCTGAGTCAGAGTAATAGGATTTTATCTAAGGTTGCCTGGAAATGAGGACTGGGCGTGTGTCCTACAGCAGAGGCCGGGCCTGCAGGTGGGACCAATTGGCGTCTCCAAGAAGACCAAGGGCGTCTCCAAGTCCCAAGGGCAGCATCAGACCACGGCCAGTTCGCACCACGGCCATCCCAGCATCATGGCCAGCACCGAGGCCACGGCAGCTCCTCAGCAGCGTGTGCCCTGCCCAGAGAGGCCGTGGCTGGCTCCCACCTGCGGCTCAGAGTCTCCCTCTGTCCCGGTCGGGTCCCAGTTCACATGTGGGCTTAGTGACCACCCATTAAAATGATGGAGCAGAAGCCTGACGACCACAGGCATCCACGGATTACCAGACAGTCTGTCTCCCACTCGTGGCTGGGCTGGGGAGACGGACAGTGGGGATGCCGGGGGCAGGTGGGCAGGGCGGGAGGGAGAGTGGGAGGGGAGGGGTCGGGGCAGGTGCCGCGTGTGGAGAGGGCCAGGGCTGCTCAACACGGACCCCACACGGCCCAGCCACGCCGCCTCTGAGGATTCACGTCCAGGCCCTGCGGTCAGCGCTCAGAGCCGTGGCCTCTACCCTGCTCCCAGTGTCCTGCTCAGGCCACCGGAGTGAAGGGACTCGGAGCACATGGAGCATGTCCAGGGGGCGGAGGACACAGCAGGCGTGTCCCCAGGCGCTGTCCATGCAGGGTGTCCCGAAGTACTGTCCTCAGAGGGTGTCCCCACGCACTGTCCACGCAGGGTGTCCCCGGTCGCTGTCCGTGCAGGCTCAAGGCTTAGAAGAGGAGTGAAGCCAACCTGGCCGGTGACGCGGGGCCACTCGGCTAGTCGCGGGCTCCTGTCCTCTCGGTGGGCACGGCTGTCCCCGGTCTCGGGCAGTGCCGGCTCACGCTGGGCCACGTCTGGGCGCCCCGCAGTGCCCAGGAGGCCTTCCCAGGAGGCTGGCGGGCCCTGCTGGCCTGCGCCCGGGTCCGTGGCCCCCGGCGCCCACGGCGGGCCCGCACTGGATCCGACACGGCCCGGGCTCTCGCTGTCCAGGAAGCATCTGCTTCGCGGAATACGGCCCCATAATTCATTTTAAACTCCCCTAATTGCTCCCGTCATAGCATCATTACAATATTAGGTGTCGGAGGGAAGGAGCAGTGGGCGCCCGTCTCGCCGAGGCCCGGCCCGGGCGGAGGGAGCTAATCCAATTACAAAGGTAGCCGACCCGAACGGCTGCATTTTTTCATACTTAGCATTCACACGCGAGGTCCCAGCAGATGCGCTGTGAAATTAATTTCCTCTGGTGTAACCAGAAACTCTCTGTTATGCAATTTCCATTTCACAGATGATAACCTATTATCACTTTATTCAAGGAAAATGTGTTAATAGCCACAAGGAAAATTGAATTATTCATATTCGCTCATTTCCATTCCGCGGCGAGTGCCTCCTTTCACGCGTTGGGAGAGGCTAATGTAAACATGACCAGACCCTTGTAAATTGGCTTGTGGAGGGGGCTGTCAGCACGCCGCCTGGGGACTGCTCCAGGCCGGGTAATGACGGATCTCGCCCGCGCATGTGGGCCAGCCGGCTACCAGGTGGCGCTGGTGCTAATGGGAGCCGGGTCAGCCCGTCAGCTGCTAATTCCCGGCTTGGCAGTGCCGGCCCGGCAGACACGGGCGCGCACACCGCGTAACAAGTGTGCCAGCGCTGCCTCGCGCCCGCGGTGGTGCCCTGCGCGGCGGGGCGGGCTTCCCGGCCACGGGCGCCACCCTCGGGGAGGCCCAGAGGCACCACGGCCTGGAGGCCACGGGACCAGGAGCGCGGCACGGACAGGGAGCGCGACACGGACAGGGAGCGCGACACGGACAGGGAGCGCGACACGGACACGGCCTTCCACGGCCCCGCCCAGCCCTGCTGTCCTCCCCTCCTCCCTGACCCCGACCCTTGGGTCCCTGTCACCCTCTGCACCCAGGACCTGGTGACTCTGTCACCACTTGGACCTGGACCCCACTGGGTCCTGCCCCCTGCTGGGCTCCACGTTCCGTGAGGCTCCATCCCTCGCCCGCTGACCCCAGGTCCATTGCTCTCTGGGTGACCAGGTTGGACCCCTACCCCTCACCCACTGCCCCCAAGGCCTCCAGGGAAGGACAGGTGCCCAGGGAAGCCAAAACACGCACGTCCCTCCCGTTCCACCCCCCACCAGGTGTCCGGCAGTGCCCAGGAAGCTCTGAGCAACCCTGTTTCCTCGGGATTCCCCAGGTCACCGGGCTCAGGACTTGGGCATGGGGCACCCTTCCCTGGAGGGGGGATGTCTCCCAGAACTCGGGTCCCGGCTGGGGCTCCAGGAAGGGCAGGCGACTGGACACTGCTTGGGCCCTGCAATAAGCAGAACCTGGGGGGCCGGAGGCAGCGTCCACGGGCAGGCTCTGTAATAGCTTCTGCCGTGGCTTGTCCACGGCCAGGCCAACTCAGGGCCAGGCCCTCTAGTCCTGGGGTCGTTCTCAATGGTTGGGGTCGGGAGGTGCTTCCTCAGGTGTGCCCACCTCTAGACCTATATGCTGGCCTCAGGAGGAGGCCCAGCGCCCTGGGATGGGGAACCCTGGACACTGGGGCTGACCCCCAGGGGCCTTGTCAGGTCTGCAGATACAGCAGGGCTGCCGCGGGGACAGGCTCCGGGCGGGTGGGCCTCAGGGGAGGCCATGGGGGAGGGCATCTGGGAGGGCGGGCCACGCAGAAGGGGAGCCCAGAGTGAACAGCCCTGCCCCACAGAGAGCAGACACCCCCGCACTGCCTCCATACCCCACGGGCGGCGCCAGACAGAGGGGCACGTGCAGACGCCACGTCTCAGCTCACACACACACATGTGCACACAGACGCGCACACACTCACACACACTAAGCCCGGGACCCAGGTGCGGCCTCCATGCTGGCTGTGTCGCCTTGGGGACGGGTCTGGGCGTGGTGCCGAGCTCGGCCACGCCGTGGGTTGGGTGAGGTCGACGCAGCCTGGGCCACGGGTGCTGCCGGCATCCGGCAAGTCACGGCTGGGCTGCCCCTGCCCTGCTCACCGCAGCTCCAGAGCCAGGGCAGGGGTGGGTGAGGGGACGGGATCGTGGCCCCCCACGGCCACTCAGCTGAGCCATGAGCCGTGTGGCCTCCCTGCTTGCCGGGCCCGGCATGGGCACCGTGGAAGCACCTCAGCCCGCACGTGGCCGCAGCACCTGGACGCACGTAGAAGCAGGAAGGGGCATGCGGACCCCGAGCCCCTGGTCTGGCAGGTGAGGGGCGGGTGGGCCAGGGCGGGAGGGTGCGGCTTCTCCCACCAGTGCCCCCGTCCAGGCGCCAGGTTCTCCCGAGGCGCCCGCCTGGCTGGGCTCCGCTCGCCCGTCCCGCCTTCATTCCTCCCGCCGCTGCCCGTCACCAGCGCGGCCCGAGCCCTCAGACACCCGGACGTGGGACTCGTGCCTGACGCGCTGCGCCCCCGCGTCTGTCGCCGGGCTGCTGTGCATGGTGCTCCCAGGCATCTGGCTGCTGCTCCTCCTGGCTGCAGGGGCGAGGCTCCCCTCACCCCACCCCTGCAGGCTCCCCTCACCCCACCCCTGCAGGTTCCCCTCACCCCACCCCTGCAGGCTCCCCTCACCCCACCCCTGCAGGCTCCCCTCACCCCACCCCTGCAGGCTCCCCTCACCCCACCCCTGCAGGCTCCCCTCACCCCACCCCTGCAGATTCCCCTCACCCCACCCCTGCAGGCTCCCCTCACCTCACCCCTGCAGGCTCCCATCACTCCACCCCTGAAGAAGCTTCTCGCCCCACGCTTCCAGGAGCCCCTCACCTCATCCCCGTAGGAGCCCCTCACCCAAGGTGTAATGACTCTGGTGGAGATGGTCAGTGGAGACGTCCCGAGCCTGGATGCTCTGGGCACGGCCCTGCAGCCCCCGCCTGCCCAGCACAGCTGCTGTGTCCAGAGACCAGCCTTTGGGCCAGACTCACAGCCAGAGTGGGTGCAGGGGGCACCCTTGGGTGTCTGGAGATGGTGCTCCCCATGAGGAGCAGAGGACGGGGGGCATAGTGAGGGAGGAGGGAAAGGAAGGGGAGGGGCGGGGGGAGGATGAGGGCATGAGGGCGTGGGGAGGGGAGGACAGAAAGGGGGAGAGGGAGGAGGAAGAGGGCTTGTGAGGGAGCAGGGGAAGGGGGAGGGGAGGGGAAGAAGGGGGGAGGACGGAGAAGGGCAGGGGACCCATGCTGAGAGAGGGAGAGGGAGAGGGAGAGCGGGAGGGCCGTGGGCTCCCGGGGGCAGCCTAGGAGGGGGCCCGAGCACGGTGTGGGCGGCGCCTGGCCCATGAGCCGAGGACTCTGCCGTGGACCCTCCACCATCCTCCCCGACCTCTCGGCGTCCTGCTGGGCGTGCAAGGGTCACCAAGTGCCCAGGTCCTGCCATTCCTGCGAGTGATGGACACCCCTGCCACCACCGCCTCCGGCTGCCCTTGACCGTGGTGTGCTGGCTAACTTGGGGCCAGGTTCCAGTGAGCACTTTACAGAGAGCAGACTCACTCCTGGGGCGTGGTGCAGCGCGCTCTTCTCTTGGGGAGAGCAGCTGGACTCCTGTCTCTGAGACGTGCCCAGCCTCTGCCCAGCCTCACCGGGCCCCGTGGAGATGGGCTTAGTCGCCTTAGTGGCCCCGAGGCCTCTCCGGGTCAGAAGCCGCACCCGTCTGGCCCTTCTCCCCGAGGACAGTTAGTAGGCGCTTCTCACCGCAGCTGAGGCTCCCTGAGCCGTCGCCCTCACGTGCCGAGGGTGGGCGCCTCCACAGGGTTCTCTGGGCCCAGGCAAGGAGCGGGCGGGTGCCTGAGACTCAGCCACGGGGGCCGCGCGCCCAGGACGCAGGGGACAGTCCAAGGCCCCCTCATCCCTCCTGCCAGCGTGGCCGGCCTGCGTGCTGCATGGACGGTCCTGCGGGAGGAAGGTCAGAGCCGCTGCCGCGCCAGCCACCTGCGCAGACTCGGCCCCTTTGCAGACCTGAATGTTGGCAGGGCCCGGCTTCGGCCCGGGGGGCTCCAGAGAGTTCTAGTTCAGATCCCGACGCTGGCACGCGGCAGCGGCAGGAGCGACCCTCAGCAGCGAGCGGCAGCAGCCCGGCGCCACCCTTGGCCTCCCGCGTGCCGACGGCCTTGGTCGTGTGCAATCCTGCAGCCTCAGCCACGCCGGGGGCGGGTGGGGGAGCTGAGCTCCCGGCCAGGCCATGGCGACACACGGTGCCCCTAGTGCCTCGGGCTGCTCCATCAGGCCCGTCTGCCCCCGCCCGGCGGTGCCTTTCCCAACCCTGCATCCCGCAAACGCCACGCGGAACCCGGGACCCCCGCGAGGCGCCGCTGCTCTGCTCCCTACTGCGGCCCCCGGGCCACAGGCCAGCACCGAGGGCCCCTGCCACCGCTGCCCGGCTCACCTCTGCCCAGCCGGCCAAACCGCACGGGCCGCCCGAGTCAGTTGCTCTGCCACAAAGGCAGCTCAGACCGTTTTCCCGAGAAAGATGAACTTTCCCCAGCAAGTCGCAGCATCCCATCTCCACGCACTCCCCGAATAATCACGGCGTGCGGAAATTTAAAACACAGCCAAACAGATAATCGCTCCAAGTACCTACCAGGAGCGGGAAGACGCGTCGTGGTGAGTCCCCGGGTGGCCGCTCCTGGCGGTCTGCTCCGGCCAGGACCATGTGGGCGGCTGGGGCGCCCTCCACCCCAGCCAGGGCACCCCCAGGGTGGGTGGTGAAGGGAGGGGCTGGTGGTGTCTGGGCACACGTCTAGGGAGTGAGCGGGGAGGGGGGGGGTCAGTGGGAGTCGGTGGGCTGCCGGCCTTGCCCACGGGGAACACGTTCAGGCAGGGTCTGTGTGTGGTGTGTAAGTGTATCTGTGAGTGTGTATGGTGCGTGTTAGTGTGTGTCAGTGTATGTGGTGCATGTGAGTGTGTGTGAGTGTGCCTGTGTGTGGTGGGTGTGAGTGTGTGGCGTGTGAGTGTGTGCTGTGTGTGTGAGTCTATGAGCGAGTGTCTCTGTGTGTGTGAGTGTATCTGTGAGTGCGTTATGGTGTGTGAGTATGTGTGTATATGCCAGTGTGTGGTGTGTGTGGTACATGTGAGTGTGTGTGAGTGTGTGGTGTGTGTGTGTATTTGTGAGAAAGTGTGTCTGTGTGTGCAGTGTGTGAGTGTGTGAGTCTGTGGTGTGTGTGCTTGAATGTGTATGTGTGTAATTGTGTGGTTCTGAGTGTGTGTGGTGTGTGTGATTGTGTGTGGTGTGTGCCTGTGAGTGTGCGGTGTGTGTGTGACTGTGTGTGTGTGGTGGGGGGTGCAGCGGTTTCCTGGGCCGGCGCTCAGGAAGCGCGTGGGTGTCCCTGAGCCGGGTCCCCCACCTGATGGCAGCGGGACGGAGGGTCTTTCAGCTCTGACGCCCTCGGGCTAGGGGCACTTCATCGGCCACGTGGACACAGACCAAATGGCTCTGGTGCCCTGGACAGGCCCGTCCTGGACAGAGCCTGCCCCTCGCAGCAGAGCCTCGGTGCACGCCGGCTCCTCCCGGCCTGCCCCTGCACTGCCCACGCCCGCCACAGGCCATGACCGCCTGGCCACCACAGGGACAGCGGGGCAGCAGTTTGGCTCAGTTTCTCCTCTTGCTGGCCTCCTGTTCTCTTTGCTGGACCTTGGCTGTCCCCACAGTGCTGTTCTTATTCCCGCCTCTGGGTTCCCCCCGGGGGGCGTCCAGGGACCGCCAGGTGGGGTCCAAGCTTGTCCTCTCCACGTCACCCCTGGCTCGAGTCCCCTGGGCTGGTCTCTGCCCACTGCGTGCCCCCTTACCTGAAGCCGCTCCGTGGAGACCCTGTGCCCCATCCTGCTGAGAGGCGGGCAGGGGGCATCCTGGGTGCCCAGACCAGTGTGCAGGCGGCCGGCAACACAGCCTGTGTGGAACTAACCGCCCCTGCCCCCCCCACACACACACCCAAGCGTCCCGCTCAGTCCCAGCATCTGTCACTGTGGACACTGAGGACACGGTGCCGGAGGGGCCATGCCAGGGCCCGGCAGGGGGTCAGGATGGTCCCCGTCACGCGTGGGGCAGACCCGCACAGCCAAGGCAGCAGGCTGCGGCTCACCGAGCCACCCAGGCCTCGAGCCCGGGGCCCGTCTCTTACGGTCAAGCCTCCCTGTCGGAAACGGCCACCTCAGCTGGGCTGCGCTCCAGGTGCCTCCCAGGACCCCCTGGAGAGGCACCGCCTCTGCGTGCTGGTCACTTCCCGAGGAGAGAAGGGTCATTCCCTGAGAGAAGGCAGGCTGCCCGGCCCAAGAGGAGGGGCAGCGGCCCGGGTGTGCGGGTCCCTAGGATGGAGCCGGGGGAGTGGGTCACAGGAGAGCACAGGAGCCCGAGCCACGGCAGGGCACCAGCCAGTGCCAGCACGGCCGTTGCCACACCCCAGACTCCAGGAAACACCCAGCCATGACACAGTGTTGGGAACAAACGCCACCCAATGTGGAAGGTGAACATGTGTGGGCAGGGGAAAGACTCGAGGAAAAGGCATTGGGGAGGCGGGCTGAGGGAGGAGGGGGAGGCGGGGTGGGGAGGAGGGGGAGGCGGGCTGGGGGAGGAGGGGGAGGCGGGCTGGGGAGGAAGGGGAGGCGGGCTGGGGAGGAGGGGGAGGCGGGCTGGGGGAGGAGGGGGAGGCGGGCTGGGGGAGGAGGGGGAGGCGGGCTGGGGGAGGAGGGTGAGGTCGGCTGGGGGAGGAAGGTGAGGCGGGCTGCGGGAGGAGGGTGAGGCGGGCTGGGGGAGGAGGGTGAAGCAGGCTGGGGGAGGAGGGTGAAGCGGGCTGGGGGAGGAGGGTGAGGCGGGCTGGGGGAGGAGGGGGAGGCGGGCTGAGGGAGGAAGGTGAGGCGGGCTGCGGGAGGAGGGTGAGGCGGGCTGCGGGAGGAGGGTGAAGCGGGCTGGGGGAGGAGGGTGATCCGGGCTGTGGGAGGAGGGTGAGACGGGCTGGGGGAGGAGGGTGAGGCGGGCTGGGGGAGGAGGGTGAGACGGGCTGGGGGAGGAGGGGGAGGCGGGCTGAGGGAGGAGGGTGAGGCGGGCTGGGGAGGAGGGGGAGGCGGGCTGGGGAGGAGGGGGAGGCGGGCTGGGGAGGAGGGGGGGCGGGCTGGGGGAGGAGGGTGAGGCGGGCTGGGGGAGGAGGGGGAGGCGGGCTGGGGAGGAGGGGGAGGCGGGCTGGGGAGGAGGGGGGGCGGGCTGGGGGAGGAGGGTGAGGCGGGCTGGGGGAGGAGGGGGAGGCGGGCTGGGGGAGGAGGGTGATCCGGGCTGTGGGAGGAGGGTGAGACGGGCTGGGGGAGGAGGGTGAGGCGGGCTGGGGGAGGAGGGGGAGGCGGGCTGAGGGAGGAGGTAGGTCAGAGCAATGCAGCGGCGTTGGCTGCGCGGGGGAGGCAGAGAGCAGCAGAGCGAGCGATCGACCATGGGCGACAGCAAGGAGAGACGTCAGGGACAGGGAGAGAACAGCCAGGCTAGGAGAGAACTTTCCGGAAAACGAGCAAAAACGCTGCCTCTTGATCTTGAGGACGGCCTGTTGGAGCAATCAGCCTCTGAGCGGGAGCCGCAGGAGCGGCGGCAGGACGCGGCCCGCGCGGGAAGAGGCGGAGCCCTGACAGCCACGGGGGCGGCCAGGGCTGCCTCTGGAACCACGACCACGCGCTGCTGCCTGACCCAGAGAACCGCGGGCAGGAGAGGGCGGCCGGGTCCTACCAGCCACCCAGCCGTGCCGCCGGCCTCGAGAGCGACCAGATTCCCGGGTCCCACACCCGGCTCGCCGCAGAGGCCCGCCCGGCAGCCCGGAGAGGACGTGGTGCCAGGGACGGCTGGGCCTCGAGTTAGCAGGACGCAGCGCGGCTGGGGGAGCCGCACCCCAACGGCACCCTCGGGAGGCTGACGGGTGGGCGGCCGCAGGGGACGCAGGGGGCCAACACCAACGTGTCGGGGTCTCCTACACGGGCTGCGATCAGTCTGGCTGACAGGACACATGTGCACACCCCTGTGCGTCTCTGCCGGCCCCTGTGTCTTCGTGAGTCCGAGTGTATGCCTGTGCGTGCCTGTGTGTGTCTGAGTCTGTGGGTATTTGAATAGGTGCCTGTATGTGTCTGTGTGTATCTGAACGTGTATCTGTGTGTGTCTGTGTGTGCCTGATCTGTGTGTGTTTGAGTTTGTGCCTGTATGTGCTTGTGTGTATCTGAACGTGTGTCCGTGTGTGTCTGAGTGTGTGCCTGTGTGTGTCTGTGTGTGTCTATGTGTCTGTGAGTGCCTGTGTGTGTCTGTGTGTGTTTGAGTTTGTGCCTGTATGTGCCTGTGTGTATCTGAACTTGTGTCTGTGTGTGTCTGAGTGTGCGCCTGTGTGTGTGCGTGTGTCTATGTGTCTGTGTGTGCCTGTGTGTGTCTGAGTCTGTGTGTGTCTGGTTTCTGGGAGGGGTCCCGAGGGCAGGTGGAAGCGGTTGTCACAGGGGAGCAGTGTGTACCCTGAACCCACCAACCGCCCTCGGACCGAGGGGGGTGGGCCCCGGAGACGTCCGTCACAGCCCCTTGGGAGGGACGGGGCTGGAACAGCGACTTCTGCACCCGAAGAAACGGAAGGAAGAGAGGGAACCAGAAGCCACGAGACAACAATCAGGGCTGGGAAGCAGGACCGGGCAGGAAGGACTGTCCACTCCCGGGACTCGCTGGGCGCACCGACCCCTCAGCCCGCCCTCCCTCCCCCTCAGCTGAGTGGCCCCCGAGGGCGCGGCCCCTCCAGCCCCAGGCGAGGGCGGACCCCTGCTGCCCCAGGGCTGAGCTGCTGACGGACAAACGGCTCCTCTGTGTCGTGGGGTCTCGGGGTGGCGGCGGGTGCGCGGCTGTGAGTGGTTCCCTGCCTCCCCGGCCACGCGCCCACCCGGGCTCCCACGCCTCTGTCTGGCACGGCCGCCCGGGAGAACAAGGAGGCTCTTGTGAGAACAAGGAGGCCCCAGGTCAGCCGCCGAGCTCAACAGCAAGAGCTGCCAACGGGGAACAAGACGGAAGAGAAGAAAATCCCAGGAGCTTCCTCTCGGGGAGTCTCTGAAAGCCAATTTGAGACACCTGTTTCTTTTAGTATGCGACTAAGTCTTTAGTGTTTCGGTCGGGGCCTGTGTAGCGGCTGTGGCTCGTGTCACGGGGCCTTTGCCTGCTGAAGAGGCAGAATCCGGGCCCTGCCTGTCCCCTCTGCAGAGGGAACGTCTGTCCTGGGCAGGAGGGACAATTCCCCGAAGGGACAGAGGCCCCCGGAGGAAACAGGCGATGGCCAGGAAACAGCCCCCCTGGGGCTCGGGGCTGGGCTGGGCGCTCCGGGCAGAAGGTGAGCCTGCCTAGGGCTCCACTCAGGGCCTCGAGAGCAGCCTGGAAGGACCCGGGCAGGATCAGGCACTCTGCCCACGTTCCACCATGGACTCACGACCCTCCTCTTCCTTCTGACACCGGACACCTTCCGGCACCTTCCAGCAGCATTGAGCACCTGTTCCCCCGGGAAGGCACAAACCAGCCAACAAGGGCCTGGAGCACTGGGCCCAGGGAAGGACCGGCCACTCGCTCACACTGAAGCCGTGCGGCCCTGCTTGTAGAAGTGCCCTCCCCCCCCACCCCCCGGCTTATTAAAGCTGAGACGCAGCTGCACATGGCCTGCCTCAGTGGGCCCCAGGAGATGACAGCCAGGAGCCACTGTCCTACCGGCGCAGACAAGGGACAGAGACTGCACTGACAGAAGCCAGCGAGGAGATGGGCCACGTGCAGCGTCAGGAAGCCCCACGCCCCGCACCTGGCCACCAAGCCGGTGGGAAGAGTCGGCCTCGTGTCCTGAGGGGGGAGTCCCGGCAGGTGGGGGGCCGCAGCCCCAGCCTGCAGGGAACAGCCCGCATGGAGGGGCTTGGGCCGGGCAGCGCCAGGCTGCACGTGAGAAGCGTGTGTCCACCAGGCCCCACACAGCCCCGGCACCCATGGGCCAGCAGCTGAGACACACCCCTGCACCAACCGCTTCCCCAAATTCAGAATTCAGAGAAATGAACACTGAGAAGAGGGTACGCGTTCACGGCCGCTACCAGAAGGCGGCGTTAGAAGATCCTCTCTCGGCCCTTCTTCCTGTGGACTCCGTTTTTCCTCACACAATCGAGTTTCGTGTCATATGAAACGCGGGACGTGGAGACCAACATTCCCGTCACCCTGGAGGCTCCAGCCGCCTGCTCTCTGGTGACATGCCCTGCCACGCTCCCTGCACACGCCCAGTCACCCTCCTGCACACGCCAGGCACACGCCCTGGAGCCGGGTCACGGCTGTGCGTTTGTTTGTGTGCAGCCTCATCTGTGCGCCCCGTCTTGGTCCGGCTGGGCCCCCTGACACAGAAGCACGAGTCCAAGAGCGCAGTGCTGTAGCAGGGGGCGGCCACGGGCCCGGGTCCTTCCTGCGTGAGTGGGTGTCGCGTCCCCCGTGCAGCGGCTCTGTGGGGCCGCAGGCCCTTGGTTTGCTGAGCCCCGGCTTCCCCACGAGACGCGTGGCTCCCAGACACCACCTGCCACGCTCTCCCGACCATCCCACACAGCACTGCCCTCTCCCTCTCCCGCTCCCACGGCCCAGGGGCAGCCTGGCCCCTGGGGGTCCCCACTCCTGCTGTGGAAGGGGACGTGGGGGCTGCCGCCTCCTGCACTCCCAGGCCTGGTGTGTCTGTGCGGCTGCCGTGGCTGGGACGGCTGGTTGGTGTGGCTGGCGTGGCCGCCGTGGCTTGCACGGTGGTGGTGGTGTGGCCGCTGTGGTTGCTGGCAGTGCTCCCCACCGACCCCTCCCACACAGTCTCGCTGGAGGGGGCCGGGAAAGTCCCAGAAGGCCCCCTGCTCCCAGCTAGGCTACGAGGAGGAGACGAGCGTGGCGCACTTGAAGGTCTGTGGCCGTGGCATGGCCGGGCAGGCTCCCGGCCGAGCGCAGGGGGGAGGCGGAGCCGGCGTGGGGGGGCCTGCGGGGGAGGCGGCACGGCTGAGGAGTTAAGCAGGTTACTCCTCCAGCCCCGGCGCATCGGAGAGAGGCTGAGGCATCTCAGGAGGGGCCTTCTGGGAGCGCTTCAGCCCACAATTACAGTGAATGAAGATTCAGAATTAGCAGAAGCATCGCGCTTAATTAGAAGCATTAAATAAGTCCCAGCAAAGGTACAGTGTCTGCTAAAATGAGAAAAATAGCTGATCCCGAAAACCAACTCACTGCTTCCTTATTTGTTCTCTTTCCCTGTGTTTAGAGGACAATTAAAACAAACCGGGAGGTAAGACGAGGCGCAAGCCAGGACAGGGGGCCCACGTCCCCTGGACGCCCAGCCGGCCTCGCTGCCCTCTGCCCCCACACCGCGGCCCGCTCGCCGGGTGCCCTGCGGCCCCCGACCTCTCCCCGTCCCCGCCCAACCCGCTGCCCTCTGCACTCGGTCTCCGTCTCCCTAGACCCCAGAGACGGGGTCCGCATTCCCGCGGGAACGAGGGGCTGGTTTTATGGGAACAGGCCGGATCTCGTTTCCTGCTATTTCCTCCTTCTAACTCGATTTTCCAGCCATCGTCGGCTAAATCTGGTGACGGTCGGTGAATTCCCTGGGAGCGAGTTCAGAGATGGCCCGGCAGGCCCTGGAAGCATCACCGGGAGGACGAGGGAGGCCTTCCCAGACGCCCCGCCCGGGGCCGCCCTGCCCTGCTCGCTCACCCGGTGCCCTGACCTGTGGTTCCTCCAGGAAGCTGTGCTGGCCACCGCCTCGCTGAGACACGCCTGTGCACCCCTGCTGGGGGTCCCCTCCCAGCGCCAGGACGGGCTCCCCGGCAGACTGGGCCGGCACCGCCCCAGGCCGGGCTCTCCCCGGTCCTGCCTGGCTCTCCCCGGTCCACGGCAAGTCCCCCAACCTCACGGCGGCAACAGCCCTGTCCCCCAACCGCGCTGAGACAAGGGGGGAGGGTGAGGCTGCAGCTAAGCTCACCTGCATGTTTGCAAGTGGGTCGCCAGAACCGCACACCCGGCCGGCCCAGTTGCGGGGAGAAACCCTCTATGGCTCGGTCGCGGCTTCCCACGGCTGAGCACTTCATCACGGGCACTGGGAGCTGAGGAATGTGAGACATCGGTGTGGAGGGCCGGAGCTATACCACCCGACGAGGGCACTCGCCCTGCACGGAGCTGACCGGGCTTGGCCCCAACCCTCACGGCCCTGAGCCCCCCAGAGCCAGGAGCAAGGCCTGAGTACCCCGGGGGGCTCAGAAATGCAGCTGAACCAGATCTGTGTGTGCCCGACACTGTCCCCAGGTCTCTCCGTGCTGCGTGACTGATCTCCCTGCACTCACCAGCAAAGCCCCGGAGGGAAGCGTCCAGGATATGGCCCTGCCGAGACCTTGTGGCCTGGAGGGCCGCAGTGACCAGGAGGGGATGGGTCACACTGTGTGTTTCCTGATGGCCAGGGGCCTGCCAGGCGGACATGGCCTTCCCCTGGACAGGAGTCTGAGGCTCGCTCGTGGTCTGACAGGAGTCGGGACGCTGGGGGCGTCGGTTCTGCCTCCCCGTGAACCAGGGGCCCTGGCTAGTGCCCAGTCACTGGCTGACCGTGTAGGCCAGGCCCGGAGGGGGGCCTTGTGGACCTGGCTTGGCAGGGGTGGGAGAAGTGGTGGCGGCCCCCGGTCTGTGTCACGGCAGGCCTGCGTCTGAGCGCGGCTGCGCCACAGTCCTTGAAAAAATAAAAGAAAACGACCTTTGCAAACCATATAATCTAAATTTGATGAGGGGAAAATGAGGGTTTTAATTCTCTTCTCGGGCAAGACGCTAAGCAGAGCTGGCTCGCGGGCGCGGCCGCGCTGTGTGGCTGGGGGCGGCTGGGTTTTTATTCTTAACTAAGCATGCAAGATGAGTACCAAAATCATTACATTTATGCGTTTTTAATGGCGTGTCTGGGTGGCCGTGTCCAGAACGCCACCAGAGCCGAGCAGACGCCAAACCCTCGGCACGCGCGAGCCGGCGGCCGGAGTGTCCCGGCACGGCGGGCACGGAGCCCACGGCCCGCGGCGGGGAGGCGGACGCCGGCCAGGCCCGCTGTCCCGGAAGGGCTGGCGGCCGGCTGTGGGCTGGAAGCCGCTAGATCCCACCTCGTCTGCCCGGCCGAGGCCAGGACATAGGCGGGCGGGGCTGGGCTGGCCACCGGGCTGGGTGGGACCCGTCAGAGGCTGCCCCTCCGACGGGAAACAGGCCTGAGTGTGCCGAGCTGGCGCTGGGCTGACCCCTCGGGCCCACGTGGAGGCCACGCACCCGGGTCCACGGCCTCCTGAGTGGACGCCAGCGTGTGAAGCCCAGCTCAGCTGCCTCACCCCTTCCAGACAGAGCTGGCTGTGCATGCGGGGACACGGGAATACGGGCAGAGGGGGCAGGCGAGGGCGGGTGGGCGCCTGGCCAGCCTTTCCCAGACGGCTGCAGCTCCCGGGACAGGCACTGAGGGGAGTGCTCGGACCCCCGAGAGAGGTGACTTCGAGCCGCCCCTTCAGCCTGCCGGGGACACGGCCCCAGAGCTCAGAGGGCCCAGCAGGAGGGCGTGTGGGCCCGGCCTGCCCGCCAGGACGCCTGACCCCAGCGTGGCTCCCTGCCACCGCGTTCGGCTCAAGCCTCTGTGTGTGTTTGGAATCCGCGCATTCTCCTCTGAGTTCTGCCGGCCCCCATGAAGGACGCAGACGGGCTTGATTTCTAGAAGGATCTCAGGCCAGGGCCAGAGCAGCTGGCCGCCCACCCGCCATGGCACTGTCGCACCAAACGTTGCCAGTGACTCATCTCCGCCCAGGAGAGAGCCCATGAGAGGTTCAGGCGGGTGGCTCCTTCCGGCTCCTTCCGGCTCCTTCCGGCTCTTCCCTGACCCCGGGAGCTCCCCTTCACCCACAGGGCTGCAGTCCCGACAGGGAGGAGCCGTCTGAGGATCCCCCACCCCCTGCCACCACCAGCCGGCCCGGGTGCAGTCAGTGTCCACCTTACGCTAGACTGCACAAACGGTCTGTGGCCCAGCCCTGAGCGTGACCTTCTCCCGCTCACATCCACAGATGCCGCCCGGGAGAAGGTGCCTGTGTCCGGGCCTTCGGGGTCAGTGCCTGGGCTCTCAGGGTCAGTGTCCGGGCCCTCAGGGGTCGGTGCCCGCTCCCGTGTTGCAGCCACTGCTCCCGTGGTCAGTACCCCATGGGCGTCCCTACCCGGCGGCCGGGCTGGCTGAGGTGCGTCTCCCGGGAGCCCCGCCTTCTCCCCGGGCTCCTCCCGGCTGCCCTGGGCCCAGGGGGGGCTGCAGGACTGGCCCAGCCCCCGACACTGCCAGGCTGGGAGTCCAGCCACTAGATGGCAGCGTGTCCCCCAGGATACGGCCAGGCGGCACCGGGCATGCAGCCGGCAAGCCAAGGTCAGGGCCGCCCACTCCCAGCCGGCCCACCTGACAGACATCCACCCCCAAGCCCCCGGTGAGGCCGGCCCTGGGCCCAGGCAGAGTGGCCCCATGAGGCCTTCGGCATGTTAGGACGCAGGTCCCCTGTGGCTGCATGACGTGGCGTCCTGTAGGATGTGAGATGACCACACAGTGGAGACGCACCACGCACACACACATAGAGACACACACGCACACACACACATGCACACACACGCATGCACACACACATACATGTACACACGCAGACACACATGCACACACACACGCACACACATATACACCCACACACAGAGACACGCACACACGCACACACATGCTCACACATGCTCACACATGCACACGCACGTGCACACACATGCACACACAAATGCATGCACGCAGGCTCATACACTCACACACGCACACACACACAGAGACACACGCTCACACACATGCACACGCTCATGCACGCACTCATGCACACACATGCATGCACACACGCACACACATGCACACACATGCATGCACATACACAGAGACACATGCACATACACGCTCTCACAAACATGCACACACGCACACAGGAACACACACACTCACACACAAATGCATGCACACATGCACACAGGAACATACACACACGCACACACATGCACACACACAGAGACACACGCACACACATGCACGCATGCACACAAAGTGACACACACAAGCACACACACGCATTCATGCACGCACACACAGAAACACACACATGCACACAGACACACATGCGCTCACAGCTGACACAGATCATCATGCACATGTGTAGTCACTGTGTACACATGCCCCGCACACACACACACACACACACACACACACGCAGACACACACCATGTGCTGCATTCATTCATGCATACATGCCCTTACACATGCCCACACGCACACCCCGACACAGACACACACGTGCACACGCCCCTCGCCAGACTGTCCCCGCGGGCCCCGGGGCCTCCCCTCTTCCCGTCTGTCCCTCCGCTGGGATTTTCCGGGAGCCTTTGACCCTGACGGAACCTGCGGCTTCCCCCAAAGGCTCCTTCCCTGAGAAGGTTCCGGAACGCTTGCGCGCTCCTCCTGAGACACGGGGCCTGTCAGATGAATGCGGCCGCCACGTGAGTCCTGCGACAGCGCCCACCCCTGCCACACACGGCCGTCTGGGGGGCCTGGTGCGCCTCAGCGTGAAGTGCGGGGAGCCACGCGGGAGTCAGCCTGGGGGCTGCCGGACCCGCACAGCGAGGGGGTCTTCGTCGCTCGGGAGCTGTGGGCAGCCAGGCTGGCCTCACGGGGGTCAGACTCGGCACCGATGCACCTGGGCCGACCGCGGCCTGCAGACCAGGGCACACGGCTCACGCACACGCGGTACCACCGGCTCTCACGCGGCAGTCAGAGCCCCCGGGCCGCCCCGGCTGCCAGTCAGGAGCCAGAAGACGCCGCAGCCCCCTGCCCTGCTGGGCACCGGGCGCCGTCAGGCTCCCACGGGCAGAACGGCCGGGCCAGGGGGCCTGTCTGAGGCTCTCCCCGTCCCACTGGCTCTGGGCGAGTGTCCAGAGCCCCAGCCCAGCAGGGCAGCCTGTGACGGACACCGGGGGGCCCCTCGCGCCCCTCAGCCCCTCACCCCGTCCCCGCCCCCCACGCACCCCTCAGCCCCTCACCCTGTCTTGGCTCTGGACTCCACCTTCCCTGAAGATGCCGCCTCACGGGCCGGGCCGGGAAGCTCTGAGCCGCCTGCTCTGTCACCTGGAGGCTGGCGACCCCTTCGGCTTCCAGGACAGGGGGACCCGCCCCGTGGGCCGGGGTCTGGACAGCAGTGGGGGACGCAGGGGGCCGTTGTCTCCCCGGCTATCACCCTGGAGGACATGCGGGCTTCTCGCCGTCGGGGGCTAGGCAGTTCCCGAGACTGGAGGAGACGCAGGCGGGGTGGGGGGCGAGAGGGAGGGTGGCCGCAGCTCAGACCCTGCCCTGTGCTCGGCACCGCCCCCTTCACCCCTGCTCTAGGACAGGCCCCACCCGCGGAACCCGCGCTCGGCCCGGCAGCCCGGGGCCTCACCGGCCAGGGGACTCAGCACGCCACACAGTGACAAGCAGCCCCTTCGCTGCGTGGGTGAATATCCTGCCCTGCAGGGTCCCAGCGGCGAACGGCGAATGGTGGCTGCATGCACTGAGACTCAGTTGCTGCTCTGTGCCACAGAGACACACACCCGAGCCGTGCTGTAATGGGCACTGTGTCCACCTCGGCGCTGCCCACCACGGCCGTCAGCAGCTGCGGCTCTGCGCCCGGGAGGCCCCAGTGCCCGCGGGTGACCAGAGACCAGCAGGAGGCGTGCAGGCACCGGGCAGAGACGCGCGGAGTGGCTCTGGGGGTCTCCCTGCGGTGCCGCCGCCACAGAGCAGGCACGTGTGAGTCACGGCTGCATGGAACTGACGTGTGCGTGGGCGCATGTGACATGCAAGTTGCATGTAAGGCACACGTGATTCTGCAGAACACAGTCGGGTCAAGAATCTCTCAGGAACGCAGCCGGGAGTCAGCCTGCCCCACCCCAGTTACGCCCATTGAAGAAGAGACACGCCCGCTCGCTCTAGCAGGGAGAACAGCGGCTCAGCCCGGACACACACCAGGCACGGCCACACACACGCACACCCCCCTCATTCACCCTCTCACACTCACACACTCATCCCCTCACTCACACTCACACTCACACACACCCCCCACACTCACACACCCAATCACACACACAGCCCCTCACTCACACATGCTCACAATCACACACACGCATGCCCACGCTCACAGACTCCCATGCTCTCATGACATGTGCACGCACACACTCACACTTGCTCTAGTTCACCTCCGCGTGCACTCTTGCGGCCGCACTCTCTGGTGCTCCCTGGACACGCCCGCCCACTCACGCAGTCAGTCTCTGCACACCCTCACATAACGCTGACAGCCATGACACACGCTACACAGGCACGCTTTCACAAGCACACGCCCAGACACACACACACACACACTCTTAATCCATGAACACAGTTAGACTCACAAGCACAAACACACCGTCGCGCTGACAAGCACACAGGTGTGCGTCGCATCAGCACTATGCACGCACACACTCACTCTCAGCAAGTGTGCACATGCGTGAACACACTTGCACACAAGACACACAGAGACATGCACTGTACACACGGCACTCACTCAGGTAAATGGCCCTGTCGGGAGTCCCGGGACTTCGTGTCCCTGCAGGCAGGAGGGTCCGGGGCTCTGTGTCCCACGAGCAGGGAGGTCAGGGGTTCTGTGTCCCCAAGGGCAGGGGCCCCGGCAGCTCTTCTCTGCGTCGACCAGCTCCAGGCTGACACCCGCCTCCCACTGCAGCCCCCCCCCCCCCGCGGGGGCTCCACCTGCCATTGGAACGCGACAGCCCTTGTTTGCCAAACCTGTCAGCTCTGCCTCACACACACAGACACCCCTCACACCTGCGCTACACACAAATGCCCACAAACTCACACACGTGTGCACACATGCACAAAATGTGTGGAAACAGTTCCCCATGTGCACGCACACACGTTCAGTCATGGCCATGCAATGCACGTGTACGCATGCACACAGACATGCATGCACATGTGGACAGACCAACGCATCCACAGATGTGCACTTGAACTTGTGCACACAGTGCATGAACACAGCTGCAGGCAAACATGTGCACACAGGCACACACATATCTGTGCACAGACATGTGAATAGGAGACGCACACATGTGCAAACACAAAGGCACACATGCACACGTGGTGTACACACGTGCAACCGTGTGCATAAACCTTTGTGCACGCAGACACAGGCAGCACATGCATGCAGGCAGAGGCAAACACACGTGCGTGATCACAACCTGCACATGCATTGTACACGCACCTGCAGGTAGGCACGCGTGCACATACACTGCACACATACACATGTGCGCACAGCACCCACGCACACGCCCCTTCCCAGAATCCAGAGAGCCCAGGCCGCTCCTGTGGGTGCACGTCGCTGTCGGTGCTCCCAGGGGCCCGGACGCTGCATCTGAACAGTGTCCGGGGCTGAGGCTGCTGTGCCGGGTCTGGCCCACGTGCTGCCCCTCCCAGCTGTCGGGGCTGGCCGCTCTCTCACGGCCCCGCAGTCTAGAAGCAGAGCACGGGCCCAGCTCCGAGGGGGTCTGGGAGCCCCGGGCCCTTCCCTCGGGCCCGCAGGGGGCTGCAGGGCAGGGCAGACAGGGTTAATCCCGCAGCCCCTTCAGAGACGAGTGGCCACAGGCAGGCGAGAGTGTTACAGTGGGTGCGTCGTCATATAATTACTGCAGCTAATGTCTGCGCGGATCACGTTCAAGTTCAGGAATCCCAGCCAGGGGCCCATCAAACAATTCTCGCGTTTTATGCTTTTCTGCTTATGCTGTTTTATTTCACTCTTTTGGAATAAAGGCGACGATAATTTAGTGGAGTAGTGATTAGCGCTCATCACCACCATGACCTACGGTGGGGGAGGTGCTGCTGTCTCGACATGGCTCGGGAGACGAGGAAGGAGGAGCGAGGGAGACAGAGGGAGGGGTGAGGGAGAGAGAGGGAGGGGTGTGGGAGGCAGAGGGAGGGGTGAGGGAGAGAGGGACAAGTGAGGGAGAGAGAGGGAGGGGTGAAGGAGAGAGGGAGGGGTGAGGGAGGCAGAGGGAGGGGTGAGGGAGGCAGAGGGAGGGGTGAGGGAGAGAGGGACGAGTGAGGGAGAGAGAGGGAGGGGTGAGGGAGAGAGGGAGGGGTGAGGGAGGCAGAGGGAGGGGTGTGGGAGACAGAGGGGGGGTGAGGGAGGCAGAGGGAGGGGTGTGGGAGGCAGAGGGAGGGGTGAGGGAGGCAGAGGGAGGGGGTGTGGGAGGCAGAGGGAGGGGTGAGGGAGAGAGGGACGAGTGAGGGAGAGAGAGGGAGGGGTGAGGGAGAGAGGGAGGGGTGAGGGAGGCAGGGGGGTGTGGGAGACAGAGGGAGGGGTGAGGGAGGCAGAGGGAGGGGTGTGGGAGACAGAGGGAGGGGTGAAGGAGAGAGGGACGAGTGAGGGAGAGAGAGGGAGGGGTGAGGGAGAGAGGGAGGGGTGAGGGAGGCAGGGGGGGTGTGGGAGACAGAGGGAGGGGTGAGGGAGGCAGAGGGAGGGGTGTGGGAGGCAGAGGGAGGGGTGAGGGAGAGAGGGACGAGTGAGGGAAAGAGAGGGAGGGGTGAGGGAGAGAGGGAGGGGTGAGGGAGGCAGAGGGAGGGGTGAGGGAGGCAGAGGGAGGGGTGTGGGAGACAGAGGGGGGGTGAAGGAGAGAGGGAGGGGTGAGGGAGGCAGGGGGGCGAGGAAGAGAGAGGGAGGGGCAAGAGAGAGAGAGGGAGGGGTGATGGAGAGAGAGGGAGGGGTGAGGGTGGCAGGGGGAGGGGTATGGGAGACAGAGGGAGGGGTGAGGGAGGGAGAGAGAGGGGTGAGGGAGGCACAGGGAGGGGCGAGGGAGACAGAGGGAGGGGTGAGGGAGGCAGCGGGAGGAGGGGCCGTGGGGCTGCCGCTGGAGCCAAGGCTGGTGGGCCCAGCCCCAAAGGGGCCCCTGGCTGTGCCCTGCTCGGGTTCCTGCACTCTCGGGGGGCCCAGACTGCAGCGTCCACGGCCGGTCTGCCCGCACCTGTGCATGTCCCCGCGTCTGCTCCGCCTGCTCGCTGGTGGGTGCCCGGGCACAGTGGCAGGTCCTACGCGGGCCTGGGCCCAGCAGGAAAGGCCCCTCCCTGGATCCCGAGGGCACCCCTGCAGGCTCACAGCTCGCACCGGCGGGCCTTGGGGCACGGGGCCTGCGGCACTCAGACAGGTGGACACGCCCGGCCCTGGACTCGCGCCCATCTCGGCATCAGGGGCTCAGCGGGCGGCTGCCCAGCGCCAGGCCAGGCTGGCGGCAGCGTCAACCCCGGCTGGTCCACGTCAGCTGCAGGAAGCCCCCTCAGTGGGCGGCCCGGGGTCACCGGGGGCTGGAATCGGGGGTTTCCTGCCTGGCCCTGCCGTGGAGGCCGAGTGGGGCGTCCCAGTGAGTCTGGGGCTGAGTTCAGCGCCTCCCGCGGAGAGACAAAGGACATCGGCAGGAAGAGGAGACGCACCGCGTCCCTTGGTATGCAGAGGAGCAGCCGCTTAACTGGTGACTCTGCTTTAACAGCGCCTGGAGATGATTCAACGCCAGCCGGGGTGAGGGAGCGTCAGCGTCAGGCAGAACGGATGGGAGGGCGCCGCGGCGGCCCGCGTGTGCGGGGACAGCGCCTCCTGGCGCGCGCGGCTGCTGTTGGCGCACACTGATCTCCATACATATTTATGGGGTCGCCGAGTGCGCGCTGCCCTGGGAGCGGCAGAATCACTCTTCAGACACTGCGTTTACCGAGGAGGAGTGGCGAGGACGCCGGCTGGAGCAGCCCCGCCCTGCTCCGACCACGGCTGCACCCTGCCTGCCCTGCACTGACCACGGCTGCACCCTGCCCGCCCTGCACTGACCACGGCTGCACCCTGCCTGCCCTGCACCGATCATGGCTCCATGCTACCTCACCCTGCACCGACCACGGTGGCACGCTGCCCCCCTGCACCGGCCACAGCTGTACACTGTCCTGCCCTGCACCAACCACGGCTCCATCTGCCCCTTCCTGGACATGCCGACCTCGCACAGCACTGCTGCGCCTCACAGCCACGTTGACGCCACGGCACACACGCCCAGCCCTGCTTCCCGAAAGGCACGTCTGTGTGCTGCCCCTGAGAGAACGTCGGCAACAGCCGTGTGTACCTGAGGCAAAATTCTTGGGAAGTGAAGCGGGGGCCAGGGTTAGGGAGCCGCAGAGCCTTGCTGGGCCCCCGTCCACCTGGTATGTCCCTGCAAACAGCTGCAGACACTGGAGCTGGGTCACATCCTGCACGGAAGGTCCAGCTTCATCCTGGTACCGTGGGCCTGGGGGTTCTGGTGGTCTCTGGTGGTCTCTGGTGGTCCCTGGTGGTCTCTGGTGGTCCTGGTGGTCCCTGGTGATCCCTAGGGGTCTCTGGTGGTTCTGGTGATTCTGGTGGTCCCTGGTGGTCTCTGGTGGTCTCTGGTGGTTCTGGTGGTCCCTGGTGATCTCTGGTGGTCTCTGGTGGTCCTGGTGGACACTGATGATTCTGGTGGTCTCTGATGGTCCTGGTGGTCCCTGGTAGTTCTGGTGGTCCCTGGTTCTCTCTGGTGGTTCTGGTGGTCTCTGGTGGTCCCTGGTGGTCTCTGGTGGTTCTGGTGGTCCCTGGTGGTCTCTGGTGGTTCTGGTGGTCCTTGGTGGTCCCTGGTGGTCTCTAGTGGTCTCTTATGGTTCTGGTGGTCTCTGATGGTTCTAGTGGTCCCTGGTGGTCCCTGGTGGTCTCTGATGGTCCTGGTGGTCCCTGGTGGTCCCTGGTGGTCTCTGGTGGTTCTGGTGGTCCCTGGTTCTCTCTGGTGGTTCTGGCAGTCTCTAGTGGTCCCTGGTGGTCTCTGGTGGTTCTGATGGTCCCTGGTGGTCTCTGGTGATTCTGGTGGTCCCTGGTGGACTCTGGTGATCTCTGGTGGTCCCTGGTGGTCTCTGGTGGTCCTGGTGGTCCCTGGTGGTCTCTGGTAGTTCTAGTGGTCCTTGGTGGTCTCTGGTGGTCCTGGTGGACACTGATGGTTCTGGTGGTCTCTGATGGTCCTGGTGGTCTCTGGTGGTCTCTGGTGGTCCTGGTGCTCCTTGGTGGTCTCTGGTAGATTTAGTGGTCCCTGGTGGTCTCTGGTGGTCCTGGTGGTCCCTGGTGACCCCTAGGGGTCTCTGGTGGTTCTGGTGATTCTGGTGGTCCCTGGTGGACTCTGGTGGTCTCTGGTGGTCCCTGGTGGTCTCTGGTGGTCCTGGTGGTCCCTGGTGGTCCCTGGTGGTTTCTGGTGGTTCTGGTGGTTCTGGTGGTCCCTGGTGGTCTCTAGTGGGTCTGGTGGTCCCTGGTGATCTCTGGTGGTCTCTGGTGGTCCTGGTGGACACTGATGATTCTGGTGGTCTCTGATGGTCCTGGTGGTCCCTGGTGGTCCCTGGTAGTTCTGGTGGTCCCTGATGGTCTCTGGTAGTTCTGGTGGTCCCTGGTGGTCTCTAGTGGTCTCTTATGGTTCTGGTGGTCTCTGATGGTTCTAGTGGTCCCTGGTGGTCCCTGGTGGTCTCTGATGGTCCTGGTGGTCCCTGGTGGTCCCTGGTGGTCTCTGGTGGTTCTGGTGGTCCCTGGTGGTCTCTGGTGGTTCTGGTGATCCCTGGTCCTCTCTGGTGGTTCTGGTGGTCTCTGGTGGTCTCTGGTGGTCCCTGACCACGGGCCCCAGCAGCCCCACACCCTGGGCCCAGCACCACTCTGCCCTGGGTCTCCAGGCAACAGGACCACGAGCAGCTGCAGACCCTGAAAGGAGAACCCCCACGGCCTCTCCAGACCATGTGTGGCAGGGCCGAGACTCTCCCGCCTGGGCGTGTCTGGGCGTGTTTCCAAGTGTGTGTCTGAGTGTGCATCTGGGCACATGTTTGAGTGTGTGTGTGTACGTGTGTGGATGTGTTTCTGCCTGCCCGTGTGTGTCTGGGCGTGTGTCTGCGTGTGCTGGTGTTTGAGCGTGTGGATCTGGCCTTCAGGGTCACTGTGGTCTCCCACCTTACCAGGGAGGACGTTGACCTGCCTGAAGGCATCTTGGGGATGGAGTGCCCCGGGGACAGGGGCCGGTGCTGGACAGCGCTGCCCCCTCGATGTCTCTGCCCCTTCAGCTGCACCCGTGCTGGCAGCAGTGTGACAGCCTATGGCAGTGTGTGAAGGCGTGTAACCGCGTGTGGCAGCGAGTGGCAGCTGTCCGCAGCCTGTCTTTGGGCCCAATGCGCTGGTGGACGTGCCGAGTAGGGCCCGTGGGAGCTCTGTGCCCTGAGCCGGGGTCCACGCTGCCCTGCGGGTCCCAGAGGAAAGGGGGCCCAAAGCCCTGGGGCGACGTGAAGGACGGTCAGCGGGGGCCAGCCCCTGGGCTCCAGCGACCACAGGCCACGCCACTATCCCAGCTCCCACAGTGTCCACGCGGCGACGGATGGCTGGGGGGGTCTCGGGCCACAAGGGCCCAGCGCCAGGCCAGGACCCGCCCCCTGCCCGAGCCCCCAGAGCACCTCATTCCTCCTAACGACGCCCGTGACCCCACATCTAGTAAAATGAAATTGAAGCCGGCAGTGAGGCAGCGCCTCGCTATTAAAATGATTTTTCCTTTGTAATGGGGCGCTGCCGGTCCAACCATTTGTGAAGTGCAATTAAAATCTGAAGCCGGCAGCACTTTTGCAATTAAAACTGGCATTTTTGAAAAAAAAAATTCTGCACCAATCTAGATAATTAGATAGACACTGAAATGCCCATTTATTACGCATATGGACACGTATGAGGAAATGATGTGAGGTTTATTATTCAGGATCTCGCCGTGTCGCCGAGCTGGAGTAGCGCTCAGCCTGGCCGTGCGGGGACACGCAGCTGCCCTGGCAGGGGCGCCTCACGGCCCCAGAGCCCAGTCCCAGTCTGCACGCAGGCGGCACCCGGGGCCCCCGCTGAGCTGCAGACCGCCTGGGTCCCAGCCACAGCCCCGAGTGCAGCTGAGCGAGGGCGTCTGCCTCACAGGGCAGCGTGTCTACATGTGTCCCTGCGTGCGCACGTCTGCGTGGGCCCCCACACGCGTGCACCTACATGTGTGTCCGTAGATTCTGTAAGCATGTCTGTCTACATGTGTGGGCATGTATGTCAGTGTATGTGCTTGTGTGTGAGTCTCTAAAAGAAAAAGCGTGGTGGGCGCACGCGGGGGCCTCGAGCGTTCGTGGCCGAGAGCGGCCTCCCCAGGCCGGATGGCGGCAACGGGTGGACAAAGCGCAAAGAGCCGAGGAACAGAGAAACAGGGGCCCGAGCCCTGGCCGGGCGGTGGCCAGTTTATCTCTCTCTGCTCCCAACGTGGTCCGATGTCTCCCTTATGGCGCCGTTGTCGTCACTTCACAGTCCTCTGCGTCCAGCCATCGTCTCGTCCGGTTCTCTTTCTGGTCCTCACAGACCCCAGAGTCCCAAAGTCTCGCTTCTCCTCCTCTTCAACGTCTCGTCCCGACTTTCTCGTCCCCAACGTCTAGTCCTCAACGCCTCCAGCGTCGCCTTCCTCCAGCCCCTTACGGCGTCCATAGAAATCACGAAGGGTGGGATGGACATCACTGTAACGACAAAGAGATGAAAATCCTCTCCTTCCGGAGATTGACTCAAGGACAGAATCTCATCTGAGGGTTCAGCACTCCAGATTACGAGGACACCCGCGGCCGGAGGGATTCCATCCAGGGAGTGTCGCTTTCTCCTTCCCTCAGCCAGTAATTCATTTAAACGGCCACAGTGAACTTCTTACAGTGTTTGCAGCAATGTCATTTTGTACGAACACGGTAAGAGATAAACTAAGCTTAAGGGTTGGCTCTTCCTGGGGACGTCTCGCTGTAGGTCCCAGACCACAGTCCTCAGGCCAGGTGAGCCTTTCCGAACCCTGCAGGGTCCTTGTGCAGTTACTTCTTTTTGGGTCATCAGAGTTTGTCCACCACCGCGCTCTTACTGGCCTGGCCCCTTTCGATGCCAGGGGAGCCCACAGCCTGCCGGGGCCCACCCAGTCCCTCACTGGGACCCTGCTTTCGGGGTGTTAGGAACGAAGGTCAATTTAAGGGCAATTGAGGCTGGAGCTAAGAAAACATGGATGCCCTGGAGTAAATATTAATTTGGAGTCGATTAACTCCCATGTCACATAGCAAAGCATCAACGTTCCTCCTGTGCCTACACAGAAAGGACGTTGCTAAATAAACCATGCGAATGACACGAAGGAAAGAGAAAAGCAGGAGAGGATGATTAGTGCCCAGTGGAACTGGGGTGCCTCAGTTGCTCTGTTGTGGGTGTGGCTCGATAAACCTTCAGCTCCCTGTGGGAGGAGCAAGGACAAGACCATGTTATCCGACACTCAGGTGCACGCGTGCCTACACACGTGTCCACGCGTCTCCACATACATCCGTGTGTGCATTGTATTTGCATATGGGCTACATGTTTTTCATGTGTGGCTGCGTGTTCCCGTGTGTGTCCACATAGGTCTCTGTGTGAATTTTCTGTATATGTGCCATGTGTGCCTGTGTGTCTGCCTGTGCGCCCTGTTCACGTGACTGCATATGTGTCTATATGGACACACATGTCTATACATGTGCACGTGTGCATCACTTGTACACGTGCTCCTGTGTGTCTCCATATGTGCACTGTGTACGTGTGTGTCTCCATGTGTGCCCGTGTTGCCTGTGTCTTCATATGTCCCTGCGTGTACGTGTGGCTGTACATGTGCGTGTGCATGTGTTGGCGTGTGTGCTGTATGCATTTGTCTGCACACTTATGTGCAGCTCGGGACAGTGAGCTGCAGCCCTGGCCAAGGGTCCGTGGGTCCCCGAGGAATCTCCCCTCGGCAAGACACGGCAGCAGCTCACCCCAGGGGTCTGTGGGACGGGGAGGCACCCGAGTTGGTGAGGGTGCGGGGTGCCAGCCGCACCACAGAGCACCCAGAGGGCCGGGTCCCGGCCAAACCTGCAGACAGGCTGGCCCCCGCCCGGGCGGCTCCTGGGCGCCGTGCCGCCAGCGAGCGCGGGCAAGAGCATTTTTCCAGCCCAGTTATCTTATCTTGCTCCGAATTTACAGAATTAGAAATACAAGGTGTAATGGCAGGAGCGCTAATTCCCTGATTTACTCAAGCTGCGTCCTGACGTCGGGGCCAACAGCTGGGGGCCTCGGCCTGGCGCTGCCCTGCTCACGGCAGAGCTCGGCCCTCCTGCCCCCGCCCCCACAGCCGCCCTCTCTGGGTCGGCTGACCCCTGTGGTGACCCCAGTGCTTGAGTCACTCCCACCCCCTGTCCCTTGCCGCTGCTGGCCCGCCTGGTCACGCCGTCCTTCCTCTGACGCTGTCCGTCCGTCCGTCTCTCCATGCTGCGCTCCGGCTCCCGGCCCCCAGCTCCCCTGGCCGGATTGCGCGTCTCGGGAAGGTGCTGCGCGAGCCGGGATCCACCCCGCGTGCAGGCCAGGCCTGGGGTCGGGGGTCAGGCCCTTCCCGGGCTCTGGCGCTGCAGGAGCCGGGGCGGCCCGGCACGGGACTCGCCCGTCCAGGCCTCGGGGCTCGGGAGGTGGCCTGTCCACAGCGGATGCTCCGCTCATGAAGCTTCTATCAATACTCATTTACTAATATCAATAATAATCGCTTTCCCCGAGGACCTGGGCAGAGCCCCCGCGCGTCAGGGGGTGTCGATAGAGCCGCCGGCCCGCTCTGCGGCTATTGACAGTTATTAAAAATGACCTTGATGCGGTTTCGTGCCCATCAGGGCGGGAGCACGCCAGGGCCCAGTGCGGGAAGGCCAGGCCGGCCGCTCAGCAGCCCAGGCCACAGCCATCCGGACGCTGTGCTGACCCCCCGCCCCGACGGGCCCTGACGAGGCCCTGACCCCTGACCTTGGGGCCCACCCAGCAGCTGAGACCTCATGGCTCCCACCCCGTTGGACCCCCCTGGACCGGCTGTGGCTGCCGTGTGGGAGGAGCTGCCCTGGCCACCAGCAGAGCGGCCTGGGGGGGGCCCTGTCCCCACCGGGCGGTCAGGTAGGAACACTCCCATCCTGGCTGACCGGAGGAGCAGAGCCCTGCCGGTGCCACTGCGTGGGCAGTCACCGTCCTCCTGCCCCCAGCCAACTCCACGCAAGCCTCCACCCGGGGCTGAAGTGCAGGAGGCGCCTGCCCACGCCACGGCCACCAGGCTGAGGTCATTGCCCCTCGTCCAGCGCACAGGGCTGCCCCGAGGCCGGAGCATCGGCCGAGTCACCCAGCACCTGGGAGTCCATGGGCGACAACGGCATCCAGCTGCAGGAAGGGGTGCAGAGCCCTGAGCTCCTCCGGGGGACCAGCAGGCGGCCCGGGGAGCTGCACAGAAGTGCCCCCTTGGAGAGACGCGCAGGGCCGGTGGGCTCCGTCTCAGTCCCTGTGTCCCTCGAGCCCACCAAGAGTGGCCCCGCACACGGCCAGGTGTGGTGCAAGACCCCAAACCAAGAACCCACAGGCCGTGGTAGGCGAGCAGGGAGGGCAGGGTCAGTCTCCACAGGCGCTCCTCCAGGGGCCAGCCCAGGGCGGGCGGGCGAGGGGACGCTCCCCCGACCAGCAGGCTGACAGGCTGTTCCCTAGCTGCCACCGTCACAGCCCGGCCAGAGGCAGGCGCCGCCCTCCCCTCACAAGCCGCTCTGCCAGCCGACGTGCTTCCTGTTCCCTCTCCAGAGGAAGCGTGTGCACACGGACACACACAAACACACGTGCACGTGTACACACACTGCACACATATACACGCACACGCACACACATACATGCACACACACAAACACACACGTGTGCACATAAATGCACGTATGCACACACATGCACACATGTGTGCACTTACCCATGCACATACATGCCCACACACTCACACATGCACACACACATACATATACATGCACACAAACTCAAACTCACACATGCCCATGAGCGCACACTCCCACACACGCACACACACTCACACACATGCACACAATCACATTCACACACACATGCACGCACGCACGTATACACACACACTAACACACACACATGCACATGCCTTTTCTGCTGTTGTCCCCGTGTCCCGGTGTGGCCTCTGCTGGGGCCCAGCCCGCCCGCCTGGTGGTCTGTGAGGCTGTGGGTGCTGGGGGTCTCTGCCGTGTCTGACAGGGGGCCTCCTCCTGCTCCCTCTGCCCGACACACGTGTGGCCGCCAGCCCACTGGCGAGCCCCGGGGCTCAGGGTGGCAGTGCCTGGGGCAGCAGGCACCTCACCCTGGGAGTCACCCTCCGGCCACCGCCCTGGTGAGGAGTCGGGCCTGGAAGCACCCGGGTGTGGTCCGTCTCTCGATGAGGCGGCCCTGCCACGCGCCACTTCCCCGGTGGGAGCAAACACACACATGCTCCCCGCCACGTGCTCTCCCTGTGCTCCAGGCCCCAGGCACTGTACTCTCGCCGGCTGGGGCATGGGTGAGCACCCTGGGGTCCCCAAATACGGAGGATACTGGGGCGCGGTGGCCAGAACAGCGACCCCTGTGTTACCAGGATGGGCCGCGGGACTCCAACACCAGCCACTGACGAGTCCAGAAAGTGCCACGTTTCGTGGTGATGGCAGCATCTCCTCTAGAGTGGAAAAGTGGTTTCACGCGTGAGAGGGGCAGGGAGGGAGGGGGTGGGGAGACGGGGGAGGGGAAGGGGACAGCGCAGGGCTCCGCGCTCGCTCCTGGCGGTGCCTCAGAGGAGACGCACCCAGAGCCTGGCCGCGCTGACCGGGAGCTGCCCACGGCTCTGACGCGGGGGCTCGGCCCGGGCTGCACAGGGCAGGCTGCCAAGACCCGCGTGGGCAGAGCACGGGTACAACCCAGGTGCTGAAGCATTCGAGACACTTCGCCCAGTGTCCAGACTCGAAACACACCCGACCCGGTCCATGGCAGCCCCGCCCCCAGGCCTGGCCCAGACCCCGCCCTCCTGGCACTGTGGCCTGAGGGGCCCCGGGGGGGGGCGCCTCCTTGTGGCCGACTCAGGGCAAGAAGCCAAAGAGGAGGCAGGCAGACGCCCCCCTGTGCAGACCACACGCGTGTTCATGAGCACGCGTGTCCTCCTCTAGAGGCCACCCGTGGCTGTCACAGGCCGACCCACCTTTGCCCGGGGCGGTCAGCGGGCCGGATGTGTGAGGGGCAGGGGCCCGGCCAGGCTGGTGGCGGTGGCGTGGGTGAGGGCAGGGCGGGGGCTTCCACCCCAGGGCCTTGGGACTGGTGGCTTCATTCCGAGACGAGGCTGCGTGAGGCCCTGCAGAGGCAGGTGCAGAGGCGTCAAGCTGAGCAGGGGTGCGGCCGCCCTCCTGCGAACTCCTGTGCTCTGACGGGCCCACAGGTCAGGGAAGGTTCTGGCTCCTGCAGACACCCAGCGGCCAGTGCCTGGGGCAGCGAGGGGCTGCTGGGCATCCCCGACGTGGGTGAGAGCGGCCTCCTCCTGGGCAGCGGTCACTTCCCTGATGGCTCCTGACCAGCCTCCTCCTATCCGCGGACCCCAGCCCAGGAAGGCCTGGCCTGGCACTGCGGTGGCCCCCAAGCCGGAGGGGCCTGAGCACAGCCAGCAGGTGGGGAGAACTGTCTGGAGGTCCGGGAGGACGGGCTCGGGGCGAGGCCGCCGTCCACTCTGCAGCCACCGAGTGGCCAACAGTAGGTAACTTCAAAATACTCCGGCTCTTTTTCTTTCCATTTGTATGTTTTTATTAAAGCACCATGAGATGCAGTTACAAGGCGGGTCATGGCAGCCGTGGTCCCCACACCGTCCCTCCCCCGCCCGTTCCCCCGCCAGGCCCCCCGTTCCCGCCCACCCGCAGCTGCGCTGGGCAGGTGCTTCTCTCTCCTTCTCTCCTCACTTCCCCTCGGGCTCTGCACCTTGCAGTGCTGATACCGAAGCATCTCCTGCACGTTCCCATCCGGCATGCAGTTCCTGCCTGGAGTGAACATTGCAGCCTTTGCTGTCGGGGGGCCCTCCTCTGCCCTGCATAAGGGGCCGCCCCTCCCCGGCTCTGCTCTGCCGTCCACATCTCCCCCGTCCCTGTGCGCCCTGTGACCTTCACAAATGTCCCACGTGGAGCCGGGGATGCTGCCTCGTCTGACCCCCACTGCCGGTGGCCTTGCGTGCCGTGTGTGCCCTGTCCCCTGTCCTGCCACTGTCCCTGCAGAGGGGAGCGGGAGTCACGGGGCCGTTCCTTCCAGCCGGGAGCAGCCTCTGGGGGCCCGTCCTTCCAGTCGCCAGACTTTCTTTTTTTTGCTTTTTGGGTCACACCCGGCGATGCACAGGGGTTACTCCTGGCTCATGCACTCAGGAATTATTCCTGGCGGTGCTCGCGGGACCATATGGGATGCTGGGAATCGAACCCGGGTCGGCTGCGTGCAAGCAAACGCCCTATCCGCTGTGCTATTGCTCCAGCCCAAGTCGCCCGACTTTTAACTCTTTCCAAGTCGTTGCCTTTTAGGTCAAGGTTGCTCTGGGTCTTTGTCACCGGCCTTTCTGTGGACGTGGCTGCTTCTTCTTCTTCTTCTTTTAATTGCATCACACTAAGACAAGTTACAAAGCTGTTCATGGTTGGGTTTCAGGCACACAATGTCCACCCCGTCCCTTCTCCAGGGTCACGTCCACCACCAGTGTCCCCGGTCCCCAGTGCTGTGGCGGGCACCTTCCCCCTCCCTCTCCCTCTCTCTCCCTCCCCCTCTCTCTCTCCCTCCTCCTCTCTCTCTGAGGGGAGGATCATTCATTCCAGAATGGTCGCACTCCTTTGCGGGGTATAAGACCACGACCAGGGTGCCTGGAGGCGGCTCCCGGCTCTGACCTGGCCAGACACTGGGCTGCCCGTTCGAGTCTCAGAGCTCGTCCCGCCTTTCAGAATGGCCACGCTCCACCCTGGTGTCCCCCACTGCTGTGTGGCCCCTTTGCGCCCTAGGACGGGCTCCGCCCCTGTCTCCTGCTCGGGGCTGCTGGGACGAGGGCTCTTCCCGCTCACTGACCGGCCATTCGCGATGCTTCCTGGGGACAGTCTCCCCTCATGGGGGCATTGAGCTGTCTGTCAACATGCCCCCTCCCAGCTCTGTGGACGTGCACGTTCTGAACCCGAGCCCGTTACCAGATCACGGCCTGGAACCTGCTGCCGCGTGCCGGGTGGCCGCTCTGTCAGGCCCAGCTGTCTGGCCGTGCGTGGTCCCTGCCTTTCCCAGCTGCTGCTGCCCAGTGGAGGCCACGAGGCCCCTTTCCTGCCCCCACGCGTCCCTCTGCCAGAGCTCTGTGTCTGCGTGGGTCGTGCCTGTCACGAGTGTCCGTGAGGTCCTGAATGGAGGTGCCCAGCACCACAGTGTCCTCCGTAAACACAATACCAGCCTGTTGGTCTTTTGTCAGGGGGACTGCCCCTGCCAGCCCCTCCACTGGGGCCCGTGGGTAAGGTCTGTCCGTCCCCTCAGCCCTGGGCACTGCAGACTGCCCAGGGTTGTGGAGCTCGGCTGCTGTCCCTAAGCGGGGACAGCACGGGCGTCTCTGTTTACTGAGGCACTTTTCGGTCCCTCTGGCAATGTCTGCCTTTTTAGTGTACTGGCTCGTCTTTCTGGTCAATTTTTTTTTCTGTCTTCTTGATCTTATTACGCAGTTTCCTTAATCTTGTGTGTTGTTCATTGCTAGGGCTGGAGCCGCAGCACAGTGAGTAGGGCATTTGCCTTGCATGCAGCCAACCCAGGTTCGATTCCTCCATCCCTCTCAGAGAGCCTGGCAAGCTACCGAGAGTATCCCGCCCGCACGGCAGAGCCTGGCAAGCTCCCCGTGGCGTATTCGAGATGCCAGACATAGTAACAAGTCTCACAGTGGAGACATTACTGGTGCCCACTAAAGCAAATTGATGGACACTGGGAGGACAGGGCTACTACAGTTCGTTGCACACCACACACACGATGAACAGGACAATAATTTCTGTGCGGTACGTGGCCCTGTGCCTTCAACTCTGCCTCCCTCTCTTACAGCGTCC